>NC_133329.1:175269908-175869908 GCF_042186555.1 Aquarana catesbeiana
TCCTTCTACATGTCCTATGGGGTATGGGCGCGGCAACAGGGGGAGAGAGAGGAGCATCAGATCACCAAGGCAACTGTCCAGTGTGAGAAGTGTTTTGACATGTGCAGCGTCGGAGTCAAATGGCTCCGGCGTGTGGGCTCGGCAACGGGGAGAGAGAGAAGCGTCAGATCACCAAGGCAACTATCCAGTGTGAGAAGTGTTTTGACACGTGCAGCGTCGGAGTCACATGACTCCGACGTCCATTCACTCAAAGAGAGAAAGCGCTGTGTAATCTACGCAGCGCTATTGGATAATCCGTCAATGACACACCGAGCACCAGAGCACGGTGACCCCGATGCCTGTCAAGTGTACAGGAAGAGGAAAGGCATTGTGGAACCTAAACAACGTTAATATATGCAATCATGTTGAAAAATCAGTGCAGCGCCAAATATAAATGACACTGTAGAAGTAACATTTATGTACTCCATTAGTTGAGTAAACTGTGGAAGACAAAATTGTATATTTAAATTTTGAAGCATACCTCTATTGACTCGAATTGAATATGAAGAGTCATGTGACTCCGCTGCACGTGTCAAAACACTTCTCACACTGGATAGTTGCCTTGGTGATCTGACGCTCCTCTCTCTCTCCCTGTTGCCGCGCCCATACCCCATAGGACATGTTGGAGGAGGGCTTGACGCTGCGGCTGGGGAGGGAGGGAGGGAGAGAGGGGGGAGGCGTCCATCACCCAGACAACAAAGAGCTACGAGACGCTCTTCCCCCAGCTTCCCATATAAGGATACTTTATGCAAGTGACGGCGGCTAATTGAGGCCGCGCCCCCCTCACTGCACCACCAATGAATAGAAGATTACCTTCAGACTGATGCAACGCCCACTATATAATCACGCCCATATCCCCTATATTAGGACGCCAGGGACAGCTAAGGGCAGCACTTCACAACTGGCATTCAACAGAGAGGTATTCCAGGACCAGAGCTCTCTGTTACCAACAATCTGGAACCTCACCTATACACGCTATACGACCAATTTAAGGTATTTTCACCCGGAATTCTTAATTTTTATTTCGTTTTTTGGTCTTTCTGGGAAATTTAGCTCCCCAAGAACCATCATTACCCCATTTATTTAATATATATTTTTTCAATATTGTTTGTCTTCCAGCCTTTTGCTCTTTATGGCTGCCGAATATTGGTCTTTTTAAGTACACCAGGCCGCCTCGTGGAGGATATTGAGCGGTACAGACAATCGGTGATTAGGGCCCCTGCCAGCACTGGGAAAGCATTTTTTTGCAGCTACCTGCTTAATGTAAGTCGCATTTGTTCTCTTTAGTTGAAATGCGTTTTTTTTTAGATATAGGCGATATGTATGTATGTATGTATATACGCAATTAGTAACTATGTCATTTTTGAAATCCTAGAATGTGATGCAATCCTTCCCTCAGGAAGACTTTGCTTTGACAATAAAAAGTTGAAACGCGTTCGAAATCTTCCATCGAACGCCATCGTATCAACTTAGGTGGTGTTTGTATTTAGCAGTAGGATGCATCATTCATTTTCATGATATTTGATGCTTTGTTTTTAAATTGCACGGTACTTTAAATAATTCACTTTGTATGTTCATTTGTATAATTTTTTTTGTATTAATAAAAATTCTTTTTAATATAATATCTTTCCATCATTACATTGCCTTAAAAATCCCATATCGAGGTATATATTTGGTTCTTTGCGGTCTTGAGGGATGATGGCAATGACACACCCAACCCTCTGAGTCATACATTTGTGTATATGATTTTATGATTTCTTGGCCATTTTTCGTTCTCTCTCGTTCTCTCGCTCTCGTTCTCTCGTTTTCTCACTCTCGTTTGCTCTCGTGTTCTCGTTCTCTCTACTACCCCCCTTTATGCTATCTAGCTTTAAAAATGCTCCCATGGCTCCTCCTCTCCCCTGACACAGAGAGCCAGATCCTGCTGAAAATGGATGTATAGATATAGAGATATATAGTTGTGCTCAAAAGTTTACATACCCTGGCAGATTTTATATTTTCTTGGCCATTTTTCGTTCTCTCTCTCTCTCTCGTGTGCGCTCTCTGTCTCTCGTGTGCTCTCTCTGTCTCTCGTGTGCTCTCTCTGTTTCTCGTGTGCTCTCTCTGTTTCTCGTGTGCTCTCTCTGTTTCTCGTGTGCTCTCTCTGTTTCTCGTGTGCTCTCTCTGTTTCTCGTGTGCTCTCTCTCTCTCTCGTGTGCTCTCTCTCTCTCTCGTGTGCTCTCTCTCTCTCTCTCGTGTGCTCTCTCTCTCTCTCTCGTGTGCTCTCTCTCTCTCTCTCTCTCGTGTGCTCTCTCTCTCTCTCTCGTGTGCTCTCTCTCTCTCTCTCGTGTGCTCTCTCTCTCTCTCTCTCGTGTGCTCTCTCTCTCTCTCTCTCGTGTGCTCTCTCTCTCTCTCTCGTGTGCTCTCTCTCTCTCGTGTGCTCTCTCTCTCTCGTGTGCTCTCTCTCTCTCGTGTGCTCTCTCTCTCTCTCTCTCTCGTGTGCTCTCTCTCTCTCTCTCTCTCGTGTGCTCTCTCTCTCTCTCTCTCTCGTGTGCTCTCTCTCTCTCTCTCGTGTGCTCTCTCTCTCTCTCTCGTGTGCTCTCTCTCTCTCTCGTGTGCTCTCTCTCTCTCTCGTGTGCTCTCTCTCTCTCTCTCTCTCGTGTGCTCTCTCTCTCTCTCTCTCTCTCTCGTGTGCTCTCTCTCTCTCTCTCTCTCTCGTGTGCTCTCTCTCTCTCTCTCTCTCTCGTGTGCTCTCTCTCTCTCTCTCTCTCGTGTGCTCTCTCTCTCTCGTGTGCTCTCTCTCTCTCTCTCTCGTGTGCTCTCTCTCTCTCTCTCTCGTGTGCTCTCTCTCTCTCTCTCTCTCGTGTGCTCTCGCTCTCTCGTGTTCGCTCTCTCTCTCGTGTTCGCTCTCTCTCTCGTGTTCGCTCTCTCTCTCGTGTTCGCTCTCTCTCTCGTGTTCGCTCTCTCTCTCGTGTTCGCTCTCTCTCTTGTGTTCGCTCTCTCTCGCGCTCTCTTTCTCTCGCGCTCTCTTTCTCTCGCGCTCTCTTTCTCTCGCGCGTTCGCTCTCTCTCGCGTTCGCTCTCGCGTTCGCTCTCTCTCGCGTTCGCTCTCTCTTTCTCTCTCGCGTTCGCTCTCTCTTTCTCTCTCGCGTTTGCTCTCTCTCGCGTTCGCTCTCTCTTTCTCTCTCGCGTTTGCTCTCTCTCGCGTTCGCTCTCTCTTTCTCTCTCGCGTTTGCTCTCTCTCGCGTTCGCTCTCTCTTTCTCTCTCGCGTTCGCTCTCTCTCTCGTTCCCTCTCTCTCTCTCTCGTGTGCTCTCTCTAGTGTGCTCTCTCTCGTGTTCGCTCTCTCTCTCGTGTTCGCTCTCTCTCTCGTGTTCGCTCTCTCTCTCGTGTTCGCTCTCTCTCTCGTGTTCGCTCTCTCTCTCGTGTTCGCTCTCTCTCGTGTTCGCTCTCTCTCTCGTGTTCGCTCTCTCTCTCGTGTTCGCTCTCTCTCGTTCGCTCTCTCTCGCGCTCTCTTTCTCTCGCGCGTTCGCTCTCTCTTTCTCTCTCGCGTTCGCTCTCTCTTTCTCTCTCGCGTTCGCTCTCTCTTTCTCTCTCGCGTTCGCTCTCTCTTTCTCTCTCGCGTTCGCTCTCTCTTTCTCTCTCGCGTTCGCTCTCTCTTTCTCTCTCGCGTTCGCTCTCTCTTTCTCTCTCGCGTTTGCTCTCTCTCGCGTTCGCTCTCTTTCTCTCTCGCGTTCGCTCTCTCTCTCGTTCCCTCTCTCTCTCTCTCGTGCCCTCTCTCTCTCTCTCTCTCTCGTGCCCTCTCTCTCTCTCTCTCGTGCCCTCTCTCTCTCTCTCGTGCCCTCTCTCTCTCTCTCTCGTGCCCTCTCTCTCTCTCTCGTGCCCTCTCTCTCTCTCTCTCGTGCCCTCTCTCTCTCTCTCTCGTGCCCTCTCTCTCTCTCTCTCTCTCTCTCGTGCCCTCTCTCTCTCTCTCTCTCGTGCCCTCTCTCTCTCTCTCGTGCCCTCTCTCTCTCTCGTGCCCTCTCTCTCTCTCTCTCGTGCCCTCTCTCTCTCTCTCTCTCTCGTGCCCTCTCTCTCTCTCTCTCGTGCCCTCTCTCTCTCTCTCTCTCGTGCCCTCTCTCTCTCTCTCTCTCGTGCCCTCTCTCTCTCTCTCTCGTGCCCTCTCTCTCTCTCTCTCGTGCCCTCTCTCTCTCTCTCTCGTGCCCTCTCTCTCTCTCTCTCTCTCTCTCGTGCCCTCTCTCTCTCTCTCTCTCGTGCCCTCTCTCTCTCTCTCGTGCCCTCTCTCTCTCTCGTGCCCTCTCTCTCTCTCTCTCGTGCCCTCTCTCTCTCTCTCTCTCTCGTGCCCTCTCTCTCTCTCTCGTGCCCTCTCTCTCTCTCTCTCGTGCCCTCTCTCTCTCTCTCTCGTGCCCTCTCTCTCTCTCTCTCTCTCTCTCGTGCCCTCTCTCTCTCTCTCTCTCGTGCCCTCTCTCTCTCTCTCGTGCCCTCTCTCTCTCTCTCGTGCCCTCTCTCTCTCTCTCTCGTGCCCTCTCTCTCTCTCTCTCTCGTGCCCTCTCTCTCTCTCTCTCGTGCCCTCTCTCTCTCTCTCTCTCGTGCCCTCTCTCTCTCTCTCTCTCGTGCCCTCTCTCTCTCTCTCTCGTGCCCTCTCTCTCTCTCTCTCGTGCCCCCCCTCTCTCTCTCTCTCTCTCTCTCTCTCTCTCTCGTGCCCTCTCTCTCTCTTGTGTTCGCTCTCTCTCTCGCGCTCTCTTTCTCGCGCTCGCTCTCTCGCGCTCTCTTTCTCTCTCGCGCTCTCTTTCTCTCTCGCGCTCTCTTTCTCTCTCGCGCTCTCTTTCTCTCTCGCGCTCTCTTTCTCTCTCGCGCTCTCTTTCTCTCTCGCGCTCTCTTTCTCTCTCGCGCTCTCTTTCTCTCTCGCGCTCTCTTTCTCTCTCGCGCTCTCTTTCTCTCTCGCGCTCTCTTTCTCTCTCGCTCTCTTTCTCTCTCGCGCTCTTTCTCTCTCGCGCTCTCTTTCTCTCTCGCGCTCTCTTTCTCTCTCGCGCTCTCTTTCTCTCTCGCGCTCTCTTTCTCTCTCGCGCTCTCTTTCTCTCTCGCGCTCTCTTTCTCTCTCGCGCTCTCTTTCTCTCTCGCGCTCTCTCTCTTGCGCTCTCTTTCTCTCTTGCGCTCTCTTTCTCTCTTGCGCTCTCTTTCTCTCTTGCGCTCTCTTTCTCTCTCGCGCTCTCTTTCTCTCTCGCGCTCTCTTTCTCTCTCGCGCTCTCTTTCTCTCTCGCGCTCTCTTTCTCTCTCGCGTTCGCTCTCTCTTTCTCTCTCCTACCCCCCTTCACGCTATCTAGTTTTAAATATGCTCCCATGGCTCCTCCTCTCCCCTGACACAGAGAGCCAGATCCTGCTGAAAATGGATGTAGAGATATATAGTTGTGCTCATAAGTTTACATACCCTGGCAGATTTTATTTTTTCTTGGCCATTTTTCAGAGAATGTGAATAACACAAACTTTTCTTTCACTCATGGTTAGTTAGTTTGGCTGAAGCCATTTCTTATCAATCAACTGTTTACTCTTTTAAACCACTTGCCCACTAGGCACTTAAACCCCCTTCCTAACCAGACCAATTTTCAGCTTTCGGTACTCTCATTTTGAATGACAATTACTTAAGCATGCAACACTACCCATATGAAATTTTTGTCCTTTCTATTTTTGTGTGGGGAAAAAAAAAAAAAGCTTTCTTTTGGTGGTATTAAATCACAGCTGGGTTTATTTTTTGCACTATAAAAGAAAAGACTGAAAATTCTGTAAAAAAAAAACAAAAAAAAAACAATTTTAAAAATGCATTTTTCTTCATTTCTGTTATAAAACTTTGCAAATTAGTAATTTTTCTTCATATATTTTGGCCAAAATTTATACTGCTACATAGCTTTGGTAAAAATAACCCAAACTGTTGTATAATATTTGATCTTTGTGAAAGTTGGAGTCCACAAGCTATGGTGCCTATCTCTGAAAATTGACCACACCTGATGTACTGATGGCCTATCATTTCTTAGGACCTTAACAAGCCAGGAAAGTACAAATATCCCCAAATGACCCCTTTTTTGGAATGTAGACATTCCAAGTTATTTGGAATGTGCATACCACAAATTACACCCCAAAACACATTCTGCTACTCCTGAGTATAGTGATACCACATGTGTGAGACTTTTACACAGCGTAGCAACATACAGAGGCCCAACATGCAGGGAGCACCATCAGGCGTTCTAGGAGCATAAATTGCACATCTAATTTCCTGGCTACCTCTTGCAAGTTTGAAGGCACTGGAGCACCAGGACAAAAAACACCATAACATATAATCTGAGGCGTAATGAGTTTTTTGAATATGTCATTTTATTATTTTTTTTATTATTTTTTTTTATTCCTACAAGTTTTTGGAAAAAAAAAAAATTTCTTTCCTTTTTTTTTTTTTCACACAAATTTCTAGCACATAGCATGTACATACCAAAAATTACACCCCAGAATAGATTCTCCTGAGTACAGTGATACCACATGTGGGAGACTTTTCCACAGCCTGGCCACATACAGAAGCCCAACATTCAGAGAGTAGCGTCAGGTGTTCTAGGGGCATCAATTTCTCAAATCTAATTTTGACTGCCTATTACACTTTTGTGAGGCACTGTAGTGGCATGGATGAGAACTGATGTAGCATGAATGGGTATGGCTGGGTGTGGATGAGGATGGATGGATGAGTATTGCTGAGCATGGATGGATGAGGCTGCAATGGGCACATAGCAGCACTGTGGGCACTACAGATCCAGCCCACAGTGCTGCTGCAATGGATCTCTCCCCTCTCCGCTCACACTGTATCGATCGGTACAGAGGGGAGAGAGGGACTAGACATGACGCAGTTTGTTTACAAATGATTGCTCCGTCATTTGACGGAGAGATCACGTGGTAATTGGCCTCTGTGGGTCTGGCGGTCACAAATACTAATGTACGGGAGCGCAATTCTGGGAGGAAGTCAATGTATGCCCTACCAGAGATATTGAGCTGTGCTGTAGCTGTCATTCGGCTATAGCGCGGTTGTTAAGTGGTTAAATCATAACGACAGCAGAAACTACCCAAATGACCTTGATCAAAAGTTTACATACCCCAGTTCTTAACCTCCCTGACGGTATGATTATTTCGGATTTTAGGTGCTGAAAGCGGTACAATTATTTTGCATGGAAATTTGGCGTTTTATATTGTAGGTCTGTAAATCTTAACAATAACACACTTAAATCTGTCCAAACCAGAGTCTAGTAGATATCCCGGGTATGATAAAGTTTGAAACACAAAAACATAAATTATAATATAATAAATAAAAATAAATAATTTAAAAAAATTAAAAAAAATAGTAATAAAATAAATTTCCCCACAATTCACTATCGTTCAATTCTGCAAGTGTTCTAATTTACTATCGCTGTTTTCTAGCTGGTCTAAAGCCACTTTTGACGTAAAGGGACACTTTTTGGTTGCTATGGACAATCTCCAGTTTCCAGGCAGAAAGAACAGTGTATATCATGTAAAACTGCATGCAGGGCATGGGCCAGAGCACTGGGGACAAAAGGGATGTGAAATCATTTCATACAGTACTGTAATCTGTAAGATTACAGTACTTTATGTGTTATGATTTTGACATTTTTTTTGAATTTGCCGCCAGGCTCCGCCCCCGTGCGTCGCGCCGCTCGCAGGGAACGGAGCCTGGCACGGAGAGGCTTCGGAGGAGGACGGAGTCCTCGGACACTGCGGGGGACATCGCAGGATCCCGGGGACAAGGTAAGTAACGCCGCCCCAGGATCCTGCAATGCGATCCCGAGTGTGGCTCGGGGTTACCGCTAATGGTACTGAATTTTAACCCCGAGCCACACTCGGGAAAACCGCCAGGGAGGCTACTACCATGTATTACCCTTTTAACATCAATGACAGCTTGAAGTTTTTTGTGTTATTTGTGGATGAGGCTCTTTATCTTCTCAGATGGTAAAGCTGCCCATTCCTCTTGGCAAAAAGCCTCCAGTTCCTGGAAATTCCTGGGCTGTCTTGCATGAACTGCACGTTTGAGATCTCAACAGAGTGGCTCAATGATGTTGAGGTTAGGAGACTGAGATGGCCACTCCAGAGCCTTCCCTTTATTCTGCTGTAGCCAATGACAGGTCAAGTTGGCCTTGTGTTTTGGATCATTGTCATGTTAGAATGTCCAAGTACGTCCCATGCGCAGCTTCCTGGCTGATGAATGCAAATGTTCCACCAGTATTTTTTGATAACATACTGCATTCATCTTGCCATCAATTTTGACCAAATTTCCTGTGCTTTGTAGCTCACACATCCCCAAAACATCAGCGATCCACCTCTGTACCTTTCATCATAGGCCTTGTTGACTCCTCTCCAAATGTAGCATTTATGGTTGTGGCCAAAAAGCAAAATTTTGGTCTCATCACTCTAAATGACTTTGTGTCAGAAGGTTTGAGGCTTGTCTCTGTGCCGTTTGTCGTATTGTAAGCGGGATACTTTGTGGCATTTGCGTAGTAATGGCTTTCTTCTGGTGACTCGACCACGCAGCCCATCTTTCTTCAAGTGCCTCCTTATTGTGCATCTTGAAACAGCCACACCACACATTTTCAGAGAGTCCTGCTGAAGTTGTTTGTGTACCTTTTTGCGCAGATGCCTAGACAATTTAATGCATTACCCATGATTCAGATTCCAGAAACGTCAGTGCAGCACTGGATGAAAGATGCAAGGATCTGTCAGGAGTCCAGAAACTCATTGAAAATATATTATACACACACTGCAAGCAAATGGATCACAGGTGAGGATGGTTACTTTTTTAATAGCCATTCAAACCCCTTTGTGTCAATTTGTGTGCATGTTATCAGGCTGAAATCACCAGGGTATGTAAACTTTTGGTCAGGGTCACTTGGGTAGTTTGTTTTATGATTTTAAAAAGAGTAATTATTGATAATAATTTGGCTTCAGCCAAACGCTAACCATGTGTTTATCATTCATATTCTCTGAAAAATGGCCAAGAAATCATAAATCATGCCGGGTATGTAAACTTATGGGCACAGTTGTGTGTGTGTGTGTGTGTGTGTAGATAGATAGATAGATATAGATATATATCTATATAGATAGATATAGATATATAGAGATAGATATAGAGATAGATATAGAGATAGATATAGAGATAGATATAGAGATAGATATAGAGATAGATATAGAGATAGATATAGAGATAGATATATATATAGATATATATATATATAATTTTTTTTTTTTTGACATTTTTGTAAATACTTTATTATATCTTTTCATGTGACAACACTGAAGAAATTACACTTTACTACAATGTAAAGTAGTGAGTGTACATTTGCTGTCCCCTCAAAATAATGCAACACAAAGACTAAAGAAGAAAAGGAGAGTGGGTGACAGTGGCCATGGGCTTTGTAGTTTCAAAGCCATATGCTTGGGGGAAGGATAAGGTTAATAATGTCATAATCTACAAATATATACTTAAGGGTCGCCTCCTGACAATAGTAAAAAAAAAAAAAAAAAAAAAGTGGGTAAGGAGAAAGCAAGTGAAAATTAAGAAGGATAAATCAATAGTCCTGATTAATATATTAGTTGTAGTATCAGCCAAGACAACAGATTGATTATAGTTAAAAAAAACATGAATGATAGATTGATAAGCCCCCTGGAATTTATCGTACTAAAGGTGTGGATCCAGTAGGCTTCACATTGTAACAGTTGGTCATGGTCCACACCTGTAATGGGCTACTTGACATGCTCAATGACCATGCCCAATAAGGATTCACACCCTTAGTACTGTACATCCTGGGAGGCTTAACACCAGTCTATCATTCGCTCGTTTTAAAAATGATGGCTAATCGATCTATTTTGGCTGATGCTATGATTGTAATATATTCATCGGGGCCATTGGTTTACTTTTTTTTTTTTTTTTTTCATACATCATGGGACTCAGAGGCTAATATTCATTACCTGCTGGGTTATACTTCATCTCCAGGTGAATAGACACTGGTAGACCAAAGGTCTTTAGACAGGAAGTGATCCCCTATATAACCCCTCCCATACAGGAAGTACATCAGTTTTTTACTGGTGTCTGCAAGGTGGATGGCATGGTTGTTTGAGCTCTCTGAGCTCCAGGTCTCTAGTCCCACACAAACGGTTCTTAACTGTATCAGGGGATTGATCGATCGGATCCATTTGACACAGGCTCTATATGCTTAGATAAATGGTACCCAAGCCTCGCAAAGAAGACTCAAGATCCTGCCAGGTTTTGCCTGTAATGCGGCCTCCGGCCGCTGGACCCTGCGAAGTGGAATCCTGGACACCACAGCACTAAGGCATTCCTGCACGTTGCTGTACAGGTCCAAGAGTGGACCCCAAACATGAAAAGGTTACCCAGTCCTTGAAGGGCCTCAAGTGACAGGAACCTGCTGTGTAAGGTGATGTTTTGGTTCCTGGTTTCTAAGCTGCCCTGCGCTTGGATGGGTAAGTGAAACCTTACTTATTGTGGGGTGTCCCAGTAATTATAACAATCAGTCAATCTAGCTAGAGGCTGGACACCTGTGTGCGGTAGGGGTGTGGAATTTAATCGGTGCATTGCGATTCGGGGGTCCCCGATGCGGCATCGATGCAAGCGCCCCGAAAAATCGATGTGGGGTATGACATCATCCCGACTTGCCCCGCCCCTCCCGGAAGTGTGCTCTGAACGTTTTTGTCAAAATGGCTTTTGCTATTAAATGCAATTGTAATCCATTAAGTGATGATCGCTGTATGTGTTTTTTTTTTTTTTTTTTTTTTTAAATATATGTAGCTTCATACCTCGTTTTTTAGTCTGTGTATATAACTGTATATCCCAGCGCTCATGTGACTGCTCGGTCTTGCCCGCCCCTCTCCTCTGTCTCTCCTGACATCAGCCCCGACCGTCTCTCTTCTGATCTCATGGCTACAGTTGGTGGGTGGGGCTGAGAACTCCCACTGACGTCAGGAGAGTCAGAGACATGAGACCGAGAGGAGAGAGATGCAGGCCGGACTGAGCAGTCACATGAGCGGCTTATACGGTTTTATACACAGACTAAAAAAACAAGGTATGAGGCTGCATATATTTAAAAAAAAAAAAAAAACACAGCGATCACCACTTAATGGATTACAACTGCATTTATTAACAAAAGCCATTTTGACAAAAACGGTTATCTTCTTTTTCAGTCTGTGTAAATATATATATGAAGCTGCATATATTTTAAAATGCAGATATAGTGGTGGGCACTTAATGGATTATAACTGCAATTTTTACCACACAGGTATTTTAACAGTTGTATGTAGAGTACAAATGTGTTTGTATTCTACTTACACTTACACGTCTCCTACACATGCTCTGTGACATTATTTCTCCGACACCCCCCCCCCAGTTTGCACATTCCACTGTATTAACTTCTAGTGTGCTGGAAGGTGCAAACGAGGGAGCCCATAGAAAAGCCATCACAGAGACAGTAGTACAGGAACTTCACAGGGCTGTTTGTCAGTAGTGGATTGTAATCCCTCCTGACCTCCCAGCAGCCGTTTGTGAATTCCTGTACCTTGTAGTGCACCGGATTAGTGCACTACGTAAAGAGTTCCATACGTTTTTAGTTTATTAAAAGTCAGCAGCTACAAAAAGTGTAGCTGCTGACTTTTAATAATCAGACATTCACCTGTCCCACGGTCCATCGATGCGGCCGCACGGAGCCTCGGTCCTCTCCCTCTCCTCTGCACCATTATATGTACTGTGGGCAGTGACATCCGTCCGTGACAGCTTATGGCTTCACAGCCGGGCGCAGACTGCACGAGCCGCTCTGCGCTCTGCCATTGGCCAGCCAATCTTCTGGGACCCAGAAGATCGCTGGCAGGGAGGGGCCGCCTAGTAAATTTTTTGTTTATTAAAAGTCAGCAGCTACAAAAAAAGTGTATCTTCTGACTTTTAATAAAAAGACACCTGTCCCACAATCCAGCGGCGTGGCCACCCAAACCCTCCGTTCTATCCCCTGCCTGTCCACGGCGCTGGCAATACTACTGTGGGCATCCGGCTGTGACAGCTTGCAGCCTCACAGCCGGGTGTGCCTGTCTCACTGCGCTGTCCTGCACAGCCGGGCAATCTTTTGGGAACTGTGATGTGTCCCAGCAGATTGCAGGGAGGAAGGGCCGCCTAGGCGGCCCAAGCGGAAGTGGGAGCGCGTCAGTAATCGTGATGCATCGTGGAATCGAATCATTGACCAGATAATCGTAATCGAATCATGAGACCAGTGAAGATGTGCACCCCTACTTCTGTTAGATGTGCCTGATCAAACTACAATATTAGGTCAGTACTATTGCGGCTGTTGCTGACAAGGCAAAGGTAAGTATGCAGGTCAATGTCCATGACAGTGGGTAATCCAATACAACTATTTTAATACTGCGAGATGTGTGTAGGTTATTAGTGGCGCTTTGGTGGGACTGATGACATCCTACCTTTCCAGGGGTGGGTGGTGCTTTTACTTTTTGCCTCCTTTTTTAAATTGGTGGATGTTTAAATATGTTGCACTGTTAATTTACACTGATCACACTGACAAAGGGGTCCTGCATGACTACAAAACAATGCACTTAATTGCTTGTGATGTGATCATGCTAAAATAAAAACCGTTTGGACTGAAGATCCGAGGTGTGCTGGCAAATCTATTCTTTGTGGCGTTCATGATCTAGTCTCCAGCTGGTGGTTGCTACAGCACCCAGTATCCTAGAGCTTTCCCCAGGAAAGTGTGCGATGGGAATATAGACTATTGTTTCCAGATGCAGAGACACAGATGCAGAAATGGTGGATGCTCTAGTGGCTCCGTAGGCTCAGTACTGTCAGACGTGACTTTCCTCCCTTCGAGGTGGTAGTAAACTTTCAACGGAAAAATGTTTTTTCCTCCTAAGTAAAATCATGTGCTATTATGCATCGTCTACTAGCACATTGTGAAATGCTTATCTTAAGTCCTCCAGCAGGGCGGTCTTCCTTCACCCAGTTTGTGGGATCTGTCCATTTGAATGGCTGAGCTGCGATGGCGTCACTTGCGTGCATGCACGCGTGAGTCGCTGCAATGCCACAGAGCATGCACCCTGGTGACGGCATTGACCACACAGACTGTGAACATCTCACAAACCGTGAACGTTTGAGAGAGTCCTTTTATCTACAGGTAAGTTTATTAAAAAAGCTTACCTGTAGATAAGATACAAGTGTCCCAGTGGTGTTTGATTTTAATCTCCATCTACAAAGGATCGACATGGGGGGCATTTTGGTGATTCCTTTAGCTCTGAAATAGGCCAAGTGGATGTTGTAGTAAACTTCTGGCAGGACTTACTCTGTAGTCCTCTTCTTGATCAACGATCTTCTATCCCACACACTGGTTTTCCACTGTGCTTCACGGTCCTTGGTCTTAACAGCTTAACTTTAAAACCCAGGTCTTGAGATAGGGGTCTCACTGACTCATGAAATCTCACACCTTTTTCAATAGCTTGCAAGTTAAACTCCTGCAAGTTTTTTACCCTCACACTTGGAAGGCTTTTTTTACCTGGTGTTAGGAAAGAGTTCATCACAGGAAATTCTGCATTTAAGTCAGGATTAGTATTTGTGGTTTTGCACAGAGCAGCCCAGATCCTCCTCTCGGGTCCCTCGTTGGGGTTCCTGGCCCCTTGCCTCTGTTAAATGCCCCCACAGCAAGCAGCTTGCTATGGGGGCACCTGAGCCGCAGCTCCCTGTATACATTCAGATACAGAGCTGCAGCCTGCCCCGCCCCCTTTCTCTCCTCATTAGCTCACTGTCTTTGACATCAGCTTGAGCCAGTGGCGTCGTACTGCTGTCTCAGCCAATGAGGGGAGACCCGGACAACCGAGTCTCTTGTGCAACATTGCTTGATGAAGATGGACCTCGGGCAAGTATGAGGGGGGGCTGCTGCATAAAAAGTTTTTTTATGTTAATGCATTGAGATTAAAAAAGACCTTCTGCCTTTACAACCACTTTCAGTCTCTGATGTTATTTCAAAGACCCCTAGCCTCCCATTGTAACTTTGCCTGTTTAACCACCTGAGACTCCATTGAATATGGTTCTCTCTGCATTTCAGAAAGTGCCCTTTTAACCCATCGGATATTCCTTTTTCTACTCATAGTTGCCTTCCTAATTGTAATTACCTCTACAAGGCATGTATCTAAGCAGGCAGTTTTGTCTTCTACAGAACCATGTTTGGTTCTACAAAAAGTCAAGGTAGTATTGAAGTCTAAAGTCTCTCCTTTTTCTAAGATTTTCACCTGTTACCTGAACCAAAATATTATTCTTGCGCCTCTGTCTGGCCCTAGTACATTAGAAGTAATTTTCCCTTCACTGCCTGAATGTGTAGTTTGTGCTGTGCTGGTTTACCTTTCAGCCACTGCTTCCATTATTATTCCCGATAATGGGTCCCCTATAAAGGAGATCTAGATAATCACACTGCCATTTCTCAGTGACCCAAACAGATTGTTGCTTAAACTTGTCAAGGCTCATTGTACTAACCATAATGGCAGCGACCATCACGTTTCAGAGGCATTTGACAGGCATTGAAGAGGTGATATTTCACTGCCTCAATGCTTGTTTTACCCCCAAAATGTATCATCAGCATCAATATGCTGCAGCCATGCTCCATTACCTAGGTATATACTTCAGCCACGGCCACAGAATGTGTAAGATCCTGGCTGCTGCCTCCTGCAGCTAAAGGAGGACAATTTGGGGATGGTAAAATGGCTCAGCCGCATTTTATATTTTTTGTTTTTTTTGTTTTTTTGTTTTTTTTTTTTTTTTTGATGGGCGTCCTAGCAAACGCAATATACAGGGCTATGGGAGTTATTGAAAAAAATGCACCAACACAGGTTCAACTGGATAGACAGTTATCTTTGTTTAATCTTGCCAACTATGTCTGCTAAATAGCAGCGCATTTGTCTGTGTATCAGGAATTTGCACACATTCCCTGACACAGTGATATGGTCCAAGCCTCAGACTGGGGTGCTTAGAGACTGAAAATGCTTTTCAAGGGCACTGTGGCTGTAAAAAGTTTGAAAACACTTTCCTAGGCATCCTAGGAAGATCGTCATTTTTTGCATGCAATTTTGGTGAGAGTCTCCTTCCCTGCCACTTTTTCTATCCTTCACGCTGATTTACCCTCACTTTGCCAGTAGGCTTGGGAAAAGGTCAGGCAGTTTCACATTCCACCAATACTAGGTGGATCCGCTTATTTTGGCTTGTTGGCCATTATTTGCTGAGTTGCCCACTTCTCATGGAATTACTTTTGGATGTCCCATTGGTTTGAGTGGCTATGCATGGCTAAGGTTTCAGGCTTTGCTTTGCCAGGATCCATTCCACTGAAGGTGGCATAACCCATTGGTATAATTATCTGGTCTAGTGATGTACTCTTGGAAGCGGTTTTTACAGGCAAGTAGAGCTGCACAATTAATCGTCAAGAATCGTTATCGTGATTAATTGTCAAGAATCGTTATTGCGATCTTGACTAAAGTGTTTCACAATTCTTTCTATGCAAAGAATTCTCTCTGCTCTTCTGAAGCCACAGCCCTCAAAAGAAAGGAAGAGAAAAACCAGGCAGTCTGCCAAGAAGCTAAACATTCTTTATCAGTTGAACTTAAGTATAAACATTGTAACAATTTGTCAATGGAATAGACTTCCTGTGTAAGTGAAAAAGTTTAACCACTAAACCTTTTTCTGACATTTGTTGGTTTCAAGTTAAAATCTTTTTTTTGCTAGAAAATTACTTGGAACCCCAAAACATATATATTTTTTTAGTAGACACCCTAGAGAATAAAATGGTGGTTGTTGCAATATTTTATGTCACACTGTATTTGCACAGCGGTCTTTCAAATGCAATTTTTTTGGAAAAAATTACTTTAATGAATAAAAAAAAAATCTAACCAGTAAAGTTAGCCCATTTTTTTTTTTTTTTGTATAATGTGAAAGATTTTACGTCGCGAGAATCGTGAGAGAATCGTGATCTTTTTATTCTAAGCAAAAAAATTGTGATTCTTATTTTGCCCAGAATTGTGCAGCTCTACAGGCAAGTAAAAAAAACAAAAAAACCCACACTTTTACTTACTGTAAAATTGGTTTCTTAGATTTCATTGAGCGACAGATTCCACCCATCTGTTATTTGTGATCTACTAATACCGTTTCTGCAAAAAAATGAAACCTAATTTGGGAGGTAGTGTGCGAAACCTGTCTGGCCATAACTTTGTTTGCTAGTGTCTAACTCCTCTAAACATTAGTGTAACCCAGTTATCTAAATTGTGTATCCGAGTATATGTAATCCCTCACCTTGTAAAATAGAAATGAAGTGCAAAACATTTGTGTTCAAAACGTACATCCTTTTTTTTTTTTTTTTTTTTTTTTGATAACACACCCTCTGTTCTCAGCTGCATAATGATTTTAGAGCACTAGTGGAGGAGAAACTGCAGTTGAGAACAGTGCTCTTATGCTTAGTGTGGTCAGTTTTCAATGGTGAATAGCAGGGACACCAGGGATTTTACACAAAGTATGTAATACAAAGAACAGCATACTGTTTCATTCAAGTACATGGTACAAGCAGGCACATATCCGAAAGATGAAATGTTGGCTTTACATATTATTTAATGAACTCCAAGAAATTGATTTTTTGGCAAGTAACAAAATTCTGTGTTTCTGTACTTTGCTGAAAATGTTATCTGGCTTTAAAAAAAAGAAACAAAAAAAAAAAAATCTAGTTGCAGCCACAACATTTTAGGACGAATAAGCTGCAATATTTTTAGTTATGTTAATTTGCAGATTACCCACGAACCTGCATTAATTTTTTTTTCTCACATGTATGAATCTGTTTAACCTTTAATGTTTTATATATGTAATACTGTCTTCACAAAATACTTATTTTTTTTTTGTGTGTACCTAATTATATTTTTGCCTTTCTATTCTAGCACACATGACTTTGATCCGGATTCATACGTAATCCCATATGTTATCCTTTCCTTAAAAACGTTTGCTTCTCAAGTACACAGCCTCTTGCAGACACACGAGGGCACTGTTCCTCTCTTTAGGTATGTGGACTTTTCTATATTTGTAACTTTCCTTTTTGTTTTAAAAAACTAACAACCCACAGTACATGACCTATAACAATGAATGAGTGGGTGAAGGATAATGTACAAGTCATAGTTATGACGGCGATGAAGGCGTTAATTTACACATGTGCTAGGTAAGGGAGGTGAAAGGTTAAAGTGGATCTAAAGGCTGAATTTTTTTTACCCTAATGAATTTTCTGCATTAAGGTACATCTTCAGTATGTATCTACACCCTGAGCCCGATCTCTATCCAGCACAGTGCACAAGGGCAGCAGCTCCCTCCCTCATAGGCTCAGACACAGTAGCGGGAGCCGTTTACTCTTGCTGCTCTCCATCACAGCCAGTGAGGAGGGATAGGGGGTGGGGTATGTCTGAGCCACATTCTGTGCCAATGGACACAGAACCAGCTTGGGAATGAGCCCACACGATTACCCTCATTTCAAGCAGTTCACTATGGGGGCACTCATTGGTACCCAGGAAGAGGAGGATTGGGCGGCTCTGTAAAACCATTGCACAGAGCAGGTAAGTATGACATGGTGTGTGTGTGTTTTTTTGTTTTCTTGTGTATTGCAACCTTTAACATCTCTTTAATATGCTGGTCATATTAGAGGACAGGATCAGGTTGACATATATACTGTAGAGGGGTGAATGACATTCGAGGGGATTTTATTAGCACACTTACTGCATTGTGCTGATGGTCAGGCAACCCTGATGCATTGATCCATTCTGCATATTCACCTCACATCTTAGGAGTGCATGGACCATGTATGATTGACAAAGTAGAGAGCATATCATTCTGATACATAATGGTTTCCTTTCTCAAATTGACAATGTGCGATAGAGATATCCTATTTATTTCTGGATGAAGCTGCTATGAACAGAGTGCCAGTCTTTAACCTGTACCCATATGCCAATAGGAAATCCATACTGCTAACACAGTCCTCTGCACCCCAAATCTGGAGGTTGGGCAGTGTATTTGAGTAGGAAGCACAGATGCACATGGCCATGTGCTCCACGGACCTGAAATGTGCCTCTGCACATGGAACTGGTCTTTCACGGAAACTGAAATTGACGTTTTTATTGCAATCCAAAATTACATATAACCCTGGCTTAATCGCACTATTGCTTCAATGTGTGCAGCTGTCACGCACTCTAAAAGGGAACTCTTAAACGGAAAATCAAATAACAAAACCCATGAAGTTTAAAGAAGAAAAAGGAAAATTTAAAACAAAAACACAAGCCCTCAAATGTCAAGGTACAAAAAAATACTAAATTTATAATATATGCATGAAAAATGACTGGCCCTAAGCAAAAAAGGAGCAAGTTGAGAGGAAGGAACTAGACAGGACACCACATTGGAAAGCATAGTACAGTGACTCTTAAAATATGAAATAAATTCAAAGCCCTATGGTCAATCAATATACAGTGGGGATGGAAAGTATTCAGACCCCCTTACATTTTTCACTTTGTTATATTGCAGCCATTTGCTAAAATCATTTGTTATTTTTTTTTCCTCATTAATGTACACACAGCACCCCATATTGACAGAAAAACACAGAATTGTTGACATTTTTGCAGATTTATTAAAAAAGAAAAACTGAAATATCACATGGTCCTAAGTATTCAGACCCTTTGCTGTGACACTCATATATTTAACTCAGGTGCTGTCCATTTCTTCTGATCATAATTGAGATGGTTCTACACCTTCATTTGAGTCCAGTTGTGTTTGATTATACTGATTGGACTTGACTAGGAAAGCCACACACCTGTCTATATAAGACCTTACAGCTCACAGTGCATGTTAGAGCAAATGAGAATCATGAGGTCAAAGGAACCGCCTGAGGAGCTCAGAGACAGAATTGTGGGAAGGCACAGATTTGGCCAAGGTTACAAAAAATTTCTGCTGCACTTAAGGTTCCTAATAGCAAAGTGGCCTCCATAATCCTTAAATGGAAGACGTTTGGGAAAACCAGAACACTTCCTAGAGCTGGCCGTCCAGCCAAACTGAGCTATCGGGGGAGAAGAGCCTTGGTGAGGTAAAGAAGAACCCAAAGATCACTGTGGCTGAGCTCCAGAGATGTCGGGAGAAAGTTGTAGAAAGTCAACCATCACTGCAGCCCTCCACCAGTCCAGGCTTTATGGCAGAGTGGCCCGACGGAAACCTCTCCTCAGTGCAAGACACATGAAAGTCTGCATGGAGTTTGCTAAAAAACACCTGAAGGACTCCAAGATAGTGAGAAATAAGTTTCTCTGGTCTGATGAGACCAAGATAGAACTTTTTGGCCTTAATTTGAAGCGGTATGTGTGGAGAAAACCAGGCACTGCTCATCACCTGTCCAATACAGTCCCAACAGTAAAGCATGGTGGTGGCAGCATCATGCTGTGGGGGTGTTTTTCAGCTGCAGGGATAGGACGACTGGTTGCAATCGAGGGAAATATGAATGCAGCTAAGTACAGGGATATCCTGGACGTAAACCTTCTCCAGAGTGCTTAGGACCTCAGACTGGGCCAAAGGTTTACCTTCCAACAAGACAATGACCCTAAGCACACAGCTAAAATAATGGAGTGGCTTCACAACAACTCCCTGACTGTTGTTGAATGGCCCAGCCAGAGCCCTGACTTGAACCCAATCGAGCGTCTGGAGAGACCTAAAAATGGCTTTCCACCAACGTTTACCATCCAACCTGACAGAACTAGAGAGGATCTGCAAGGAGGAATGGCAGAGGATCCCCAAATCCAGGTGTGAAAAACTTGTTGCATCTTTCCCAAAAAGACTCATGGCTGTATTAGATCAAAAGGGTGCTTCTACTAAATACTGAGCAAAGGGTCTGAATACTTAGGACCATGTAATATTTCAATTTTTCTTTTTTAATAAATCTGCAGAAATGTCAACAATTCTGTGTTTTTCTGTCAATATGGGGTGTTGTGTGTACATTAATGAGGGAAAAAAATGAACTTTAAATGGTTTTAGCAAATGACTGCAATATAACAGAGTGAAAAATTTAAGGGGGTCTGAAAACTTTCCGTCCGCACTGTGTATATGTATGTATGTATGTGTGTCTCTATATATAATATGTGTGTGTGTGTATATGTATTTGTGTGTGTGTGTATATAGATAGATAGAAGTTAGCGATGATATCTCTATCATCTCTATTATCTCTGTCTCTATCATCTCTATCATCTCTGTCTCCATCTGTCTCTATCTCTATCGTCTCTGTCTCTATCTCTATCGTCTCTGTCTTTATCTCTATCGTCTCTGTCTCTCTTTTTAAATCATAATGGCAACAGAAACTTCCAAAATTACCCTGATAAAAAGTTTACATACCCCAGTTCTTAATACCGTGTATTGCCCCCTTTACCATCAATGACAGCTTGAAGTCTTTTGTGGTATTTGTGGATGAGGCTCTTTATCTTCTCCGATGGTAAAGCTGCCCATTCCTCCAGTTCCTGAAAATTCTTGGGCTGTCTTGTCATGAACTGCACGTTTTGAGATCTCTCCCCAGAGTGGCTGAATGATATTGAGGTCAGGAGACTGAGATGGCCACCCCAGAACCTTCACTTTATTCTGCTGTAGCCAATGACAGGTTGACTTGGCCTTGTGTTTTGGATCATTGTCATGTTGGAATGTCTAAGTACATCCCATGCACGGCTTCCTGGCTGATGAATGCAAATGTTCCTCCAGTATCTTTTTATAACATACCACATTCATCTTGCCATCAATTTTGACCAAATTTCTTGTGCCTTTTTGTAGCTCACACATCCTCAAAACATCAGTTATCCACCTCCGTGTTTCACAGTAGGAATGGTGTACCTTTCATCATCTCCAAATGAAGCGCTTATGATTGTGGCCAAAAAAGCTCAATTTTGGTCTCATTGCTCCAAATGACTTTGTGCCAGAAGGTTTGAGGCTTGTCCCTTGCTGTGTATTGTAAGCGGGATACTTTGTGGCCTTTGCGTAGTAATGGCTTTCTTCTGGTGGCTCAACCATGCAGCCCATCTTTCTTCAAGTGCCTCCTTATTGTGCATCTTGAAACAGCCACACCACATGATTTCAGAGTCCTGTATGTCACCTGAAGTTATTTGTGGGTTTTTCATTGCATCCCGAACAATTTTCCTGACACTTGTGGCTGAAATTTTAGTTGGTCTACCTGACCGTGGTTTGGTTTCAACAGAACCCCTCATTTTCCACTTCTTGATTAGGTTTGAACACTGCCGATTGGCATTCTCATTTCCTTGGATTTCTTTTTATATCCCTTTCCTGTTTTATACAGTTCAACTACCTTTTCCCGCAGATCCTTTGACAATTCTTTTGCTTTCCCCATTACTCGGAATCCAGAAATGTCAGTGCAGCACTGGATGAAAGGTGCAAGGGTCTGTCAGGAGTCCAGAAACTCATTGACCTTTTTATAAACAGACACACAAATTACAAGAAAACAGATCACAGGTGAGGATGGTTACCTTTTTAAATAGCCATTCATACCCCTTTGTGTCAACTTGTGATCATGTTATCAGGCCAAAATCACCAGGCTATGTAAACTTTTGATCAGGGTCATCTGGGTAGTTTCTGTTGCCATTATGATTTTAAAAACGAGTAAACACAGTTGATTTAATTAATGGCTTCAGCCAAACACTAACCATAAGTGAAAAAACTTTTTGTGTTCATATTTTCTGAAAAATGTCCAAGAAATCATAAATTCTGCCAGGGTATGTAAACATATGAGCACAACTGTGTGTGTGTGTGTGTGTATGTTTATAAAATGTGAGGGGTGTATTCACTTTTGTGAAAATATTATATTATATAATATAATTTTCTCACAAAAGTGAGTACACCCCTCACATTTTTTAAAAATATTTTCGTATCTTTTCATGTGACAACACTGCAGAATTGACCCTTTGCTACAATGTAAAGTAGTGAGTGTACAGCTTGTATAACAATGTAAATTTGCTGTCCCTCAAAATAGCTCAACACACAGCCATTAATGTCTAAACTGGTGGCAACAAAAGTTTTTGAATTAATTTGTCACAGTATTTAATAACATGTTGGTAAGGTTGAATAAAGACAACCAGTTCAACGTGTGTGTGTTTTGTATCATTTCCCATATCCCCATATATTTTTTTGGCTAAGATGCACGTTCAAGAGTCTTTTAAAACTATCCCTACTGCCTACCGACACCACCGATTTGTGTGGAAGAGTTCCACATCCTTACCGCCCTGACAGTGATTGCCCCTACGCATTTTAAGGTTAAACCACTTCTCTTCCAGTCTCATGGTGTGGCCCTGTGTCCTCCTTGCACTCCCTGGGACTCAAAAGTTTCATACTTACAATGGGATCCAAGTTGCGATATTTGTATATCGCAATCATATCTTGTAGTCGTTCCTCATAATTGATGTCCTCCAGTCCCCATATTTAGTTGTTCTTCTCTGGACTCTCTCTCAGCTCCAACACATCCATTCAGAGGGTTAGTGACCAGAACTAGACGCAATACTCCAAATGTGGCCGAGCAAGAGATTTATAAAGTGGCATAATAATAGTCTAATCTCTGGAGTAAATTCCCTATTTAATGCATGCCAACATTCTGCTGGCTGTGTTAGCTGCAGCTTAACACTGCATGTTATTGCTCAGTCTGTCTTCTACTAGGACCCCTAGATCCTTCTCCATCCTGGAAGCCCCTAAGGATTCTCCCCCTAACGAGTAACTGCTTTTATATTTTTACCCCCCAAATGCATTACCTTAGACTTACCAGTCCTAAACTTCATTTGCCATGTAGTAGTTCTCTCCATTAATTTATTCAGGTCCTCTTGTAACGTTTCTATATCCTGCTGTGTTAATGCATATTTTTGTGTTGTCAGCAAATACTGAGATTGAGCTATTTATTCCATCCTCTGTCATTTTATAAATAAATTAAACATAATTGGTCTCAAGACAAAGCCCTGGGGTACCCCACTAACCACTCTAGACCATTCTGAGTATGTGTTATTTATCACAAACCTTTGGAACTGTTGTCAAATGTTGCCAATGTCATCGCAAAGTAGCTTAGGCACAGCTACTTTGTGAAAAAATCATTTGTTCAAGCACTCAACATACTTGGTTGCCCCTTCCCCTTTGGCCTGTATTGTACACCTGTACTGTACTTGCTTTGCTCACAGAGAATTCCCATTGTGGGATAGTTGGACAACTTTCTACTGTGGTAACAGTCAGCAGATTCTTGGCATTAAGTGTTCCAACAAACTGTTCACCAATTCTGCCACTTGGTTGTTTGTTGGGTGTTTAGATTCTTCATGCGGCTCTGTGAGTTCTATTGGGCCTGCTTTCTTAACCTGTTACTTGTGGGCCTTAGTATTTTTGTTCCTGTATTGCCCAAACCTCAATTGAACTGCTTCTGGGCATCCCAGTGTCTTTCTTATTTTCTAGCAATTTTTATTTATTTTTTTTCCCTACAATTCGAACACTCTAAAATTGCCAGTTGGATAGATAAAAGAAGCATGCCTTCAAAACTGTGCCTTGTGAATTTCTTAATAGGTTTCCCAGCTGCTTTGCAGGCAAAGCAGTAGGACCCAAGATTCTCTTATCTCCTGGAGGCTTGGGGCAGGCATTGGACCACCCTATTACACACTGGGTTCCTGACAAACAATGAAAGTAATTGCTAGAGAGAACTTGCTTTGAGTGAAAGATTACCTCATTTCCATTTTTTTTTTTTTATAGCTGAACTGCCTTCACCACTGTTGACTAATGCTGAAAGGGGTCATGGAACAGATTCTGATGGATGGCATAAGATATGGATCCAGCTTAATATACAGCTGAATTGAAAACGTGCATGCATGCACACCATTTTTATAAAGTGTATAAAACCCAAAAACAAATTTTATGTTGCCGCTTAACAGTTATTGGGTGTGAAGGCTGCATATCCTTTTTTTTTTTTCACCTTTTCCCTGGTGATGCTATAAATACACCGACACTTCTTGTCCTTTGTGTCTACACTCCTTCTCCATGGTATCTATGGAAGGAACCATGGTTGTCAGGCATATCTTTGTTCATCTACATTACATGGTGGAGTGATGAAACTAGCAAAGTACTAGATGGAGAGGTCATGGTTTATGCTATCCTTTTCAGCTCACAGGAGGTGATGAGGACTTGGTTTCTTTCAAGATCAACGGGTTTTTTCGGGATTTGCAAACATTTTCTTAGCTTAAAATAAAGAAATGAATCTCCTTACTGTTTTTTTGGATTTAGAGAACACTAACTTGCAATGTCAAATACATAAAAAAAAAAAAAATTTAGTTTTAATAATTGCATTCTCAGCGTCTTCCAGTTGCAAGAGAAAATAATATTGTAAAATGTACTATTTTTTTTATTTTAATTTTTTGAGGCCATTACCATATCCAATGGTTTACTTGGTGTTTGCACTATGTGCATAGCCACAACTAGATCTTCTTGTCTCAGACAGATCTACTTTCTTCTGTCATGTAGGTAGTTAGCGAAAACACAGTACTTCCAGGAAATATGTGCAGCAGCTAAGGTTAAGTTTTTTTTTTTTTTTTGTTTTTGTTCTAGAAAAGAGCCTATGCAGTTAATGGACCCTGGTAGGTATTAAATGGCATCTTTGTAAAATATTCATTTGTTTTGTTTTCAAACCTGTAACAAGAAGGCACAGCATGAGGGTTGTTAACTGGGAGTTTTTCAAGCAGGCTTCCGGGGGACCCCCATGGCCTGCAGGCATTAAAATAAAACGAATAAACATTTTGCAAAACTGCATTTTTTTTTTAATACCTAAAAGGCCCGCTTGGCTGCATAGGCTATATCTTGAAAAGGTGAACTTAGCCCTTAACCTCTTGTCCTGGGGGAAAATGTTCTGCTAGCAGTGTAAACCAGGCTGCAATATTCCGAGGTGTGTTCTTTGTTGGTGTCAAACTTCACACCACAAGAGATATGTAGTTCCTTTCACTGAACCCAAAGTGATCCAATAGTTTGCCACATCCCTTGTAGTATTTTAGTAGACTTTTTAAACTTGGTTTGCTTAACCTCCATTGGGAGGCACAGCAGCCACCTAATGGCGTAAACGTTAAGCATATACTTCTCTAAATGGGCTTCATCCTCCCAAGCACACTATTTTGTCAGGGTTTTGGGAGCCGCTGTTCACGGCATGGGGGTGCCGTTCTTTTAGAGTGCATGCGCCGGTGACCCCATCAATGGCTTTACAGGTAAATATCTCCTAAACAGTTCACGTTTTAGGAGAGATTTACTGTACCTATTCACTGCAATGAATGGTGTCATCCCCCCCTCACTAAGGTTGGCTCTGAAGTAGCCAACACTGCTTGAATTTGATCACTTCAGGTGGAAGCAGTTAATATCTGTATATCCAATCTCACTGCTGTCACTACCCCCCCAATCGCCCAGCGGTGGCCTATTGAGAAGATTGTCTGTGTAAGACGTGATAGGTATTCTCCCTACAGTAAGGGGAATGCCTGTAGTTTCCATAACAGGTTGCCTTCATCTCTTGTTCCTGGTGACCGCTTTAGATTTTGAGTTCCCCCTCCCACTTTGGCTTGATGAAATTGGTCACCAGGGCTTGTAGAGGGTAATATCTTCCAAGCAGAGACTTAAGTGTTTCCTAAACATACATGCTGACTTGCGTTGCTTGCTCAGTATAACTTTTTTTTTTTTTTCTGTCCTACTGACTGTAAACTTGCTAAAAAAAGGAATGTTTGCTGTTTAATTATGTTTGTTTTTTTTTTTTTTTTTTTTTCCCCAGTTTCCCTGATTGTTATGCAGCAGAATTCAGCTCCTTGCATGAGGTTGGAGAAGGGCAAGGAGGAGTGCCTCTGGAGCACATTATTACCTGCGTTCCTGGTGTTAACATTGCAACAACACAAAATGGGGTTAAAGTAGTTAAGTGGATACATAACAAGCCTCCACCCCCAAATTCTGGTGAGTGTATTTATTTTTTAGTTTAGTAATTTTAGTTTGACTTCAATAAGCCAACTCTATTCTAACTCCTCCTTGCCCTGTTTGTAAAAAACAAAACAAAAAAAAACACTGGCGCACTCTAACATCCAATACAAAAGCTTTATTGGTCATAAAGCAAGAAAACCGTGATTAATTGTACTTGTGTATTTTGGCCTTTATCAAAGCTGTGTAATTCTTGAAAAACACAGAAGCTGCTAGCACAGCAATCAATATCCTTGACTCAAATATTCACATAAAGCAGTGCTATTACTAAATTTATAACAAACAATACAGTGAGTTGTAAAACATGTATAATAAACATAAGTGAGTCCACAATCCCAAAAAGCAAAAAAATTGGCTTGTAGCATAATCATCTTGCAAGTGCAGGTATGTGATAAACCGCCTCAAATGGTGAACCACAACACCACAAGCATGTAAAACATGCTTACAGAAAGATTTAGGGAAGTAAAAGGAAAAAAAAACACATGGTACAAATCCTGCCAGATTAGAGTATGCCATAAAATGCAGTCCACGTTCCCCTCGGGTCTGCCGGTCCCATCCAAATCTCAGATATACTAAGGAAATAAGACGCCAAGGAAAGCACACGGCGCAAAACCATTCACAAATTTGTATTAAAATAGCTATAGGTTATTTTATTAAAATATTTGTATGGTTTTGCCCTGTGTGGTTCCCTTGGTGTCTAATTTCCCTAGGAGTATATCTGAGAATTAGATGGGATCAGTGGACCAGTCTTTGCCACCTATTTTGTGTGTGTCCCCCCAAAAATTTGAAAAAGCCCTGGAATACTGTTTAAGTAACACTGTACTTCTCATGCCTATTTCTCGCGTTTTGAGAACTGCATCATCTGTCACTAGGGGGTACTGCAGGGGAAAGGATCCAGTTTAGTTTGCTTGTGTGCTTCATCTTGTACCACCCAGAGTTAGGAGATTGTTAGGATCAATCCCATCTGTATCCCATCAGGCCTTAATTGACTGGTAAAAGGAAAAATTTGTCAGGCAAATTTTTTTTTTTTAACCACTTGCCCACAGCACTATAGCCAAATCCATTACTCTGGGAGGAGGGCGTACACTGACGTCCTCCCAGAGTCGGGCGCCCCCTGGGGCGCGCACACGGGAACATCCATGCTCGCTGGGTTCACGGGACCCGGCGCAGCACAGATCGCGGTAAAGGGCCAATGACAGCAGCCCTTTACCACGTGATCGCTCCGACAAACGACGGCGCAATCACAAATGTCAACAAACCAAAGAAAGTTCAAAGTTCTGCTCTCCTCACTCCGATACAGCGTGAGAGGAGAGATCGTGTGACAAACTGAGTTTCTAATATATTTAGTAGTGCCCAACAGTGCTACATCAGTGCCATCTGTGCCACATCAGTTTCATCTGTGCCACCTCTGTGCTAATCAGTGCTCATCTGCGCCTCTGCAGTGCCACACCAGTGCCACCTGTGCCCATCGGTGCTCATCTGCGCTTCTGCAGTGTCAATCTGTGCCACTACGCCAATCGGTGCCATCTGTGCCATTAGTGCCACTACAGTGCCCCATAGTACACATCAGTACTCTGCAGTGCAGCCTCACCAGCCACCAGTATGGCAAAAAAATATTTTACCAGTGAGGAGGCCTACCAGCGTCTAAGCATGACCGATGAGAGCAGCGGGGAGCTCTCTGAGTCTCAGTCTGTTTCGGATTCGGCCTATGAACCCGTTTTAAAAGCAGTGGGTCTGATACAACATCGGAAAAGGAACGTGTGCCCGTGAAAAGAAGTTCTGGCGTGGAGCAGCAGCCTACTACCAGCAGCGCAGGGCCACTGCAACAAATGCCAAGCACCAGTATTGTGTTATCTCAGCCCCAAAGGGCTAGGGGCCATGCCAGCCTTCCCTATGCCCTTCAAAACCCCCTGTGGCTTCCCCTTAATTCCGGAGCAGCAAACATCCCCCTGGACCTGGACAGCCAGGTGTCCAGGTGAACATCAATGATTTTGCCAAGCTTGATTTTTTTCATTTGATTTTCACCGAAGCCTTCCTATCGTCCATTGTGGCCCAGTGCAACCTCTATGCACAACAGTACATAGTAAGCAACCCTGGTTCTAGTTACGCCCGTCCCTTTGAATGGAGAGAACTTGCCGTAGAGGAAAATTTTTTTAGGCCTAACTTTTAATATGGGACTCAAAAAAACAAATTGTACTCCTATTGGTCTACCAACCCCATCCACCACATGCCACTCTTCTCATCTATTATGCTAAGATCAAGATACCTTATAATTATGAGGTTTTTCTACTATAATGACAACACCCAGTGCCCTCCCGGAAATGACCCAGCTTTTGACAAATCATTTCTCTGAAAAATTATTCCAGTTATATACCCCCGAACAGAATATTTCCATGGATGAGTCCCTTGTAAAATTCTCAGGCAGGCTGGGCATCAAACAGTTTATCCCCAGGAAAAGGGCCCGATATGGGGTTATAATGTACATACTTTGTGACCGAGCAACGGGGTACATCTACTCCTTCATAGTGTACGAAGGGAAGGACTCCCAACTGCATCCCTCTGAATGCCCAGAGTATATTGGAGCCAGCTGAAGAGTTGTCTGGGAGCTTGTCTATCCACTCCTTGGGAAGGGATACCATCTTTATGTGGATAATTTTTATACAAGCTTGCCCTCTTCTGCAATCTTTACCGGAGGGACACCCAGCATGTGGTACAGTAAGACCCAATAGAAAGGGCTTCCAGCAAAAACTCATCAATGAAAAGCTACGAGGGGAGACTGCGTCTTTGCGGAACCAGGAGCTATTGGCTGTCAAGTGGAGGGACAGGCGAAACGTCCACAGGCTCACGACAATCCATAATGACATCTATGTGGAAGTCTCCAGAATTAACTGCCCAATCCAGAAACCACCTTGTATCTATGACTATAATTTGTTTATGGGGGGAGTGAACTTCAATGATCAGATGATTGAACCCTACCTTCCCACAAGAAAATCCTGTCATTGGTATAAAAAAGAGGCCATTTATTTTTTCAGTTTGGCCATGTATAACACTTATGCTATTTACAAAAAATCTGAGACCCCCGTATCCTATCTTCACTACCAGGAACAAGTAATCGCCGCACTTTTGTACCCTCAAAGCCCACCAGAAAATATTTGCTCTGATTTCCGTGAGCAGACTCCACTAACGCCACTTTCCTGAGAAAATCCCCCCCCCCCCCCGAAACAGGCCACAGACGTCAGAAGAAATGCCGGGTGTGCTCCAGAAGATGAGTTCGAAGAGACACTACATAGTATTGTCCCCAATGTCCTTCCCAACCAGGCCTCTGTATAGGTGAATGTTTCCGCCGTTACCATACTTCTCTACCTTATTAGGGAAGTATGGTAAACGTAATTCTCGTTTCCTGTCATTTTCCTCCACAACCCTTATGCCACTGCACTGAACTGTACATACCTCTGCCTTCTCCGGAACCGACCCTGGCCTGTTATATGACCAATCTTCTGCTCAACACTAAACTGTACCTACATCTGCCTGCTCTGGAACTGACCCTGGACTGTTTGATCATGTTTTTTTGCCTGCCTCTTGGACTGATCATTTACCCTGCTATGCTAGTGGGAACACAGGGGTCTCACGTATGTGAGGGGCTCCAGAAATGTTTTTCTGGATGAAGAAAACTCATTTTTTACTTTTATCATTCCCGGATTAAGGTCTGGAGACTTGGAGGCTTCAAAGAGATTTGGGTGGGAGAAGCCTCTACCCCTGTCCCCATTCTTTCCTGGCCTGCTACTTGGACCATGTTCCTGCTTACTACCAGGACCAATAATTTGGCACTGCTAGCAATGTCTCTACTTGCACTGACCCTGGACTGTATATGGACAGTATCCCTTCCTGACTATGGACAATATTCCTGCCTGCTGCCTGGACAATTCCATTCACTGTCGCTGACCATGTCCTTGCCTGCTGCCTGGATCAGGGCTCTCCTCCTCTGGACAACTGCACTACTAAAACCACAGGTAATCTTTTGTTTACCCTTTGCTCAGCAGAATGTATTTTAGGGTGTAATTCTTGGTATGTTCATGCTATGTGTGAATAATATGAAGGGCCTTCAAAAATGTGATAGTTTGTAAGGAAATTAGATGCGTTCTAGGAGCATGTCAGGCTGGGTAAAAGTCTCACATATGTGGCATCGCCATACTCTGGAGGAGTAGCAGAATATATTTTGGGGTGTCATTTTTGCTATGTACATGCTATGTGTTGGAAATAACTTATAAATGGACAACTTTGTTAAAAAAAAATAAAATAAAGCGTTTTCATTCTTTTTCCCCAATTTTTAAAAACTTATGGAAAAAAATTAACCATTCAAAAGACTCATAATGCCGCAAAGATTATACGTTGGGGTGTTTGCTTTCCAAAATGGGGTCACTTTGTGGGCTTTTCCATTGTCCTGGTGCTCCAGGGCCTTCAAAAGTGTAATAGGTGGTTGAGAGATTAGATGTGTAATTTATGCTCTTAGAACGCCTGAATGTGCTGCCTCTGTATGTGGACAGGCTGTGTAAAAGTCCCCCACATGTGGTATCGTCATACTCAGGAGGAGTAGCCGATTTATATTTTGGGGTGTCATTTGTGGAATGTACATGCCATGTGAGAGAAATAACCTGTTATAATGACATTTTAGTGTGAAAAAAAAAAAGAAAAAAATATCTTCATTTTGCAAAGAATTGTGGGGAAAAAAAATGACAACTTCAAAAAACTAACCATGCCTCTTACAAAATACCTTGGAATGTCTACTTTTCAAAAAGGGTTCATTTTATGAGTATTTGTACTTTCCTTGCTTGTTAGGGTCTCAAGAAATGAGATAGGCCTCAGTACATCAGGTGTGATCAGATCAGTGTTAATTTTGTCAGCATTTCGAATTAGTTTTAGTCTTAGTCTTAGGACTAAAATGGCATTTCAGTTTTAGTCCCATTTTAGTCTTCTGCAATTGTTTTATTTAGTCGACTAAATCTCCAGTACATTTTAGTCGTCTAAAATCTAATGGGTGTAATTAAATTGTAATGCATTAGTTAACATTTCTCTACAATTTCCAAACTCATTATATACTGCTGGAGTGAAAAATCTAATAGGTTATTTATTATGGTATTGAGGTATGAACATGCACTACAGACCAGTGTTTAATTTTAAAGTCAAATTTCAATTTAGTTTTATTCTTAGTCTTTTGACTAAAATGGCATTTCTTTATCGTGCATCATAGAACACAGAGCCTTAAGTATTTACTTAGTGGGTTATAGCTACCTTCAGGTGTTGACACTGGCACACCCAATACAGGAAGTTGACTCCCCTATATAACCCCTCCTCCTTCCAGGAGACCTCATTTTTTTGCCATTGTCTAAAGGTGTTGGCACGAGTGAAGATGTGATCTGCAGAGCTCCAGGAGGGATCCATGCTGGATTTAAAAAGCCTCCACAACCGGATCCATCCTGCCACTGCGGCTCCAGGATGGTACCTGGGCCTCGCATGGAAGAACAAAGTTTTGCCTGTAATGCTCCTCTTTGAGGGCTGGACCCTAGGAACCAGGACTCTTTTTGGTCTTGCTACATTACCTAAAGCTGTCCTGAGGGGTGCTATACATTGTCCCAAGGAGTGGAACCCCTATTAAAAGGGCCCCAGTCTTTGGAGGTTTAAACACGCTGCCCGACGTCATGGGTGAAGTTTGGATCTGTCTGTTTACAACAGTATCCTGCAGCGAGGCAAAGGTAAGAGGAAAGCATAGGAACTGCAAAGTTCACCTATGACTTTTCTTTAAATTATATTGAAAAATGTCTTAACTCCCCTAGAGCGAGTAATAGTGTATAGACCCCGTTTAAATCTGTGCTAATACACCATGTGTCTCAGCAGCTGGAGGTGGGTCTCCTCTCCCCCTAAATGGGGAAACTGAGTGGATAGGGATACATGTTATGTTTAAACAAGCATAAATCGGAAAAGCTAATAAAAAGGCTGTGTAAATCCCCTCCCCCGCCTCCCCTCTGAGGTGACTCTTGCTAAAGCACAGGAAAGGGCGTGGCGCATAGACAATCAGGCTCACACCTGAAAAAGCTACAGGACACAGAAGTGCTGGTGCACGTGAGGGTTTTACACAAGCATTTGCAGTACAGGAAAAAATGTATTGTTTAGCGTTAGATCATTCTATGCTACCACTGTTTTTCCTACTGTTGTTCAAGTAAATAGAACAGTTCTTAGACTACCTTGTGCTTTGCACTATGACTTCAAGGCTTACTACTAAGGCACCAAAACCATCCCCAGGCACTTGGAACTCCAGACATGCCTCCACATTGTCATCCTCTCTGGAGATACCTGACATGGCAAGCCAGGGTGAGTCATTGGAAGCAATTGGTGGTGCAACTGCTTCTCACACTTCAGCCCCTATATATGTGACTGAAGATGCATTTTCCTCTGCCCTGCAGGGCTTAGAAGGAAGATTAGCGGCTTTAATCGCATCCATCCCTCTCTCTTACTCCAAACCCCTTACCAGGGGAACAGTGGGGACAGGATGAGGTATTACCCTCAAATGATTGGGAAAAGCAAACCGATTACTCCTCTGCGGAGGAAAAAACATTTGAAGTTTCAGCTTCACAATCTGAAGTACAAATCCTTACGGACATGGTTCGCTCCACTTTCATGCTACCCCTAACCAGTGCATGCGTTTCCAGTCCACACATTACTAGGGAAGCTTATTTATAACCGAACGGGATCATCCGGATAAGTATTTTCTCCCTCCAAAGAGATTCTCAGTTCTCTATCCTTGGAGAAAAAAAAAAAAAAAAAATTTCACCAAAAAATGAAAAGTTCCAGCAGTAGATGCTGCGTTTTCCTGTGTGAATAAAAGTTTAACTTGTCCAGTGGACAATGCACAAATGCTAAAGGATCCAACAGATAAAAAGTTGGAATTCCTGTTAAAATCCTTTTTTTTCTTTAGCAGGTAATGTTGCTCACCCTGCAGTTGCAGCTATTGGCATCTGTCAGTTCTTAAAAGACCAGTTCACAGAGGCCCTTAACGAGCTCCCTGCATAACAGGCCAGTGAGTTGGCTGATTTAACAAAAGCATTATGTTTTACCATAGATGCTATAAAGGATTCTATTCACCAGGCGTCTCGCCTTGCACTTGTGCTAGTACACATGCATAGGACCCTTTGGCTAAAGGAGCAGAAGTCTGGCAGAGGAAAACTCAGGACAGATGGGCTCTCTCCACAGTGACTCTAGGATACAAACTAGAGTTTCAGGCGTTTCCACCATCTCACTTTCTGAGATCGAACGTTCCCAAGGATCCAGGGAAAAGACAATCCCTGTTTCAAGCATTAGACTGATTGACTCAAGGGGTAATCATACAGATCCCCACAGAAGAACAAGGTTTAGGTTTCTGATCAAACCTGTTTACGGTACAAAAACCGAATGGAGATGTCAGACCCATTCTAGATCTAAAAATCTAAATCGGTTCATAAAAAATTTGCTCAAAATATTTCCCGCTCACCAAAGGTTTCTGCAATTCGAAGTGGAATAACGGCACTTTCAGTTTGCGACCTTACCCTTCAGGCTAGCCACAGCACCACGGGTATTCACAAACATTGGCCCCACCTCTAGCCAGGTTGAGGGCACAGGGCATAACAGTGTTGGCATACCTAGACGATCTATTAATAGACCAGTCAGTGACTCGCTTAAGGCAAAGTGTACGCATTACAACCAGTTACCTGGAAAGTCTCAGTTGGATCCTCAACCTAGAGAAATCTTCCTTAAAACTAGTAAGAAGGCTGGATTACTTAGGCATGATCATAGATACAGCCCAGAAAAGGGTGTTCTTGCCCCCATACAAGAGCTGGTACGGATGGTCAGGTCAAAAGCAAATTCTTCAATTCGCCTTTGCATGAGGTTGTTGGGAAAGATGGTAGCTTCATTCGAAGCAGTCCTCTATGCCCAGTTTCATTTAAGACTGTTGCAAACAGAATCCTCTCTGCTTGGAACAAGGTGATCCAGCAACATCCTAGAGATTCGGGCAGTGTGTCTGGCTCTGAAAACCTGGACCTCCAGGTTAAAGAATTGTCCAGTCTGGATTCAATCCGACAATGCTACGGTTGTGGCCTATATCGATCACCAAGGGGGCACCAAGAGTCTCTCAGCTCAGAGAGAGGTGAACCATAGCCTAACTTGGGCAGAAAGGAATTTCCGATCCCTATCGGCAGTTTTCATTCCGGGAGTAGAAAATTGGCAGGCAGACTATCTAAGTTGCCAGCAGTTATTCCCAGGGGAATGGTCTCTGAAGTGTTTTGGGCTGTTTGCCAAAGATGGGGGACTCTGGACATAGATCTTCTAGCGTCCAGAAACAACGTGAAGTTGGTCAACTTTGTGTGCAGAACAAGGGATCCACTTGCATACGGAACAGATGTGCTGGTAACTCAGTTGGATCAGTTTTCACTGATCTACGCTTTTCCCCCAATTCAGTTGCTGCCTCGACTTCTTTGCAGGATCAAGCTGGAAAGAAAGCTGTTAATTCTGGTAGCACCAGCATGGGCCAGAAGGTCATGGTAGGCAGAGATCGTAAAGATGGCAGTGGAGGGTCCTTGGCCAGACCTGCTATCGCAGGGGCTGATATTCCATCCTACTTTATGAACGCTAAATTTAACGGCTTGGCTATTAAAACCCACATTCTGAAGAAGCGTGGGCTTTCCAGGTCCGTTGCCTCAATTTTAATGCAAGGAAACCAGTTTCCAGAGCTGTATATTAGAGTTTGGCAAGCTTACGTTTACTGGTCTGAATCCAAGGGTTGGCACCCTCGGAGATGTATTATAGGCAGAATCCTTGCCTTTCTACAATTGGGTGTAGAGATGAAGTTGGCCCTAAGTACTATTAAGGGCCAAGTCTCAGCTTTGTCGGTTTTATTTCAAAGACCGCTTGCTACGCATTCTTTAGTCCGGGGTTTTATGCAAGGGGTGATGCGGATTAATCCGCCAGTTAAATCACCTTTAACCCCTTGGGACTTGAATTTTAGTTTTGTCAGTGTTACAAAAACTAAACTGCCATTTGAACCATTACAGCATGTTCCCTTAGTCCCTCTGACTAGGAATGAAGAAGAAAGGTTTTCCGGTGCTCAGATCTTGTGATGTCAGGAATGGAATTGTATAATGATGGTTCTGATAGAACATTAATGTTAGAACAAAAAAAGGGGGTGGGGGGGGAGAGGAGGCAGCCATCCTCAGAGGGTGTCCATAGCCTCTGTGAGCATAGCACTGAAAAGGGAAGGGGGGTGTGGAGGCGCCAACTCTGCTGACACTGTTATATGGTGAAGGTGTAATACATACACTTACTGGTAAGTCAGTTCAGATGGGGTGGCGATGTCCATCAGGGGTTGTGTTGTCCTGGCATGTGCTGGTGTGCAGGTTTCACTGGCGGTCCTTCACCTCAGGGGATGTTGGTTCCTGGTTGAGAGAGGCTTAACAGCGGTGTCCAGTGTGTGGAAGCTCCACGCTAACCACCCTGGAACCCGGAAGCGGAAGTGATGTCAGCGGTGCACAGCAAGTGTCCAGACACATAGTTACATAGTAGGTGAGGTTGAAAAAAGACACAAGTCCATCAAGTCCAACCTATGTGTGTGATTATGTGTCAGTATTACATTACATATCCCTGTATATTGCGGTCATTCAGGTGATTATCTAATAGTTTCTTGAAGCTATCAATGCTCCCCGCTGAGACCACCGCCTGTGGAAGGGAATTCCACATCCTTGCCGCTCTTACAGTAAAGAACCCTCTATGTAGTTTAAGGTTAAACCTCTTTTCTTCTAATTGTAATGAGTGGCCATGAGTCTTATTAAACTCTCTTCTGCGAAAAAGTTTTATCCCTATTGTGGGGTCACCAGTACAGTATTTGTAAATTGAAATCATATCCCCTCTCAAGCGTCTCTTCTCCAGAGAGAATAAGTTCAGTGCTCGCAACCTTTCCTCATAACTAAGATCCTCCAGACCCTTTATTAGCTTTGTTGCCCTTCTTTGTACTCGCTCCATTTCCAGTACGTCCCTCCTGAGGACTGGTGCCCAGAACTGGACAGCATACTCCAGGTGCGGCCGGACCAGAGTCTTGTAGAGCGGGAGAATTATCCTTTTATCTCTGCAGTTGATCCCCCTTTTAATGCATGCCAATATTCTGTTTGCTTTATTAGCAGCAGCTTGGCATTGCATGCCATTGCTGAGCCTATCATCCACTAGGACCCCCAAGTCCTTTTCCATCCTAGATTCCCCCAGAGGTTCTCCCCCCAGTGTATAGATTGCATTCATATTTTTGCCACCCAAATGCATTATTTTACATTTTTCTACATTGAACCTCATTTGCCATGTAGTCGCCCACCCCATTAATTTGTTCAGGTCTTTTTGCAAGATTTCCACATCCTGCAGAGAAGTTATTGCCCTGCTTAGCTTAGTATCGTCTGCAAATACAGAGATGGAACTGTTTATCCCATCCTCCAGGTCGTTTATGAACAAATTAAATAGGATTGGTCCCAGCACAGAACCCTGGGGGACCCCACTACCCACCCCTGACCATTCTGAGTACTCCCCATTTATCACCACCCTCTGAACACGCCCTTGTAGCCAGTTTTCAATCCATGTACTCACCCTATGGTCCATGCCAACGCACCTTATTTTGTACAGTAAACGTTTATGGGGAACTGTGTCAAATGCTTTTGCAAAATCCAGATACACCACGTCTACGGGCCTTCCTTTATCTAGATGGCAACTCACCTCCTCATAGAAGGTTAATAGATTGGTTTGGCAAGAACGATTCTTCATGAATCCATGCTGATTACTGCTAATGATATCATTCTTATTACTAAAATCTTGTATATAGTCCCTTATCATCCCCTCCAAGAGTTTACATACTATTGATGTTAGGCTAACTGGTCTGTAATTCCCAGGGATGTTTTTTGGGCCCTTTTTAAATCATGGTGCTACATTGGCTTTTCTCCAATCAGCTGGTACCATTCCAGTCAATAGACTGTAAAAATTAGGAACAACGGTCTGGCAATCACCTGACTGAGTTCCCTAAGTACCCTCGGATGCAAGCCATCTGGTCCCGGTGATTTATTAATGTTAAGTATCTCAAGTCTAATTTTAATTCCGTCCTCTGTTAACCATGTAGGTGCTTCCTGTGTTGTGTCATGAGGATAAACACTGCAGTTTTGGTTACTGAAGCCCCCCGATTCACTCGTGAAGACTGAGGAGAAGAATAAATTCAATACCTCTGCCATCTCCCCATCCTTTGTAACCAGATGTCCTTCCTCATTCTTTATGGGGCCAATATGGTCTGTCCTCCCTTTTTTACTGTTTACATACTTAAAGAATTTCTTGGGATTTTTTTTGCTCTCCTCCGCTATGTGTCTTTCATGTTCTATCTTAGCCATCCTAATTGCACCCTTACATTTCTTATTGCCTTCTTTATAAATTCTGAATGCTGTGGATGATCCCTCAACCTCGTATTTTTTGAAGGCCTTCTCCTTTGCTTTTATATGCATTTTTACATTGGAGTTAAGCCATCCAGGATGTTTGTTCGCTCTTTTAAATTTATTACCCAATGGGATACATTGGCTAATGCCCTTATTTAATATGCTCTTAAAGCAAACCCATCTCTCCTCCGTATTCTTTGTTCCTAATATTTTATCCCAATTTATGCCTTTTAGCAAGGTTTGTAGTTTAGGGAAGTTGGCTCTTTTGAAATTCAGTGTCTTTGTGTTCCCTTCATGTCTCCTATTTGTGTGATTTATACTGAAACTAATTGACCTGTGATCGCTGTTACCTAAATTGCCCCGTATTTCCACATCTGTTATCAGGTCTGTATTGTTGGTAATCAGTAGATCTAGTAATGTTTTATTTCTAGTTGGTGCGTCTACCATCTGACCCATAAAATTGTCCTGCAAGACATTAAGGAACTGGCGAGCCTTAAATGAATGCGCGGTTCCCTCCGCCCAGTCTATGTCTGGATAATTAAAATCCCCCATTATGATAACACTTCCCATCCTTGCTGCTAATCCAATTTGTGATAGGAGATCCGTCTCCACTTCCTCCCTCAGGTTAGGGGGCCTATAGCATACTCCCAGTATTATTTTCCCCTTAGCTTCATCCCTTTGGAGCTCTACCCATAAAGCTTCCACCTCCTCCCTAGCCCCCTCAGTGATGTCATCTCTCACATTCACTTGTACATTATTCTTGATATATAGGCATACCCCTCCCCCTTTTTTACCCTCTCTATCCTTGCGGTATAGGGTATACCCTTGAATGTTTGCCAGCCAATCATGAGAGCTGTTGAACCAGGTCTCTGAAATTCCCACAAAATCCAAATCCTCCTTGTACAACAGTATCTCTAGTTCACCCATCTTGTCCGCCAGGCTCCTGGCATTGGTGAACATGCCACATAGTTTAGACCGGTCGCATATTGTCCTCGTATTGGGTGTTTCAAGATTGCAACTTGGACTTGCTACTATACTCACCTTGTGTTTTTGTGCTTTGGTTAACCTACCACTAATGCCCCCAATACTACCCTCTGGAATATCTTCCGCGCTGGCTATCACTGTCTCTGGACCCTCCCCCCATCGCCTAGTTTAAAAACCCCTCTAACTTTTTGGCCATCTTCATTCCCAGCAGATCTGCACCCTCCTCATTTAGGTGCAGTCCGTCCCTTCTATAGTACCGGTTACCGACTGAAGTCGGCCCAGTCCTCCAGGAACCCAAACCCCTCCTTACTACACCAGCTCTTCAGCCACTTGTTTACTTCCCTAATCTCCCTCTGCCTCTCTGGTGTGGCTCGATGTACCGGTAGTATTCCTGAGAACACTACCTTGGAGGACACAGATAGGAGATAATACAGGCTACGCACTCAGGGCTCACAGCTCCTTCTACTGGCCTGTTTGCTCTCAGGAGGAGAGCGACTTAAATGGAAGTACAGGAACCACAACAGCCAGCGGACCCGCATTGTGAAAACAAGGATGTAAAAAATATACAATTAAAGGTTGGTTGTGGGAAAAAATATGTTCAGAGTCAATAGTTTTCATGTGCAAAAGAAAAAATGTTTTATCTAAAAAGGATCATTGATTTAATAAGCGACTATTATATAAAAAGAAAACTTTAATAAAAGGTAAAAAAAAAAAAAAAGTAAAGTGTCACAAATGGGATTAAAAAATCTCATCTTATCGACGTGCAAATCAGTTCCCAAGAAGAAGTCCAACCTTTCTAGAGCAGAACAAAAGGCATTAGATGATCTAATGATCTAACCAACAACCACAACAATATTATCAAGGCAGCAGATAAAGGTGGGGGCATCATAATTCAAAATCGATCAGACTACATGGCAGAATCCCTCAGATTATTATCCGACACTAATACCTACCGCAAACTCACTCATGATCCATTACCTGAATTCACCCTGGAAGCAACCAGATTAGCCAACAAAGCCCTAGAAGAAGACATAATTTCAAAACCAGAACTGTCATTTCTCGTCAAGGGTTTCAGAAAAAACCCCTACTCTTACCATCTGCCAAAAATCCATAAGGATCAGTCTGATCCACCAGGCCGTCCCATAGTAGCCGCTATGGAAAGCATCACTAGTGGCTTTTCCATGTATAAAGACCACTTCCTCCAACCCTTAGCCCAAAACCTGCCATCATACATTAGAGATAGTACCCATCTACTAGTAATGCTTTCCTTCTATACTTGGGAACCAACTTACCAGTGGGTGTCCCTAGATGTCGCATCCCTATATACCTCCATCCCTCACGCCATAGGCCTCAGAGCTGTGGAACATTTTCTCTCCGAGGATCCTCTCATCAAACCCAGACAGGCACAGTACATCTTGGAAGCCACCAAATTCTGTTTAGAACATAACTATTTTGAGTTTGATCATACATTTTATTTACAATCCCAAGGTACGGCTATGGGTGCCAATTTCGCTCCAAGCTATGCCAATTTGACTATGGGTTATTGGGAACTACAGTATGTCCTATAGAACAATCCCTTTGCTGCTCATATCATCTACTACGGACGTTACATCGATGATATCGTAATAATCTGGGATGGTCCAAAAGGGTGTGGAGCCCTTTGTTGAGCATTGCAACCACAATTCCCTAGGGCTATCTTTCACTCATGTCCAAGACTCCAACAAATTAGCCTTCCTGGATTTAGAACTTTTCCATAGTGAATCCCAAATGCATGCCACAAACTTTATCAAACCAACTGCTGGAAATTCCTACATCCACTACCAGAGCTGTCACCACACAAGGTGGATCCAAAATATACCTAAAAGTCAATTCCATAGAATTTGGCAAAACTGCACCAAAGACGAAGACTACCATACACAAGGCATACTCCTTTCAGAAAAATTCCAGGACAAAGGGTACCCACCAAATCTGGTTAAAAAAGCCTTCAGCCAACAAGCAACATAACGTCAACCAGAGGCAAAAACTGCAGATGATTTACAACCAACACGATTTACAACTCAGTTCTATGGCTGTCATAAAAGAATGGAGAACATCATAGCCAAACATTGGTGCATCCTGCTCAGAGACCCATTCCTGGGCCCCCTCTTTCACCCAACAACCCAAGGTATCCTACCGCAAAGCAAAAAACATAAAGAGTAAAATAGCACCTAGTAAAATCAAAAATGCCCCATCCACCTCAATCTCTTATATTCCCCTCATTCCACTAGTGGGAATGTATCCATGCCAGAAAAAATTATGCCTCGCCTGTAAATTCGTGAACCACAGGCAAAAAGACTTCACCATCAAAGGAAAAACATATACAATAAAAGAATTCCACAATTGCTCTAGTGAATACGTGGTATACTGCCTGACCTGCCCATGTGGCCTGTTTTATGTGGGCAGGACTATACGCACTTTATGCCAACATTTTGGCGAACACAGGCGCTTCATAGAAAAGGGCAGTGACAAACATAGTGTCCCTCTCCATTTCTTAAAAAAAACACCAAAAATCCACCAAAGGCCTTAAAGTCTGGGTCATAGAGGCCATTCCCAGAGACCTTCCGACTGCAGAACGTTTATGTCTGCAAGAAACGTACTGGATATATTCCTTGAACACTCTTTCGCCGGGGGGACTCAATGAGGAAATAGAGACACGCTCCTTATTGTAGCTTGACCCCCCGCTATCTATATATATATATATATATATATATATATATATATATATATATATATATATATATATGTGTGTATATATATATATATATATATATATATATTATAATATATTTTTTTTACCAATATTTTTACCCTTGACTATCAATCCTTGTCCCCTTTTTTTAGACACTTCCCATTGGGTTCATTTTCTGTTACCCTGGGATATGGCATAACTTGGGGGGTAAAAAACTTTAACCCATCCCCCTCTACTCTTTTATCCCATAATGTGCTCCATTGTCCACCAACAATGCATCCTTATGCATTTTTTAATCCCATTTGTGACACTTTTTCCTTTTTTTTTTTTTTTTTTTTTTTTTTACCTATCTTTTATTAAAGTTTTCTTTTTATATAATAGTTGCTTATTAAATCAATGATCCTTTTTAAATAAAACCTTTTTTCTTTTGCATATGAAACTATTGACTCTGAACATATTTTTCCCACTACCAACCTTTAATTGTATATTTTTTACATGCTTGTTTTCACAATGCGGGTCCGCTGGCTGTTGTGGTTCCTGTACTTCCATTTAAGTCGCTCTCCTCCTGAGAGCAAACAGGCCAGTAGAAGGAGCTGTGAGCCCCGAGCGAGTAGCCTGTATTATCTCCTATCTGTGTCTGGACACTTCCTGTGCACCGCTGACATCACTTCCGCTTCCGGGTTCCAGGGTGGTTAGTGTAGAGCTTCCACACACTGGACATCGCTGTTAAGCCTCTCTAAACCAGGAACCAACATCCCCTGAGGTAAAGGACCGCCAGTGAAGCCTGCACACCAGCACATCCCAGGACAACACAACCCCTGATGGACATTGCCTCCCCATCTGAACTGACTTACCAGTAAGTGTATGTATTACACCTTCACCATATAACAGTGTCAGCAGAGTTGACGCCTCCACACCCCCCTTCCCTTTTCAGTACTTCTGACTAGGAAGCTGATATTTTTGGTTGCTATATCCTCAGCAAGGAGGGTTTCAGAATTGGCTGCTCTTTCTAGTAAAGAGCCATATTTGATTTTTCATGAGGACAGGGTGGTGTTACGCCCTCGTCCAGGTTTTTTGCCAAAAGTGGTTTCAGGCTTTCATCTGAGTGAAGATATTGTCCTGCCATCATTTTTCCCAAAACCATGTTCCAGGGAAGAAAAGCCATTACATTGTCTTGATGTAGTGAGAGCAGTGAAAATCTATTTAAAGAAAACTGCTCAGATTCGTGAGACTGATGTCTTATTTATTCTGCCAGAGGGTCCTAAAAAAAGGACAGGCAGCGTCGAAATCCACTGTTGCTAAGTGGATTCGGCAAGTTATAATTCAAACTTAAGATTTAAGGGGTAAGATTCCCCCTGTTCAAGTTAAGGCACACTCTACCAGAGCGGTTAGTGCTTCTTGGGCAGTGCGTCACCAGGCCTCCTTTGCTCAGATCTGCAAGGCCGCAACTTGGTCTTTGGTCCATACATTCACAAAATTTTACCAAGTGGATGTAAGAAGGAATGAGGATATCTCCTTCGGGCACAGTGTGCTGTTGACAGCAGTAGAAGTCCTCAAAGTCTGGGGGTGCCCTATGGGTTGTGTCTCCCTCCCCTCAAGTAGCATTGCTATGGGACGTCCCACTAAGTAAATACTTAAGGCTCTGTGTCCTATGATGTATGATAAAGAAAATAGTATTTTTAAAATGACTTACCTGTAAAATCCTTTTCTTGGAGTACATCATAGGACACAGAGGTCCCGCCCCTCTTCTTATGGGGTGTATATTGCTTGGCTACAAAAACTGACTCCTGGAAGGAGGAGGAGTTATGTAGGGGAGTCAACTTCCTGTATTGGGTGTGCCAGTGTTAACACCTGAAGATGGTTACCCACTAAGTAAATACTTAAGGCTCTATGTCCTATGATGTACTCCAAGAAAAGGATTTTTACAGGTAAGCTGTTTTAAAAATCCTATTTTTAGTGTTAGTCCCATTTTAGTCTTTTTTGACTAAAATGCCATTTTAGTTTTAGTCGTATTTTAGTAATCTCCGTTTTATTTTAGTTGTATTTTAGTCGACTAAAATGTTTTAGTTGCTTTAGTCGACGAAATTAACACGGGATCAGATGTGATCAATTTTCAGTGATTGGCACCATAGCTTGTAGACTAACTTTCACACAGACTAAATAATATCCACTAATTTGGTTTATTTTTACTAAAGATATGAAGCAGTATAAATTTTGGCCCACATTTATGAAGAAAAATTACTTATTTGCAAAATTTTATAATAGAAATGAAGAAAAATGCATTTTTTTTTTTAGAAAATTTTCTGTCTTTTTTTCATTTATAGCACAGAAAATAAAAAACCCAGAGGTGATCAAATACCACCAAAAGAAAGCTCTATTTCTGTGAAAAAAAAGGATGAAAATGTCATATGGGTACAGTGTTGCATGACTGAGTAATTGTCATTCAAAATGTGAGAGCACTGAAAGCTGAAAATTGGTCTGGTTAGGAAGGGGGTTTGAGTGCCCAGCGGTTAAGGTCCAGAAGTTTACCACCTACGTGACCAGGCCATTTTTTGCTATTCGGCACTGCGCTACTTTAACTGGGGATCGCACGGTCATGCAATGCTGTAAGCAAGCAACGCTGCAGAAATTCTTCTGTACCCTTCCCCAGATCTGTGCCTCGGTACAATCCTGTTTCTAAGGTCTACAGAAAGTTACTTGGACGTTATGGCTTGGTTTGTGTTCGGATATGCACTGTTAATTGTGGGACCTTATATAGGTAGTTGTGTGCCTTTCAAAATCATGTCCAATCAACTGAATTTACCACAGGTTTACTCCAAGTTGTAGAAACCTCTCCGCTATAATCAGTGGAAGCAGGATGCACCTGAGCTCAATTTTGAGTGTCATGGCAAAGGCTGTGTGTGTTTTTTTTTTTTTTTTTTTTATTTTCTTCTTTCCCGTTTTTTATTTTTTTAGTAAATTTGCCAAGATTTCAAACAAACTTCTTTCACGTTGTCATTATGGGGTATTGTTTGTAGAATTTTGAGGAAAATAATGAATTTAATCCATTGTGGAATAAGGCTGTTGCATAACAAAATGTGTAAAAAGTGAAGCGCTGTATATGCTTCTGGATCAGTTTTGTCAATGACTGGAAATGCATGTTGACATGAAGCTTTTATATTGAGGGGAGGTTACCTGTTCTCCATGTATAGGTAAAATGTTCTTAACATATACGATCCTTGTTATCCCACTTGTAATAACTATAATTTTACAAAGCAAGTTTTTAGTTTATTTACAGGTGATAAACAAAAAATTAGAATATCGTGCAAAAGTTCATTTATTTCACTAATGCAACTTGAAAGGTGAAACTAATATGAGATACTCATTACATGCAAAGCAAGATAGTTCAAGCCATTATTTGTCATAATTGTGAGGATTATGGCTTACAGCTCATGAAAACCCCAAATCCACAATCTCAGAAAATTAGAATATTACATGCAATCAATTAAAACAAGGATTGTACTGTACATGGAACAATATCAGACCTATGAAAAGTATAAGCATGCATATGTACTCAGTACTTGGTTTGGGCCCCTTTTGCAGCAACTACTGCCTCAATGTGGCGTGGCATGGAAGCTATCAGTCTGTGGCACTGCTGAGGTGTTGTGGAAGACCAGAATGCTTCAATAGCGGCCTTTAGCTCTTCTGCATTGTTCGGTCTCATGTCTCTCTCATCTTTCTCTTGGCAATGCCCCATAGATTCTCTAGGGGGTTCAGGTCAGGCAAGTTTAATGGCCAATCAAGCACAGTAATCCCACGGTCATTGAATCAGGTTTTGGTGCTTTTGGCAGTGTGGGCAGGTGCCAAGTCCTGCTGGAAAATGAAGTCTGCATCCCCATAGAGCTCGTCTGCGGAAGGAAGTATTTAGTGCTCCAAAATCTCCTGGTAGACGGCTGCATTGACCCTGGACTTAATGAAGCAAGTTGGACCAACACCAGCAGATGACATGGCTCCCCAAATCAACACAAACTGGAAACTTCACACTGGACTTCAAGCATCTTGCAATGTGTGCCTCTCCATTCTTCCCCCATACTCTGGGTCCTTGGTTTCCACATGAGATGCAAAATTTGCTCTAATCAGGAAAAAAGACTTTAGACCACTGAGCAACAGACCAGGTCTGTTTTTCTTTAGCCCAGATAAGACGCTTCTGACGTTGTTTGTTGAGGATTGTCTTGATAAGAGGAATACGACATTTGAAGCCCATGCCCAGGATCTGTCTGTGTGTGGGTGGCTCTTGATGCACTGACTCCAGCCTCAGTCTACTCCTTGTGAAAGTCCCCAACACTTTTGAATGGCCTTTTCCTGACAATCCTCTCCAGGCTGTGGTCATCCCTGCTGCTTGTGCATCTTTTTCTTCCACGCTTTTCTCTTCCACATAACTTTTCTATTAATGTGCTTTGATACAGCACGTTGGGAACATCCAACTTCTTTTGCTAATTCCTTTTTGAGGCTTTACCACCTTATGGAGGGTGTCAATAATAATTTTCTGCACAACTGTCAGGTCAGCAGTCTTTCCCATGATTGTGATTCCTACTGAACCAGACTGAGAGACCATTTAAAGGCTCAGGAACCCTTTGCAGGTGTTAAGGCTTAATTAGCTGATTAGAGTGGGACACTTTGAGCCTAGAATATTGAACCTTTTCACAATATTCTAATTTTCTGAGATTGTGGATTTGGGGTTTTCATTAGCTGTAAGCTATAATCCTCACAATTATGACAATTCATGGCTTGAACTATCTTGCTTTGCATGTAATGAGTATCTTGTATATTAGTTTAACCTTTTTAGGTTTCATTAGTGAAATAAATGAACTTTTGCACAATATTCTAATTTTTCGAGTATCACCTGTACTTAGAGGAGTTCCGCCCCACCAGCGAAAAATTAAGTTAACAGCTACACATACTGTAGCTGTTGACTTTTTAATATTTGGACACTTACCTGTATTGGAATCCAGCAATATCCCCACCCCGGGTGATGTTTCCGTCAGCTAGCCACCTTTCATATTAAGGGAACCCAGAAAGCGGGGGAAGGAGGGGGCCGAACTTCTGAGTGATCTCACCGTGGTGAGATCGCTCGGAAGTGGGGACGGGTACCTGTCAAACGCTTTGGGAGGAGGCTGATGAGCGGAGCTTCCACTTTTAGGTGGAACTCTGCTTTAACCACTGGACACTTAATCCCCGTTCCTGCCCAGGCCAATTATCAGCTTTCAGCGCTGCCACTCCTTGAATGACAATTGCGTGGTCATGCTACACTGTACCCAAGTGTCTGCGTGTGTGTTTTTTTTTCCATACAAATAGAGCTTTGTTTAGGTGGTGTTTAATTACTACTGGGGTTTTTATCTTTTGCTAAACAGACATTTTGAAAAAAATAAGTTTTCATAGTTTTAAAATTTTGCAAACAAATAACAGTGCCCATCAAAAAAGGAGAAATATTAACGGCTTCGGTTTAGATCACGTGATCAGCTGTCATTGGCTGACAGCTGATCACGTGGTAAGGGGCCAGGATCGGTGATCATCCAAGTCTCATGGACTAGCTGATCATTGAGCGCGATGCCCGTGCCCCGCAGGCAGCACATGCACGGGAGGACGTACATGGATGTCTTCCTGGCAATTTAGGCCCATGCTGTAGCCATCTTTCGACTATAGCGTGGGTGGGAAGAGGTTAATAAGCTGTACTTTTATTTCAAGCACAATACTTTTTTTTATAAATTCAATTGCACCTTCCTGGTGTAACAAACTTTCAATTCGTAAAACTACTCCACCCTGAAATAATAATTTCAGTCTTTACAAAACGTAACTTTTTTTCAGGGGGGGGGGGGAGTTTCCCATGGCTTCAAAATTTCAGGAAATTTTACATCCCTAGGACAGACTAGCTGTAGCATGAACGTGAGGGGGTCAATCAGCCATGACACTATAAAGTGCAACAACAACATGTGAGCCCATAATTACAAGGTAAGACTAACACCGGGAAAAGAATAACACTAACAAAATAACAAAAACAAATTAAAGTGTACAATGCCTTTTAAAGACTGGATTTAATAAAATATGTAAGCATAATTGTGTGGGTGTTTTTTTTTTTTTTCTTCTGTCCGTGTCCCCCCCACCTATGAAGAAGCAGATCTTGAATGCCTGACACCTAGAGGATACTGTGGGCGAATATTTGTACAGGGCATGTATGCCGCCCTATTTGAGCATATTGCTTCCTTCTCTGGGTCTGTCCCCTGTGCAGGTGTAGCCCAGCAGCTCCTCTGCTCAATTTTTTCCCACCTGCCTGTATTACTACAGTCACAGTACAGCGGTGCAAGCCTGACCTGCTTGCCTGTGACATTGTGCAAGTGCAGCAGGGTGGTAGCACTGAATGTTTAGGTGCCACATTTGGATCCAATACCTTTTTCTAAACACCAGTCAAAAGTGTCACATTGCTGAATCTTCTCCACAGCACAGTCTGAGACTGACTGGAGACCCTGAAACCTCCAGGTGATAGAACACTAAAGCTACCCCTCCTCTTCCCCAATACCTGAGTCAAAGGAAGAAATCTTGGCCTCATTCTCTACTGTGTTAAAATGGTTAACGAATATCTGTAGGGATCTTTGGAAAGATTTGCTGCATCACTGTCACCACAGAAGCTACCTTGTGAAATTCCCCTACCACCCTTTTAAGGTGGTGGTAGAGGGGGCAAGATACAAAGGAGAAAAACCCTTTTGAGGCAGATACATTTATTTTCCCCCAGTCGTCTTTCAGGTCAGCTCTTGAGAAATGGAGCTTCTCCTTCCAAACAGGAAACGCATTGCCCATTTTTCTTTTTAAGGTGGTCCCTGATCAGTTTCTTTCCTCCAGCCGGAGGAGACCTCTTGCCTGAGGAACCGCTGGAGGCTCCATCTCCTAAGGGCTGCACCGCGGGCAGGTGTCACCTGGTGTGCAGCAGCACAGAGGGGTATGGGAGCCTCTGGTATGCGGGGGGTAAGTGGGCCCTTACCAGATATGGTTGGCGAAGAGGTCGATGTGAGGCCGCAGGGCATCCCTCCTTAGCTGTGAGTGGGAGGTGACCTAGATTCACCTCCCTCTGAGCCCAGGCATGGACGAAAGATGGCTGGACGGGCAACCCCTTGGTGGCTCTGGGGGGGTGGGGTGTGTACCATTCAGCTGAGTCTGCTTGGCCTGGAAGACGCAGGCGCCTAATTTCTGGGGCAGCTGACGTTATCACCATGCGTCGGGGGAAGTGGCCCGACCCCTTAAAGGCGCAGGGAGGAGGAATGGCCATCTGGTGCTTTGCATGTGGACACGGCTGCAGGGGACAGCATGAGCCCCACAAGAGGACCCAAGGATGCAGGAGGATGATATGCCATTTGCCCAGGCTCTGTGGGATACAGACACCAGCAGGACACAGGCACCCAGGTGTGTCTTGGTCCATATTGAAACCAATGACAGAATACATGGAAGGAGGGAGGTTCCTTAATCAATTTAAATAACCAGACTGCAAGTTGAAGGCAAAGACCTCCCAAGGTGATATTCTCTGTAATATTGCCTGTGCCATGCGTGACACAGGAAAGGCAGGGGGAGATTAGAGACCTGAATGCATGGCTTAAGATCTGATTTAAGAAGGAAGGATTTGGGTTTCTAGAGCACTGGGCTGACTTTTCATTGGGGAACAACCTATATGCTAAAGATGGTTTGCACCTGAATTGAAGTGGGTCTACTGTGCTGAGGGAAAGGTTTAGGGGAAGGTTGGAGGAGTATTTAAACTAGGATTGAGGGGGGAGAGTAAACTTAATCGGGCAACTGAGCTATTAATATTCCTGGCTATGCACTCTTTTGGAGAGACAGGGTAAAAAGGAAAGGTGGTGTCTCTCTATGTGAGAAGTGATCTCAAAGCGAGTGTGAATGAGCACCTAATTGATGGAGTGTGATGTGGCTGAAGCATTATGGTTGGAACTGCATATAGATGTGCGTAGTTCAAAGTTAATCAATGGGGTTTGTTATAGACAGGGCTCAAAATTTTCTAGTCCTGAGCCACTAGCCAGGCCTCAAGGGTTACTTGCCACCAGTTGCCCTGCCCAATCCCTACCTTGCCCCACCCCTAATTCTGCCCCTAATCACGCCCTCATAAATTATCTCATGAAATGACACTTAAATGTTTTATACAGAATTAAGTTACAAAAATAAATATTAACAACTTAATCAATTCCCCTCAGCACAGCCTCACCAGTGCCCATCAATGCAGGCTCACCTTGTCCAGGTGAGCTTTCTTTTGGTGGTATTTGATCACCTCTGTGGTTCTTATTTTTTGCGCTATGAACAAAAAGAGCTACCAATTTAAATAAAATATTTCTTTTTGCTATAATGCATATCCCAAAAAAAGTAAAACAAATTTCTTCATAAATTTAGGCTAATATATTTTACATATTTTTGGTAAACAAAATCTCAGTAAGCATATATTGTTTGGTTTGCGCAAAAGTTATCGCGTCTACAAACTATAGGATAGATTTATGGCCTTATTTTTTATTTTTATTTTTTACTGGTAATGGCGATCTGCAATTTTTTTTTTTTTTTCGGGATTGCGGCGGACAAACCTGACCCCAAATTACACTCTTTAACCATTTCTCCTCCAGCCTATAGCAGATCCGGGCGGTGGTCCTGTTTCCTGACTGGGCGTCATATGACGTCCAGCAGGATATAACATGCCGGAGTGCGGCGATCCGAGGTGTTGTGTGTCAGTCTGACACAACGCATCTCCGATCGTGGTAAGGAGCCTCTGACAGAGGCGTCTTACCACATGATCAGCTGTGACCAATCACAGCTGATCATCGCGTGAACCTGCATTCCTCGGTTTGCGCCGATTGGCAGCTCTCCCTGGGAGGGGGGGGTTGATTATCAGCACAGCCCCCATCAGATGTACCCATCAGCTGGCAGTTAGTGCCCATTAACGTCTGTCAGTGCCCAGCAGTAACACCTGTCAGTACCTCATCAGTGCTGCCCATAAGTGCCACCGGTCAGTGTTGCCTATCGGTGCCAATCAGTGCTGTATATTAGTGCTGCCTATCAGTGCCCATCAACTCTACATATCAGTGCCTCCTCGGCAGTGCCCATCAGTGAAGGAGAAAACTAAATTACTTTTTTGACAAACTAAGAAAAACCTAGCAGTGACCATAACATGATTTCATTTGATGTTTGCTGTAAGCAAAAAACATAAGGAGAGATAAAAACATTTAACTTTTAAGAGAGCAAATTTTCCAAGGATGAGGGTTGCTCTCCAAGATTTAGACTGGGAGGGAATATTGGCATTGATAAATACAAAACAGAAATTTCTTTAAAGACTGCGTGTGAACTCACTGCAAAGTATATTCCCATGGGCACGTGGCCAAAGTTAAAGCTATAAATAATAGAGCTTTTAAAAAATAAAAACACTATCGTTTAAATGTTACAAAGAATATAACTTAACTATAGACCTGTTTAACTTTTATAGTTGGGAAGATACTGGAGAGTTTAATAAAAGACCACATAGATGAGTTCTTGCTGGAAACAAATATTTTAAGCAACAGACAGCATGGGTTCATGAAAGACAGAAGTTGTCAGACAAATCTGATTTCTTTTTATGAAGAAGTAAAATCTTGGACAGAGGGGTGGCTGTGGACGTGGAATACTTTGATTTTGCAAAAGCATTCAATACAGTTCCCCACACACGGCTAATGTGTAAGGTAAAGTCCTACAGTCTTGGAAAGATAGGTTTGTAAATGGATAGAAAACTGGCTAAAAGACCAAATTTAGAGAGTAGTGGTTAATGATTCATACTCTGACTGGTATAAGGTTATCAGTGGCGTATCCCAAGATTCAGTGTTGAGATCCTTACTTTTTAATATCTTTTATAAATGATATAGGGTCTGGGATTTAAAGTACTATTTCAGTCTTTGCACATGACACCAAACTATACAGTGAAATAACGTCCTTGCGGGATGTCTCCAACTTACAAGCCAACCTCAATGCACTGTTTAATTAGGGAACTATGTGGCAGATGAGCTTTAATGTAGATAAATGTAAAGTTATGCACTTGGGGCCTAAGAAGATGCATGCATCGTACAACTGGGGGGATCCGTAGTGAAGGATCTGGGGGTTTTGGTAGATCATAAGCTCAATAATAGCATGCAGTGCCAAGCTGCGGTTTCCAAAACGAGCAAAATCCTTTCTTGTATTGAGAGGTATGGACTCCAGAGAGGGATATCATTTTTCCCCAGTACTAATTATTAGTAATTCATCTGGAATATGCAGTTCAGTTTTGGGCACCAGTTCTCAAGGATATCTGGGAACTGGAGAGAGTGCAGAGAAGGGCAACCAAACTGATAGGCATGGAGGAGCTCAGCTATGAATGGGGAAAGATTAGAGGAACTGAATTTCTTCTCTCTTGAGAAGAGGAGATTAACCACTTCCGGGGACCACCGTCTTTACGTCGATATTTGAAGAGGAATATCGTTGTTATGGCAGCAGCTAGCTGCCTTAACTCCGGTATCCTCTAATTCAGCAGGCAGTCCGCTTCAAGATAGAAGTGGTCTCTGTGGCGGATTAAGCGCGAGATCACTTTTATCGGCCGGCGGGAGGGGGCCCCTCGTCCCGCTGAGCTCCAGTGCCCACCGCCGCTTACCGGAGCCATTGGCAGAGGCGATCGGATCCTTTCCCTAGCCTGACATGGAGATGAGTGAGGGGAAGATGGCCCCCACCCGTCTCCATATCATTTTAGGGCATAAGCGACGTCAAAACATCACTTCCGTCCATAGCTCTTAACCACTTCCCGCCCGGCCTATAACAGATTGACGGCCTGGAAGTGGTTCTTTTATCCTGACTGGGCGTCATATGACGTAAGGCAGGATAACACGCCGGCACGCGCCCACGGGGACGCGCAGCGCTATGATCGCGGCGTTTCACTCTGACACCACGCATCTCTGATTGTGATGAGAAGCCTCTGACCGAGCCTCTCTCCCTGTCAGAGGTGGGGTCTGTGCTGATAATGAGCACAGCCCCCATCAAATGTACCAAAAAGCTGCCAATCTGTGCTCAGTCAGTGCCCCATCATAACCCCCTGCCAGTGCCCAATAAAGTGCCAATCAGTGCCCACCACAGTACAAATCAGTGTCCATCACAGTGCCAATTGGTGCTCAGCATTAACACCTGTCCGTACCTGCCCTATCAGTGCTGCCCATCAGTACCACCTATTGGTTGCCCATCAGTGCTGGCTATCGGTGCACATCAATAATACATATCGGTGCCAACTCATCAGTGCCCATCAGTGAAGGAGAAAACAAAATTTTATAACAGAAACTAAGAAAAACATTTTTTTTTTTTTCAAAAATGTCGGTCTTTTTTAGTTTGGCAAAAAATAAAAAACGCAGAGGTGATCTAATACCTCCAAAAGAAAGCTCTGTTTGTGGGAACAAAATGATAAAAATTTAGTTTGGGTACAGTGTTGTATGACCGCGCAATTGTCATTCAAAGTGTGACAGCACTGAACGCTCAAAATGGTCCTGGGCAGGAAGGGGCGAAAGTGCCTGGTATTGAAGTGATTAAAGGGCTGTTTTTTTAAATTTTTTTTTTTTTTTTTTAAATTGAATTTTAGTGTAAATATGAGATCTGAGGTCTTTTTGATCCAAGATCTCATATTTAAGAGGTCCTGTCATGCTTTTTTATCTATTACAAGGGATGTTTACATTCCTTGTAATAGGAATAAAAGTGATTCCAATTTTTTGGTGTCAAAATAAAAGGTAAAATAAATAAGAAAAAAAAAATTTTAAATGCGCCCCGTCCCGACAAGCTTGCGTGCAGAAGCGAACGCATACATGAGTAGCGCCCGCATATAAAAATGGTGTTCAAAGCACACGTGAGGTATCGCCGCGATCGCTAGAGCAAGATCAATAATTCTAGCCATAGACCTACTCTGTAACTCAAAACATGCAACCTGTAGAATTTTTTAAACGTCGCCTATGGAGATTTTTAAGGGTAAAAGTTTGTCGCCATTCCACGAGCGGGCGCAATTTTGAATCTTGACATGTTGGGTATCATTTTACTTGGGGGAACCTTATCTTTCACAATATAAAAAGAAATTGGGCTAACTTTACTGCTGTCTTATTGTTTAATTCAAAAAATTGTATTTTTTCCAAACGTGCGCTTGTAAGACCGCTGCACAAACACGGTGTGAAAGTATTGCAACGACTGCCATTTTATTCTCTAGGGTGTTAGAACCCCCAAACATTATACATTTTTTTTTTCTAAGTCATTTTCTAGCAAAAAACCCTGTTTTTAACTTGTAACAAATCTCAGAAAGAGGTTCGGTCCTTAACCACATGCCGACCGAGCCATAGCTGAAAGACGGCTACAGTGCGGTTGGCTTATTCTGGGTGGGCGTCCATGGACGTCCTCACAGAATCGCACTCCTGCGCGCCCCCACCCGGGAACATCCGTGACCGCCGGGTCTGGGGGACCCCGCGCATCACTGTAAGTTGCCACTGATAGCGGCCGTTTACCACGTGATCGCTCCGTCAAATGATGGAGCATCACTTAAAACATCACTTAAAACATACCGGCGCTATGTCATGACACCGGCTCCTCCCACCCCTCTCTGTACTGAGGGAGAGAGAGTTTGCAGCGCTGTGGGCACTGCAGATCCAGCCCACAGCGCTGCTCAGTGCCCATACTATGGCAATACTCGCCAATACTCAATTTTAACAGAAACAAAGAATTTTTGTTTTTTTTGTTTTTTACCGAATTTTCAGTCTTTTTTGATATATAGTGCAAAAAATAAAAAAAAACAGCAGTGATTTAAATACCACCAAAAGAAAGCTCTATTTGTGTGAAAAAAAAGGTCAACCATTTCAAATGGGTACAGTGTTGCATGACTGAGTAATTGTCATTCAAAGTGTGAGACCACTGTAAGCTGAAAATTGGTTTGGTTTGGACCGGTGTTTAAGTGCCCAGTGGTTAAGGGGGGATATGATCCACATGTACAAATATATAAGGGGTCCATATAGTGAACTTGGTGGTGTTATTCACTTTACGGTCAACACGGAGGACAAGGGGCACACTTTAACTCGGGGCCCCTTATCTGAGCTTGGGTGGCTGGCCTTTGGATGTGAGTATTACCCTAAAGCAGCAATCTCTCCAAATGCCCCCCTCTGGTTGAACCCTACCCTTCCCCAGTTCTCTAAACTACCTGAACCTATTGCATGGACCAAATACAATGTCCAACTAGTCTCTCGGGTTGTCACTATTCGGAGGTTATCCCCTTTTTCTTTACTTGCCTCAACTTTTAATATACCCAGCTCCCATCTGTTTAGATACTACCAGCTCGCCCAAGCCTTCCATGCCCAGTTCTCACAAGCTAAACCAATGATTAAACAATCTACCTTGGAAATGGTACTTTGGTCTAACTGCTTGGCGAAACCTACAGTGGGGACAGAAAGTATTCAGACCCCCTTAAATTTTTCACTCTTTGTTATATTGCAGCCATTTGCTAAAATCATTTAAGTTCGGTTTTTTTCCTCATTAATGTACGAACAGCACCCCATATTGACAGGAAAACACATAATTGTTGACATTTTTTCAGATTTATTAAAAAAGAAAAACTGAAATATCACATGGTCCTAAGTATTCAGACCCTTTGCTCGGTATTTAGTAGAAGCACCCTTTTGATCTAATACAGCCATGAGTCTTTTTGGGAAAGATGCAACAAGTTTTTCACACCTGGATTTGGGGATCCTCTGCCATTCCTCCTTGCAGATCCTCTCCAGTTCTGTCAGGTTGGATAGTAAACGTTGGTGGACAGCCATTTTTAGGTCTCTCCAGAGATGCTCAATTGGGTTTAAGTCAGGGCTCTGGCTGGGCCATTCAAGAACAGTCACGTTGTGAAGCCACTCCTTCGTTATTTTAGCTGTGTGCTTAGGGTCATTGTCTTGTTGGAAGGTAAACCTTCGTCCCAGTCTGAGGTCCTAAGCACTCTGTAAAAGGTTTTCGTCCAGGATATGTCTGTACTTGGTCGCATTCATCTTTTCCTCGATTGCAACCAGTCGTCCTGTCCCTGCAGCTGCAAAACACCCCCACAGCATGATGCTGCCACCACCATGCTTCACTGTTGGGACGTATTGGACAGGTGATGAGCAGTGCCTGGTTTTCTCCACACATAACGCTTAGAATTAAGGCCAAAAAGTTCTATCTTGGTCTCATCAGACCAGAGAATCTTATTTCTCACCATCTTGGAGTCCTTCGGGTGTTTTTTTTTTTTTTAGCAAACTCCATGGGGGCTTTCATGTGTCTTGAACTGAGGAGAGGCTTCCGTCGGGCCACTCTGCCATAAAGCGCTGACTGGTGGAGGGCTGCAGTGATGGTTGACTTTCCACAACTTTCTCCCAACTGCATCTCTGGAGCTCAGCCACAGTGATCTTTGGTTTCTTCTTTATCTCTCTCACCAAGGTTCTTCTCCCCCGATAGCTCAGTTTGGCCAGACGGCCAGCTCTAGGAAGGGTTCTGATCGTCCCAAATGTCTTCTATTTAAGGATTATGGAGACCACTGTGCTCTTAGGAACCTTTTTTTTGTAACCTTGGCCAGGTCTGTGCCTTGCCACAATTCTGTCTCGGAGCTATTCAGGCAGTTCCTTTGACCTCATGATTCTCATTTGCTCTGACATGCACTGTGAGCTGTAAGGTTTTATATAGACAGATGTGTGGCTTTCCTAATCAAGTCCAATCAGTATAATCAAACACAACTGGACTCAAATGAAGGTGTAGAACCATCTCAAGGATGATCAGAAGAAATTGGCAGCACCTGAGTTAAATATGAGTGTCACAGCAAAGGGTCTGAATACTTAGGACCATGTGATATTTCAGTTTTTCTTTTTTAATAAATCTGCAAAAATGTCAACAATTCTGTTTTTTTTCTGTCAATATGGGGTGCTGTGTGTGCATTACTGAGGAAAAAAAATAACTTAAATGATTTTAGCAAATGGCTGCAATATAACAAAGAGTGAAAAATTTAAGGGGGTCTGCATACTTTCCATCCCCACTGTACTTCTAGATTGTATTTCCATTCTATGTCAGTTTCTCTCCTGGTGTTGGAGGGCCTTAGGGCTAGATGGTTGCAAAATATACCTGATTTAGTCAATTTGTGGGATTTCCCCTTTTGATCCTTGGTCTCACCGAGAGACTGATTCAATTCAAATTGGTGCATAGAGCCTACTTCACGCCATATCGACCCCATAAGATGAATTCTATGTGCTCTTCCGATTGGTGGTGTAGGTTGGCTCTGGGGGACTTCTCGCACATCTTCTGGACCTGTCCACACATAGTAGGTTTTTCTTTACTACCGCCCCTTTACCGGTTTTAATGTCTGTGTGCCTGTTGGGTTTGGTTGAGGGTATTCTTCCTGTGAGGGCAGAGTGGACGTTTGCTAATATTTACATTGTTTTATGCCAGAAAAGCTATTGCCCTGCACTGAAAGAAACCTTCCCCGCCCTCACTTTTATGTTGGAAACAATTGGTCTATAACCGCTTACCATCACATAGAGATGCCTATGTAAACAGGGGTTGCCCTGTAAGTTTGATAAGGTTTGGGCTAAGTGGTTGGCTGAGCCCTGTACGGCATCAGCTTTTGAATATGATACTGTTAAATTTATTGTCATACAGACTATATGGACTGTCGCTGATACGAGTTGTTAAAGTTGCATTTTGTTTTTGCTCTGAGTTGGTTGTCATTGCGGTGACTGAAAGGACTCATACCCTTTTTATAATCGTTTTTATCCTGACTGCTGATATATATTTGTTACAAGACTGGAAATGTTCGGTGAGAGTTTCAGTGATGATGTATTATTTGCTTAACGTGTGTTGTGTTTGTATTTGTGTTTGTTTTGTTGATTTTAAAAATACGGTAATAAAAAGATTTCTGAAAAAAAGAGAACTGATGTCCGTTCTGGGTCTGATGACTTTGATAATCCCAGCTGTTCAATAGGCATGGTTTCACCAAGCTTTCCTTCTGAAAGAACAGGAGGATTTAGACAGAACACTGCTACTTCCAACTACAGTAAAAAAAAACACTCTGGTGGTTGAGGAGAAACCACTCAAATCTAGCCCAGGTCATGGATAAATTAACTAAGGATGCAAGCAGTTGGAGATGAGGAGCCCATCTGGCAGGTCATCCTGCACAGGGGAAATGGTCCTTGGTAGAAGCCCAGGCATCCTCAAACTGGAGGGAGCTTATGGCAGTCACCAAGGCCATCGAGCACTTCTAAGAGCAACTGAGAGGTCACCATGTCTTGATCCTGTCTAATAATGTCACTGCGGTAGCATATGTGAACACGACAGGGGGGCACCCGGAGCCTTTCCTTAATCAGAATTTTAAACCAGATCTGCCGATGGGCAGAAAAGGACCTACCATCTGACAGTGGTCCACACATAGACCTCTTTGCAGCTTGCAAAAATGCCAAGGTAAAGGTGTTTTTTTATTTGCTAAACCCACAAGACCAGGCTTTGGGGTAAAGACGCACTTTAAAAATCCCTGGAGTGTCAGGATGTTACACCTCCCCCCGCCCCACAGTGCATCTGATTTCTTTGAGTTTTAGAGAAATTCTTACAGAAACAAACGAGACTAATCTTTTCTCCCGCTCTACAAGACTGGTCCGGCCGCACCTAGAGTACGCTGTCCTTTTCTGGGCTCCAGTCCTCAGGAAGGATGTGCTGGAAATGGAGCGAGTACAGAGAAGGGCAACAAAGCTAATAAAGGGCCTGGAGGATCTTATGAGGAAAGATTACAAGCACTGAACTTATTCTCTCTGGAGAAGACTTTGAGAGGGGATATGATTTCAGTGTACAAATACCGTACTGGTGACCCCACATTAGGGATAAAACTTTTCCACGAAAGGGCATTTTAAAGATTTGCGGCCATTCACTAAAATTAGAGTAAAAACGATTTTAACCGGAATTGCGTAGAGGGTTCTTTACGGTAAGAGTAACCATGTAGAATTCTCTTCCACAAGCAGTGGTTTCAGCAGGGAGTATAGCTAATTTAAAAAAACTATTAGGTACCTAAAGGACCACAACATACAGGGATATACAATGTTATATTGATATAAAAGCACACACACAGGTTGGACTTGTGTCTTTTTTTCAACCTTACCAACTATGTAACTATGTAATACTAATCGCACCATATTGGCCCAAAAGAGCCTGGTTCTCTCAGCTTCTCAGTCTTTCAGTAGACCAGCCACTTCCCCCTCAGGCAGAAGCTGATGTGTCAGGGTCCCCTAGCAGGCCTCAAGGAAGAAAGCTTCCATTGGATGGCATGGCTACTAAGGTAGACCTCTTAAGATTGAAAGGGCTCTCAGAAAAAGTGGCTACACTTCTAAGTGCAAGGAAGCCTAACACGAGGGCCAATTGGGGAAAAAGAATTAACAGCTGGTGCATAGAAAACGACAGACTAAATATGGATATACCAACAATCTTGGAATTCCTGCAGCAGGGTCCCGGTAATGGTCTAGCGCTCAGTACTCTTAAGGCTCCAATAGCAACCTTCTCAGTGTACCTGGAACAGACTTTGCAAGAAGACCCCCTGGTCTCTAGAATCTGCAGAGCAGTAGCTAAGTACAGACCAGATACAGCTCAGATGCCCCGCGTGGAATCAGTCAGTGGTATCATCAAAGCCCCCTTTGAGCCTTTACAGGACACATCTCTATGTCTATTGACCTTTAAAACCGTCTTCCTAGTGGCTATTACTACGGCCTGCAGAATAGAAGCGTTAAAGGCCCTATCAGTCAGTCTTTCCTAAAAATTTATGAAAGGAATTGTTCTACAAACTGAACCATGATTTATACCTAAAGTAGGGTCAGCCTTCCACAAATCTCAGGATGTAGTGCTGCCATCATTTTGTAATTTCCCTAGCAATAGTAGAACAGGAGCTAAACCTACTAGACATCAGGAGGAGCTTGCTGAAATACCTACTGTAGAAATCACGAGTAAATTCAGATCCTCAGAAGCCCTATTCATCCTGTATGCAAAAAAACAAAGGTAAACGGGCATCCAGAAAGACACTGGCAAGATGGATTAAAGCAAGAATTTTGGAGTGCTATGGAATTATGCAGGTAACTTCTCCACAAAATCTTATAGCTCATTCTACAAGGGCTTCATGGGCGAAGAAGGCAGGAGCTACCCCAGAAAAAGTTTGCAAAGTGACAAGTTGGTCCAGCTTTGCCACCTTTTTTTTCCAACTTTATTAACTGTATCTAATATCCAGTCAGGACCCAGGCTTTTTGGTAGGAAAGTCCTCCAAGCTGTTGTCCCACCTTATTCTAGTAAGTACTTGGTTATCCTCTCGGGCTGACCTGAGAGACTGGGGGAAAAACGGAGTTAGTCTTACCTGTAACTCTTTCCTGTAGTCTTCCAGGGCAGCATGATCCCGCCCTAATGTTTAACCTTGTGGGGTTGTGGTATTTGTCTTTCAGATTCTGGCCTTCAGGTCTCTTGGATGACTGAGAAGGGACCTGAGAAACTGCCTTAAAAATAAAAATGGGCATGGTGTTTACTTTTTGGAAAGAAAAGCTCTCTCTCACTCAAGGGCTGCCCTGGAAGACTAACGGGAAATGGAGTTACCGGTAAGACAAACGCCATTTTTCTGGAAGTGGTCCATTAGAGCTGTTTTTTTTTTTTTTTTGTTTTTTTTTATTATTATTTTAATGTCTTTTGGGCTGGATTCTTAGAAAATACCCTACGAAGAAGCCTTTCCGTTGCATCCTGATACTTAACAGGCCCTGTATGAGGACTGGGCCCATTCAGACAAGGCATTTGCACCCCTAAGCCATTTGCAGAAACCACCTTTCATCGGGTATGCAAAGAGTAGGTGGTCTGTGCTTTGGTCCTTGCGGTGTCCTACTTGAATAAGACCCTTACAGTGTTGGTGGATGATGTGTCAAGGTTTAGGGACCCTGTGGAGAAAAGTTTGAGTCCTTCTTTTTTTTTTTTTTTTTTTTTTTTTTTTTTAAATGCATATTTCTTGGTCAGTGCGGCCATGCATCACTTAGATGTTTACCAGACTTTGCAGGTATAGTCAAAACATATAATGAAAGAACCCGGAGCCTTTCAATCCAGTTCATCTGCCTGACACTTGGGGTGCTTTCCTTAGTTGTCTTACCCCTTCCACACTTCATGCTGTCCTATGTGCCTATGGCACATAAGTTCAGCCTTGTTTGCTGTACTGGACTAGTCACTGTTCCAGTACTGGAAAGTTTTCACTGTTACTATTACAAGCTGTTCACTGTTCCCAAGCCAGATAGCAATGTGCCACCCATTCTGGACCTGAAGCTCTTGAACAAGTTTTTACATGATCAGAAGTCCTGAATGGAATCTGTAAGGTCAATGGTTGCTTCCTTCCATTTCGGGGATTTCCTGGGCTTGTTGGACATAAATGATGCCTACCTCCACATCCCTCATCTCCCAAAACCTCAGAGCACAACACCTAAAAAAAACTATAGCTCCTCTAACCAGACATAAAAACACTTCCACCTTCAGAGTTTAAAAAGGAGGCTTCTCCCCACAGCTCCTCAGTTTGTGTTTCCTCCAGCTTGGCAGGAACACTATGGAACTGTGGAGAGGTTATGTTCTTTTAGGGCTGCCCTGGAAGTGTAAGGTCTCCCATTATCTTTTTTCCTTTTTTCAATGTTTATTTGTTTGGGCTTCTCAACATCCTCTTGGTATTGGTGGGGGGTGTGCCAGCTCCTTCTCCCCTGTCTGTACTCAGGGAGAGCGTGTACTGCCTGAAGGTCTGACCTTCTTTTTGCTGGTGGGGCAGATACTTCTGTTTACATTTACAAGAGATGTGTCAATAGACACAGCAGCCTGATTCAGGAGCAAGCCCGCATGGGTGCCCCCATGGAAAGTTGCTTTCCATGGAGGCATCCAATGAAAAGGGGGGGGCCTGGAGCTCCAGTGGGAGACCCCAGAAGAACAGGATTGGGGCTGCTCTGTGCAAAACCTTTGCACAGAGCAGGCAAGTATAGGAATGTTTTGTTTTAATACAAAAAATAAATCGAATGTTTGCAAACACTTGATGAGCCTAGAGGACAAGTGTTTTTGGTTTATCCTCCTATTTCTGACTCTGTTAAAAAGCCTCTGGATCCTGCCATTTCTTTTATTTTTCTCTCCTTGAGAAATCTTAAAACTGCATATGCAGTAAATACCTCCTAAACGGTGCACGTTTAGGACATTTTTACAGTACCTATAGGTAAGCCTTATTATAGGCTTACCTATAGGTACAAACAATCGATAGAAGTTTACTTCCACTTTAATTCACCTCACGATACTTACCAAGGTAATGGCGAAAGCAGTGATCCTTTCTTTTTAGCTGCAAAATATGTTTCTGTAGGATCTGTTGCTTGCTCACAACCATTTAGAGAGTCGGGGCTGTATTTTAATTATCCCAAAGTCAAATTTAGTACCAGTTGAGGTTCTATTCCTAGGCTACCTGATGAATTTGGTTGTGTAAATTTTTCTTCAGAAGGACAAGAGAATTTTTAAGCGCCCATTGTCTTGCTACAATTCAATCAGCCCCTGGTATCAGAAATCTGATGTTTACTCTTGGCTTTCTAACTGCTGCCATCCCAGCAACTTAATGGACGAAGCTGCATTTTCAGCCGCTTCAAAGATTTCTTCTGCAGGTATGGGATCAGCATTTAAGCTCATTGGGACTCCATGGTGAGGATTCCTACCAAAGTAGAGAGATCACTATGGTGGTGGAGGGACCAGAGAAATCCTAGAGGGTCTGTTATGGTCCTTTCCGGTAAACATAAAATTTACTATGGATGCCATCTGAGCCCCACTCACTTGGAGCAGACAATAGTGCAGGGTTCTTGGGCAAAGACTTGGGTAACAAATTCCTCAGATTGGAGGAGTTCAAATCTATTGCAATATCCTTTATGTGTTTTGTCATGATTTTCAGGATCATCATTCCTAAGTCTTTCTTGTCTGTCATCATCTTTAGTGCTTTTCTGGCCTAAAAGAGCATGGTTTTCCATGCTACTCCATCTGGCAGTCAAACCTTATCGCCTCTTCAGTCAGACAGAACCTGCTTCTACATGGTCCTTTACTTTATCCAGAAGTAGCTGGATTAAGCCTCACAGTTGCTCTGGGGAGCAGCTCTTACAAAAGAGGATTCCCTGAGTGTCTAGTTTCTACTCTTCTTGCGTGCTGAAAAAGGTGACTAGAGCCATGTATGGAGAGTATACGATTCTTGTTGCGACTCTTGAGGTCATCAGTTGATCTGCCACTTTTGGAATTAATACTAGGAGGTGCAGACAAGTGTCTGGCAGTCAGTACCCTCTAGGTGCAGGTAGCTGCTCTAGGGGTGTTTAAGCTCAATTTCAGCAGTACTTTTAGTGGTAGGATTTTTCAAGGCTTTAACCTGTTCCAGACCCAGGAGAAAAAAAATGTATTCCTTGGATGTGAGAAGGGCACAATTACATTATCTGGAGGTGACCCAAAAATGTAGGCGTACAGACTCCAAAGGTCGACTAAGAGTTCCATAGCCAGATGTCCAGATGAGTGTGGACCTCTTACTGAGGATTCGTGCACAAGCTTATCTTTCCCTCAACACTACAGACTGTACTTGTTATCTGCAGTAGTCTAGGCCTTTAACAGGAAGGTTTTGCAAGCTGCTGTCCTCCCGAGTTGTAAGTTCTTGTTTATCTTCTCAGATGCTTAAAATACTTTTTGGGAAAATTAAAGTTAGACTTACCGGTAACTTGTTCTCCAGTAATCTTTCAGGACCGCAAAAAATGCCCGCCTGTATGTTGAATTTATTTTGTGATGCTTATGAGTTTCAGCTTTTACTACAACTGAGGAGCTGAGTTAAAGAGCCCTTTTTTTTTTTTTCCTTCCCCCCCCCCCCCCTCTCTCTCTGAAGGTGGAAGTGTTTTCTATGTCTGGTGGAGGAAGCTATGATCTCTCATTTGATGTCCTAAAAGACTACTGGAAAACAATAATTTTTTCAGATTGTGGCTCTGCCCTTTGGCCTTGCCAGGGCACCTTAAGTGTTAACGAAGGTGCTGGCCTCAGTTCATGTACTTCTGTGAGCCAGGAAATTCAAAACTAAGGTGTGGGTGATGAGTTCCCAGAACACCCATCTATTTGCTTCTGCATTAGGGTACTGGGATTGATGGCCTCCTTTGAGACCCGTACATGCAGTTTCATTCAATACTGACTACAAGGAACAAAAAGACTCTGTCCTTGGATCACCCTGGTCTCTGCATGCCCAAACCAGTTTCTTTCCAATATTGGCTGCCAGAAATGGCGAAGGAGTCGAGGAAAATCCTTTCTGCCCATGGTGTGGAAAGTACTGACTATAAATACCAGCCTGTCAGACTGGATATAAGATGCTTTGATTCTGTTAAATGTCCTTGAGCTCAGGATGATTTGGCTCACCCATCAGCACTGGAGTTATCTGCTCTGGAGACTGCAATTCAGGGTCAAGTGTGACAAATCCACTGCTGTGGTGTATATCGCCAAGGAGATCATTCTGACTTGGGTAGTATTTCATCAAATTTGTCTTTAGTAGAGAATGCTAGATGTCAGACGCCAGAGTCTGTGCCCAGGGATCCTCAGAAATTTATTAGATGCTCTAGTCATACTGTGTAATCAGTTCAACCTGATTTTATGCATTTCAGAGATCGCTGCCTTCCACTCATTGGCCAGACTCTTTGTGCAAGGGATGACTAACATTGTTCCACCAGTACACTCCCCACTAACTTTGTGGGACCTTAATCTTGTAATGTTGGTCCTTCAGTGGCCGCTGTTTCAACTCATTACAGATTTCTCTGCTATCACGCAAGGTTACCTTTGTCGTGGCTATGACCTCACCTAGGAGGGTGTTTCAGCTTGCAGCGTTATAGTGTAAGGAGCTTTTTCTTGTGCCTCCACAAGGACAAGGTTGTGTTTTTTTTTTTTTTGTTTAATATGTTTTTATTGAAGACAGGCTGTTCAGGACAATACAACATCCAACCATAGTGTATACAAACAGTTCAATCAGGAAGTATTTGAAAACCTGGTGACAGTTCGTCTGTGTATAAACACGTCTTATTACAAACCATATGTTCAGTACTATTGCAATAAACCTTTATGAAAGCACCAAATCCTGTTGAATTCTTTGGTATTTAGTATACAAAAAGAACAGGGATAAGGAAAAGTATAGACAAAGAAAGAGAAGTAGGAAAGAGGGTGGGGGGGGTAATGGGGCGGGTGGAATGTCTGCCTCTGTCAAATTTCTGTAACACAAAGTCAAATCATGAGTGAGTTATGTGTTTGGAGCCATAATTTCCGCATAAGCTGTAGTGTATTTAAAGGCAAACCAACAGGACCATATTATTTTCCCCAAATCAGTTTTGTTTTTAAGTGAGTAAGTTAAGTCTTCCATATAGTATAGATGATCAACCTCTCCAAGCCATTGGCGTAGAGATGGTATCATGGAGGTTTTCCAAAACCGGGATATGAGCGCATTAGCTGCGTTTAATAGGTGTGGGGTGATAGATTTTTTTGTATGATCCTGTCGGTTTGTCCGTACAATGTAATAGTACATTCCAGGGATCATTGGGAACCTCAAAACCCTGAATCTCCTTGATCCAATAGAGGATAGTAAGCCAAAAGGGTCTGATAAGTGGACAATACCACCAAACATGAGCATGCGATGCTACTTCTCCGCAACCACGCCAGCAGAAGGACAAGGTTGTGTTAAGAACATGTAATTTCTGCCTAAGGTGGTCTGTATGTGTATGACCTAAAAGATGGGTTTCCTTTTAACTTCCTGGAAGTTTTTGGTGATTTGTAGACTTTGAGCTTGTCTCTGAATAGCAGAGAATATGGATTGATGTTTCCTTCGCATTCGCTTTTGAAAGTGAGACGCTGCTGGACTGGACATATGGGGCTAGCCTGTAATGTTACCTTCGGCCACGAAGCTCTGCTTTGTGGCACTTTCCAGACTTGGTGATTTGTAAAACAACCCATCCAGTTTAAAATAAACAAAAAGCAAACCCCCCCCCCCCCCATTTTTATACAGCAAAAAAAAAAAGATCTGGGGGGAGAAGCAGCAGCACACGAGCTTCTAGTGAATGGCTGTGCAGCGGCAGCATGTCAGGACAAGTCTGATCATTGGAGTAGAGCACACTGAGCTCCCTGCATAGCTTAAGCACTGACCACGGTGTGCTCTCCTCATTAGTGTGGTAAGTTTTTAATAGGAAAGCTGAGGGACTAGCAGGAACAGCAGGGATTTCGCATAAAGGAAGCAATACGAAGAAAACAGGATACTTTCTCATACAAATACATGGTACATATCAGGAATTTGACATGTTGGGGTAACAAATGCTTTAACCACTTAAGGACCGCCTCACGCCGATTTACGTCGGCAGAATGGCACGGGCAGGCAGAATCATGTACATATACGTGATCTGCCTCCCGCGGGCGGGGGGTCCTATCGGACCCCCCCCCGGTGCCCGAGGCGGTCTGCTTCTGACCAGCTGCGATCAGAGATGAGGGGGAGACCATCCGTTCGTGGCCCCCCCCTCGCGATCGCCGCCGGCCAATCAAATCATTCCTTTGCTGCTGTATGCTAAACAGCAGCAAAGGAAATGATGTCATCTCTCCTCGGCTCGGTATTTTCCGTTCCGGCGCAGAGGAGAGAAGACTTCAATGTGAGTGCACAACACACACACATACAGTAGAACATGCCAGGCACACAAACCACCCCCTGACCCCCGACCCCGTCACACTGACACCAAGCAGTTTTTTTTTTTTTTTCTGATTACTGCATGGTGTCAGTTTGTGACAGTTACTGTGTTAGGGCAGTTAGGTTTAGCCCCCTTTAGGTCTAGGATACCCCCCTAACCCCCCCTAATAAAGTTTTAACGCCTTGATCATCCCCTGTCGCCAGTGTCATTAACTATCGTTTTTCTGATCGCTGTATTAGTGTCACTGGTGACGCTAGTTAGGGAGGTAAATATTTAGGTTCGCCGTCAGCGTTTTATAGCGACAAGGACCCCCATATACTACCTAATAAATGTTTTAACCTCTTGATTGCCCCCTAGTTAACCTTTTCACCACTGATCACCGTATAACTGTTACGGGTGACGCTGGTTAGTTCGTTTATTTTTTATAGTGTCAGGGCACCCGCCGTTTATTACCGAATAAAGGTTTAGCCCCCCGATCGCCCGGCGGTGATATGCGTTGCCCCAGGCAGCATCAGATTAGCGCCAGTACCGCTAACACCCACGCACGCAGCATACGCCTCCCTTAGTGGTATAGTATCTGAACGGATCAAGATCTGATCATATCTATACTAGCGTCCCCAGCAGTTTAGGGTTCCCAAAAACGCAGTGTTAGCGGAATCAGCCCAGATACCTGCTAGCACCTGCGTTTTGCCCCTCTGCCCAGCCCACCCAAGTGCAGTATCGATCGATCACTGTCACTTACAAAACACTAAACGCATAACTGCAGCGTTCGCAGAGTCAGGCCTGATCCCTGCGATCGCTAACAGTTTTTTTGGTAGCGTTTTGGTGAACTGGCAAGCACCAGCGACCTAGTACACCCCGGTCGTAGTCAAACCAGCACTGCAGTAACACTTGGTGACGTGGCGAGTCCCATAAGTGCAGTTCAAGCTGGTGAGGTGGCAAGCACAAGTGTCCCGCTGCCACCAAGAAGAAGACAAACACAGGCCCGTCGTGCCCATAGTGCCCTTCCTGCTGCATTCGCCAATCCTAATTGGGAACCCACCACTTCTGCAGCGCCCGTACTTCCCCCATTCACATCCCCCCCCAAACCCCCCCCAAATGACCCCATTTTGGAAAGTAGACACCCCAAGCTATTTGCTGAGAGGTATAGTGAGTATTTTGCAGACCTCACTTTTTGTCACAAAGTTTTGAAAATTGAAAAAAGAAAAAAAAAAATGTTTTTTCTTGTCTTTCTTCATTTTCAAAAACAAATGAGAGCTGCAAAATACTCAGCATGCCTCTCAGCAAATAGCTTGGGCTGTCTACTTTCCAAAATGGGGTCATTTGGGGGGGTTTTGTGCTACCTGGGCATTCATTGGCCTCCGAAACTGTGATAGGCAGTGAAGAGTGAAATCAAAAATTTACACCCTTAGAAATCCTGAAGGCGGTGATTGGTTTTCGGGGCCCCGTACGCAGCTAGTGACAACTTTTTGTATTTTTTTTTTTTTTGTCATTATTCAATCACTTGGGACAAAAAAAATAAATATTCAATGGGTTCAACATGCCTCTCAGCAATTTCCTTGGGGTGTCTACTTTCCAAAATGGGGTCATCTGGGGGGGTTTGTACTGCCCTGCCATTTTAGCACCTCAAGAAATGACATAGGCAGTCATAAACTAAAAGCTGTGTAAATTCCAGAAAATGTACCCTACTTTGTAGACACTATAACTTTCGCGCAAACCAATAAATATACACTTATTGACATTTTTTTTTTTTATCAAAGACATGTGGCCGAATACATTTTGGACTAAATGTGTAACTAAAATTGAGTTTATTGGATTTTTTTTTATAACAAAAAATAGAAAATATCTTTTTTTTTTCAAAATTTTCGGTCTTTTTCTGTTTATAGCGCAAAAAATAACAACCGCAGAGGTGATCAAATACCATCAAAAGAAAGCTCTATTTGTGGGAAGAAAAGGACGCAAATTTCGTTTGGGTACAGATTTGCATGACCGCGCAATTAGCAGTTAAAGTGACGCAGTGCCAAACTGGAAAAAGTCCTCTGGTCCTTATGCAGCATAATGGTCCGGGGCTAAAGTGGTTAAAGGGGTTGTAAACCTTTGTGTTTTTTCACCTTAATGCATCCAATAGTCAGGGCTGGGCTCAGCCCTTCCTTCTCTGAGCTCGCCACTCAGCTGTTGGCTAATTGCCAGCTCCTATCTCTCCACAGTTACTCAGCTGTTGATGATATCCTGCTCGACAGTCCTGCCTACTTAAGCCGTCCAGCCCAGAGGATCTCTGCCTTAGTCTCTGTGACGTTGACCAAGGCGATCTCCTGCGTTCCTGTTTAAAGACTTGCTTGGCTGACATCCTTTCTGGCTCCAGATCCTGCTTGCTGTTTCACTACACTGATTCTTGACCTTCTGGCTTGGCTGACTATCCTAATGACTGCATTTGTTCTATTTACTTTTATTATTAAACTAGTGTGATTTAACTGTACTTCTGTCTCTGTCTGATTTCATGGTTTGACACCTGTGCATTAGGATGAAAAAACACCTGGCAGTGACCGGCCAGTTTTACTTACCTGAGCCCTGGAACTTGACCTGGCGGGGACGGGGCTGTCTCTGCCCGGGGTTCTCGGCTCTTGATTGGATAGATTGATAGCATCGCAGCCATTGGCTCCAGCTGCTGTCAATTAAATCCCATGACCCGGGTGACCGGGCGAAGTCATACATTCAACGGCTATGGACGCCGAATGCTGGACTTGGGAGCGTGCCCGCAAGGTAACCCCCTCGGCAGAGCGCTTCTCCTAGGGGGTTATAGGATTTGGGAAGGAGCTGCGAGAGCTGCCGGGGGTCCACAGAAGATGAGGCTCGGGGCCACTCTGTGCAAAACGAGCTGCACAGTGGAGGTAAGTATGATATGTTAAAAAAAATAAATAAATGAACCCTTACAATCACTGTAAAGCTGGTTGGTCTAAAGCACCATGAACTACCTCACAGTTGGCATTACTAGGCTCTTTTTCAAATCTCAAAAAAAAAAAACGGCGCTAGGTCAAGGTAATGTGTAAAACAAGCAGCCACTTAACCAACTGATACTGGGTGTAAAGATTTAAAAAATGAAAAGCAGCGTTAAACCATCAATTTTAGAAGAAATTGGCAAATTTGGGCTTGAGACTTTTTAGGCACAATATTTACTAGATTTGTAGTTAAAATTCTGGTTTATTAGAAAATATTTAAAATAAGGAGTAAAAAGGAGGAACAAATAGGATTCAGTTCATGATCGCACAGTTTTACAAATTATACACTCCATACATAGCTGAATGGTTATAAAAAAACGGTTAAAGCAGTATTTAGAATTTAAAACTCTGTTCAATATAATTACATTGCGTTGAACCAGAAGCTATGCGGTGGTAACAATCAAATTCTATATTGGCTCGATATGTTGCGCGCCACATGCACTTCTTCAGGAGCTCAGAACTGAATACTGTAATGAACAACAAATTTACAATAAACGATTCATCGTGGTGTGTTATAATCTATTATAGTTAGGTCTAAGATATAATAGTGTCATGAGTACCAGAGAAACTGCCCATAAGGCCCAAAGGGATGTACCTATCCCACAGAGTCCCGGTGATAATCAAGCATTGTGGGGACGTATGTAACATAATAGGGGAATAATATTTAATGGGTCTGTTCTGCTCCAACAAGGGTAAAGCTCCTGAATGATCAGACAGAAATGGGAAGGGAAGAAAAGGGGGGGGGGGACAGGGGGAAGGGAAAGGGGAAAAGGTGGGGGTGAGGGGGAGGGAAAGGGGGGGGAGGGTAGTTGAAACCAGGGGGGAGAGGGAAGGGGCTGGGGGAGGAAGGGGAGGAGAAGAGTGGGGACAAGGGTGGAAAAGGGGTGGGGAGAAGAGGGGGGAGGGAAAGGAGTGCAGGGAAGGGATGTTGCTAAATTGGGATATCATTTGAGGGTGTGTATCATAGATATTAGAAAATTGATTTGCCAATACAGTTGTAAAGTCCCTGAGGGTAAGTGTAATGTGTACTTCAAATGTGACTACTATTATAAACACGTAATACTAGGGGGTACTCTAAGATATTATGTATAAATATTTACTTCTATCTTTTAATATAATATATTTTATAATGACATTCTCATAATTAGTCCAGCCCCTACACACAGCAATCAATCACCTTAATTAATTAATCTTATAATTCAACGTAACGTGAATAATCACACATTTTCTGTGCTATCATGAACTGAATCCTATTTGTTCCTCCTTTTTACTCCTTATTTTAAATATTTTCTAATAAACCAGAATTTTAACTACAAATCTAGTAATTATTGTGCCTAAAAAGTCTCAAGCCCAAATTTGCTAATTTCTTCTAGTCTAATACGATAAGACGTGGCACCCGCAACCTAGACCGTATCCGCATGACCACTATGCGTTGATACATTCAGTAGCTTAATAAACCATCAATTTTAAATTGAAATACAAAGGTGCAATGGACATATAACCATAATCTCTCCAAAATCTCTCCAAAAGTTGTTGTGCAAGTTCATATAATCACACATAAATTAAACTAAGTCCAAAGTGCAATCTGCTAAAACATGCAATAAAAATATCCTTTCTATGAATTTTAGCAAATTCATATAGTTACACATAAGTTATGCAAATCCATATGTTATCAGAATATAAAGTGTGTGTGTGTGGTACACTTTGTATGAAATGGCCCTTCCAATATGTGAAAACCACTTACAAAGTCCAAAAGGTGCAAAGGTGCGACTGAAATTGGTTGATTAGTTCCAGCACCAAACACCAACAATTAGCATACGCCTCTTACCAGATGATGATGTGGACCAAACATTATACTGGTCATAGGTGCATGTGATAACCCAAGGAAAACCGGCATCAGAAGCAAACGATGGCTACTCGATAATGACTCAAAATAAAGTAAGGAATAAAGAAACAAACTAGCATAGTTAAGCCCGTTTAGGTTCATGTTTTTGTTTTTTTTATTTAGAAGTAATAAAAGCTCAACCTATCATGGCTCTGATTCCTCCTGTTTTGAATTGTAACTGTACTGTCTGCCCTAATGTTGTAAAGCTCTGCGCAGACTGTTGGCACTATATAAATCCTGTATTCATCATAAAGTACCTTTTAAAATTACTTGTAAGCATGCGACAAACAAATCCGATCCCAGCAGACTGTCGGCTCATGGAAAAACAAAGCCGCAAGTGTCGGCTCAACATGCGTGATGTCAGTATCGAGCCGAGCTGAGGCGTTTCATCGCCCGTGATGTTCTCTTAGGGGCAGGCCGAATCGTTTTCTTGGATTCACCTGTATCTGTTGCCCACCAATTGGGACTGCTTTTGGACAATTTAACTGTTTCTGAATTCCTGTGTCGCTCAATGGATGCAAAATAAAATTGTTTGATTTTGTAAAAAAAAAAAAAAATCTTTTTCTTGAGTCTGAGGGGCATGAGTCCAACCACCCCTGTGTTTTTGTTTTTTTTTTATGGCTGTGTATTACTTCTACACATAAAATGTAGACCTGTTGGGTAGAAGGCCCAACATATATATATATGCATTGCTAGCTTACAGTTTTTCTGTTTGCCAGCGTCCAAGCCTCCTGTAGGTGGCAGTATAACAGGAATGTAAAAACAGTCCAATCTACTTGAATTAATGTCAAACCCAAGAAACTTCTGTTTTATCCACTGTGATCAATACATTGACTGTCAGCATTTCTGTTGTGGTACAGCTAAAGGGAAGTGTAGCTGGACATCAGCACTTGTCAGAGTATGCAGTCAGTGGGGGGGTGAGCTGATCATGTCTTGATAATTTGTGTTTTTTTTTTTTTTGTCCCATAGATCCTTGGATGTTGCGTTCAAAGAGCCCAGTTGGGAACCCTCAGTTGATACAGTTCAGTCGAGAAGTGATTGACTTATTAAAAAATCAACCCTCGTGCATTATGCCAGTCACCAAGTTTATACCAACCTATCATCATCATTTTGCAAAACAGTGCCGTGTGTCTGATTATGGCTACACTAAGCTGATGGAACTGCTTGAGGCTGTGCCACATGTTCTGCAGGTAAGCAACTTCAGAGTAGGGAATCTTAATTGCTTTATTTTCAGAACTAATCACACCACCTTTCACATGATGTGAAGTTCAGCTTGCCTTCTTCCCTGACCTGCCGCCAGAAAGTTAAAATTTTGCTTGAGTTTAAAGGCTGTGCTTACATTTGAGAAGATTTTTAAGAGCTTTCATTCTGAGAGAAACAGGTGGGGTTTTAGGCCTCTTTTATACAGATGCAGCAATCGGGTCTGCCGTTAGTTTTTTAGGTAAAACTGATCGGATCATCCATTGTCCTCCTATAGCATGGTGGTTGTCAACGGACATCCGGTCCTATCTGCTAAAAACAGACTGATGGTTATCTGTTCCCCCATCTATCTGGCGGAACGGATAGCAGTCGGATGTTAATGAACAGGTGGTCCGTTTACATCTGATCGTCCATAGAGGTGAGCGGGCTGTGTCTATGTCCGCTCTGCCTCAACAGAGCGAAAACAGACCAGCCATCTGCCTGTTTAACAGGGATCAGCAGACAGTTCCCCCCCGAGTAGGCGGACTCCAATGAATCCTGCCCCATGTGAGCCCATCCCCAGAGTTTTTCTTGAGTAGACCTAGATGTTCAGCCATGCATTCCTTTTAAAATCCTGTCTAATCCTATACATACAAGCTGCAATCCCCTGTAGGCCATTTGTATCGTGCTTGTCCTGGCGTCAGTCTTTAAGAGGTTGCGTGGTGCTAAGCAGGCCACAGAACAGGCACAAATAAGTATGATACTTGTCAAACTGAATAAGGGAGGGCATAAGAGCCCAACAAGTTTAAGTCTACATTCACATAGACGTCTAAATTTCAAGTGTTTAGCTGCATTTGGAAGACTTTTTTCTAAAAGCAGCTGGACTCACACAACGCAAAGTAATTGTTGTTCATGCATAATGATGAGCAAAGTTGCAGGCAGTTTAGCAGTCTGGATCTAAACGTTATCTATCGCGCTGCGTCAAGGGTCTACTTTCTGCAGCTAAACACGCATTGTGTTAAGCTGTAGTGCATTTTAGCAGCTGAAAATAACACACTTCCCTTTTTCTTCCTGAAGTTTGTACCTTCTCATGTTGGTTCTCATACATCCCCATACTGGTATTCATTCTTCGCAGACGTGGTCTAACAGCTGTTAAAGGTGGACACTGACATTCTGGTAAGGTTGTAAAATTTATTGTGACAGGTTCTGATTTCCTCATACGTCAAGACAGAATTTCACCTAGTTAGATGCTGGGATGTTTGGGGTTGTACCCATCTTCGCTTCATTTGCCTCTCTGCCTCTATCTCTCAGGGCTGGCTCACATCAGAACACTGTGTGGGAAAGGCACATTCCGTGCACGTTTTTTCCTGCACTGCCCTTGCAATCTGCATGCGGGTGCCAATTAACTGTTAATGACACCCCAAACACAGGTTGCGTTGCAGTGCGTTTGTGGGTACCAAATCATGTTACCGCAGTACCATGCAGCTTGGTGCAGTACATTTTTAAAAGTATTGCCATGCGTGTGAACTGCCCTTCACACAATGGTAAGTACCAGCTTTGCGCTGCACTCCATTTTACAATTGCACAACTCTATCTCCTTACTCAGAAAACTACCAACAAAAGTGAAAGTGCTTGGGGGGGTATGCGGGGCGCACCTCAATGCAGCTAAACTAATTTACAAATCGCAACTATCTGTAGGGAATATTTCCATTTTTTTTTTTTTTTTTTTGCAAGTTACTGGCCTTTTTGCTGCTGTCAGATACAAATATCTGTGAATGTAGTCCACAAAGTTTTTAGTTTATGGTTTCTTTTTTTTTTTTTATGCTGTGTGGCCACTATGACCCATGTTGGCTAATTGTAGCACAGTAATATTTGTCTGTAGTTGTATTAATTTGTGAATTCTTTCTGTTCAGATTCTTGGCATGGGCTCCAAGCGTTTCTTGACTCTGACTCATAGAGCGCAGGTAAAGCGTTTTACCCAAGATCTTTTAAAACTACTCAAGTCCCAAGCCAGCAAACAGGTTATTGTAAGGGAATTCTTACAAGCTTACCACTGGTGAGTATGTGCAGCTAGTAATTTCTTTATCCTGTATGTTCTCTGGGTATATCCATATTCTGATCAATGACACAAACCGGTGTGAATGTTTACCCAAGTATAAATTGCATATATTTTTTGTATAATGTAACCCTTTTTCTGCCATTCCTTTTTTTTTTTTTTTTTTTTTTTTTCTTTCAATTTTTCACCACCAGTGACCAGAACATTTTTGCTTCATCTGAAAGCGTAGAACCTGTAGAATTAAGATGGTGCTATTAACTTGTACGTCTCATGGTTGTTGCATAAATGTTTATCAAGGCTTTATGTTCAATAAAATTACACCACTAAAATGTTAGCGTGCGCACACACACATGGCTTCCTAAATATTGCAAGGATAAAACTATCCAGTGACAATCAAAGGAAAACCGAAGTGTAAGTAAGCAACTTGTGTATTTTGACTTTATAATTGTGCTCATTCACATAGCAGAAGTTAAAAAATGCATACATATTTGCTCTTTCCTAAACTCCAAAACTGAAAAAGTCCTCTAATATAGAGAAGTGGCTGACAAGTTCACGTTTACTGTAATTCATTGAGGGTACTGTGCTGGCAGGTCTCCTTAATGGTTGTAAACTAGATTTGAACAATTTCTGTCAAAACAAAGGGTTAAAGGTCAGAAAGCTGGGCATCTGCATTGTGAGCTAATGAGGGGAAAATTAAATTTGGTGCCTCTTTGCTAGTGGTGGGGTCACATTAGGTTTCCTCATTTCAAAATGTTCAGGGTAGCTTGCAAGTCTGCCCGAGGCCTGCTCCAAAGAAACGCCTAGAAATGTAAGGATTTTTTTTTTTTTTTGCGCAGAGCTGAAGGTTTACTTTATTGTAATAACATGAGAAATGGGAAAGGAGAGATGGTAACATTGTATCCAGGCAGACTGAACCCAGAGAGATGTATTTACTAAAGGAGTAGCTCGTTTCAAAGCCAAGAATCTCTTTGCAATGGGAACTTGCACCCAGCTTAGGCCTCATGTACACTACAGCTGCTAAACTAAAGTTTAGGAGCATTTGGGCTTTTTTTTTTTTCAGCAGCACCTGAACTCTCCTCTGATCTTATGTGTACATGTAGACTCAGTTGTTTATAGTAGTTTAGAGGCAGTTGAGGTTACAGGCATTTTTTTGAAAACAGATAAATCACATTCAGGACTGTAGTTTAAATGGACATATGTGTGTCACCGGTGCAAAAATAAAAAATACTTGTATAGTGTTTAGACCTAAAAACCTTAAGTGCTTGAAAAATTGATAAACTAATATCAAGAAATATTATTAAATATAGAAAAATGAGTTGCTGCAATCAAAAAGTTCACCAATAAGTGAAAAACGAAATAAAAATTAAATTTCTGTTGAATGCGCTACTCTAATTTAAATGCACCACTCTTAAAAGTCATACCTGTGTAAACATTATAAACTAAGACCATATGTCTCATGCAATGGTACCTAATTTTCCAAACAACTGAATGTGCCCTAAGTATATTTCAACATAAAATCAATACAAAATTGGTATATAACATTAACATCCAAAATATCCAAACTATAATGTCCAAATTCTTGTGCAACATGCAATGTGCAATAGATGCAGAGGTTTCTGTTAAGACCGTCCTTTTATAAATTTATAACTTATATCATCCGTTAATCTTTGTGACACTTCCACCACTTCAGTAACAATACCACCACCACATGGATTAGCCACTTACCAGATGCCAATATAAATGCGCCTTTGGTTCATTTAGTAGGGATAACCACTCCACCTGCAATGTATTCTTTGCTGACCCCCAAATGCGCTATATGTGAACCATATCCATCCTCATAAAAAATAGACAGCGATCATTGCGCAATATATAATGACTGTTTATGTTAAAGTCTGTACACTCACATTTTGTGGTGCTCGTAAGCCGAGCTAGGCGAGAGCGAGGTTTGAAGAGCAAGCCGGGTGAAAACGAGGCTTGCACCGCACGCCGGCATAGGAACTATATGACACCATCTTTACACCCATTACAAACCTCTGGAATAGCTTGGTCCCGGCTTACGAGCACCACAAAATGTGAGTGTACAGACTTTAACATAAACAGTCATTATATATTGCGCAATGATCGCTGTCTATTTTTTATGAGGATGGATATGGTTCACATATAGCGCATTTGGGGGTCAGCAAAGAATACATTGCAGGTGGAGTGGTTATCCCTACTAAATGAACGAAAGGCGCATTTATATTGGCATCCGGGGAGTGGCTAATCCTTGTGGTGGTGGAAGTGTCACAAAGAGTCACGGATGATATACGTTATAAATTTATAAAGGATGGTCTTAACAGAAACCTCTGCATCTATTGCATATTGCACAAGAATTTGGACATTATAGTTTGGATATTTTGGATGTTAATGTTATATACCAATTTTGTATTGATTTTATGTTGAAATATACTTAGGGCACATTCAGTTGTTTGGAAAATTAGGTACCATTGCATGAGACATATGGTCTTGGTTTATAATGTTTACACAGGACTGTAGTTTACTGGCATTTCAAGCGCTAAATGCTTGTAACCGTGGTAAACCGTGTTTATGTTTAAGCGTTTTTAAAGGGTAAAACCTTCCTGATGATGATGATTCAGCATATAAAAATGTTAAAAAAAAATTTCACCACATGCTGTTGCCTGCATTAATGGATGAGTCTAGTAGCGATGAAATCTGGTCCTCTTTTATAATTTTCTATCTAGCCACAGCACCATCAGGAGCGTTTTCTCGCATGTGCTCCTGATGGAATTCATAGTGAGAAAACAGAAAATGAAACCGCTATCTACAAGCACACTGCTCTCTGCTGCTGCACTGTCTTCTCTCACAAAATGGCTGAAATACTTAATAATTTACTTTTTCATTCATTGTGGACATTTGGAAGGGTCTCCTGAGGTTCTTTAAAAAAAAACACTTCTAACTTCAAATGTTCATAACTGCTGTTAACTCACATAAACTCAGTATGTAAAAGCTGTAAAACTGATGTTTCTTTATCGTACATCATGGGACACAGAGCCTTAATTAATGGGTTATGGGCCACCTTCAGGTGTTGACACTGGTATACCCAATCAAGGAAGTTAACTCCCTATATAACCCCTCCTCCTTCCAGGAGCACATCAGTTTTTTTTTTTTTTTTTTGCCACTGTCTGAGGTGTTGGTCACGAGTGAAGATGTGCTCTGAGGAGCTCCAGGAGCGATCCATGCTGGATTTAAATTCCTCCATTGACCGGATCCATCCAAGCTACTGAGGCCACAGGATGGTACCTTGCATAGAAGAACAAGGTTTTGCCTGTAAGCCTCTCTTTTGAGGGCTGGACCCCAGGAACCAGGACTCTTTTTGGTCATGCTACATCACCTAAAGTTGTTCCTGAAGGGTGCTATTCAGGTCCAAAGGTGTGGAATTCCTATAATAGGGATCCGGTCTTTGAAGGTTACTAACGCTGCCTGCCGTGATGGGTGAAGTTTGGATCTGTCTGTTTCAGCAGTATCCTGCAGAGAGGAAAAAGTAAGGGAAGAAACTTAGGAACTGAAAAGTCCACCTATGCCTTTTTTTCTTCCATATGAACACATTGTAAATGCCTTAAAATCTCCTCTAGAGGGTGTAAAGATACCTTGTGCTTCTCAGCAGCTCTTTGTCCAGCTACAAACAGCAGTGTGTCCCAGTAGCAGGTGGGGGTTTGTATTTGAACAGCATGTTCCTCCCCCCCCCCCCAATTGGGGAAAGTAAGGGGCTGGGGGGTATAGCATTTTTTTATGTAAAAGCTGTACTACATCCTACATTTGGGTAGTGTTGCATGTCTGAATAAATCATTACATTGAATTGGCAAAAATGACAGCGCTAAACTAATTTACACTTCGAAAACAATAAGCCTCAACTGCTAAATAAAATGACCCCCCCCCCCCCCCCCCGAGGGGTTCGGGGCGGCTTATTATACTGGCATTTGCTGCTAGACTATTGCTCAGCAAATAGTATATTTGCCTTAAAGCAGTGGTCATCAAACCCTGTCCTCAGGGCCCACTAACAGGCCAGGTTTGCAAGATAACTGAAATACATCACAGGTGATATAATTTGCTGCTCAGTGATTGCAGTATTCTAGTCTGCATCTCCCCAAGGTAATACATAAAACCTGGCCTGTTGGTGGCCCTGAGGACAGGGTTGATGACCACTGTTTTAAAGTGCCTCTGCAGTTCTCTATCCCATGGAGGAGAAATTCACAAAAAGATGGAAAGTACCAGCAGTTGACGCTGCGATTTCCAGCATCAATACAAATTTAACTTGTCTAGTAGACAATACACAAATGCTTAAAGATCCAACCGATAACAAGTTGGAATTTCTGTTAAAATCCTCTTTTTCCTTGGCAGGAGCTGTTTCTCAGCCTGCAGTAGCTGCAATAGGCACCTGTCAGTCCCTAAAGGACCAGTTCAAGGAGACCCTTAAGGAGGTCCCTGCACAACAGGCCTGTGAGTTGGCTGAATTACCAAGGGTGCTCTGTTTTGCCATAGACGCCATGAAAGACTCTATTCACTAGGCGTCCCGCCTTGCGCATGTGCTAATACACATGCGTAGGACCCTGTGGTAAAAAATTGGTCAGCTGAAGCACCTTGCAAAAAGCTTTGACTAGTTTCCCTTTTTCATGGGGAGTGACTTTTTGTGGATGAATTGGATAAATATATCCAAACGATTTCTAGTGGGAACAGTACTCTTTTGCCAGTCAAAAGAAAGTATAAACCTCCTTCATTTAAACTGATTTTTCTCTCCTGCGCGTGGGGCACTGCCTGTAGGCAGTGGCAATGTCCTCCACCGTCAAACTCTAGAGGAAAGCCTCAAGGTCAGGCCCAGGCACAGAAAACATTTCAGCCCCTATATACATGATTTAAAATGTGTTTTTCCTCCACCCTGCAGGGCCTAGAAGGAAAATTAGCGACTTTATTGGCATTCGCTATCCAAAAGGATAGGAAGCGTGTTAGATCCCCCACCTTAGAGGATGAAGAGTTACCCTCAGGTGATCATGAAGAAAAGCAAACCGATTACTCCTTTGCGGAGAAAACAACTGGAGTTGAACCTTTTTCAGCCTTGCAATCTGAGAGATTGCTGGTACAAATCTCTTAGAGATGGTTTGTGCCTCTTTCAAGCTACCTCTAGCAGAGTCAGCTGATAGTTCTGTTTCTTCTTTTGTTCCTTAAAACCCTCACAGCCTTTTCATGCGTTTCCTGTACATATACAGATCCACGCAGAAATTCAACAGATCCATTCTAGATCTAAAGAATCTAAATCAGTTCCTGAAGATCCGCTCCTTTCTATGGAGTCGATCAGGTCAGTAATTTCTATCCTACAAGGAGAACTTCTGGCGTCTGTCGGCATCAGGGATGCATATCTGCACATCCCTATATTTCCCGCTCACCAAAGGTTTTTGCGGTTCGAAGTAGAACAGTGTTTCAGTTTGTATCCTTGCCCTTTGGGCTAGCTATAGCACTCCGTGTTCACAAAAGTGCTAGCTCCACCTCTAGCCAGGTTAAAGGAACAGGGCATAAACATTCTTGGCATACCTAGACAATTTATTGCTAATAGACCAATCGGTGTTTGGAGCAAAGTGTACGCATTACAACCAGTTACCTGAAAAGTCTGGGTTGCGTTCACAACCTAGAGAAGTCTCCCTTAAAATTGCTAAAAAAGCTGGAGTATTTGGGTCTGATCATAGATACAGCCCAGAAAAAGGGTGTTCTTGCCCCAGGCAAAAGACAACGCCATAAGAGTTGGTGCGGAGGGTGAGGTCAAAAGGAGATACCTCCATTCGCCTTTGCATGGGGTGGTTAGGAAAGATGGTGGCTTCATTCGAAGCAGTTCTCTATGCCCAGTTCCATTTGAGACTGTTGCAAAACAGTTTTCTATTTACTTGAAACAAAAGGATCCAAGCTTTGGACTTGCCAATGCAGCTGTCTCCAAGGGTGTCCCAAAGCCTCAAGTGGTGGTTACTAAAGAATCTGCTAAAAGGAAAATCCTTCAGACCAGTTATCTGGAAAATGGTAACGACAGATTTTATTTATTTTATTTCAGGTACTTATATAGCGCCATCAATTTACGCAGCGCTTTACATATACATTGTACATTCACATCAGTCCCTACCCTCAAGGAGCTTACAATCTAAGGTCCCTAACTCACATTCATACATACTAGGGACAATTTAGACAGAATCCAATTAACCTACCAGCATGTCTTTGGAGTGTGGGAGGAAACCGGAGTACCCGGAGGAAACCCACGCAGGCACAGGGAGAACATGCAAACTCCAGGCAGGTAGTGTCGTGGTTGGGATTCGAACCAGCGACCCTTCTTACTGCTAGGCGAAAGTGCTACTCATTACACCACTCTGCCGCCCACGATGCCAGCCTTTTAGGCTGGGGAGCAGTACTAGAGAAGACAACTGTCCAAGGATAGTGTTCAAGAACCGAAAGAGACTTGCCCATCAACATCCTAGAGATTCCAGCAGTGCGTCTGGCTCTGAAAGCCTGGACTTCCAGGTTAAGGGATTCTCCTGTCAGGATCTAGTCCGACAATGCCACGGCTGTGGCCTATATCAATCACTAAGGGGGCACCAAGAGTCTCATAGCAAAGGGAGAGCAGCACCATACTCTAACTTGGGCAGAAAGGAATATTCTGTGCCTATCGGCAGTCTTCATCCTGGGAATAGAGAATTGGCAGGCGGACTACTTAAATCACCAGCAGTTATTCCCAGGGGAATGGTCTCTTCACCCCGACATTTTTGGGCTGTTTGCCAAAGATGGGGGACTCTGGACGCAGATCTTCTTTATCACACAATTCAGGACACAGGCTGTCTATCATAACTGCACCTTCAGCAGATTGGACACTGTTAAAGCCACTTAAAGCTTTAAAACCCTCTCACATATAAACTCCTCTCGCCATTTGACCCTTGTTGTGGTGTGTGTGTGTGTGTGTGTGTGTGTGTTTTTTTTTTCTCTTTCTTACGTTCATTGAAGGACACAACTCAGCAAGATTTTTAGTGTTCTTAGCTGATGGAGACATCTCTGTGGAAGAGAAGATTGTTGTTAGCAGGAATGGAGATCTCTTCTATTGTAACTTCGTTCAAACTACACCTAGCCATGGCAGCAGAGGGTGTCTGTTTTCTGGGTCAGTGCCATCTGGCTTCATTCTGCAGAAACTGTACTTAGCCCTGCATGATGACAGGAGTTAAACTTTAATGTAGTTACTGCACTCGGCAAACAGGCGACACACCTGGTTACTTATTAGAGCATTAGAGGGAATGGACCTCCATTTGGAGGGAAGTGTGCAAGGTGAACCCTTGTTGGCCCTGGGGATACTTGCTAGGGTGGGTTAAGTTGGGTGCTTGGCCACCAAAAATGGATCTGGGCAACTGCTGGTCTGTCACTTACTTGGTTCTAGATTCAGTGCATCTGAGTTATGGGCCCTTTAAGATGGTCTTCACTTCTAAGGAGGGCCAGGCTAGCCAGGCCTTTGGAACAATACACATTTTGTGAATAGCTGCTGTTTTTGGGTGCTCCAGTGCATTTGTGAAATCACCTTACTGCTGCTCCTTACTTTGTAAGGAAGCATGCATAGGTGCCATCTCAGTATTCCAGTTTTCCCGCCCCATATGTGCGGGCATCAGTTTGTCCTCTGGTGCAAGGGTGTAATTTTCTATTGGAGCATGTTGCAGCTGGATACGTGAGGCAGACGGCTTCCTACTCAGATCCCCACTGCCAGACAGCCTTGTACAGTACTAAATGAGCAGTGCAGTGCTCAGCAGAAGTGTGTCTAATTTCAGGTGATATGACATGAGTACCGCTTAAGAAAATCAGCTGACATCGGAAGTCCCTAAGCAGAGGGAGCTTAAATTGTTTGCTATAGTGATATGTTGGACACTTGTGGTCTTGTCCAGGTGTCTGGCTAGGAACCCTAATGGCACTGGGTATAGCCAGTACTTCCAACATCAGTTAGCCCAGTTTCTATCAGCTTTGTGCTAATTTGTGGCCATAATAATGATGCGGTTTTGGTCATCTTATTGTACTTCTGTCTATACAAATGAAAAGCTGGTTAGCTGTACCTGCCTGTTAGATTGGAAAATATGCCATTTGAAGGTGAACACCCTCTTGGGGAGCCCTGTATGTCTAAATCAAGAAAGTGACAGGTGAGAAAAAGTAACTTTGCCTAGTAAGGAGCTGAGGGTCTCTGCAAGTAAGCCAGGTCCCTCAGCTCAAAAAGTTTTCCTTTTCATTCTTCCTAGTCACCCAAGTCCAAAGACAAACTAAGCAATTCCATTCACCTATATGCGAATCAAATGCATTTTTGAACCGCAGCCAATTCGCATGACGTGAATCCAATGCGTTTTTTTAAACTCATTCGATTCACATGACATGTGAATCAAACCAGCTTTCTATAGAGCTGGTTCACCTATCTGTGGTGCAGCAGCATTGCTAATTTGCAGCGAATTTAAAGAGTCCTGTGAGTTTTCAAGCTGAATCACACATCGTTTAGAACACAAATTTTATCTGAAATAAAAAGTGTGGACCCCCACCACCACCACTAATCAATTCCATGCCATTTCGGGTCTGGTAAGGATTTTAAGGAACTCCATGCCAAAATTAAAAAAAAAAAAAAAACATGCGTGGGCTCCCTCACCTTACCCCCCCACCCCATAGACCCATAGGCCTGATATGGATTTTGAGGGTAACCCCCACAACAATTTTTTATTTTTTAACGTGGGGTCCCCCCAAAATCCATACCGGACCGTTATCAGAGCATGGGGGGAGGACCGTCAATGCAACTCCCCCAACCCCCACCCACCAAAGCCTCTACCCCCACAACCCTGGCTGGGGGCTTATCGGAATCTGGCGTCTGTTTGTTTTGTTTGTTTTTCTTTTTTTTTTTGTTTTTTTTAATAAAGGAATTGTCAAACAGTTTTTTTTTTATACCTGCCGGCTAATGTTAGATGCTCGTGGCTCCAAAAATGAGCATCTGAACCGCATCTAAAACACAACTGAACAGCTGGTTTGGAAATTCACAGTGAAAACTGAAACTGGTTCACATTGGTACGACGATTTAAAGCGGGGGTCCACCTATCTATCGTTTTTTTTTTTTTTTTTTTTTTAGTTCATTCACAAACTTTTCTTCTCAGCATTACATACTCACATATTGTGTGTAATATGTCCGCCTGTGTCAGATTTCGTCGGAAAGAATAACTTATATTATTCACTGCAGGCGGTTTCCATCTTCATTGTGGGCATTTGAAGCCCACAAGCATTTATTTCCTGGATGTGGTGAATGCTGTGCTCCCAGCATTCACCGCTCGTTCCTGCACATGCTCAGTGGCATCCTTGGAAGCCTGAGACTAGCTCCCAGGAGTCTGGGAGAGGCTAGAAACAAGCCTACTCCCACGGGAGGAGAACCAGGAAGTGCAAAGAAGAATAGAAAAATAAAAGGTAATTACGGCGATTTACATTTTTTTAAATGGCATGTCAGCATCTAGGCAAGGAAGAGAATACATACAGATATTGTTCAAAATTTGGGTGGAACCCCGCTTTAACATGGGATTTGGCATGTCAAATCCCATGTCAAATTGGCGGCAATTACCGGCAATGGCACCGTCCTAATCGGTGCGGCGCTGCACTGTTTTCAAAAAGTAGTTTCTGTACGATTTTTTGTGATTTCGGGCTGCGAATTACATTGACATCTCTGCATAAACCTGCGCAGATGTCTCTGAAATCGTAGCTGAAATTGGGACTGACATGCGGTAGTGAAATCGTGCAAGTTCAGCTGAACTCGCACAGCTTCATTCCTGCAGGTTAGTGTGAACCTAGACTAAGTCTTAGTTTTCAAACTCTCCAAATCGGGTCCCAAATTGCATTCACAATTAATGGGCATCCCCACTGTTAATAGGGGGTCATTTGCTCTCCACCTAATTTTTGGCCATATGATGTGCTTTTGTCTCCCCTGCACAGAGCAAATTTGATAAACATTGTCCCAACTTCAGGCTCAAGGTGTTGTGATGCAGACCCCTTTCTGGACCTCAAGTCGCTAAATCTCTTTCTCGGAATAGAATCCACGGGAATGGTCACAGTGGTCCTTCTGCTAGGGGAAGTCTTGGCATAGATGGACCTAAGAGATACATACTTACAGTCTGATCTTTTCCTCCTCACCAGCATTACTTATATAGGACAAACCTTTTCAGTTTGTGGCTCTTCCATGCAAACTGGCCATGGCTCAGTCTTTACGAAGGTCTTGGCCCTGGTGCTTGCTCTGTTATGTTCACGGGCATTCACATCTTGGGGTACCTGGATGACCACTTTTGAGGTAAATGTCAGTATTTGCCCTGGGGCCAAACCTCCCAATGGACAGTATAGGTCTTTCAAAGAGAAGTATGAGCTTTGCAAAAAATAAATAAAAATTATGCTCACCTAAATGTGGCATGGATTCGATGCTGCATCTGTCCCCTGTCAGCTCTGAGGTAAGTACTGAGCGATCAGACAGTGATTGCTCAGTAATCCCCTCCGCTCTGAGCAGAGAGCTGAGACTGTCAGTCTCTGCCTCTCTCCTCTCCCCTTCTGTGCTCCCTAAAGTGCTGGGCTGTGGAATGGGTAAGAGGGGCTACCTCTGGCTCTCGGATTGCTGAGAGACTCAGCCAGCTGCCTGTCTAGGCTTCTGGGTGGATCCCGAACATATTTTCAGAGCTTGGCTGATGTCACAGAGCTGGTCCGACAGTGGGCTTTAGCTGAAAACTGGGCACAGGAGTGCAGAACAAACTGCACTCCTGTGATCTAGAGAAGAAGTACTGTGCTTCTCCTTTTCAGAGGTTTGGTTGGATTATCAACCTACATAAATCTGGTGGCCTCCTTCAAGGTGGTTCTGTATGCTTAATGGCATTCCAGCCTCCTGCAATACATTAGGTCAACCTGGAGCAAGCCGATGCAGCCCCCTGGCTTGACCAGTTCCTAGATGTGGTGAATGTCCAGTCTGTTGCCAAAACTGGGCAGATCCTTCCATCCACTGAACTAGATAATTGCTGCCTTGAATGCCACCCTTTTCAGATTGGGGCAGAGCACTAATCACAGCACAAGGGACTTGGACTGGACTCAGAGGAAGACTTGACTTCGATCAACATCTTGGATCTGAGATTTTATTTGAACTTTCCCTTTTTGGTGGTGTTAAGTCCTCTCCTGGCATTCTTTCCAACTCCACAGCTGTGGCATACACCAACCAGCAAGGAGACACTAGAAGTCAAGTAGATCAGAAGACAGATCTCATCCTATGTTGGGCAAAGAGCAATGTCTCGGCCTTATCTGCCACACACATTCCAGGAGTGGAAGACTAGCAGGCAGACTAAGTCAACAGATACGGACTCTGGGGAAATGGTTGCTACACATCTGTGTTCAGGGAGGCATGCTGTGGTTGGGGGGACTCCAGATGTGGACCTGACATCCAGGATCAACAAACTGGACAGCTTTCTGTCCAGAACCATTGATCCTATAATGTTGGCAGTAGACTCTGACTCTATCAATTTCATCAGATTTTTGCACTCCCCTTGCTTAAATTAAACATCAGCTTTGCGGGAATTAAGTGGAAAGAGCTACGGAGATTTTGATGGCCCCAAACTGGCCAAGAAGAGCTTGGTTCTTGGATATTTTATGCCAGTTAATGGAACCATCCTGACCTCTTCCTTTTTCCAGACCTTTTGTCTGAAGGTCCCATTTTACCACCTACTTCATGGTTACTGCCTTTAATGACATGACTGAGGCCCATGTCCTAAGGAAAGGGTGGTCAAAGAAGCCGTGAATCCCCAGAAATATCACGTCTCATAAGATATACTATTGTACCTGGAAAGCAGGGGGCAGAAGAACCATTTTCTTATTACTGGGTTTAGTAACACTTTAACTGCTATGTAAGTAGCAGTAGTACAAAGTAGTCAGTCCCAATCAATGAAAATACTGTGCAAAATGTGCAATCTTTAACACGAAATTAAAGTGCCTTGTGCTTTTCTTCTTCTGTTGAATTACTCTCCAGTGCCATTAATCCACCGCATGTGTAATAAGGTCCCTACTCACCAGGGGCTAGTTGACCCTCTTGTCGTATGACAGAGGAGTCAAATCGCTTAGGTGGTCTCTCAAGACCCATGGTCCCTTCTAGCTCAAGCCAGGATCCTTCTTCCTCGGTGGGTCCTCATGGAATGTGCAGGTGTTTATGGAGAAAACAAAAGGAAGGATGGGCCTCTCATAGTGTAAAAAGTTCCAGACTTTAATAAAATGTACTGTAATAGGTTACATCCACTTTAAAAATATGCAGTGGTTGAAATCCCAATAGGCAGCGTAAGCCGCAGACTACTCTGCTCCAGCGTGCGTTCCAATTGCACATGAGTCTCCACACCGTGCGTTCCAACTTGGCGCGTTTTGTCACCACATAACTTCAAAAGCTTAAAGACAATGTTACCACCCCCATATTGCTAAACGTTTAATCTTGCACATATCAAGCCGCAAACTCCAGTCTAGACTTGCGTCTCTGGTATTTAGCGTATCTCACAAAAGTGAGTACACCCCTCACATTTTTGTAAATATTTTATTATATGTTTTCATGTGACAACACTGAAGAAATTACACTTTGCTATAATGTAAAGTAATGAGTGTACAGCTTGTATAACAGTGTAAATTTGCTCTCCCCTCAAAATAACTCAACACACAGCCATTAGTGTTTAAACCGCTGGAAACAAAAGTGAGTACACCCCTAAGTAAAAATGTCCAAATTGGGCCCAATTAGCCATTTTCCCTCCCCGTTGTCATGTGACTCCTTAGTTGTTACAAGGTCTCAGGTGTGAATGGGGAGCAGGTGTGTTAAATTTGTGTTATGACTCTCTTACTGGTCACTAAAAGTTCAACATGCCCCCTCATGGCAAAGAACTCTCTGAGGATCTGAAAAAAAGAATTGTTGCTCTTCCTAAAGATATAAGAAAATTGCTAAGACCTAAAACTGAGCTGCAACACAATGGTCAAGACCATACAGTGGTTTAACAGGACAGGTTCCACTCATAACAGGCCTCGCCATGGTCGACCAAAGAAATTGAGTGCATGTGCTCAGCGTCATATCTTTGGGAAATGGACATATGAGTGCTGCCAGCATGGCTGCAGAGGTTGAAGGGCTGGGGGGTCAGCCTGTCAGTGCTCAGACCATATGCCGCACACTGCATCAAATTGGTCTGCGTGGCTGTTGTCCCAAAAGGGAGCCTCTACTAAAGATGATGCTCAAGAAAGCCTGCAAACAGTTTGCTGAAGACAAGCAGACTAAGGACATGGATTACTGGAGCTATGTCCTGTGGTCTGATGAGACCAAGATAAACTTATTTGGTTTAGATGGTATCAAGCGTGTGTGGCGGCAACCATGTGAGGAGTACAAAGACAAGCGTGTCTTGCCTACGGTCAAGCATGATGGTGGGAGTGTCATGGTCTGGGTCTGCATGAGTGCTGCCGGCACTGGAGAGCTACAGTTCATTTAGGTAACCATGAATGCCAACATGTACTGTGACATACAGAAGAAGAGCATGATCCCCTCCCTTCGGAGACTGTGCCGCAGGACAGTATTTTAACATAACCCCAAACACTCCTCCAAGACGACCACTGCCTTGCTAAAAACAAGCTGAGGGTAAAAGTGATGGACTGGCCAAGCATGTTTCCAGATAAGCATCTGTGGGGCATCCTCAAACGGTAGCTGGAGGAGCACAAGGTCTCTAACATCCACCAGCTCCCTAATATCGTCATGGAGGAGTAGAAGAGGACTCCAGTGGCAACCTGGGTAGCTCTGGTGAACTCCATTGTTAAGGCAGTGCTGGAAAATAATGGTGGCCACACAAAATATTGACACTTTGGGCCCAATTTGGACATTTTCACTTAAGGATGCTTTCTTTTGTTGCCAGCGGTTTAGACATGGCTGTACGTTATTTTGAGGGGACAGCACATTTGCACTGTTATACAAGCTGTACACTCATTACTTTACATCAGGGGTCCTCAAACTTTTTAGACAGGGGGCCAGTTCACGGTCCCTCAGACTGTTGGGGGGCCGCACTGTAGTTTTTAAAAAAATATGAACTAATTCCTATGCACACATCTTATTTGTAGTGCAAAAAAAAAAAAAACAGGAAAAAACAGTACAATATTTAAAATAAAGAACAATTGTAATCAATATGAACTTATTAGTATTTCAAACTCCCCTCATTACAGAACCACTCCCAATCACAGACTCACCCCATAACAAAGCCCCACCATGACAGATCCCCCCCATCACAAAGTGCCCCAACACAAACTCCTCTCCATCACAAAGCCCCACATAAGATTCCCCCATATCATAGCACAGACTCCCCCCCACGGACTACCCCATATCACAGATCCCCCCCCCCATATCACAGATCCCCCCCCCCATATCACAGATCCCCCCCCCCATATCACAGATCCCCCCCCCCCCATATCACAGATCCCCCCCCCATATCACAGATCCCCCCCCCCCATATCACAGATCCCCCCCCCCATATCACAGATCCCCCCCCCCATATCACAGATCCCCCCCCCCCATATCACAGATCCCCCCCCCCATATCACAGATTCCCCCCCCCCATATCACAGATCCCCCATCACAGATCCCCCCATATCACAGATGCCCCCCCATCGTTATTACACTGCCGCCCCTTCTATAATATCAGAGCACTCCCACTCCCCTCTGTTACCTGTATCACACAAGACACGAAGCATGGTAGGTCCGGACAAAGGGCGGGACTTTGCAATTGAAAGGCAGGTGATTGATTCCTGGGACCGCCCCTGATGCCTAGTAACCAATCACCTGCTTCTTAACACAAAAGGTCCTTTGTCCAGACCTGTCATGTTTCCCGTCCTGTGTGATAAAAGTAGCAGGGGGAGTGCTGTGATGTTAAAGGATAAACGCTGGAGGGCCGGATTCGGCCCGCGGGTCGTAGTTTGAGGACCCCTGCTTTACATTGTAGAAAAGTGTAATTTCTTCAGTGTTGTCACATGAAAAGCTATAATAAAATATGTACAAAAATGTGAGGGGTGTATTCTTTTGTGAGATACTGTAAGTGTTGTAAACGGAATTGCTTTTTTACTAGTGTTTGTGTGTGTATATGTGTGTATGTATAAGTGTGTGTATATTTATGTATGTGTGTGTATATGTATATCTAGATATATAACACACACAGTGGGGACGGAAAGTATTCAGACCCCCTTAAATTTTTCACTCTTTGTTATATTGCAGCCATTTGCACAAATTATTTAAGTTCATTTTTTTCCTCATTATTGTACACACAGCACCCCATATTGACAGAAACACAGAATTGTTGACATTTTTGCAGATTTATTAACAAAGAAAGACTGAAATATCACATGGTCCTAAGTATTCAGACCCTTTAATGTGACACTCATATATTTAACTCAGGTGCTGTCCATTTCTTCTGATCATCTTTGAGATGGTTCTACACCTTCATTTGAGTCCAGTTGTGTTTGATTATACTGATTAGACTTAATTAGGAAAGCCACACACATGTGTCTGTATAAGACCTTACAGCTCACGGTGCATGTCTGAGCAAATGAGAATCATGAGAATGGGAGAAAGTTATAGAAAGTCAACCATCACTGCAGCCCTCCACCAGTCGGGGCTTTATGGCAGAGTGGCCCGACGGAAGCCTCTCCTCAGTGCAAGACGCATGAAAGCCCGCATGGAGTTTGCTAAAAAAAAACACCTGACGGACTCCAAGATGGTGAGAAATAAGTTTCTTTGGTCTGATGAGACCAAGATAGAACTTTTTGGCCTTAATTCTAAGCAGTATGTGTGGAGAAAACCAGGCACTGCTCATCACCTGTCCAATACAGTCCCAACAGTGACGCATAGTGGTGGCAGCATCATGCTGTGGGGGTGTTTTTCAGCTGCAGGGACAGAATGACTGGTTGCAATCGAGGGGAAAGATAAATGCGGCCAAGTACAGGGATATCCTGGACGAAAACCTTCTCCAGAGTGCTCAGGACCTCAGACTGGGCCGAAGGTTTACCTTCCAACAAGACAATGATCCTAAGCACACTGCTAAAATAACGGAGTGGCTTCCCAACAACTCCGTGACTGTTCTTGAATGGCCCAGCCAGAGCCCTGACTTAAACCCAATTGAGCATCTCTGGAGAGACTTAAAAATGGCAACGTTTACCATCCAACCTGACAGAACTGGAGAGCATCTGCAAGGAGGAATGGCAGAGAATCCCCAAATCCAGGTGTGAAAAACTTGTTGCATCTTTCCCAAAAAGACTCATGGCTGTATTAGATCAAAAAGGTGCTTCTACTAAATACTGAGCAAAGGGTCTGAATGCTTAGGACCATGTGATATTTCAGTTTTTCTTTGTTAATAAATCTGCAAAAGTGTCAACAATTCTGTGTTTCTGTCAATATAGGGTTCTGTGTGTACAATGAGGAAAAAAAATGAACTTAACTGATTTGTGCAAATGGCTGCAATATAACAAAGATTGAAAAATTTAAGGGGGTCTCAATACTTTCTGTCCCCACTGAATATATAAAATCACTTTTAGTAAAAACGCAATTCCATTTACACCAACATTTAAATACCAGAGACAGGAGTCTAGACTGGAGTGCTTGATATGTGCAAGGTTAAAAGTTTTTGTAATATAGGGCAGCAACATTGGTGAAGAGAATGTGATAAAAGGTCGAGGGACGCACGTGCAGTTGAAATGCACGCTGGAGCCGAGTAGTCCACAGCTTCCGCTGCCTATTGGGATTTCAGCTGCTGCATGTTGTTTAAAGTGAATGTAACCGGTTACGGTACGTTTTAATAAAGTATGGAACTTTTTACGCTATGAGAGGCCCGTCCTCTGAGAGAACCCACCGAGGGAGAAGGATCCTGGCTTGATCTTGAAGGAACCATGGGTCTGTGAGACCACCTAAGTGATTTCTGACTCTTTATCATACGACAAGAAGGTCAACTACCTCTGGTGAGTAGGGACCTTTATTACACACGTGGTGGATTGGTGGCACTGGAGAGTTATTCAATATAAGAAAAGCACAAGGCACTTTAATTCCATGTTGAAGATTGCACGTTTTGCACAGTGTGTTCATTGATTGGGACTGAGCACTTTGTACTACTGCTACTTACATAGCAGTTAATACCAGTTTTTATAATGGTTTACCACAGACTGTTTTTTGGAACATACATTTATTCATATTTGTCATTGATTGTTGGACATTCGTAGGATATAGAAATCAACTTGGGATCACAATATTAATCCAATAGGAATTGTTTAGTTTATTTCTAATTTAATTTTAGTTGTAATTTTTCACTCCACCATATGTGGCAAGCGCTATTTGCACATAGGGCTTACCCTATGTGCCTACGTTTATAATATTAGTATCAACCTACGGTTGGGATAGATTCTGCGATCAGTTAGCAAAAAAGCACTCTTTTGCGTTTAAAAGAAGTCCCTGACTTTCCAAAAACGCAGTGGCACAAAAAGGTCTTGTTGTGAACATGTTCTATAGGAATCCGTGTTAAAATGTCCTGCATTTCTGCATTGCAAAGATGCATTGATGTGAATAGAGCCTAAATGGATCATTGATGTGTTGATTGATGCACTTCCTTTTATACGTATAGATTTGTTATGGCACAAATTATATATTTAATTTTTTTATATATACCTTCCGGTTGATGTATGTAGTAAATTAGGTAGCCAGTGTGCTTTCAGAAGCAGCAGTTGAACACTAATTTTGTTCTTTTATTGTAAATGGTGCCATTGCTCTTATGAAAATTGTCTGTTTTTTACTTGCTGGTTTCTGAATGTTATCTGGTCTGAAAAGCCTGACTTTGTATCAAGTCTCCTCTTTTTTTTTTTTTAGCTTGCAGTGGGTTTAATATGCTCTTTATTTTACACTTCTAGGTCATTTTCAAGAGACTGGGACATAACAGAATATGGAGTGTGTGAACTGGTGGATATTGTATCAGAGATACCGGATACCACAATATGTGTTTCTCAGCAAGACAATGAGACTGTGATCTCCATTCCTAGAAGGGGTATTAAACATATTATTTTATATGGATACGCTATAGGAGCAGTATGTTTTTTATTAATAAAAAAAAAAATGGTGGCAGCCAATGAATAATGGACCGATTTTGTTACACAATGCATCTTGTTGCCAAAATTGATTTGGTTGTCAATGTTATGGTTTTATACAGAAATGTATAGGTTAAGCATTGCACAGCAATCCTATCAGATCGTAAAGTGCATATTTTTGCAAACGAATTAAGGAAAAAAAAACATTCTGTACTCCAATAAATGTACAATTCTTCCCAATCTTTTCTCTGCAAGTACAGAAAAAAAAACCCTGCTCTTGCAGAAATCCAGCTTATACCTTACTTTTGTGTTCTGCTCTTGCATTGCCTCTGCTGCATTGAAATCTGTGTTGTCAGCTCTGCATTATTTGCTGCTGAACTAAACCTCTCTCCTTTTCATCTTTATAATGTAAGGGGGGAGGGTGTTCTTTCATCTGAAAAGAGTAAAGTAAGCCAGGGCTGATTGGGATTTCAGTGCAGCAGAGGCTGCATTGTCGGCACAGAACAAAAAGTTGTTTTATTTTTTATTTATTTTTATCCCCCCCACATCTAGAGTGACATTTTTGCCCATTGTTCTATGCAAAATAGCTCAAGCTCTGTCAAATTTAATGGGAGAGCATCTGTGAACAGCAATTTTCAAGTCATGCCACAGATTCCTAATTGGATTTCTAACACATGAATATGCTTTGATCTAAACCATTCCATTGTATCTCTGGCTGTATGTTTAGGGTCATTGTCCTGCTGTAATGTAAACCTCTGCCCCAGTCTCAAGTCTTTTGCAGACTCTAACAGGTTTTCGTCTAAGATTGCCCTGTATTTGGCTCCATCCAGCTTCCTGTCAACTCTGACCTGCTTCCCTGTCCCTGCTGAAGTAAAGCATCCCCATGATACTGCCACCACCATGTTTCACAGTGGGGATGGTGTGTTCAGGGTGATGTGCAGTGTTAGTTTTCCACCACAAATAGCGTTTTGCTTTTAGGCCAAAAAGTTCAATTTTGGTCTCATCTGACCAGAGCACCTTCTTCCACATATTTGCTGTGTCCCCCACATGGCTTCTCGCAAACTGCTAACATGACTTCTTATGGCCTTCTTTCGACAATGGCTTTCTTCTTGCCCCTCTTCCATAAAGACCAGATTTGTGGAGTGCATGACTAATAGTTGTCCTGAGGATAGATTCTCCCACCTGAGCTGTGGATCTCTGCAGCATCCCAGAGTTACCATGGGACTCTTGGCTGCTTCTCTGATTAATGCTCTCCTTGGCCGGCCTGTCAGTTTAGGTGGACAGCTATTTCTTGGTAGGTTTGCAGTTGTGCCATACTCTTTCTATGTTCAAATGATGGATTGAACAGTGCTCTGTTAGTGGTTCAAAGCTTGGGCTGTTTTTTATAACCTAACCCTGCTTTGAACTTCTCCACAACTTTATCCCTGTGCTGTCTGTGTTCCTTGGCCTTCATGATGCTGTTTAACTAAGGTTCTCTAACAAACCTCTGAGGGATTCACAGAACAGCTGTATTAATACTGAGATTAAATTACACACAGGTGGACTCTATTTATTAGGTTACTTCTGAAGGCAATTGGTTCCACTAGATTTTAGTTATGGGTATCAGAGTAAAGGGGGCTGAATACCAATGTATGCCACACTTTTCAGATATGTATTGGTAAAAAAAATTGAAAACCATTTTAATGGTCAAGTTTAAAAAAAGACACAAGTCCATCAATAAAAAAAAAAAAAAATCCTACAAAACACACACAATCCTATACCCACAGTTGGAGTCCATACCTCTCTTAATAAAAGAAAGGACTTTGCTAGCTTTGGAAACTGTAGCTTGGCATTTGATGAAAATTTTAAGCTTATGATCTACTAAAACCCCCAGATCCTTCTCCATTATGGATTCCCCCAGTTGTACGCCTGCCCCCTAGTATGTATGATGCATGCATATTCTTAGCCCTGAAGTGCATAACTTTATATTTTATCAACATTAAACCTCATTTGCCAAATAATTGCCCAATTAGTGCATTTAGGCCAGCTTGTAAGTTGGAGACATCCTGTAAAAGCATTATTCCACTGCATAGCTTGGTGTCATCTGCAAAGACTGAAATGGTACTTTTAATCCCAGACCCTATATCGTGTATAAAGATATTAAAAAGCAAGGGTCCCAACACTAAACCTTGGGGCACACCACTAATAACCTTAATCCAGTCAGAGTAAGAATCATTAACCACTACTCTTTGAATTCTATCGTTTAGTCAGTTTTCTATCCATTTACAAACTGCTCTTTCCAAGCTTGTAGACTTTACCTTACACATTAGTCATGTTGGGAACTGTGTCAAATGCTTTTGCAAAATCCAAGTATACCACAGCCACCCCTCTGTTCAAGGTTTTAGTTACCACCTCCTAGAAAGAAATTATGTTTGTTTGACAACTTCTGTCTTTCATTAATCCATGCTATCTATTGCTTAAAATATTTTTTCAGCAAGAACTCATCTATGTGGTATTTTAATAAACTCTTCAGTATCTTCCAGACTATAGAAATTAAACTACTAGGTCTTATTATTATTATTATTATTATTGCTTTTTATTGACATTTTTCACAATAACAAAGAAATGCATTGAAACAAAGTCTGTCATATAATGAAACATGGTGAGGGTAAACATTTGAGTAAGGGAGTGCGACAGAACAACGTAAGAGGTATGGGTGTACCGCATAAACAGTACTGGGTAGTGAGCGTAGTGTGAGGTGTGTTGTTCCATATCCCCAGACACCCTTTCCCTTTTTTGCGAATAAGAAAGGTAAACTGGTAGTTACATGAATGCGGATATATCCGTCATGTTAAATGGGGGGAGCATCATTTCCCTTGAGGGTAGACCAAAAACTATCGAAGAAAAAAAACAATTGTACAAATAGTAACATAACTGTTATAACTGTATTAATCAAGGTGGTATAAGCAATCGGTCCCATGGAGTTCAGATGGGTTCATATCGACAAGTGGTTTGCAGTATGGGTGATGTTAATGGGCCTTGTGTCGATTTGCTGATGTGGGGACCCGAGATGCTATGATTACGGGTGTGGGCATGGAAGTGAAGTGGGGGAGGGGGGAGTATGTTGGGAGGGTAGAGTAAGGGGGTGTAGGGTTATGTTTAGTGATAAGCTGGATAGGGTAACCCAGCTCATTCCTCTGCCACAGCACCCGAGTTTTCCTCATTCCATCGTTTGTATTCAGCTGTAGTGGTAAAGTGTAACCAGCAAGACCAGAGATTCCTAAATTTGGAGGGGGTGTCTTTTGCTTGGTGGATCAGTTTTTCCATGTCTGCAGTTTTTTGGGTGCGTCTGAACCAGGGCGGTGGTTCTGGGGAGTGCCATTTAGCTGGGATACACATCTTCTCTGCAATTATCATATGCATGGTGAGTGAGCGATGGTATGCTGTTTTCAAAGACAGAGAGTGGTGTAGTTGGGACTGTGCTGGAGAGTATTCGAGTGTGGGTGGTTACCTGAGTAATCAATTGGTGAACCTCTTTCCAGAAGGTTTGTATTTTGGGTCACATCCACCAAATATGTAGTAGGGTTTCCAGCTCCTCTTCACATCTCCAACTTTGTGGTGAAAGTGAGGAATAATCTTTGTGCAGTCTAAGAGGGGTCCTATACCATCTGGTGAAGAGTTTGAAAGCATACTCTTGTGTGCAAACGTTGACCATTCCCTGTATATTTTTTCCCAGTCGTGGTCAGAGGTCGAATGAGAGTTCTTGTTCCAATTTACGGCTGGCCCAGTTAAATTTGGGGTTTTGGTCAGTGAATAGTAAAGTGTATGTACGAGATATTACGTGTTTTAGGGGTTCCGTTTGTAAGCATAGCGATTCAAAAGGGGTGACTTGTCTCGACCAGTCAGGTCTCGGTGTAGGTCTGGTGAGAAAATGTCTAATTTGTACGTATGACCAGGGGAATGTGCCAGTTGTCATTTTGGCAGCTAATTTGGATTGGGTAATGAGGTGGTCATTTTCAAAGAAGTGTTCTGCTCGCGTACTATGGTGTTTCCATAACTCCGTTAGAAATGATGAGGAGTTACCTGGTGTGAAGTCAGGGTTGTGGCGTAGTGGTGTCATGGGGCCTAATAATGAGGAAACATTGTTTTTGCGTCAAGCTTCCTGGAAGGAGATTAGCGTCAGCTGAATAGGTGAGTGAGTTTTGCATTGCAGGGGGGTGTGTTTCGGTGCTATCCGTGGGGTTTGCTGTAGTGGGATAGGGGATATAGAATCTTCTAGTTGGACCCAGGCTTTTTCCCTGGAGTGGATATTCCAGTCTGATTCTGGACAAGGTGGCAGGCTTGGTGGAACTTGCATATGTCTGGGAGGCCGATTCCTCCCTTGAGCTTGGGGATGGTAAGTCTGGAGTTGCTCAACCTTGGATGTGAAGCGTTCCAAATGAAGCCCGTGCATAGTGTCCGATATGTTGAGAAGAATGAGGGTGGGAGTTTGATTGGGACAGTTTGTAGTAAATACAAAATATGAGTAGATTGTTCATTTTGATGATGGCGGCTCTTCCAAATCAGGAGAAAAGACCTGTGGTGTCCACACCTTCAGGTCTTTTGTAATATTGTGTATGAGTGGTGTATAATTGGCTGAGTACAAGTTTGAGAGAGAGGTTGGCAGCTGAATTCCTAAATATGCTTTAGCATGTTTTTCCCATTTAAATGAGAAGTTTGTCTGGCATTGGCGGCAGGTGTCTTGTGGTAGAGTGACGTTAAGGGCATTAGATTTTGTGAAGTTAATTTGTAGGTTGGTGATGGCTTTAAAGGTGGTAATGTCTTTAAGTAAATTGGGTATTGTCGTAAGTGGTTCAGTAAGGAAGAGTAGGATGTCGTCTGGGACGGCGGCTAGTTTGTAGGTATGAAGGCGGCAAGTTTGTAGGTATGAAGGCGGCTAGTTTGTAGGTATGACGGCCTATCTCTATTCCTTTAATGTCAGGGTTTGCTCTTAAGCGCCTCGCGGTTCAAGGGTAAGGACAAAGATAAGTTGGGACAGGGGGCATCCTTGGCGAGTTCCATTCGATATAGAGAAGGCGTTCAACAGGTGGCCATTTACGCGGACTCTGGCCGGGGGGTTGGAGTAGAGTGTGAGTATAAGGTTAATCATTCGGTGTGGGGAGGCCTATGAATTATAGTGCTTGCGTCAGGTAGTCCCAGGCCATTCTGTCAAATGCCTTCTCCACATCGAGTGAAAGAAGGAATCCCTGATGGTGATTGGATGTGAGCTAATGATGTATGTTGATGGCTTTGAGTGTGTTGTCCCTTGTCTCCCTGCCTGGGATAAAACCTATTTGGTCGAGACCCACCATTCGGGGAAGCAAGGGGAGAAGTCGGTTGGCAAGGATTTTGGCAAACCACTTGAGGTCCACATTTAGCAGCGATATTGGTCTGTAATTGGTAACCAGGGGAGGGTCTTTTCCCGGTTTCGGAATAACCGCTATTTGTGCGGTCAATAGGTCTTGTGGGGGTTCTGTCGGTGAGGCAAAAGCGTTTAATCTTGAGAGAAGGGGGGGGCGTGAGAAGTTCCATATATGTTCTACAATATCCCACTGTTCGTCTGTCTGGGCCAGGGCTTTTGCCCGGTTTCATTTGTTTCAATGCCAGTACGGTTGGTTCTTCTGTCAGAGGGCTGTCTAGGTCTTCAGCAACGTCTATGCACCAAACCACCACCAAGTCACATTCTTTCGCGAAGTTTTGAAAGCACTGACTACATTTCAAGATATGGGGGAGGGGCTGTATTGCATCAAGAAATCCGTAATTAACTGGGTCCGTGATGCCTTATTAGGTAACTGGTCAGTTGGGGGTAATTTTTATATAGTTTTGTGTAATAGTCTACGAATCACTTGCTATGTCGGGGGGTGAACTGACTGTACGTCCCAAGGAATCAGTCAAGGAGTGTTTCGTGGAGGCGGCTCTCTTAGCTTGTAGGGCTCTTTCTAATTACTTTCCAGCTTTATTGCCATATTCATAGTACATCTTTTGGGAAAGAATGTATTTGCGTTTTAAGTTGTTTGTCAAGAATGTCTAGGAGTTTGTTACTGGTTTTTATTAAAGAGTGTAGGGTGTTGGCTGTTTGCGTGCGTTTATGTGTATTTTCATGATTTTGAATTTGAGTGGTGAGGTCTAGGATATGTTTATTTTTCTCTCTATTTCTTTTGGCTGCTGCTGCGATGAGGATGCCCCGTATCACACACTCGTGAGCTTCCCACGTAGGGGAAGTGTCAGTATGCTTGTTTGAAATATTGTTTAATTCGGATTCTAACCTCTTCTGCAATAGGCAAATTTGTGCGCAGCGAGGGGTCTAGTTTCCAGGATCGCGGACGATTTTTTACTATAGGAAGTGTGATGGTCATGTAGAGAGGGTGGTGGTCCGAAAGAAACATTGGGTTGATGGAAGTACTCTGAAGGGGTAAGTCAGTCTGTGTGATGAATAAGTAATCAATCCTGGAGTACATATTGTGTGGGGCTGAAAAGGAGGTGAAGTCTCTGCCATTGGGGTTTAATGTGCGCCAGGAGTCATGTAGCAGTAGGTCTCAAAGCCTAGATTTGATGGGTCGTAGAGCGGCATAAGGGAGAGAGGACGTGCCGGTAAATGTATCTTCAAGAGGGTTCAGGGGGACATTAGTCTCCTCCTAAGATGAAGGTGCCTTCTTGAAATGTAGTCAGTGCTTTTAAAACTTCGCAAAAGAATGTGACTTGGTGGTGGTTTGGTGCATAGACGTTGGCTAAAGTAATCTTTCTGCCAAGGTACAATCCTTTTAGGAAGGTAAATCTCCCTTCTGCATCAGTTAGTGTGTCTGTATGTTGAAATGGGCAGTGTTTAGAAAAAGAGTATGGATACTCCCTTGAAACTGGATGTTGGGTTGGACGCATGGTGTGCGTTTGGATTGTAATGATTCATTAGTTTTGGAATAGAGTTGGTGCGGAAGTGCGTTTCTTTTAGATATATTATGTTGGCTTTGTTTCGTTGCATCGTGAGGAGGAGCATCCTTCAGGGATGCTTAAACTTTATTTTGATAAGGGAGTTGTCTTTGTTCAGGGGGTAGGTGTCACGAGTGGCATGATCGCGGTGGGTGTCAACTGACACCTCTTCGCGTTGCAGGTGGTAGTGCCCCGGGAGCTGTGGCGGATGGGGGAGCAGGTTCGGACCTTTTAGGTTTCGGTGGTCGTCGGAGTGATGGAGGGGGGCAATGGGTGTGGAAGGGTAAGGTTGGGGGGGTAGGTTTGAGGAGGGAAGGGGTATGGGGAGCCTAGGTAAAATAGGCGAGGTGTAAGAAGGTGGTCCGGCGGCAGTTGAGATTTAACTCGCCTGTCCAAGAGAGGTGTACTGTCTAGGCGGTATTGCCGGAGGGAGTCAGTGGTATGCGGGATGCAGAGTTAGTTTTGTAGATGTGGTGCTGGGAGAGTCCACTGTGTGGGAGGTGATCTGTCGAGGGAGAAGTACAGGTCTGGGTACTCTATCAGATCGACAGCCTTACTGATGTAATATATATGCTGGTGAGGAAAGGGTTATTTGGGGGTTATGCTTAGTTGTATCTTGTAGGCGGGTATTGCGTGTGGTGGTGTAAGAGTGGTTTGGCATGTTAGTGCGAGAGTGGTATGAGTGTCTCAGATGACCCGTTATTTGAGGGGTGGGCATCTTAGAAGACCATTTAGGAGATCGCCTGCGTTGTGGAGCAATTTTTATATCTATTAAGCACTCGTATTCTAGGGGTTTTGTATCCCTATCTGGAGATTGTGTAAGTAGGAACAGGAAGCACGGGCCATTTTTGTCATTTTGTTAGTATCTATACTGCACGTATAAGGGTTGTCTCCGGATTGTGTCAGGTTTGTATGGATTTTAGTGGGTGGGTGATTCCAACCCCATACAGGCTATTAATTGTGCTATATTAAAGAGTTTGATTTGGGGGAAAAGATTGGGTGTGAGTAGCATTAAAAAGGCCTCCCCTGGGGTAAGTTAAAGTTAGTTATATTTAGATTAGTGTGATTCAGAAACTGCTTTGACCAAGGCATGAGGAAATACATTTGAACAATGTAAGTTGAGCATTGATCTTAACATGCATAAAATTGGTAAGCATGTTTGTCCGCTCATTTCCAAAAAATGGGCGGTAGGAGCTGGAGATTTGCCTATGATAGAGGGTGGCTTACCAGTTGAAAGTGATGTGGGTTTAATACCGTCCCTGGGACATGCATACTTACAAACATCAGTCTTTCAGAGAGCAGTTCGTGTCGAGATCGCGTCCAGGGTGTCTGTCTCTCTTGGCACACAATATGGGTCTCTGGGGAATAAAAGCGTTAGTCCCTGTCTGAAAAGGTTTTGGTGTGTGCGTCCGCTTTTTTCTCCTTCCGGGGATGTAGCAGATGATCGCTGCTGTTGGGGAGGTATGGCTGGAAGATAGAGGCAGCAAGTAGTTCCTCCTTCTTTTCTCACCTTCCACCAGTTTTGATTGATCCAATACGGACAGTTTTGTTCTGATGCAGGTATTGGTGAGGGTGTGGAGACTAGGAGTCTGGCAAGATAGGGAGAGGGATCAAAGTGACTTGGTCTGTGTACTTATCTGTACTGGGTGCATACTGCAGAGTTCAAATCAGTGGTCCCGGTGTGCCCTGCGAGGCAAAGGAGCTTTCGTCTGGCTCGGGTTGAGGCGCTGAGTCATCAGGGTAGGGATGGTTCTTGTGTCCGAAGGTGACCGGTGTCTTCAGTACCTGATTTCCTGCGCTTCCATCGGTTCCTCTCTGGGTACTGAATGGTTCAAGTTTGGAGTAGTGAAGTCTGCGTACCAATTGGGGACTTCTAGGACTGGGATGTCGAGTGTTTGACAGAAGGAGTCCAGTTGGCCCTGATGGGTTGCTGAAAGACCAAATGGGAATTTCCGATGGTGGATTTTTTTTTTTTGGCTGGGGGGGGGGGGGGCGGGGGTTGGAAGGTTGTGGACAGACGGGGTAATGTGATCTGGGGTTTTTTTTTTTTTTTGTAAATGTGTACACCTAAATTAACATAATGTTTATTATTTATATGCACTTTGTTTTGCGGTATATTATAGGGGTAATTTTATGATCATAAACTTAACATGGTTAATGGGGTTGGGGGGGGGATAGGAGGGAGGGGACTGATGATTGGGGTAACAAAAGTTGATCTAATATGGCGGGAATATTTTTTTTTTCCCTCCCCCCCCCTCCCCCCCTTTGGCCCTGGACCCTACCCTCCTCCCTATATTCCATGTGCTTCAATGGAAGTTGAGAGGGGATAATATAGAAATAATAAGAGGAATTCATGTGTATATATAGTTCACAGCAGTAGTAGAATAAAAGAAGAAACCAAGGTAAAGCTGTAAACTGTTCAAAAAGAGAATATAAGGAAATAGAAATGCGGCATGTGGTAAACGGAGGGGAGGGCGGCCGATCTGAAACAGCAGCCCCGGTTTCCCCTCAGTAGGGAACTTACTTTAGTAAGACAGACTTTTTAGAAGTTAAATTAGATATAGGTTAGAGTGTTAGGTTTATGTGGTTGAATGAGTATTGAGTGAGGTGATTTGCAAGGCTAGGGTGGTAAGTGATTGGTTGAGACAGGCTAGTGTTAGTGGTGAGGAATATTTTGTGAGTGTAAGTTGAGGGGGGAGGGGGTGTAGGAGTGGTGAGTGGGTAACTTTTTTTTTTTTTTTTTCTTCCTCTTATTCAATCTCCCCTATCCTTATTTCTAAATGGGGGGGGGGGGGTAAATTTTGCTCTTTCAATGCTAGAGGCATTACTTCTACAAAAAGAAACCAAATCCTAAATTCATTTCATAAACAAAAGATAGATATTATTTTGTTTCAAGAAACACATTTTCGTTCAGATCACATTCCGAAAATAAACAATAGGAATTATGTTACTTGGATCCAAGACACGTTTTTATACTCCAAATCAAGAGGTGTATCTATTGCGTTCCACAAGGATATACCCCACCAAATAGTGCAAAATTATAAGGGTAAGGATGGTAGATCATTGGTTATAAAGGTAATAATATATGGAAATTTTTTTACAATTATTAATCTTTACCAAATTACGGGCAAATTGAATGTGGGAAGAATGCTTTGTTGAATACAATGGCGGAAGGAATAATAGTGGGTGGTGACCTTAATTTTATAATGGACACAAAAATGGACACTACCAACACCCATACACATAGAAATAACAGTCAATTAAAGGAATTTAAACATCTATTGGGGAGGTATCAATTGGTAGATATTTGGAGGGCTCAACATCAAACGGAAAAAAAGATTCATACTATTCAAATTCGTATCATAGAATAGACTACTTTTTCATTAATCGATCCAGTATGATGACTCCTTCAACAGATATAGGTGGATTCTTATGGTCGGATCATGCCCCGATATACTTGGAGCTTAGGATAAGTGAACATAAAAAAGCGAGGGGGACATGGAGGTTAAATGATAATTTAATTAAAGATAAAGAATGTGAAGGCGATGTCCGTGAAGCAATAAAAGAATTCTTATTTAATACACAAAAAAGGTGAAACAACAATTCCCATGCAATGGAAAACATTGAAATGTGTGCTACAGGGACTACTCATCAAGCACGGCTCAAGATTAAAAAAAGAGCAAAAGAAACTTCAATTGATGATAGAAATTGGGAAAAAAAACATAAACAGTAGTATTAACTCATGTGACTAACTTTAAAAAATAAACAAATGGAATTACAAGCCGTGCTTGAAAAGGAATCCCTTCGAGTTGGGGATAAAAACAGAACACAATGGTATCAATATGGAAATAAAACTGGGAAAATACTAGCTAAAACACACTAAGACCAACAGCCCATGACCTTCATAGTAAAAATCCTAAAAACAAATGGGGACCTAACGTATGATCCAATAGAGATATCTAAAACGTTTCACACATACTATTCCAAATTGTATAACTTTAATACAAAACAAGGGAATAAAGAAAAGGAAAAGAATGGGGAAGAGATTAGGTAAAGCGGTTTTCTCTATATATTTTCTAGATTTCCTGAGGAAACAATTGAGGATCTGAAAAAAGAAATATCATCAGAAGAGATTCAACAAGCTATTGCTGAGCTGGTCCTGGGAAAAAGCCCGGGTCCGGACGTTTACACTTCCAGATTCTATAAAGCATTCCAGGACTTAATTATACCTATTCTTAAAAAAAACATTTAACTCTATATCCAACACTCAAATCTTTGTCCCACAAAGTACCGAAGCTCATATAATATTAATACCAAAGCCAGAGAAAGATCACACATTATGTAATAACTACAGACCAATCTCCCTGACCAACATAGATATAAGAATATATTCAAAAATTATCACAAAAAGCTTAACACCTATCTTACCCAGATATATTCAGTTAGACCAAACGGGGTTCACGAAAGGAAGAGAAACTAGAGATAATATTATAAAAACCTGCACATTGGTGGAGTATGCTCAGAGAACCGCCATTCCGACATGTCTTCTGGCCGTTGATGCGGAGAGAGCTTCTGTTAGAGTGGAATGGCGGTTCTTAAAGGAAACATTAATTCAGATAGGAATGGGTCCAAAAATGCTTAGTAGGATCGTTGCATTGTACTCCAATTCAAGAGCAAGGACAAACGGAATATTATCAGAATATATAAAAATATCAAATGGAACCCGACAGGGATGCCCCCGTCTCCTTCGTTATATATACTGGTAATAGAACATCTAATCACGGCAATAAGAAAAAATAAAGATATTAATGGGATAAAGGTCAAGGATATAGAATATAAGACAGCTGTATATGCAGATGATTTGTTATTATATGTAACTAATCCTATTATAACAATTCCAAATTTAATAAAAGAATTAAAACGATTTGGGAAAGTGAGTAACTTTAAAGTTAATTACGATAAATCTGAAGTATTGAACATATCATTATTTAAACAATACATATACACTTTTGCAAAATTTTTTGCGACAATCCGAAAAGTAATTAAATTATTGCAAAAATATGATAAAATAACATATTCATGGATGGGAAGAATCAATATAATAAAAATGGATATATTGCCAAAGATATTATATATTTTTCAGACAGTTCCCCTAGTCCCTCCTAAGAAATGAATGCTGGAATTAAGAAAAGCATTAGTGAGCTTTATATGGACTCATAAAACCCCTCGAATAAAGAGAAATTTTAATTAGAACTAAAGAAAATTGAGGTCTAGCATTACCAGATTTTTCTAAATACTTACAAGCAGCATCATTAACTAGCATTATTGATTGGTATCATAACAAGGAAACTAAACAATGGGTAAATCTAGAAGAGGAATTTAATAGGACCACAACTAAGATTTCTGCCATGGATAAAACCTCACTTAAGACCTGGGAAAAAAAGAATTGACAATCTTTGTAAATGCTACATTAAAAATATGGGATACTGTAATAAATAAGGGTAAGCTTTCCACTATGATCGGATCTATGACACCTTTGTTCTTCAACCCTGAATTTCCGCCATCTTTAGAAACCACAAATTATTTAAAATGGAATATATTGGAGAATGCCAGGGTGGAGCAGATTCTAGTGGATGGTAAGCTACCAAAATTGCAGGACTTGGGACCTGAATATAAAAGTAAATGGTTACAATATTATCAATTAAAAACATTCATTGAGTCAAAAATACCGCTGATAAATAGACTAAAAACAAAATTCAAAAAAATAATAGTAGAGGAGCAAGAACCAACTAAAAAACTATCAGATCTATAATCTATTACTCCCTTCCGGTTCCCTTAGAGAATTAACGGGTATGAAGAAATGGGAAAAGGAATTAGAAAACCCTATATCAGAAGAGGAATGGGAGAAAATCTTTGAAACAATACATAAATCATCTATAGCTATCAAATATCAAGAAAGAAATTATAAAATTGCAATGAGATGGTATTGGAGCCCAGTAGTTCTAAATTTAATTAACAAAGATAATCCAGAAACTTGTTGGAGATGTAAGGTAGAAAGAGGGACTATGGATCATGTATGGTACGGATGTCAAGGCGTGAGGCGCTTCTGAGATAACGTATTTGTGATTTATCAAAGTGACAGGCGTAGAAAGTAGACCAAATATAAACACCTCGTTATTTTCCCTTACATCAGATTCAACAAGAGTAGCTAAGATAGATATTCTTCACCACATGACAACTGCAGCTAGAACAATAATAGCCCAAAAATGGAAAGAAACAATCCAACTGTGTTGGAATGGATATGTGAAATGAACGAAATTCAATATATGGAAAAACAGACGAGCGGAAGGGTATGTAAGGGGCCAGGTGCCAGAAATATGGAAAAATTGGATGAATTTTGGCTCTCAAATAGAGTGTTAGAATACTTATAATTGGAAGGGAACAGAAAATGTATAAATTGAGTTATTTATTTATTTATTTTTTTGGTGTGGTTGAATGTATTGAGGTATGTATGGGTAATAGGAATTTTTCTAAGTTGATTCTTTAGAAATAGGGAAGTAGAGGATATCACCAAAACTATTTATTGTTAGGTAAAGCGAGTTATTAATGTATGTATTTTTGAAGGTGGTATGATGTATATTATGTGTTTCTTTTAATATATTTAATAAAAAGAAAATTGATAACAATAGTGGATTCCCTTGGTGCGCAGGGCATCCAGGAGTGGGTGCAAGTTTTTACGGTGTTTAAGAGTAATGGCTGATAGGTCTTGATAGATGTGTATTCATGCCCCTCATGTGACAGTTGCAGTTTGTTGCGGGCTTTCCGGAGGATGTCTTCTTTCAGCTTGAAGTCAGTCAGGCAGCATACAATGTCCCGTGGTGGGTCTGTGTCCCTGCCACATGGTCTGAGGGCCCTGTGAATGCGTTTCATGTTAATGGGCTTCTGTGGAGGCCTATCAAGGAGGTAGTTGAATAGGCCTGTAACTGTGGGGAGGATCTGTTCAGGCTCAACTGTTTCAGGGAGGCCTCTGACCCTCAGGCTGTGTCGCCTCCCTCGGTTGTCTAGATCTTCAACGTGCCGTTGAAGGTCTCTGACTTGCTGGGTGTAGGTGCTCTGTCTGGTGTATTTGCTATGGATTGTATCTCATACCTGAGATCCGTGATGGCCGCGGACAGCGTGTCCTTTATGTCGGTCATTATGAGGAGATCCAGGAAACTTGGCTGCTGGCTCGCAAACAGGTTCCCTTCGTGAGAAGCGGGCAGCTGCTGAGTGAGGTTGAGGCTGATGTCGGAGAGGTGCGGCACAGGTGCCGAAGCTGAGAGTGGCGCTGCCATGTTTGTCGCCTGTGTGCAGAAGATCTCTGGGATCTGCTGGCTGACCCGGCCATTAAGGTCCTGTGGAGAGTGGGATCTTGATGATATCCCCATCGTTGGAGGTAGGCTTGGTGTGTTAGTCCTCTGTAGGGCTTCGGTAAGGCTGTCTGGCGGAGCGAGAGATTCAAGCAGCCATCTTCTCCAAACTCAAACCACACCCCTGTTGTTAAATAGCTAGTTGAATATGGGGATAGGGGATTATAACGGTGCTAGGGTAAGAGAAAGAGAGAGTTTAAAATGACAAAATTACAAAAATTGTTTTTATTAGTAGTAATATTACAAACATGAAAACACATTCACATGATTGACATTAAAAACAGACTTATATATTGCGTACGACCCAAAATGCAATAGCTGTTCGTGCTTGTACGGACGCCCGGGGCAGAACTTTTCTGTCTGCCTCGGGTGTCCGCGCTTCGCTCACACCTTCTGGCCCCCCCCTTCCATCGGCAGATGAGTTTCTATGGCGCCTTGGGACCACCCATTCCATGGCGTCATGCCCTCTCATCGGCCACGTGTTGGCCGCAGTGTCTGCGCGTGCGGTGCACGCCGGAACATGTAGTTTCCGGGGCGCCGCACTGCGCACTTGCGCGGACGCCCTTCACTTGCGTCCGCACACCTGATCATTATCTGATCAGGTGTGGGGGATACTTTAGTAGCCGGCCAGTCCCTCGGTTTACACGCTGGACGAGGGACGTGCCTGTACTTGCTCTCACACACATGAATCAGGTAACCTGAATTATCATCATACTAATAATACCTTCAACTCCACTCTTTGCTTAGCCCTGAATTATTCCCCCTTAGGTGCTATCATCTTGGAGCCACCATCCATCTCCCGGGCAATCATTAACATTGACCCCTTTGGAGTTATATACTTTGCTACACGGCCTATCAGGTAAATTATTCCTGGTTTTTCCAACTAGTTTTTCAGTCCCTTTCAGCACAGTTCCTGATTCCTTAATACATTCCTTTTTTATCTATTCCCCTTTAGGATTCACTGCCTCTGTTTTCTCTTCAAAAAAGACCTTGTTTTATGCATATAATTTATAAAAAATGTCTAAATGAGCTATTTGTTTTGCTACATATCCTATTAGGTAAGCCTTTTTCCTGTGCATTTTTCCCCCCCATTCCTGTGATTAATACCAGGCCCATCGGTAAAGCAAATTTATTTATTTTTCCATAGAGGCCTATTGATTGCCAACTCCCCCAACTGCCCTGCTGTGTGTGCGCCTTTTTCTACAGTCACCTCTCCCCTCCTTCAATCAACTGTTTTTTATCTATAGCGTGAGTTTCTTATCATTAAAAACCTTTTTGTTTTTTGCAATTGATGCATAACTGCATCACCCCCAGTATTTTTTAAACGCAACGTTCGATATATATTTAACATCCACTCACCTATTTCCAATGCATTCCCTTGCCAGGTTTACTGCGTACCCCCTGCAGGCACAATATACGGCGCAGCCTGCCCTTCCCCGTTGTGGTGGCGCTTTTCGTGCCCCCCCTGGTTGTCGGTCTCTCAGGTATGTTTGCGTTACAGGGGACACTGGAGCCACCTCTCTGTGTGATTGTCCAGCCACAATATTTGATCATTATATTATTCAGCTGTGCACTTAATATCATATTGTTCAATATTTTTGTTTATCGTTTTCTTTACCCTTATGTACAGACTTTCCCATACCTAATTTGAGCTCTTGTTCCCTGAGGAAGCCAATGCCTTGGCGAAACATGTAGGAAACCGAGCCCCCATTTCGTTAGCCTTTTCCATCTGGCCTACTCTATTGCATTTTGGGTCGTACGCAATATATAAGTCTGTTTTTAATGTCAATCATGTGAATGTGTTTTCATGTTTGTAATATTACTACTAATAAAAACAATTTTTGTAATTTTGTCATTTTAAACTCTCTCTTTCTCTTACCCTAGCACCGTTATAATCTCCTATCCCCATATTCAACTAGCTATTTAACCATTTTGGGATAAGGTGCTGCATCCAATTGTACCATCTAGCCACAACCATATTTTTTTTCACACCCCTGTTGTTATATAGCGCCAACAGTTTACATAGTGCTTTACAATATAAAAAGGGAGACAATACAGTTATAATACAATAAAATATAAGAGGGTTAAGAGGGCCTTGCTCAGAAGAGCTTACAATCTAATAGGGTGGGGCAGGTGGTACAAAAGGTTGTAACTGTGGGGAATGAGCTAATGGAAGTTTTAAAAGATTATTTGGAGATGTGATAGGCTTTCCTAAAGAGATGAGTTTTCAGGGATTGCCTGAAGGTAGCAAGAGTAAGGGATAGCCAGACAGGTTGAGGTAGCGAGTTCCAGAGGATGGGAGAGGCTCTGGAGAAATCCTGGAGACAAGCATGGGAGGAGGAGACGAGAGAGAGGACGATTTGGGTGATATTTGGAGACAAGATTGGTGATGTAGCTCGGGGCAGAGTTGTGAATGGCTTTTTATGTTGTGGTTAGTATTTTGAATTTAATTTGCTTGGTGATTGGGAGCCAGTGTAGGAATTGTAGGAGAGGGTTGGCAGACACTGAGCGGTTGGTAAGGTGTATAAGTCTGGCAGCAGCATTCATTTTAGACTGAAGAGGGGATAGCCTATGGAGAGGCAAGCCAATGAGAATGGAGTTGCAATAGTCAAGGCGAGAGATGACAATGGAGTGAATGAGGAGCTTGGTGGTTTCATTTGTTAAAAAGGGGTGAATTTTAGAGATGTTACGGAGGTGAATTCTACAAACTTTTGACGATTGGACTTGAGGCTGAAATTACAAGTCAGAGTTTAGAATTATAGCCAGTACCCTGGCGTGATAGTTGAATTGTTGATTTTGAAGGAAAAGTCATGGAGGGGGGCGCGGGGGGGGGGGGTATTAATAGCTCAGTTTAAGGAAGATTTCGTTTAAGGAAGTGGTGTGAAATCCATGCTGCTATGTCAGTTAGTAAGGAATGAGAGAGGAGACTGAAGGAGTGAGGTGAGGAGTAGACAGATTTGGGTGTCATCGGCGTATAAGTGGTATTGGAAGCCGTGGGCAGATATCAAGCGACCAAGGGAGGAGGTGTAGATAGAGAAGAGAAGGGGTCCAAGAACAGAGCCTTGGGGGACCCCCACAGAAAGTGGCAATGGAGAGGAGGAGATAGAGTTGTAGGTTACACTGAAGGAGTGCTGTGATAGAGAACCAGGATAGAGCAGAATCTCGGAGGCCAAGGGAATGTAGTTTATTGAGAAGGAGTGGGTGGTCAATAGTATCAAAGGCCGCAGAGAGGTCAAGTAGTAGGAGCATGGAGTACTGGCTGTTGGTTTTAGCAATTGGTAAATCATTAGTGAGTTTTAGTAAGGCAGTTTCCGTGGAGTGCTGTGAGCGAAAGCCAGACTGTAAGGGGTCAAGAAGGTTATTTTCACTGAGGTAGGAGCTAAGATGGTTGTAGACTAAGCGTTCTAGAAGTTTAGAGGTGAATGGGAGCAATGAGATGGGTCTTAAGTTGTTCAGGTTGGTGGGGTCCAGTGAGGGCTTTTTAAGTATGGGAGTGATCTGCACATGTTTTAGAGGGGAGGGGAAGTTGCCACTAGAGAGGGAGCGATTGAAGATTTAAGTGAGGGCGCATAGGATAGAAGAGGGTGACAGTAGTAGTTGTGAGGGAACATGATCTAAAGGACAGTTGGTTAGGTGGGCATCTGAGAAGTTTTGTAACCTCTTCAGTAGTAGCCAATTCAAAAGAGGAGAGTGTTGAATGTGCTGTTAGGCAAGGTATGTTGGGTGGGGAAGATGTACGCACAGTGGAGGTGTCCTCACGAATTGCATCAATCTTGTCTTTGAAGTGATTGGTAATCTTTTGGGCAGTGAGTGAATTAGTGGGTAGAGGATGAAGCAGAGAGTTAAAGGTTGAGAAGAGCCGACGGGGACTCGATGACCAGATATATAATTAAGAGAGACAAAGTAGGCTTGCTTGGCAGCATGGAGGCAGGAATTTATATAGGATGAAGTCTTGCAGGCAGTTGGTTTTACGCCACAGTCGTTCAAGAGCACGGCAATGTCTCTTGAGATCTCTAGTGTTGTCAGTTTGCCAGGGTTGTAATGGTCAGGGCCTGATTCTGCGTGTGGTTAGAGGAGCAAATGCATCTAGTGATGATGAGAGTGAACTGTTGTACACAGAGGGGGCCAGGTCAGGACAGGGGAGAGATTATGTCATATAGGTGGTCAGTCGCAGAAGAGAAGGGTTAAACTGGCGAAGGTTCCTACAAGTAATTGTTTGCTGCTTGGCGGGATGGGTGGTTGGAGGCAAGGATACAGTGAAACTAATGAGGTTGTGATCAGAGAGAGGAAAGGAGGTGTTGGTGATTTTGCCAGAGTTGCAGAGATGGGAGAATACAAGGTCAATGGTATTACCATTGGAGTGAGTGGAAGTATGTGTCCATTGGATTAGGTCAAAAGATGAAGTCGAGAATTTTAGCTGTAGTTAGGCTGTTAACATTGACAGGAATGTTGAAGTCACCAAGAATGATAGTGGGCATTTCAGAGGAGAGAAAGTAGGGTAGTAAGGCAGCAAAGTCATCAAAAAAGCGCTATACCGGTCCAGGAGGCCGATGAATTGCTGCAATCTTTAGAAATGGAAAAAAAACAGACAAATACAGTGCATCTCGATAGGAAGGATTTGGAGGGTGCTTTGTGGGGATAGAAGGAATCCAACTTTACCTCCTTTCTGTCTGTAGTTACTTGGTAAAGTCTTTGATCCCTTTTTTAAATATAGGCACCATATTGGCCCTATGCCAATCCAGTGCTACTATTCCTGTCATTAATGAGTCCCTAAGAATTGGAAGCAATGGCTTTGTAATGACGGCACTCAATTATTTTAGGATGTGTGGGTGGATGCCATCTGGTCCAGGTGCTTTATTCATCTTTATTCTGGACCATATCCCTTTTGAGCCATTGTGGATCATATGGGGCTGTGTCAATACCATCCCTATTATGGACTTAAGCTCCCCCATGTTCCTATGAATACACGGAGCTGACGAAAGTATTTAATTCTTTGTTCCCAGTCACCCACTCCAGATTATTTTGTAAAGGGCGTGCTTGCTCACAACTGACCTTTTTACTATTAATATTTGTTTTCAATCTGTTTATTATTTTCCATTTAATACAGATACATTTTCTCTACTTTATAGAATCTCTCAAGCTGAATTCTATGTTCTAGCTATATATTAAAACAATATAAATTTTCTTTTATCATACATAGAATAACTTACATCATCTTTCTACCATTCGTAACCAACAACCCCATCCCCTCCCCCCTCCCCCAAAAAGAAAAAAAAAAAAATGTATATCAACCACCTCCCATTAAGGTGATATGCATTAGGTTGGTTCATTCCCTTTCATAGATATTGTGATAAAGTTGCCGAGGACCTAAACTCTCTTCCCATTTTTCCCATACTTTTGGGTTTTGGTTACTCATTTTCTCTTCAATCCTTATCATTGTCTCTATTTGCTGTATTTCACTCATCTCACAAACCCATTTTGCTTTTTGCCAATTTTGAGCTATTGTTCTAGCTGCTGTTATCATATGGTGAAGGTGGTGAAGGATATCTGTCTTAATATTTCTTCTGGATCCTGGAATAATAGTTAATAGTTAATATTGAAATATTAATACTTGATTGCATTTCAGAACCCGATATCTTCCGATTAAATTTTAAAAATGTTATCCCAGAACTCCTTCACCATAAAACAGTTATACCCTATATGTGTCATAGTCCCCCTTTCCTTAAGGCATCGCCAACATGTTTCTGAATTATCTCTATTTTATGTAAATCCACTGGGGTCCTATACCATCTCATCATGATTTTATAATTCCGTTCTTTTTTTTGTATTTTATGTATCAAGGAAAATTCCCTATCCCGCTCTACCAGTGAGATCGAGCTCCCTATTTCATTCTCCCACTTTCTCATACATATTAGCTCATTAAGAGATTCAGTAGGAACTTAAAATTATAAAAAAACAAATGTCAGAGCCAACAAGGACTCTGACCCTAGCGCTCAAAATGAATAAAAATATTCCAATGTCCTACTAGCTGCTATTATAAAATAAATAAAATAATATAACAATGAATATATTCCTTAAGAGAAGAAATATTAACAGCACTTAATATGATAAATAATACAGCCGACCATAAGAAATTAATGGTAATGTTCAATTGAAATAAAATATTAGTGATGATAAAGAGCTCTGATCCCAGTGCTCAATAATGGATAAAATTAATACAAAGAACACAGTCAATAAGATGCAAAGAGCATAACTGAAGCAATAGTCCTTCAATTGCTAATTGCATGTATATAGCTGGCGGGGATAAAAATATTGGCTTCCAGACAAGCCAAGTGCACTAGTCAGTGACCAATATACCTTCACTGCATGAGAACCCCCTTAGCAAATGTGCTTACCAGAAGCAAACATCAGTATAGCCAGTGATCAATTCCCAGAGTTAACCTGCTGCTCAGCCGCTGGATGGATCAGCTCTCCATAGCCAGAAGGTTACCAAACCGTGGGTATGTCATGCAAAGATACAATAGGAGGCTTCCATAGTGTAAAACTGTTTTTTATTCTGAAAAAAGCCCCCCTAGTAAAAGTTATGCTTGCAAGAAATACACTTTAACAATGCAGCCATTTACAGTGTCAATGTCAGCTCACCGCAGATACCGGAATTCAAACACAATCCCGCCTCGAGTCCCGGGATGATGTTGTCTGAGTACAGCTGATGGGTTGCGTGGCCATGATCACTGGCTATACTGATGTTTGCTTCTGGTAAGCACATTTGCTAGGGGGGGGTTCTCACGCGGTGATTCGGTGAAGGTATATTGGTCCCTGACTAGTGCACTTGGTCTGTCTAGAAGCCAATCTTTTCATCCCCGCCAGCGATATACATGCAATTATCAATTGAAGGACTTTATTGCTTCAGTTATGCTCTTTGCATTTTATTGATTGTGTGTTCTTTGTATTAATTTTATCTATTATTGAGCACTGGGATCAGAGCTCTTTATCATCACTAATATTTTATTTCAATTGAACATTACCATTAAATTCTTATGGTCGGCCGTATTATTTATCATATTAAGCGCTGTTAATATTTCTTCTCTTAAGGAATATATTCATTGTTATTTAGGAAGTAAGAACTTGTAAATTATGAGTCGGTCTTTGTTCCCTTATTAGTTCAAAATTAGTTGATTGTCTGCTGATTAAGGAAGGTTGGTCCTAATATATGTATTTTGTTTCCCTAGAGTTTGCTTCAACTCCCAAGGTAGCTGCCGCTGGTGTAATGAACTGACCCCCCTTTTTTATTCATTGCTGGGACTTTGATTTTTATTATACGGACAAATTACTAAGTTGGTTTTTGCGCCATCTTCTTTTCTGCTAATATACAGTGGGGATGGAAAGTATTCAGACCCCCTGAAATTTTTCACTCTTTGTTATATTGCAGCCATTTGCTAAAATCATTTAAGTTATTTTTTTTTTCCTCATTAATGTACACACAGCACCCCATATTGACATAATAACACAGAATTGTTGAAATTTTTGCAGATTTATTGGTAGTGATATATTCAGCATTGTTGACTTTAAAATTATTTAAATGCTCAAGAAGTACTAAGCACCCGAGTAGAATGCGCCGTGACAGGGAAAGGAGGAACCTGACCCTTAATAGAGTAGGCCTGAGTCACAGTCTGTCTGATCCATCTGGAGATGGTAGCCGAAGAAACGACCAATCCTGTCCTTGTGTAAACAAAAAAAGTGTGTCTGACCTCCGGAAGGACTCAGTGGATTGCAGATGCACCCAAATTGCATGAACCACATCCAAGGTATGCAAAGTAAATTCCTTGGGATGAGCCAGCTTGGGACAAAAGGACGGCAACACAATGTCCTCATTCAAATGGAAGTCAGAGACAACCTTGGGCAAAAATGACAGACAGGGAGGAAGAACCACTTTATCCCCATGGAGTACTAAATAGGGACTATGACAGGATAATGCCGCGAACTCCGAAACCCTGCGGGCCGAGGTAATGGCCACCAGGAATGCCACCTTCTGGGACAACGTTGGTAAGGGAATCTCCCGAATATTCTCAAATGGAGGTTTCTGGAGAACTGATTGCACCAAGTTTAAATACCATGGTGGCAAAAGAGACCTACAGAGAGCTACATCCTGGACTTCTTGAATGAAGGTACGAACTAAAGAGTGAGTGGCTAGGGGTCACTGAAAGAAGACTGCTAAGGCAGACACCTGGCCCTTGATGGTGCTCAAAGCCAACTTCTGCTCAACGCCCTGTTGAAGAAAAGCTAAGATCCAAGCCACAGCAAAGGATCGAGGATGAACGCCAATTTACTCAGACCAAGAAATATGCTTTCCACATATGATAGTATATCTTACTAGAAGTCGACTTCCTCGCCTTCATCATAGTAGGAATCACTGATCCCAACAGACCTCTATCTCTCAGTACCTGGCTTTCAATGGCTAGGCCATTAAAACCAGTTATTGTAAAGCAGGATGAAAGCTTAGCCCTCGGTAGAACTGGTCCTCTTTTAGAGGTAGCTTCCAAGGGACGTTTGCGGCCACCAGAATACTTTCACCCTCGGTCCTTCGTAAGCACCGCAGAAGAGGAAGGCTCCGCAGTGGCACTAGGACGACTGCAGCGTCTACCCGAGGAACTTGCGATATTGCCACGAGCCTCAGTTACTTCCCGTTGAACTGAACCTGCTGAAGGGGTCGACGTTTGAGAAGAAAAACTGCTAACCTGGTCAGCATTCACTCCAGAGTCAGACCCAACTAGCCCAATTTCCTGGACAGGGCTAGAGGGGACCTTGGGTAGTTCGGACGTCACCCGAACCTTTACAGGAATTATACCCACACAGGGCCCCCCGAAATGGACAAATTCTGTCCCCTTCTTTGGTACCCCCAAAAGGTTCTAATCTTGGACCCCCTTGACGCTCACGAAGGAGGTCCATGAATCTGCAAACCAGTGAAGATATCCCACCCCAGCAATGGGTGAGGGCAGACCTTCATGCTGAAGGAGTCTTGTCTGTGGATCCAGAGAAGCCTGCTCTACACTTACCAGACAAAGATTGCTTGGAACTTCCCTGGGAAGACTTGAGAGATGCGTTTCCTTTTATCTGCAGTCCCAGGAGCCCGGAAGAATTTTTTGTGGGCTGAGAAGGAAGGCCCTCGTCTGCGAGGAGGCTCCTTCCCTTTCCTAGATTGAGGCAGGAAGGTACTCTTTCCCCCTGTGACACCCTTAATGATGACATCCAGGGTAGCCCCAAACAGGTAGTCGCCTTGAAAGGGCAGATCAATGAGAGCTTTTTTAGAGGCTTGATCTGCCAACCAGTGCTTAAGCCACAGCACACGTCTAATCACCACTGCTGAAATAGAAAGCTTGGACAGCACAGGAGCTGCATCACAAATATACTGTAGCCCATGGACCAACTGGTCCGCTAAATTAACATAAGCAGCAGGAACCTGCTCACTACCCAGACCCTGGCGCAAAATCTTGGCCCATTCAGTTAGGGTCTGTGAGGCCAGGGCCGAGGCCAAGACTGGACACAATGCCGACCCAGCCATTAAGGGACACCCCAATGGCCAGGGTACCTATCAGCAGAGAGGGAGATGCACAAGGACCCCCAAAGACTGTCTGTGTCCATTTCGTATATCCCGGGACAGGAAGAGAAGCATAGGGGAGGAAAAGGAGGAGCTCCGGCATCTCCATGAGGTTCTGGCCATCTCTAGAGTCTCACTAGACTAACGAAAAATGACCGCCGTGACATCTGCTACACAAACATGACCGCCAGCTGGAGACCACCCAGACTGAGAGAAAATGGCTGCCGTGATGTCAGACCACCCAAAATTGGCCGCAGGCCGTTTGACATGCTTAAGCATGCTGCCAGGATCCTCTCTGTGCCTTCAACATTGCTGCACCCTCTGCAAGGGGACTTACTCCACCAGGCAGGGTGAACATTTAAGGGGACACCGCTGTGCACTCTGCACTGAGACCCCCAAACTGCACACTGCCTCACACTGCACATACATCAGGGCATGCACCTAGGGGTCTCCGCTGCACCCTCTGCACTGGACCCCCCCCATACCGCCAGGGCAGGACACACACCACCCACAAGGGAAATGGCAGGGGAGACCCCCAGGGTCTCTGCTGCCTGCCCTGGGACTCCCACCAATCCGTGGAGGGAGGGTGAAGCCCAGTTTATCCAGTGGTCTTTAGGATGGGAGGATGGATCCTGCAGGCAGGTCCGACCTACCCTGGAGGGTACCCGTGTCCACCCTAAACCGCACAAAGGGGGAAAGGGGGAACTGTACTTACTGACCCATGGTGCAGGTGACCCTCCAGACAGAACTCTTCTCCACCGAAGTTGGCGTTGTCGGCCAAGGGACCGCTGCGACTCAGACCAGAGCCCGTTCGTATGCGACCCTGCAAGACGTTTAACTCGCGGGCCAGCCTCCGTCCATTGAGGCTATGTCGTGGCCGACCTAGAACGTAGCTGTGGTCTGCAGGTGCTCGCTGGCTGGACTGGGGAGACCACTGGATCTAGATTATCCAGCCCGTCGCCCAGCCCGGCAGTTGATTGCAGATCTCCCAGGAGAAAATGCATGGAAAAAAGACACAGTAAAATTTGCTAGGACCAAAAGATCCCAGCAAGGCGCTAGGTCCTTAGTCCTGACTAGACAGAAATAAACTGAATAACTAGAGCAGGGAGGGGGTTATATACTGACTGAGGACAGCGCATGGGCATAGCCAGATGTGTTCTGTTCTGCCTAGTCCTACTCCTGCAGAGGCGATATAACCCAATGGTCAAGATTAAGGAGGCGCTGTGTCCGTCGATGAACGAAAGAGAAAAAAGCGCCTGAAAAGCTCACGAAAACCTATTTCCATTGAAATGAATTTTTTCACACTGGGACTGTTCGCTGGCAGGGCCGTGAAAAAAAGCCCCTCTCCATTGAAATGAATGGAAAGCACTTCAAAAGCGCCTGAAAGGCTCTTCAAAAGCGCTCAGACTGCTTTCACACTGAGGCGCTTTATAGGCGCTACAGCGCTAAAAATAGCGCCTGTAAAGAGCCTCTCCTGTCTTTCCAGTGTGAAAGCCCGAGTGCTTTCACACTAGAGCAGTGCACTTGCAGGACGGTAAAAAAAGTCCTGCAAGCAGCACCTTTGCAGTGCTGTAGGAGTGGTGTATACACCGCTCCTAAAGTGCCCCTGCCCATTGCAATCAGTGGGGCAGCGTCGACAAAGCGCCGCTGTAGCGGCGCTTTGCGGATGGTTTTCAACCCTTTTTCGGCCACTAGCGGGGGTTAACATGACGGTAAAGCGTCGCTAAAGATAGCTCTGCTTTATACACCGCTCCTGCCCATTGAACTGAATGGGCACTGCTGCCGAACCGCCGGCAAAGCGCCGTTGCATCGGTACTTTGCGGGTTGTTTTAACCCTTTTCAGCCGCTAGCTGGGGTTAAAGACCCCCTTTCACACTGGCGCTTTCACGCTAAATAAAGCGCCTGAAAAGCTCACGAAAACCTATTGAAATCAATGAATGCTTTCACACTGGGGGCAGTGCGCTGACAGTGAAAAAACGCCCCTCTCCATTGAAATTAATGGAAAGCTCTTCAAAAGCGCCTGAAAAGCTCTTTAAAAGGTCTCTGTTTTAATGGCAGTTTAGAAGCACCTCAGTGTGAAAGGGGCCTAAAGTTAAGACACCTTTCACACTGGAGGCATTTTTCAGGTGTTTTAGCACTAAAAATAGCGCCTGAAAAATGCCTCATCTGCAGTCACAGTGTAAAAACCCGAGTTCTTTCACACTGGGACGCTGCGCTGGCAGGCTGTCAAAAAAAGTTCTACAAGTGGCATCTTTGGGGCGCTTTAGGAGCGGTGTATATACCGCTCCTAAAGCTCCCCTGCCCATTGAAATCAATGGACAGCGCCTCGGCAGCGACACTTTGTGGGCGCTTTTAACTTTTTTTTCGCCCGCTAGTGGGGTTTAAAAGTGCCCCGTTAGTGGCAGAAAAGCGCCTCTGAAACGACGGTAAAGCGCAGCTAAAACTAGTGGCGCTTTACCACCAATGCTGTCAGTGTGAAAGGGCTCTAAGTGTTTTTATATTTCCCATATGCGTTTGCTTACAGCTGACATTAGTAAAATCATGTTATGGTCACTGCTACCCAGATGTTCTTTTTATATGACTATTGGTAATAAACTGCATGGTTTGAGATTATCAGGTCCAGCAGAGCATCATTCACATGTAAACAAAATGCCGACAGTGTGAGAGGAGAGCAGAGCTGATCAGCTGCATCTCACAGGGGAGACGTGTATAGGTAATTGGGGCTTTGATGCAACCCCTGCAGTGCCCATCAGTGTGCCTGCCTATCCGTGAGGCCTCATCAGTGCATATCAGTATAGAAGAAAAATTAAATATTTACAACATTTTTTGACAAACTAAAACTGATTTTTTCAACATTTTCAGTCTTAAATTTTTTGGTGAAAAAAAAAAACCCAATGGTGATTAAATACCAACAATAGAGAGCCCTATTTGTGGGAAGAAAATGATGAAAATTTAATTTGGGTTCAGCGTTGCATGACTGCGCAATTGTCCTTCAAAGTGTGACAGTGCTGAAAGCTGAAAATTGGTCTAGGCAGGAAGGGGGGGTGAAAGTGTCCAGTATTGAGGTGGTTAAGGAGCTTCCACCTTCCATATATTCTCCTTCCACTTCACAAATATGTGAATACTTTTTCAAGGCACTGTATCCTGCTGACTATAAGTTAACCACTTGCCGCCCGCCATATAGCAAAATGACGGCGGCAAAGTGGTTTCAATATCCTGACCAGACGTCATATGACGTCCAGCAGGATATCAAGCCGCTGCGCGCCCCCGATACACCGCAACACCGATCTAGGTCGGAGACTCTTTACCACGTGATCAGCCGTGTCCAATCACGGCTGATCACAGTGTAAACAGGAAGAGCCGTTGATCGCCTTTTCCTCACTTGCGTCTGTCAGACACGAGTAGTGGAGAGCCGATCGGCTGCTCCTCTGACGGGGGGGGGTGTCTGTGCTGATTGTCTATAAGCGCAGTCCCCCCCCCCCCCCCCAGGATGCCCACACTGGACCACCAGGGACGCCACTAGGACCACGAGGTATGCCACCACCAGGTGTGCCACAGTAGACCACCAGGGATGCCTATCAGTGTCCACAATGGATGCCAATCAGTGCCCACAATGGGCATCCATGTTTGGCAGGCACTATTGTTTGGCACTGATTGGCATCCATCCGTACCATCAATTAGTGTACATCCGTGCCACCTATCAGTACCCATACGTGCCGCCTATCAGTCCCGACATAATAGTGCCCATCAGTGCCACCTTATCAGTGCCTGTCAGTGCAGCCCCATCGGTGCCCATCAGTGAAGGAGAAAACTTACTTATTTACAAAGTTTTTTTAACAGAAACAAAAAAATTTTTTTTTTCTAAATTTTCGGTCTTTTTTTTTATTTATCAGAAAATAAAAATACCAGAGGTGATCTAATATGACCAAAAGAAAGCTGTATTTGTGGAAACAAAATTGTAAAAATTTATTTTAGGTACAGTGTTGTATGACCGCGCAATTGTCATTCAAAGTGCGACATCGCTGAAAGCTGAAAATTGGTCTGGGTGGGAAGGTTTAGAACTGCCCTGTATTAAGGTGGTTAAATGTGCAGATTTTTGATTTTCCTCACAAAGGACTGAATAAATAAGCACTGCACTGTATCAGCACACTAGGAAAGTTTTATTAAACTGCTGCTTTTGGAACTAGTTTAGGTTGTAGTTGGCACCTATTCCGTGAGAAAAAATATAAAATCTGTGCATAGCAGCTAGATTCAGAACTTAAATTACACAAAAGGCAAGATGGAGTTGGTTTTCATTTAGAGGGATTGAACTATGGAAGCTTTGCCCACAAAGCGCAGGGCAAGGTTTATATTGCCAAGTTTTTCTATGGTCTCCCTAAAATGCATTTTCCAAGTACTGACTAACATGCTTTGATCTGCACTGTCTGTATATAAAGTGGCCATCTTGGTAGAGGCAGGGAGTTTTTTTTTGCTACCTCCATGTCATAACTGAACCCCCAATGACTAATTGAATGGTTGAAGCATATAAGCAGGAACAATCCTTATAATACAGGTCCCAAGGGAACACTTTCGTCAAGAAGCACATTGAAAAGTACAGTAGTGGCATTGCCAAATCCCAGTCAAAATTATGCAAGGCTAGTAGTCAGAGGCAGCAATGACTTACACTCACTGTGCAAACATACTCCTCTGTAGGTGTAGGCACAGGAAGTGCACTACTGTTTTTTCAAAAAGAACTCAAGTTGAGATTTATTAAAGTAGAACTGTAGTAAATGTGACCAGGCAGGTTTTTAATGCAGAAGAGATGTGCTATTTCTCTTTTGCATTACAGCTTCTTACCTGCCTGTCCACAGTGTACACTGAGCTGCCAACTGGAAGGAGGTCAGCTGAAGATGTCAGCAGCTCCGGGACACCACAGCGCAGTAGTGCAGATGAGTATAGTACTGCTTTTAGTCCTACATATTTCCTTTCACATTGAAGTGTGTGTGGTAAATATTCCTTTGTGTATATATTAAAAATAAAAGTGTACATTTTAACAGTGTAGTAGGTTAGCAGAATGAGTCAAATTCTTCTGCAGTTTAATTATTAGCTGGCATGACCAATGGATCGGTTTAGGCTGTTAGAATCTGCAAGTACTGTGGACGGGGAAACTAACCCAGCATGCAGTGCTTTTGGCTCCCCCTGCTTCTGTCAGTCAAGGTCTTGGGATGTGTTTATTTTTTCCCTCAAACCTGATCTTTTATTGACTACTTTGGTATGCTTTTGTTAAAGTGCTAACCACCTATTAAGTGATTAGTATTGGGCAATGACTTCTGGGTGAGGCCTCAAGCTTTTGTAGTGTAGCCAAACATATGCCAACGGATATTAAATTAAACCACTTCAATACGGAGCACTTTCACCCCCTTTCTGGCCAGCTGTCGCCTTTTGAATGACAATCGTGCGGTCATGCAACACGGTACCCAAACAAAATTTTTATAATTTTCCTACAAATAGAGCTTTCTTTTGGTGGTGTTTGATCACCACTGGGGTTTTTATCTTTTATGCTACAAATAGACCAAAAATGTTAAAGTTTGTTTGTTACAAAACTTTTTAAATAAGTTTTCTCCTTTACTGATGAGCACTGATGAGGCTTCACTGTTGACACAGTACTGATTGACACTGATGGGTGGCACTTATAAGGAGGCACTGTTGGGCACCGCTGATGGGCATAGAGTGCCACCCCTAATGGGCACTTATTGGCATCCCTGGTGGGATCTAGTGGGCATACCTGGTGGTCTCCAGTGGGCATCCTCGACGGGTCTGCACTGATTTTCAATGCGCTGATTATCCAATCGGCTCTCCTCTACTCGCGCCTATCAGCGCGAGTAGAGGAAAAGCTGATAAACGTGTCTTCCTGGTTAACGTGATGAGCTCTGTTTGGACACAGCAGATCACATGGTAAAGAGCATACGTCATGGGCTCTTTTCCAGGATCGAAGATGCGCTGTGTCAGATTGACACACCACACCACCGTTCGCCGTGCTGCGCGCCCCCACAGCTTATCCTGCTGGATGTCTTATGATGCCCAATCAGGATAATACAACCACTTTCCGGACATCATTCTGCTATATGGCGGGTGGGAAGTGGTTTAATAACTGCAGATGGAACAAATTATTTTCATAATAAATTTGTTGGCTGATTTTTTTTTTTTTATTTCAATCGGATAAAAACCTCAGTGGTGTGCAATTTCATTACTGTTTAAAGTTAAAAAAAAAAAAAAATGTGTACCTGAATATCTGTATTAACACTCAAGGTAAAAAGTGCTGAGCAACAGATCTATACAAACTCCTCAGGTATGAAGCAGAGATCTTTATTTTATAAAAAGTGAAGGTAATCACCAAGTTTTACAGCAGTCTATAGATGGTCATGCAGAGGCTTGGATAAGGAGCTGACAATACCTGGAGGCTGGAGCCGCATGGATGTTACAGGGGCTGAAGGAAGAATACACAGAGCTGTGGAGCAGAGTGTGCAGGAGCGCCTCTGGCAAGGGGCCCAAACAGAACCGTAGGCCCAGGGGTCCGGTGGAAAGGGGGCCACATTTGTAGCCACGGGAACTGTAGGGGCCGGTGTCCAACGGTTGCCTGGAAGTGACGTCATAGCCTGGCAGAAGTCAGTAACGGAGATCCTGCTGCTGGGGCCGATCAAACGGTACTGATACCAGAGGAACAAGAGGGCGCAAACACTGCCGACTGGAGATAGTAGGGCCCCCTGCCAGAGGCTCTCATGCACTCTCTGCTCCACGGCTCTGTGTACTCTTCCCTGAGCCCCTGTGACATCCATATGGCTCCAGCCTCCAGGTGATTACCTTCACTTTTTATAAAATAAAGATCTCCGCTTCATACCTGAGGAGTTTGTATATGTCTGTTGTTTGTCATCTCATTGGTCTATGAGTTTTGGACCACAGCGGCCACAGCTCCATACATTTTTTTTGGTTGTTTGCTCGGATTTATTTCTATGCGCCTGGACATTTGTTTTTACTGAATATCTGTATGCAGTGGTAAATACAAACAACCAGCTAGATGGTTAGGGAGCAGAATATCTAATCCATTCAGAATAACAGAAGATATGATATAGATATATATGTGTGTGTATGTGTGTATATATATATATATATATATATATATATATATATATATATATATATATATATATATATATATATATATATATATATATATATATATATATATATATTAGGTGAGGTTGAAAGGAAAAGAGACACAAGTCCAACCTATGTGTGTGATTATATGTCAGTATTACATTGTATATCCCTGTATGTTGTGCTTGTTCAGGTGCTTATCTAATAGTTTTTTTTTAAACTATCAATGCTCCTGCTACTGCACATCACCCTAAACACACCATCCCCACTGTGAATTGTGGTGGTGGCAGCATCGTGTTGTGAGGATGCTTTTCTTCAGCAGGGACAGGGAAACTGGTCAGAGTTGATGGTAAGATGGATGGAGCCAAATACATGGCCATCTTAGAAGAAAACCTGTTAGTTTGCAAAAGACTTGACTCAGGCAGAGGTTCACCTTCCAGCAGGATAATGACTCTAAACATACAGGCAGAGCTACAATAGAATGGTTTAGATCAAAGCATTTTCATGTGTTAGAATGGCCCAGTCGAAGTCCAGACCTAAATCCAATTGAGATTCTGTGGCAAGACTTGAAAATTGCTGTTCAGACGCTCTCGATCCAATCTGTCAGAGCTTGAGCTATTTTGCAAGGAAATGGCAAAAATGTCACTCTAGATATGCAAAGCTGGTAGAGAATTCCCCTAAAAGACTTGAATCTGTAATTGCTGCGAAAGGTGGTTGTACAAAGTTTTTCTACAAACTTCAAAAAAAGTTTTTTGAAAAAAATGTATTATTCTGTTTCCACTTCACATTTATGTACCACGTCGTGTTGGTCTATCACATAAAATCTCAGTAAAATACATTTACGTTTTTGGTTGTAATATGACAAAATGTGGAAAATTTCAAGGGGTTTGAATACTTTTTCAAGGCACTGTATATCTCTCTTTAGATCTATCCTATCTCTATCTATCTATGATACATATCAGACTTGCAGATTGTATTCTCCTGTTTTCAATCTGCCCCTATAGCAAGCGGCTTGCTATGGGGGCGCTCATGCAGGATTAATCCCTAGCCACACTGTGTTCTTCTGTTGTCCACACACTGTACAGCTTGGCCCCACCCCCTGCTTCCTCCTCACAGGCTGTGATTAACAGCAGTAGGAACCAGTGGCTCCTGCATCTGCATCCTGAGAGGAGGAAGAGTGACAGCAGTTCTGGGGGGCTGGGAAGAGGAGGGGGGGGGACCTAGTCTCAGAAGGTTTCTTTACTTTGCTGCATAGAATAGAATTACTTAAAATCACTTCCTTCTGCACAGGAAAACATGTCCCATGAGGCATTGCTCCTCACACATTCAAGTTCTCAGGCACTTACTGACGCATATAAATGGTGTACTGAGCTATGTGTTCTGCACTGTGTTTACTGACCTGTAAAGAAATGATGCATTCTGTATGCAGGCCAACTAATAGTAAAATTTGGTTTCAACTATTTTCCTTTATCAATTATAGTTTGTTGATTAGTTGTTTCAGTCGTATGAATAACATTACTTCATTGCATATAATCATAATAATGAATCCGTGGTTTCAATTTTTTTTTTTTTGTTCAATCTATAGTACTAGTTTCCTTGAGCATCATTTATTTACAACTGTTGCAGTGAGCTGCCTTTTGTCTATGAAAGTACCTGTCAAGTCGAAAAAAATTTCTAGTTTTGAATACAGTGGGGATTAGAACCCCTGTCAGTTTTACTGCCCTCTGGGGCTCTGTTAGATTTCCCTTACTTTCTCTACTGCTTACAACTTTACTAGACAGGAAGTGAATGGTACTAACGACAACAGACACAAGAAAATGCTTTTCGTAAGGTAGGTCAAGGCTAGAATCCATCAGACTGTGTCTCCCTTTTGCAAATTTTCTTTTATCCTACAGTATAGTACAGAGACCGTCATTACAGACAGGTATTATGCTGCACCTTCAGGTGATTGGACACGGACAAAGCTACTCAAATTTTTAACACTCCCCCAACAGTCCTTCCCACCTCGTGATCCTTTTTTATATGTTAGTGTCTATAGGTGATGGATGCATCTCTGTGGCATATTATAATCTGCACCAGGCCTCTGCAGCAGAGGATGTTGGTTTTCAGGATCAGTGCCCCCTCCCAGTTTCATGCTGCAGACCCCTCATGATGGGGAGTGAGCCTGTAACGTGACTGCACTGGACCTGGTTACTTAGAACAGCATGTGTGTTACCACCAAGTGTTCTAGAGGTCCAAGGTAGTGGTCCATGTGCAGGTTAGTCCAGTTCTTGAAGGTTGCCCCCACACCCTTCCTAATCAAGGTGGCTGATGGGCCTGACCAAAATGGGCTTAGTGACTCGGCATTGACCTCGGGGACACTTCCCAGGGTGTAAAATGAATTATGGTGTTGCACAGCTGCTATAAATGAAAATAAAACTACAGATCATACAATACACCAAATTTTGTCTGTGATTCACATAAAATAATTTCTCATGCAAAAGTGCACTAAACAGACATGTATAAAGTTCAGTCCAATGTGCCTTCAATCCTCTTTAGGTTTACTCTTTCACAAACATCCAAGAGCGATTCCAAATATCTCTGTAGTTAGCACATTAATATTGAACCTGTAATCCCAGTGCTGTAAAAGTTTCTTCACACTTACTGTAAAACACCCAAAAAGTGTCCAATGTTGTGGTCTAGCCTTTCTACCTTGACCTATAAAACCATATAGGTCTAAATGTGCTGTCCCCACTCGGGGTAATATGAGGTGACTGTCATTTTTGACCGATTACTCCTGCTTTTTCCACTTTTATTTTCAAATTGGTGTGCCAGAATTCCACTGCACCGCTACTTGCTTCTGTTAAATTAACAGCCATAATCAAAGCCATCATGGTGTTAAGTTACCAACAAAATATATTAAGAAATTCACTTACATATAAGTAAAATAAAAGCGCAATCAAGGAGTAATGGTCCCTCCGGACAAACGGCTTCCACCACACTTCTGGTCTTCTAAATTTGACATCGCCTGATTCTGTCCCATGCATATTGTCACAAATCCCCTGATTAAGTCATGTAATTTGTGACCTTATGCATGGAGCTGATCCAGGTGATGTTGGAGAACTGGAAGTTTGGCAGAAGTAAGTGGCTTGCTCTAAGGGACGAATACTCAGTGAAGGTTTTACTTATGAGTGCATTTTCTTAATAAATTATATTGGCAATTTAAACTACTAGTCCATGGTGGCTTCCATTATGGCTCTGAGGGGATTTCAGAGGCAAGTAGCAGTGCAGTGGCATTCTTAGAGGCACAGCAACTCTTGAACATAAAAGTGGGTAAAGCAGAACGCCTATCAAAATGGAGGGCCCCCTGAGCGGGGACAGTGCATTGGCTTTTAGATCAACGTAGCAAGGTGGGAGCACAACCTTGGACACTTTTAGGGTATTTCTTCAAGTGTGAAGAAACCTTTGCAGCACTGGGATTGTGGGTTCAATATCTGCCAACTACAGTGGTATTTGGAGTCACTCTTGGCTGTTTGTGGAAGAGTAAATTTAAAGTGGATTGAAGGCACATGGGACTTGTATGAACTTTATGCATGTTTTGTTTTTTGGACGTAAGAATTTGTTTTATGTGAATCGTGCACACACACATTTGGTTTATTGTATGATCTGTTTTATTTTCATTTTTTATTATTAGCAGAGGAACAGTTATACTTTTTTTTTTTTTTTTTTTTACAATTCTTTTTTTTTACAAAACCTAGGTGCTTTATTGGTATCTCACAGGGTAATTTCAAGTGTTCAAAATTACATAATACAATGCTTCATGCATCTTACAGTAGTTGTAACAGTCATAACACTTGTACAGGGAAAGCTTATATTCGCGCTCAAGATACTATGGACAGATTAATAATGAAGGATAGTACAACCAGTAAATCAACTCTGGGGAGATCAGGTAAGGTGAGGCAGCAAAAGGAGAAAGAACGGCAGAGGGTGGGGGGCATGGAGGAAAAAAAGAAAGGGGGGGCATAGGGGAGGGGGGGTGGTTAAATGTAGAGAGAAGGGGGGGATAAAGAGCCCAAATATCTAATTTGGTACTTTTAGACATTATACATAGTGCAATATTGTGTGCAATCAGTTGATAGTCTCAGGTGGAGGTCAAAGGAGCCCATACCTTATATTTCCACTTGCACCCTCTATTCATAGATGTGATCTTGCACATGGCAGGGCTGCATCTATCAGTGCTTCCCAGGAGGAGACAGCTGGGGGGGATGGCGAGATCCATTTCATAAGAATCTCTTTTTTGGCATAAAGTAAAAGATAGGAAATCAGCAGCCTAGAGTGGTGGGACCGTTGGTCATCCACATGAATCCATAACAAGGCCAACTCTGGCAATACTGGCAGGGACAATTGCAACCTAAGGTTGATCTCTGCAAATACTGCTGTCCAATAGGCGGAGATGACCGGACAGTGCCAAAACGTGGAGAAATGATCCAACCTGCAATTTACACCTTGGGCAAACAATTTTTACAATTCTAATGCCGCGTACAGACGATCGGACATTCCGACAACAAAACCGTGGATTTTTTTCTGACGGATGTTGGCTCAAACTTGTCTTGCATACACAGTCACACAAATGTTGTTGGAAATTCCGAACGTCAAGAACGTGGTGACGTACAAGACGTACGACGAGCCGAGAAAAATGAAGTTCAATAGCCAGTGCGGCTCTTCTGCTTGATTCCGAGCATGCGTGGAATTTTGTGTCGGAATTGTGTACACATGCTTGGAATTTCCGACAACAAGTTTTGAGAACCAGCTCTCCGACCGTGTGTACGCGGCATAAGTCACAGTGCAAACCCGGAAAGTATTCACAACGCTTCACTTTTTCCCCATTTTATTTTTTATGGTACAACTTTACTCCAAAATGGATTAAATAATTTTCCTGAAAATTTTACGAACAATACCCCACAGTGATGCTGTGAAAAGTTTGAAATCCCATGTACATAAGTATTCACAGCCTTTACTCAATACTTTGTTGAAGCACCTTTGGCACCAATTACAGCCTCAAGTATTTGAGTATGATGCTACAAGCTTGGCACACCTATTTTTGGGCAGTTTCTCTAATTCTTCTTTGCAGGACCTCTAATGCTCCAGGTTGAATGGGGAGCGTCGGTGCACAGCCATTTCCAGATCTCTCCAGAGATGTTCAGTCAGGTTCAAGATTGGGTAATGGCTGGGCCACTCAAGGACGTTGAGTTGTCCCATAGCCACTCCTTTTTTTATGTTGGCTGTGTGCTTAGGGTCAATGTCCTGTTGGAAGATAGCCCTTCGTGCCAGTCTTAGGTCCAGAGAGCTCTGGAGCATGTTTTCATCAGGGATGTCTCTGTATATTGCTGCATTCATCTCTCTCAATCCTGACTAGTCTCCCAATTCCTGCCGCTGAAAACATCCCTACAGCATGATGCTGCCACCACCATGCTTCACTGGATGGTATTGGCCAGGTGATAACTTGCCTGGTTTCCTGCAGACATGACGCCATTCAGGCCAAAGCGTTTAATCTATGTTTCATCAGACCAGAGATATTTGTTTCTCAGAGTCCTTCAGGTGCTTTTTGGCAAACTCCAGGCGGGCTGTCATGCGCCTTTTACTGAGGAGTGGCTTCAGTCTGGGCACTCTACCATACAGGCCTGATTGGTGGAGTGCTGCAGAAATGGTTGTTCTTCTAGAAGTTTCTCCTCTCTCCACCGAGAAACGCTGGAGCTCTGTCAGAGTGACCATTGGGTTCTTGGTCACCTCTTTGACTAAGGCACTTCTCCCGCTCAATTTGGCTGGATGGTCCGCTCTAGAAAGACTCCTGGTGGTTCCAAGCTTGTTCCACTTAGCGATGATGGAGGCTACTGTGCTCATTGGGACCTTCAATGCTGCAGAAATGTTTCTGTATCCTACCCTAGACCTGTGCCTCGATACAATCCTGTCTGAGGTGTACAGACAATTCCTTGGACATAATGGCTTGGTTTGTGCTCTGACATGCACTGTTAACTGTGGGACCTTATATAGACAGTTGTGTGCCTTTTTCTAAATCATGCCCAATCAACTGAATTTACCACAGGTGGACTCCAAGTTGTAGAAACATCTTGAGGATGATCAGTGAAAACAGACTGCGCCTGAGCTCAATAAATTTGCAAAGATTTCAAACACGCTTCTTTCACAATGTCATTATGGGAATTTGTTTTATAGAATTTTTGAGGAAAATAATGAATTTAATCCATTTCGGAAAAAGGCTGTAACATAATGTGGAAAAAGTGAAGCGCTGTGAATACTTTCCAGATGCACTGTAGGTGTTCACACTCTAAAAGGATTTGCAGCAGCTGTAAAGTCAGTCTTTCTTTCACTCTTAGTTTATTGGCAAAACATGAGGGTTTTGGGTTTATAGGTTTCACTTCCCAGGGTGTGGCTAGTCGGGTGCTGGCCCATTAATCACTTGCCGACCGGCTAACGCTGATATATGCTAGCAGAATGACACGTCTGCGCAAAACAACGTATTTTTTTGTTTGTTTATATGACAAAAAAAAACGCAGAAGTGGTCAAATACCACCAAAAGAAAGCTCTATTTGTGGGGAAAAGACGCAAATTTTTGGGGGTACAGCATCGCACGACCACGCAACTGGCAGTTGAAGCGATGTAGTGCCAAATTGTAAAAAGTGCTTTGGTCGGGGGGGGGTAAACTCTTCCAGGACTAAAGCGGTTAAAAGCAGGTTTGGACTGTTGGTGATAACTTGCTTAGTACTGGAGTGGGCAGATCAGGACCCTTCAAGAGAGCCCTGCGTTACTCCTTAGGAGGGCCAGACCCATTCCACTGAATAGGCCCTCAGAACACTGCAAGTTCAGCACACAGCTGCATTTTGGGCTCTCCAGTGCATGCTCCTAGCATTGTCAGGGTGCACATGCAGGTGATTTTTCTTTTTTTTTTTGCTACTCCCATTGTGCAGCCACCATTCTGTCCTCTTATGTGCCAGCTGCAGCTGCTATATTCAAAGAGATGGTACCATTTTCATTTGGCGTGCATTGCAGCAGGACACATGTGAGGCAGGCAGCTTCCTACCCACATCTCTACTGCCAAGCAGCCTTGTACAGCACTAAAGGAGCAGTGTGGTACTTGTTTGCAGTGGGTTCCACTTTCAGGGAACCAGGAACTGTACAGGAACCCTTGGCTACTGTGTGCATAGGACAGTAGGCTAACCACGAAAGGTGACGTCCTGGTCTGGAAGCGGTTATACCGGGATGATGCCTGCAGCTACAGGCATCATCCTGGTATCTTTTCAGCCGGTAATTCTCTAGTTAAAGCCATCCTAGCAGCTAATTAGCAGGAGGGGATGTCCCCACCCAACAGCTCCTCTTTTGGCTCTTGCATGCGATCTGTGAGCCGGAGATCAGATTCAGGAGCGGCGCTGGGTTACCTTTTAGAGCTAGCCATGAAACAGATGGTCCCAGGCTATCTTTATGATCCTGGGAGAACAGAAGCAACGTCATGCTTTCTTATCGTACATCGCGGGACACAGAGCCATAGTAGTTACTATGTGGGTTATAGGCCACCTTCAGGTGATGGACACAGGCACACCCTAAGACAAAAAGTGCACTCCCTATATAACCCCTCCCACTACTGGGATTACCTCAGTTTTTTTCACCAGTGTCTAATGTGTTGGTCACAAGTAAAGATGTGCTGTGCTGAGCTCCATTGAAGCAATGTTTGCTGGGGCTAGCCATGCAGCCGGGTCCATTCAGTGTCTTTTTGGCCGAATTGAACGTTGCCCAGGCCTCGTATCCGAAGAAACGAGGTCTTGCCTGTAACGCTTCTCTTTTTAGAGAGCTGGACCCCGGGATCCAGTACATTTTTGGTATTAAGGCCATAAAGTTTTACTGGTGAAGGTGCTATTACAGGTCCAGGATTGTGGGTTTCCTCGAGGATCCCCAGCTCCTGAAGGTTTAACGGAACCCACCGTGAAGGGTGAAGATTGGGTCTGTTGGTTTACCACAGAAAACCCTGCGGCGGGAAAGGTAAGTGGAGTTTTCTAAGAAATTTTTAAAGATTTTTTATGATTGTCTCCTTTATATTTAGTAAGTGTTGTCGTGCCTTTGTGTCACCACTGGGGGCTGTATTGAGCACTTACCGTCTCATGCTTCTCAGAAAGCTCACATTGTGTCCAGGAAGCAGCAGTTCTTCTTCCTCCGGCCAAGCAGCAGACCTCCGATAAGATCCTGTGGATCCCGTAGGATCAGGCACCCGCGCTTGCATGAGAGAGCTCTTTTTAAGAAAAAGAGGGGGAAGGGCCGTAGGCGACGGGGGGGGGGGGGGTGCGGCGCTTGGCGCGGCGTTGGCATCCTCCAATGTCAAGTGTGGGAAGGTATGTTTTAAAAGGCACCATTTGTGCTGTTACATGCTGCAGGAGGGACACAAGAGCAAAGGTGGCATATAAGAGGTTTGGTGACACAGGCATTCCTTTTGACAAATTTACTACTGCATCAAGGCTGAACATTAATAGCAGTGAAAGGGCTGGACTATTGCTCAAGCAGTGGGTGCATTCCTTCTGGCAGTACCTCTGCTTTGTGCATCGGGCTATGGTCGGAAGGGGGGTAAAAAACACCTCAAAAAAGGGCACTAGAAGGACTATTACAGTCACACGGAAGCCTAGAACCATCGCAAAAAAGATGGCATCCTCCCCCGAGAGTAATATGGCTGGTCAGAGTGAGCCATCAGAAGGGGCAAGTTTTGCAGCTGCTCTTAACACTGCAGCCCTTGTGTATATTACTAAGGAGGTTTTTTCTTCAACCATTTTAAGCTTGGAGCAAAAAATTGATGCTTTAATTGCATCCCAGAGTGGGACTAAGCGCAGCAGGTCCCCGTCTACTGCTCAGGACCCTCTTGCTGAGGAACAAGGAGCAAGAGATGATGAATTTCTTTCAAAAGACCAGGATGAGGAGGCTGAAGTCTTCCCATCCGAAGAACCTGATATAGAAGTATCACGTTCTCAGGAAAGATTGTTGGTACAGTCTCTCACTGAATTGGTCCGCTCCACATTTTTACTCCCAATAACGCAGTCGGTCGATGAGCCCACTTCTGGTTTTGGTTCACTAAAGCCTCCCCAATCTGTTCATTCTTTTCCTGTCCATTCATGGCTAAGGAAGCTTATGTATTCTGAGTGGGAGCACCTAGATGAACATTTTTTTTCCTCCGAAAAAGTTTTCAATACTTTATCCTATGGAGGAAGAGTTTTATAAGAAATGGGGCATTCCAGCTATTGACGCTGCTATATCATCTGTAAATAAAAACCTGACTTGTCCAGTAGACAATGCTCATATGCTAAAGGATCCAACGGCTAAGACTTTGAAGTTCCTTTTTAAAAACTATATTTCACTGATGGGTTCAGTCGTTCAACCTGCACTGGCAGCGATCAGAGTATCTCAGTCCTTAAAGGACCAGTTTATAGAGGTACTCAAAGTTATTCCTGATCAACAGGCCCAGGAGTTGGCCGGGATATCAGAAGCGTTGTGTTTTACAGTAGACGCTATGAAAGTTTCTATTCTCCAGGCCTCACGGCTCATGCTAGGGCTGGTACATGTGCGTAGAATCCTATGGTTGAAAAATTGGTCAGCCAAAGTGCCATGCAAAAAGCTGTTCGCCAGTTTTCCTTTTCATGGTGGACGGTTGTTTGGAGACAATCTGGATAAGTATATACAAAGAATTTCTAATGGGAAAAGTTCCCTTTTACCAGTTAAGAAGTTTAAGCATTTTTCTTTTAAACGTGCTTCTTCAGTGCCAGGGGCATCAGCCTCCAGGCCGTCACGACGGCCTCCACCGTCAGGTTCAAGAGGTAAACCTCAGGGTCAGTCCCAGGGCCAAAAAAGGACCTGGGGAAGAAACCCACAAAACAGAATACGAAGGCCTCCTTATGAAGGTGCGCCCTCGCTCGCTCTAGTGGGGGGAAGGCTTCTACAAAGGTTTCAAAGGTCTGGCAGGAACAATGTCAAGACAGATGGGTGGCTTCCTTAATTTCTCTAGGTTACAAACTCAAGTTCCGAGAGTTCCCGTCTCGTTTTCTCAGGTCAAACGTTCCCAGAGATCCAGTGAAAAAAGTCTCTCTAGCTTTGGATCATCTCTTGTCTCAAAGAGTGATATTAGTGATCCCATTGGAAGAGCAAGATTTGGACTTTTTTTCAAACCTGTTCACGGTTCCAAAACCAAACGGGGATGTCAGACCCATTTTAGATCTCAAAGAACTAAACCGGTTTTTGAATATCTGTCCTTTTCGCATGGAGTCAATCCGATCAGTAGTCTCCATCCTACAAGGTGGAGAACTTCTGGCGTCAATCGACATCAAGGATGCTCATCTCCATGTGCCGATTTTCCCCGCTCACCAGAAATTTCTATGCTTCAAGGTAGAAAATCTTCATTTCCAGTTTGTAGCGCTACCTTTCGGTCTAGCTACTGGTCCTGGCTCCTCCTTTACTCAGGCTAAGGGCTCAAGGTACAACGATACTAGCCTACTTTGACTATTTACTCTTGATAGATCAATCGGTAGCCCGCTTAAACCAAACTTTGGTCACCACAGCTACCTGGAATACCTAGGTTGGATTCTCAACCTAGAGAAATCCTCCTTAAAACCATCAAGATTGCAGTACTTGGGGCTGATCATAGATACAGCTCAGAAGAAGGTGTTTTTGCCCCAGGAAAGGATCAGTTCCATAAAGAAACTGATTCAGTTGGTCAAAACAAAGAGGAATCCTTCTATTCGACTTTGCATGAAATTGTTGGGAAAGATGATGGCTTATTTCGAGGCCGTTCCTTATGCGCAGTTTCATTCAAGACTGCTGCAAAACAGTATCCTGTCAACTTGGAACAAGGAGGTCCAAGCTCTGGACTTCCCAATGCGTTCAATCCTCCCAATGTGCGTCAGAGCCTCAATTGGTGGTTGATATCCAAGAATCTTCAAAAAGGGAAATCCTTTCTACCAGTTACCTAGAAGGTGGTAACAACAGATGCCAGCCTTCTGGGCTGAGGAGCAGTCCTGGAAGAAGCGTCTGTCCAAAGGAAATGGTCCAAATCAGAGATGACCTTGCCCATCAATGTTCTAGAGATTCGGGCAGTACGCCTGACCCTGGAGGCCTGGACGTCCAGACAATTGTCCTGTCAGAATCCAATCCGACAGTGCCACAGCGGTGGCCTATATCAATCACCAAGGGGGCACGAGAAGTCTTGCGGCCCAGAAAGAGGTGAAGCATATTCTTTCTTAGGCAGAAAACAACTTTCCTTGCCTATCAGCAATTTTCATTCAAGGGATAGAGAATTGGCAAGCGGACTACTTGAGTCGCCAACAATTGTTCCCGGGAGAATGGTCCCTTCATCCCGACATCTTTCTGTCAATATGTCAAAAATGGGGAGTTCCGGACGTGGATCTGTTTGCGTCCAGGTTCAACAAGATGATCAACAACTTTGTTTCAAGGACAAGGGATCCGATGGCATACGGAACAGATGCCTTGGTCTTTCCGTGGGATCAGTTTTCACTGATCTGAGTGTTCCCTCCTGTTCTGCTTCCGCGTCTTCTTCGCAGGATCAAGCAAGAAGGGAAGGAAGTGATTATGGTGGCCCAGGAGATCTTGGTTTGCCGAGATCATAAGGATGGCGGTAGGGGACCCTTGGACCCTACCACTGTGGCCAGACCTTCTCTCGCAAGGTCCCCGGTATTCCATCCTACCTTACAAACGCTAAATTTAATGGTTTGGCTAATGAGACCCACATTTTAAAGCACCGTGGGCTGTCAGCTTCAGTAGTTTCTACTTAATGGTTAATGCTAGGAAGCCGGCCTCCAGAGTCATATACTATTGAGTCTGGAAGGCATATGTCTCCTGGTGTGAATCCAGGGGTTGGAACCCCAGAAAATATGTCATAGGTAGGCTCCTTGAATTCCCACAGATGGGATTAGAAATTAAGCTGGCCTTAAGTACTATCAAGGGCCAGGTGTTGGCCTTATCGTTGTTTTTTCAATGACCACTTGCTTCACACTCTCTGGTTCATAACTTTATTCAGGAGGTAACACGGATTAATCCCCCAGTTAAGTCACCTCAGAACCCTTGGGACTTAAATTTAGTCCTGTCGGCTTTACAAAAACAGCCTTGAGCCAATTCAAGATATTCCCTTTGTCCTCTTGACGAGGAAAATCATTTTCTTGGTTGCCATATCTTCTGAAAGAAGAGTATCAGAGTTGGCTGCTCTTTCTTGTAAAGAGCCATATTTGAGTATTCATAAGGATAAGGTTGTATTTGCGGCCTCATCCTAATTTCCTACCGAAGGTAGTGTCAGGTTTTCATTTAAACCAAGATATTGTTCTGCCTTCATTTTTTCCAGAACCTGGTTCTGTGGAAGAAAATTCACTACATTCTCTTGATGTGGTGAGAGCGGTCAAAGTCTGTTTGAAAGTGACTGCTCAGATTCGTAAAACAGATGTTTTGTTTGTATTGCCAGACGGTCCGTAATAGAGGATAGGCAGCATCGAAATCTATTTCTAAATGGATTTGTCAAGTGATTGTTCAAGCTTATGGTTTAAAAAGGAAAATTCCTCCTTTTCAAATGAAAGCGCACTCCACCAGGTCTGTTAGTGCTTCTTGGGCAGTGCATCACGAAGCCTCCATGGCTCAGATCTGCAAGGCTGCAACTTTGTCATCAGTCCATACATTTACCAGATTGTATCAAAGAGATGTAAAAGGTCATGAGGATATCGCCTTTGTGCGCAGTGTACTGCAGTCTGCAGCATAAGTTCTCTAGTCTCTTAGTGCCCTACTTTTGTTGTGTCTCCCTCCCTTCAGTTGGCATTGCTATGGGACATCCCACATAGTAACTACTATGGCTCTGTGTCCTGTGATGTAAGAAAATAGGATTTTTATAACTGCTTACCTGTAAAATCCTTTTCTTTGAAGTACATCACGGGACACAGAGGTCACTCCCTTCTTGGTATACACGTGTATTTCTTTGCTACAAAACTGAGGTACTCCCAGTATATATAAATATATATTCTGCTACCTATGCTTGGTAAAAAAAAAAATCCCAATAAGCGTATATTGATTGATTAGCGCAAAACGTATAGCGTCTACAAACTATGGGATGATTTTTTTTTTTTTTGATTTTTTTTTTTTTTTTTTTTTATAATTTTTACTAGTAATGGTGGCGATCTGTGACTTATATTGGAACACCAACACTTTTTAGGGACCAGTGATCAGTGCTAAAAAAAAACGCACGGTCACTGTACTAATATCACTGGCTGGGAAGGGGTTGGGAACCTTGCTCAGACCTCACATTAGGGATGGCCGTTAATGTTGCTTCGAGAACTCACCTTAGCACTTTGTGCAACGAGTGTAGCTAGGCACAGGTTGCTATGCAGGTTCAGGGTTGTGGTCCATCCCTATAGAACCCAGTCTCTGAAGACTCCTTTGAGGGGTATGGCCACTGTGACATGAGAAGCCCTAACCCTGTATAGGGACTAGCAATATAAAAAAGGATCACCTTGCTTATTGAACCTTTTGCTGTAGCACTCATTTCTGAATAGTATGCCATATACAATATACCAATTAGGGATTTGAGACTGTTTGGAATGTTTTCACTAAAAGGTTAAATTTTATAATCTCGGCATTAAAATTCAACCACTCAGATCTTAGTCTCAGGTAGATGACCTCGTTTGACATCACCCCACAGGTCATACACTTTACTGCCAGTTCCGCCTAAAGCCCTTATAAGGTACTCTGGCTCTTCCTCACTCCCTCTTGCCATGAGCACACCCTATAGGATGCTCTGCACCCAGGTTGCTGCGCTGTTCTTGCCATGCCCCTATGGGTAAAAAGATCTGCTAAATCTAAAGACATTCTCTGTTCCTGAACCTATAGAATGGGTAATCTGATGATTGGGTCAATCCAAAAAAGTATTAATTCCTACAAAAAGCATTGACCAAATTCTGTCCAGTGCAAAAGAGTTCCTTGAGAAATGTTCTGTTCTGGTGGTAGACCCCGCCGTCCTAAACATCTCACTGTACCCCAATGTACTTTTTATTTTTTTTCTTTCCCAGTCCGCACTTGCATAGTAACGTAGTTTGTGATGTTGACAAAGGTACAAATCCATCAAGTTCAATCTGTGTGTGTGCATTTATCTTAAAAGTACATTGTATATCTCCATTGTGGTCGTTTAGGTGCCCATTTAATATTTTTTTTAACATTATCGATACTCCCCGCTGAAACCACTGCTTGTGGAAGAGAATTCCACATCCTTACCGCTCTTATGCCCCGTACACATGGTCGGATTTTCCGACGGAAAATGTGTGATAGGACCTTGTTGTCGGAAATTCAGACCGTGTGTAGGCTCCATCACACATTTTCCATCGGATTTTCCGACACACAAAGTTTGAGAGCAGGATATAAAATTTTACGACCACAAAATCCGTTGTCGGAAATTCCGATCGTGTGTACACAAATCCGACGGACAAAGTGCCACGCATGCTCAGAATAAATAGAGATGAAAGCTATTGGCCACTGCCCCGTTTGTAGTCCCGACGTACGTGTTTTACGTCACCGCGTTTAGAACGATCGGATTTTCCGACAACTTTGTGTGACTGTGTGTATGCAAGACAAGCTTGAGCCAACATCTGTCGGAAAAAATCCTAGGATTTTGTTGTCGGAATGTCCGAACAAAGTCCAACCGTGTGTACGGGGCATTACAGTAAAGAATCCTTTACACAGTTTAAGGTTAAACCGCTTCTCTTCTAATTTTAGTGAATGGACGTGTCTTTTTAAATTAACTTGCGAGGGAAAGTTTTATCCCTATTGTGGGGTCACCAGTACGGTATTTGTACATTGAAATCATATCCCCTCTCAAGCGTCTCTTCTCCAGAGAGAATAAGTTCAATGCCTGCAGTCTTTCCCCATAGCTGAGATCCTCCCGTTCCTTTTATTAGATTTGTTGCCCTTTTCTGGACCCTCTCCAGTTCCAGCACACCCCTCCCAGAACTGGACGTCATACTCCAGGTGCGGCTGGACCAGAGTCTTGTAGAGTGGGAGAATTATAGTTTCATCTCAAGTTAATCCCTTTTTTAATGTCTGCCAATATTCTGTTGGCTTTGCTTGCAGCAGCCTGGCATTGCATGCCATTGCTGAGCCTGTCATCTACTAAGACCCCCAGGTCCTTTTCCATCCTAGATTCCCCCAGTGGTTCTCCCCCTAGTGAGTAGATTGCATTCATATTTTTGGCACCCAAATGCATTATTTTTAATCTTTCAACATTAAACCTCCATTTGCCATGTAGTAGCCCACCCCATTAATTTGTTTAGATCTTATTGCAAGTTTTCCACATCCTGCGTAGAAGTTATTGCCCTGCTTAGCTTAGTATCGTGCACAAATACTGAGATTGAGCTGTTTTGGTGCTTGCACCTATTTGTCTCCACCCACTTCTGTGCTGGCTCCTGCCAGGTACGATCCCAACTCTCCTTTAGTATGGAGAGTCTTCTCAGTGTTGACAGTTGCTTCCCTAGATTCAGAACCTGGGCTTTCAGGGAAACAATGTTCTTACATTTTGCGCAGCAGTATTTACCCTCCGGATGATCAAGGAACCTATACATGCTGCAAGATGTGCACCGAGTCGCTTCTGCATACTCGCCAGGCATTGTACCCTCCAATTTAATGGGGATTGGTAATTTTACTCTGTCCAATTAACTATCTAGCTTCCTGACTCTAATACTCAACAGTACGTGGGCAGTCGCAGTACGCGGGCACTCGCAGTACCCACTACTCAACAGTACTCAGTTATACCACAATACAGTTACACCACAATATTCCGCATTACTCAGTTACTAACACTATACCCTCCTCAGCCAGCGTCCCCACTTCACCCAGTCAGTCTTCTATCAGCTGTGTGCTCTGTGTCCCCTCTTCTCCTGCTCATCCGCCCCTGCAATCTGTCAGCATTCAGTCTCCCCCAGTCAGCCTTCCTGTCATTGCCCCCGCAGCTTCCTTGGTCTGCCTGACACACTCCCCCCTCCGGTCCGTGGATTACTTACATGCCGCCACCTCTCCCAGTTAGCCTGTCACCTCCTGTCCTCCCGGTCCCGCGTCCTGTCGGAGTCTATGGAGTGCACGGTCCTCGGTCACTCCCGCTCTCCCTTCCAGATGGTCCCCACTCCTGTTGCCCACCGCCTCTTTCTGTCTCAGTGGGGGGGGTCTGGTCCAGTCACAGCTCCCACACTGCAGGCTGGACTTTTGCACTAACAGTACAACAGCACCACCTAAAACAGATCTCCAGAATGGTTTTGATGATCATTCACATACACAGGGTCTTTTGGCTTAAAGCCTGGGCAGCTGAAGTTACTTGTTAAAGATGTCTTCCGTTGGAGGATGTCTTTTGGCTTGACCTGCAACAAATTCATTAATCGCTTGCCTACCGGGGCAATCTTAATATTTTTTGCACACAAGTTAAAACTTGCATTTTTTGCTAGAAATTAATAGAATAGTTGCAACTTTTGCATGATAATTGCATTCTTTATGAAATGCAGATTATCAGGAAAAAATACATGTTAGCGCAAACAAACATATATTATACCAAATTTTTGGGTAAAATATAAGATTGGGTTGTGTTAAGTAGATGGATATCAAATATGCTAACATGCCTGTGGGATTGCAAAAAACGATGGTACCCAAAATTCTCTAAGTGGTTTAATAATCAGTTTAGAGCTAACCGTGAACTTAGGCCCCAGAATTATTGCTCAAGCTGATATTTGCAGCGATGCTTCACATATGCGGCGCAGTTGATGTTTATATACACTTGAGGAAGCTGCTTTGAAACACAATTGTTTTAAAAATTCTGTACTAAAAAAAAAAAGTGATGTAATACGCATTGCTTCCAGGTTCATTAAATGAAGGAAGAATCGGGGAACTGATGTTCCCAGAGTTCATCTTGCTTTTCACGGGTGCTACAGCCTTGGGGTAGGATTAGGGGTGCACCCTTTTGGAGCGGCATTTAAAAGTGATTGGGTAGTTCTAGAGTCGCCTGATCGCTTTTAAAAGCAAGTACAAAGTGCACCAGCTGCACTGGCTGTGAGCTTAACTAAACCACTTGCCTACCATGCCATTTATAAACATACGAATGGTTTGAACTTTTCCTCCTGTGACATCTTTTCTTCCACAGAGGAAAGTTCCAAAACTTCCCTTCTCGGGAGCCTCTACCACCTCAAAATGCAGAGCGCCTCAGTGCTGTACATAGGCTTTTGCTTCCAAGTTTTCAGCCTCTCCTTACCGCAAAACCAACCAAGTCTTCCCCAAAGCCCACTCTCCAATTTAGGGGTGCCCTCCCAAGAGTGGAGGTATGTCTGTTAGTTTGCCTGTCTCTGGGTAACAGACATCCCAGACCTGTGGAATAATTCTTGGTTTCAAAGGGGTACAAAATGGTTAAAAATTCTACCCTCTCACCACTTTCTAATTTCAAAATTTGACCAAGAACAGTCAGATTTGCAAAATGCCCTTTACGAATTTCTCCATGGAACAAAAGATGATAAACACCTTACGTCAAAATTTCACATGGAGTCTGCAAAGTCGAGGTTTACCTCCAGAGACGGGGATACCTAGCATCCATAGACATCCCAAGTGCCTATCTCCATATTCCTTTTTATCCTCATCAGTGCTTTCTGTGCATTACAGTAGAAGACCAGCCATTTTTTATCACTGCCTTTTGGCCTATTTTCTTGAGTTTTCATCCAGGAACTTGCCTCTCTTCTGGCCCTTCTCAGAACTCGGGGCATCCAGGTCACAGGCTGTCTCGACAAAGTGCTTTTTAAGGACACCTTTCAGCTATCCACAAGACAAATCTGATGCTCCAGATTTCAGGTTGGATGATCAACTTGCAAAAATCTGCTCTCCAACCCTCTCTTCACCTGGAATATCTGGGCCTGTTTCTAAATACAGCCCAAGCAAGTCTTTCGATGAACAAACTGCTCTCCCTCAATTTTGACGCTCGGCTTTTGGGATCAAAGACCCACTCTTCTGTGATATTCTCCATGAGAGTTCTAGGCTTCATGAAGGCCTCTTCCATTGCTCTTCCATTTGCCAAATTTCCTTCCAGGGACCTCTTCAACAAAATATTCTGGCATGAAACAAGCATGCCCCTGCTGTCCATTTCCATGAACTGTCCATGCTTCTGTTCAGCAGAGTCGAGAGCACCTTAGCCTGGTGGGTTTTCAACCCTGTCCTGACAGTGGGTAAGTCGTTTCTGCCATATCACTGGAAAGTGAAAATAGATGCTGGTCTTTTGAGTTGTGACTGTTCCAATCCCTCACCTAAAGACCATGGTCGCCAGATGAAGCCAAGCTCCTCCTCAACATCCTGGAGCTCAAAACGATGAGGATAACGGAACCAAAAAGTATGGTGCAGCTCTTCCTTTTAAGCAATATATGACAAACTTATGACTAATACTGTAACATGCATTTTGAAACCAAGTGATGAGTAAATGAAGTATAAATGAAGTATAATCCTTCAATATGTAACCCCTTGGCGCCGACAAAAAATGTGGCCCCACTGGACTGGGCTTTTTTTTAATGGGGCCTCATATTTACAAAACTCCTATTGCGCTGGGCACGCACCACACGAGACACACAGCACAGAGACCAGGGTCTCACCGAGGGCCCTGGAACATCTGATTTTGGGTAGCCTGATTGCTGTGATAGCCTCTGATTGGCTATCACACTGATCAGACCCCCGTGTTTTCTGTCTCTCTGAATGGATTAGAGATATGCATTGTGTGTTTCTTTCTTTGCAGAGAGAAAGTGTAGTAAAAAAAAAAAATGCCTAGATCAGGGTTTGACAGGGTTTGACAGGGTTAGCGTTTGGGTCAGGGTCAAAGGTCGGGTCATTTTTTGGACAGTGTTTTTTTTTTTTTTTAATTCAAATTTGTCAGTGGTTTTTAGGTAGGATATAGCAAAAAAAAGCAAAATGCGCACTATTGTTTCTGGGCTGTACTACAGGTTCAAACAGCAACTAACATACACATGTGGTATCACTGTGATCGTCAGAAGCAGAAAAATTAATTTTGGGCGGTTCTTTGGTGGTAGCTTATGGTATTACCAAGAAATATAAAGTTTTTTTTAATTTTTTTACTATTTTGGGACAGTTTTCCTTTGATAATAAAAAAAATATCTGAAGATATCCATTACCATTTTTACCATCAAATTAATCCAATTTGTCCTGGGAAAAAAACAAGGTATAATCCACCTGGATACGCAAATTAGTTGTGTTGATATGTACAGTTTTACTAACGCAGATTAAAGTTGCAATATCATGCTTAGGGATTGGATTTGTTTTACACTTAGGCACAAAGGGGTTAAACACAGTCCCATTCACCAGAAAACCGTTTTTAAAAGCAAAAAAAAGCAGTGTCTTTAAGTTATGCACCGTACCTTCTGTAATCTTCATATGCTTGTGAAACACCGCCACCGTGCCTCTCACCTTTTTGAGATGGATTCCACTACTCCTATAAATAGGTCAAACAGTGCTTTTTGATATAGGTGATTCATCCTTTGGACGGTCTGCAAACTCTTCATTGATCCATTAAACAAGAGTTATAATGGCTCCCACCTCTCTATACATGACTCCCGTGCAAGCCATTCCATAGGTAAAGAGACAACTCCATAGTGTAAAGCCAAAAAAAAAAATTATTCAAGTAAAAGAAGGACTCGCAATATGATAGGAGATCTAGGGCATTCACTAACAGACTATTAAACAAACAAGATGGTGCCCCAGGTACTAACTTCTGACGCGTTGCGTCCATTCAAACTTACTCAAAGGTCCCATAACCTTTCACTATTGGACCCTCCTTCTCCAGGAACACCCACTTAGGGTGCAGTCAGTCAATGCAACCAGGAGTCATGCAGCCTTGAAGGAAGCAAGTCGGATCATATCATGGGCGGGAAAGAAGTTGTTCAGCGATCTCTGATGTCCACATCTCAGGATTTGACAACTGGATGGCAGATTACCTCAGCCATCAATACCTGAACCAAGGCTAATCTAGGCTTCTGGTCATCCCAACAGACCAGACCTGCTTTCTCAATGGCCTCTATTCCGTCCTTCTTCTCAGTCTCTAGTTTTAATGGTATGGATGTTGAAGCCCAGGTCTTAAGACAGAGAGGTCTTTGAGCCTTGAAAGCAAGAAAAGCAACTTCAGAAAGATCATACTACTATCCTACCTGGAAAATCTCCTTTTGCCTGGTGTAAATCTAGGCGTTTCAATCCAAGAAGATTACTCTGTGCATTTTTTATGCTGGCCTTCGTACAATCTGGGCTTGACCAGAACTTGGCAGTTAGCACTCTGGATAGGGCAGGTTTCAGTCTTGTCTATTCTATTTAGCCAACGGAGTCTCTCAAAGCTACAGCTTCTCAGGAAAACAAAACTCTATTCATCCTACCCTCAGGACTTTGCCAGGGACATCTTGCTTCAAAATTGACCATGGCTTTGTGGATAAGACAGCTCATCTCCAGAGCTTATATTGTAAAGGGAAAATATCCTCCAACACTAATACATGCTTACTGTACCAGATAATGAATTTCCTGGGCATTTAGCTATGCCTAACTTTGCAAGGCCACCACCTGGTCATCTGCACATACTTTTTTAAAGTTCTTTTTTGGCTGCAAAGTTCTTGCAGCTGCACTCTGAAGTTGGGTCCGTTAACCTTTATTGTTGGGCCTGTTGGCACAGTTCTGTTTTGTTCTTTGTTGCCCACCCTTCTCATTGCTTGACATCCCAGGGTCTATGAATATTTTGTCATGTACTATATGATTAAGATGAAAAGAATTTTGACTTGCCTTATGTTCCTCTTAAGCACTTTACACAGCAATGCCATTTTGAAGGCTTTCTCCAAAGTGGGTTGTTCCTGAGGGTATATACAGCTATCTTTTGCGTCAATAAAACACACTCAGGGTTTTTTTTTTGAGGACTTGACTACTTTCAGGGACCCCGTGGATAAGAACTTTGAGGCCCTGCTCAAGGCTTTATTTTCCCTATCTTGACCAACCACACAACTAATTGTGGTTTTTATGGCGGTATGTCAGATATTCGGGGTTTGTCCAGGCATCTGACTTAAGCTGGGTACACACTAAAACTGACATCCCTGGTCGGAGACACTGTACTTATTATGTGAGGTTAGTCCTGTGATCTCCCCTACTGAGCTGTTGTGTTCTGACAGGGTGATGCACCCCCCCCCCCCACCAGAACACTTCGATCAGCGCTCTCTGCCATTGGCTGAGAGCGCCGATCGGGAGTTGGTTGGCTGCTGGTTTTCCAGCATGCACGTCCGACACGAGCCGGGCAGAATTTCGGCCGTTTTTTTTTTTTTAACCGGCAATTGTCTCGACATTCTGCCCGTGTTTACGGGGCTTTACAATGTCAGTTTGACCTATTCACAAAAGCTCTAAGCTATTGCGTGGAATTTATGATCAGTGCACTCCTTTTGGGTAACTTTTATAATAGAAGTGCCACACATGCTCAGAATAAATTAAGAGACGAAAGCTATTGGCTACTGCGCCGTTTATAGTTCCGACGTACGTGTTTTACGTCACCACGTTAAGAACGATCTGGTTTTCCGACAACTTTGTGCGACTGTGTGCATGCAAGACAAGTTTGAGCCAACATCTGTTGGAAAAAAATCCATGGATTTTGTTGTCGGAATGTCCGATCAATGTCCGACCGTGTGTACAGGGTATTAGTGTTCCAGACCCTCCAAACCTGGTCCTATACCCCCTTTGCAATGTTGGAGCACACCTATTGGCATCAGTGGGGGGGATATTTGCTGCCGTTTGCATATTTAGTGTAAGGAGATCTTGGCCTCCTGGCTACAGAAGGTCATCCTCCAGTTACCAGCTGAAATTTTAGAGCTGTCTTTAAATTTGCCTTTGCACAATGCAGATTTTGCCCAAAAGCTGTGTCCCAACTTCAGGCTCAGGAAGCTGATACAGGTCCCAAAGGAAGGGTGTTGTCAGGGGTTCTACTTGAACCTGTTTCAGGGATCCCAGGTCGAATGGGAAAGTCAGACCCACTCCTGAACCTTGGGTTGCTAAATCTTTCTGAAAATCAGAGTTCTGGATGGAATCCATAGGATTGTTCATAGCAGCTCTTCGACTGGGCATTTATAGTGTTGATCGATATCAAGGTTGGATACTTGCACATTACAACCTTTTTCTCTTTAGCACTACCTACAATTTATGGCACTTCCCTTTGGACTGGCCATGGCTCCCTGGGTCTTTACAAAGCTGCCCCAGTGATGTTCTTAGAAACCTGAATGACCTGCTTTTGAGGGACTGGTTGCTTCTTGCCCTTAGGGAGAACATCCAACAGAAATTCAGTTGAGTTTTCAACCTGCAGAAAATCGTCCTGGAACCATCTCGGTATTCGGAATGCCTGTGATTTTTGTTGCTAGACATGGTCCTAAACAAGGTGTTCCTACCACGGGAGAGAATTTCCCTTCAGGCGCAAGCTCAGACCCTTCGATCTGCTGTAAATTGTAAAGTGAGGACTTCCATGTGGATCTTGGGCTTTCATGACTGGATCATAAATTGGCCTTCTGTACCCTAAAAGGTCAGGTCTTAGGCCTTAGCTGTTTTGTTCCAGAGATGCCTAGTTCAAGGGGTTACTCACATTGCCCAAACACTTCAGATGCCATTGAGGTCGTTGGGCCTTCCCTTGTTACACTCAGTCCTCCAAAGGCCCTTTGAAGCAATCTGGGAAATTCCTTGTCCATAATGGTAGCTTTTGTAATAACCATTAGTCCTACCAGGCAGGTTTTGGTGCTGACCATGCTATCCAGTAGAAAACTTTGTGGTGGTATGTAAGCACACAGTGGTTTTGCATTCATACGTTTTCCTTTTACCTAAAATGGTGTCTAGCTTTCATTTAAATATATTTTTGTTCTTTTGTTGTCCTCCCAAGGACCCAAAGGAAGCCACTCTGTTGTCCGGATGTGGTGTGGGCTTACGTTGTAGTCACAGCCTCCATCCGAAAATTGAATTTGCTTTTTGTTTTGACCACCGGTGTCAAACTGATCTTTTGTTTTGTACTGTATGAAGGGGAAGATTGGGGGAGGGGAACAACCCAATAGAGATTGGTTTAGAAAGGGGTTACTACAAGCAACAATATAATCATAGGTCTTAATAATTAAGTAAAATCAGTTTTATTTAGTCATCTTAAACGTGTAAAATCACAACTTAAATTATTACTGTAAATATCACAACAATGGTGCAATTAGGCCGCGGACAAACAAAACAAACTGGACAAACATTACATAAAAGACATATATAGCTACCCAGTCTGGGCATATTGCATTATGCCTCAGTGGCCAGGTGATAAAGTCACTTAATCAAATAGTGCGTTAATATCAACTATGGATATTTTGTAAATAATTTACAATTGGATATAGTGTGGGCCCCTGTGGCAAAATGCAATTGGAGGGTGGAAAGTGCAGTGAAAAGAAGGCACCTGTGCTATACTAGAGCAGAATTGCAATTCCTATTAGTATCTATGGGATTGAGATTGTTATTGTAGATATTCCTCCATTGTCATTGTTAATCCATGATTGCTAGCTGGATTCCCCAGATCATTTCTTACACCTAAAAAAATAAGCTGCGCTGTGTGAAAATATATACGTATGGTGACATATATCCACATATACTAAATATCAGTTTCAAACAGAGGATGTAAGAGCTCCCAATCTACTGGTGATAAAAACTGAATAACGTTACTCCAAAATGTGGACATATAAAGTGCAGTTGTTAAACCCAAATTATAAAATTTCATTAAAAAAAATTATGAATCACAAAATGTTATTAGAGGCTAAAAGTCCTGTGGAAAAGTCCTGTGGGAAAGTCCTGTGATCTCTTTTTAGGGAGATCACATTCGCCTGTGGCTTATACCCCAGCCCGCGTCTCTATGCTTGCCAGCCAGATGTCCCCTCTCCTCTGCTCGAGTTATCCTTGAAATAGCCCACGGTCAGCAGTTCCCCATGTCAGAAAAAAAGGCTTCCATAGTGTAATTCAACATAACATTTAAAGTGGATGTAAACCCAATGTCATCCTTTCTAAACTACTGCCATAGGGGTTATCTATAAGGATATACATGCCTCCTACATGTATCTTTACTTGTCAAATGTCTCCCCTCTGTCATGAGACCCGAAAAACTGCAGATTCTGTGGGTGGGTCTGTTGTCTGGAGCTCGGTGGGTTTGATTTGTGATGTCAGACTCCCCGCCCACCTCCACACTCCCCTTGTCAATATAGTTACATAGTTACATAGTTAGTAAGGTTGAATAAAGACACCAGTCCATGCAGTTCAACCCGAGTGAGTGTGTGTCTACAACCCTGACCCTTGTCCCTAACCCTGTACATCGCACACTCACATCAGTCCCTACCCTCAATCCAAGGTCCCCATTCATATACTAGGGCCAATTTTGGACAGAACCTACCAGCATGTCTTTGGAGTGTGGGAGGAAACCAGAGTACCCGGAGGAAACCCACGCAGGCACAGGGAGAACATGCAAACTCCAGGCAGAACCTACCAGCATGTCTTTGGAGTGTGGGAGGAAACCGGAGTACCCGGAGGAAACCCACGCAGGCACAGGGAGAACATGCAAACTCCAGGCAGGTAGTGTCGTGGTTGGGATTCGAACCAGCGACCCTTTTTACTGCTAGGCGAGAGTGCTAACCACTACACCACTGTGCCGCCTAATATGCATTTTCTCCTGTGTATTTCTTACACTGAACTTCTGCTATGAATCTCTAACATCCAGTGAAAAGACAGGAAAGTAACCACATGACTTCAGCATGCCAAATCATGCTGAGGTATGGAACAGCCAATCCTTGCAGAGCTGCTGAAGAAAGGAGTGGGGGTGGGAATTTAAAAAATAATGCATGTTTTAGGCTAGTGCACGAGATATGTAAATCACCTGTCACTCACAGCAAGGGGGAGGATTTGACAAAGTTTTTCTTTTTGTCATGTTTTATCACTGAACAAGAAGAGGATTGCTCAGAGCTGGATTAACTCTTTGTGGCAAGACTGGGCTCAAATGATAGGAAATCTTATACTCTACATTATGTTATCAAAAAAAAAAAAAAATCGTGTTTACATCCACTTTATTATTAAAAACAAGATTGCACTTACAATGTATCAAGAATAAATTAGCGTGTCATAAAATGTTCGAGCCGGCCGGGTCTCTCGATCACAGCCTGTTCCTTCTGGTACCTTGCGTTTGTTTGCGGTGACGTCAGCATGCCGCTCCTGCTTACGTTACCGCAAACAAACTCAAGGTCCCGGAAGGCCCCTGTTTTAAGGCTCACTCTTCCAGATTTGTTGGCACATCTTGGGCATAATATCTGACTTCTGTTGTGCAGCTTTAAAAGGCTGCTGCCTGATCTTCTGTGCAAACATTTGCTAAGTTCTACTGAGTTTTAGCAATTTGTTTTGAGGGTCTTTTGGCTGACAGGATGGTACAGAACACAGGACCCTCCTCTTTGTGCTTTTTGGTCGTTCATTGCTTGCTACAAAACTAAGGGTCACAAGGTGGGAGGGGTTATGTGAGGGAGTGTTAAAGCTTCGAGTGACTTTGCTAGTGTCCAATCACCTGAAGGTGATGCATATAACCCATCCTTTGTGATTAATAGCCTGTGTCCTGTACTGTATGCCCAAAATAGATTTTTTAAGAATGTAAAAAGTTTTTTCATCAATTATTAACTTGGCTTATATGGCAGTAAAATCCTGCCTCCAATTTACAAACGGAACTGAGTTAAAAAAAAATGCAATATTTTATCATCAAGGTTTTGCTGGTGGTGTTTGTCAGAAACAGCCTGGGGGTCATCTCTTCTCCAATAGCTGGTTGCTAAGGATTGGGCCGTGAAGCCAGCCACCACGTCCTTAACAACGGATGACAGCTAGATATAAAAAAACGGTGTTGGGTCCCCCCCAAATCCATACCAGACCCTTATACGAGCATGCAGCCCGGCAGGTCACGATGTGGGGGGGGGGGGTGGCTCTGCCCACTACAAAGCACCTTGTCCCCATGGGGACAAGGGCTTCTTCCTAACAACCCTAGGCTGTGGTTGTGGGGGTCTGCAGGCAGTATCTGAAAGCCCATTTTAATAGGGGGCCCCCCAGATCCTGCCCCCCCATGTGAATGAGTATGGGGTCAGTCACGATGCCCGCTGCCACCGGCGGACCTGAAAACAAAAGCTCCACTCCTGCAGTCTGCCTGCTCCACTGTTTGACAGTTCTTAATTGGGTAAGGGGCAGGGCCACCTGGTGACATCACCTGGATCGGAGATGTCACAAGGGGGCGGTGCCACCAGGTGATGTCGCTGGGTGGCCCTGCTCCATGGCTATTTAAGAAATGTCACACAATGGGGCAGGCAAGACCGCAGGAGCGTTTGTGGCAAGCAGAGCTTTTTCTTTTTTCAGGTCCAGCAGTGGTATGTATCATTGTTGTGATTGACGATGGATCTAAATCGGGTGACGTTGTTTTTTATTTTATTTTTTTAAAGCGGTATTCCGCCTGGTTAAAAATTGAGTCAGCAGCTACAAATACTGTAGCTGCTGACTTTTAATAAATAGAAACTTACCTGTCCAGGGAGCTCACAATGTCGCACCCCAGCCAATTTTTGGATCGCCTGTCGGGTGCTGCCGCCGGCATTCGTAAGGGAAACCGGCAGTGAAGCTATTCGGCTTCACAGCTTGCTCCGTACTGCAAAGCACGCTGTGCTTTTTCATTGGCCTGGCTTTGGTGGAAGGAGGAGTGGGTCCAAACTTCAGAGGGACAGCTGTCTCCCACAAGTGGGGAAAGGTTATCTGTCAAAAAAGGTACCCGTACCCCCCAAAAAAAAGGTGTCAAATGTGGCATCAGAGTGGGGGGGGGAGCAGATCAATGCAAGTTCCACTTTTGCTTTAATAAAGGAATTGTTAAACACTTGTACTGTCTTTATTTACTTTTACACTTTTTTTGGTGAATGGGTAGAGGTACTACCCCATACTCATTCACATAGGAGGGGGGAGGGGCTGGGATCTGGGGGCCCTCACAACCACAGCCCCACCCCAAAGCACTCGCCAGTCTTCTACCCCCCCCCCCCCTTTCCTGACCCTCCAGGCTGCATGCTTGCTTGGCTAAGGGTCTGGTATTGATTTTGGGGGGCACACCACTTTTTTTTTTTTTTTACATTCAGCTGTCAGCGGGCATTCATCTATTAATGAGGACGTGGCTGCTCCTTGGCAACCGGCTCAATGCAATAGCCGCAGGAAAAAATTTGGTAATTACCGCTCAATCGAACAAACACCGCATTAGTTATTTTACACAAAATTCTGTGAATTGCACTTTTAAAACTGATTTACCGCAAGCGCTATTTTACCGCTTTTTTTTGCCCATTAAACTTAGTGAATTGACCCTATTGTCCTTTATCACCTTGGCATTTTGTATATCTTGATGTTTAGACTGCTTATCTGTTTGTAGAACGTACTACAGAAGAGATTGAGAGGACAAAGCAGTTTGCAAAGGAAGTAGTTGACCTTTTACGTCACCAACCTCATTTCAGGATGCCATTCAATAAGTTTATTCCGTCCTATCATCACCACTTTGGTCGCCAGTGCAAACTGACTTATTATGGTTTCACAAAACTGCTTGACCTTTTTGAAGCCATACCTGATGTCTTACAAGTAGGTACAGCTTATACTTGGTCATACTTACCAGTAGATTAGCATGGTATAAAGAAAAATTCATCATTACCAAGTAATGTTGTTTTGCTAATTGACATGCATAGAAAAGCCGCTGATGTTTACTTTTGTTGCCTTTGCACAAACCACTAAATGCATTGTATCAAAGCAATCTTTTTTTATCTTGGTGCTATGTAATGTAATGTTACATAACACAAGGTATGGTGGTAAAGCCTAAAGCTAAATTCCAGGTATGAATTTTATTGCATAGTTACTTGATCCAGCATAGTAACCACAAGGGGTCACCAGGGAAGTGGCATTGCGATCTCCACCTTGTTCAAAGAGAACTTCTTGCATTTTTATTTGAAAAATGCAAGGTGTTCTGTGAATTAAGCTTGTTCCAAGCAAGCGCCTCTGTGTGGTCAGTTTGCAGCTGATCGGCATGAGGACCTGGAAGATGGTGGCAACTACTACAGTCATTGCCATCTTCCACAGGGATTCCACAGGAACAGAATCTACATACTTACATTGGTGCATGGTGGCCCAATGTACAGGAACTATGCAACAAAATCCATAACTGGAATTCAGCTTGAAATATTTGTATCTTATGTCCTTTTCATTGTGTGAGTTTGCTCTATAAATAAAGTTTCACTATTTGTGTAGCTTTAAACTATTTGTTTAGCTTTAAATTACCTGTCTCAACTAATGTTACGTTGTGTTGGTATCTTCCACCCTCTGGAATACCCTTGGGTGGTTTTTTGCACCTATTTCAGAATAATGTTATGCAGGAAATGCAGTGACGACATTGGTCATGTGCATACCATAAATAATTTGTGTGATGTTATGGTTTTGACATAGGTCTTGCGGGTGCTGGTATCTTTTTGACCTGTTGAGACTTTTGTATTTCTGCACTTGATTCTAGCCATGTCAACCTTTTTAGAATGTGTTCAACGTCACCTCTATTAACATATCCTGCATGTGTGCTGTTGTCTGCATCCAAGAGTGAGGAGTCTGAATTTTCTGTCGCTATCATTTTTATAGGTTTTAGAGTGTGGGGAGGAAAAGATTTTAACCCTAACTGAAATGGAGCGTATTAAGGCGTTGGCCTCCCAATTAGTCAAACTACTGCGTTCTCAAAAAGACACCTCCTTAATGATTCCCGACTTGCTTACAGAATATAGCAAGACCTTTGGCTACAGCCTGAGACTTCACGACTATGATGTCAGCTCTGTACTGGCACTGATGCAAAAATTGTGCCATGTTGTTAAGGTAACTGATTATTTGAGTTGCAGTTATTGGGCATGCCATTCCTAGTGTATTTTTTTTTTTTATTGCTGTTAATTCAACATCCTGCTGACTGGCATGAATACTGTCACACTGATGTCTGTAGAACATCGGTCTTTCTGATCCAAGTAAGAGGTTGGAAATTTACCTGGTGATGGTGTAGATATCACATATTTGATACCTACTTACATTTTAGGAGGCTGACTTGTTAAGCTTATAATGTTTGGCAGCAATATCTTAAAGCCCAACTCAGGACTATAAGAAATCCACCCTTGCAGTGCCACCAGCTGCATAGCCAAGGGTTACATTCTCGTTATGTTTAAGGGATGCAGCGCAGATTTTGTTGTTGCCCACTCCAGCTGGCTTCAGCACCCTCCTCTTCCCAAAGTTCTCTCATACAATAGAGACATTAGCCCTAGGTTATACGTGTAAAAGGGTGGAGTGCGACTGCAACATTGCTGCAGGGGCCAGTTGCAGTGCTGGAAGACCCATGCAGGAGCATGTAGAATAAGTTAAATATTTACTCCTTATTCCAGCACCCCTAGACATAATGAATATTGAACAGAGGAAGTTTCTTAATATATTTATTTTTATTTTTTAGGTTGCAGACACTGTCTGTGGTAAGCAAATCCAGTTGATTAATAGGAAATCTCTACGCTCTTTAACTGCACAGCTCCTTATTTTGCTCATGTCCTGGGATGAGCCATCACCACTTACTGTTGGCAAGCTGTGCCATGTATATGAAAGTATCCATGGAACTACCCTCAATCCATGTGAATATGGTTTTGTGTCCTTGACTGACCTCTTAAAAAGCCTTCCTTATTTGGTTGAGGTAAAAATTCTTAATTTTTATTTTTTTAAACCCCTTTAAACAGTGGATTTGTACATTTTACTGGCAATGCCCTACCTTTTTTTTGTCCTTTCTGGCAGGTGTATACTAATGATATGAATGCAGAATGCATACAGTTGACGGCACTTTATATGTTTGCAAAGAATGTCCGTTCATTGCTGCATACTTATCACTATCAGCAGATCTTCCTGCATGAGTTTACTACTGCATACAGCAAATATGTCGGGGAAGTACTTGAGCCCAAGCAGTATGGTTTTAACAGCTTGGAGGAGATGTTGGGGGCGATTGCACAGGTAATTTGTCATGCTGGGTACTGTTAATTTATTGTTATGCATACTGTACACAGCTAGATTTTTTTAAACTTGTAAAGTTAAAGCCGTTTTACTTGCCAACATTGGTTGTACAGGTAAGCAAGGTAAATTTTATAACCACTTTATCAATTTCTGTATTTTTTTTTTTTTTTTTTTTAAGGTGGTCTGGATAAAGGGACATGGCAATAAAAGAATTGTTGTACTGAAGAATGACATGAAGAGTAAGTAACTTTAGTGTACCTAATAAAAATACAGTATAGTACACTACTGTGCAGGTGTGAAACATGCTGTAAATTAACCACTTGACCTCTGGAAGGTTTTATCCTCTTGATCCTCTTTGCTATTCAGCACTGTACTACTTTAACTGGCAATTATGCAGTCATGCAACACTATTCAAATGAGAGTTTTTTCATACAAATAGAGCTTTCTTCCGGTGGTATTTAATCACCACTGGGTTTTTATTTTTTGCTATATTAAAGTGTTACTAAACCCAGTAATATGAAAATAGTTCATTCCCCCCCCGCAGTGCCCACAGCTTATAATACTTCTTTTTACATAAAAAATACTGCCGCTATATACCCCTTTTTTGGCTGATCTGTATACCACAGTCACATGATAAACCGCAGGGTCTGCCCAAGTGCTGAGTGTTCAGGTAGGAGGATATTTCCACTACAGCCTGTGTCTTCACGCCGTTATGGGAGGCAGAATCAAGATGTGACCTTCCACCCACTGTGTTGGGGGACCACTCTGACTGTGTCTTATCTGGCCTTGCCCAGAGAGACCCTGCAGGAGGGGGAGGATATGTGCATGCAGCATCAAAGAGCCTTTTTACACAATACAGAGGATTAACACCTTAAAGTGGTTGTAAACCTTTTTGTGTGACATTTACTTATAGGTAAGCCTAGACTAAGGCTTACCTATAGGTAGTGGAAATATCCCTTAAACGTGCGGCGTTTAGGAGATATTTCACTTGTAGTGACATCGGCGCATGCGCTGTGAAGACACAGACCACCGTGTCGTTTCTTCCCCCAGCATGTGCCGTGACTGACGGCGCATGCGTGGGAGTGACATCACGCGGCTCCCTAAGGAAGAGGGGTGAAGATGGATGCGGCCTACACAGGATACAGCGCTGGCTTCGTTTGCAGGTAAGTGTCATATAATGGGCTAATATGCGATGCATACTAGCCCATTATGTTTTTAATTTGCAGGCCTTGCGGGGAGCAAAAGAGGAAGTAAAACCCATTAGGGTTTACTTCCTCTTTAAGTTCCACAAGGAGTATAACAAGCATGCTGTTCTTTATATACAGAAACAACCAAAGTGATCAGGCGCCTGCTATAGAGACCTACACAGCAGAAGGAGCTAAAAGGTGAGTGTCCTGTAGATCTTAGCTTCTGGAAATAACTCCTGGGAGTGTTATAGTAGAGCTGCAACAAAGTTCCTTAAAGCGCTTAGACCCAGGTATATATCTGTGTGGATGTGGGAGAAAACTGCTGCAACAAAGTTCCTTAAAGCGCTTAGACCCAGGTATATATCTGTGTGGATGTGGGAGAAAACTGACAGTATGTTATACTGATTGCATAATAGATAACAGCCTCTAGAGTTCCACGAATAAAGGAGTAGTTTATTAAAACATCAATGTAGTAAAAATTGTATAAGGTCTGCCAATCCAGTGAGCCGGGCTCTAGCCCCATGTCCCAGTGGCTGTATGAACATGCCTGTCCTCAGATGGAGTGGTCCTGGATGTGTATCTGTGCCTGCCAATGTTACCTCCAGTGATGGTGGGTCGATGGATCCTGAGGCAAGGTGGATGGGGGTTAAGCTGTGTGCCATCCCGGAGATGGATGTAGTCAACCAGGGGATATGGCGGATCTCCCCACAGTGACACCATGCAGGGGCCGCGACTCATGATGACCTCACTCACTGCGCTGGTGGGGAAGAGCATAAGCCAATGGAGGAGGTGGAGAGAATTACAGCAGGGGGGCAGGTCAATAACGTGGTCCCGTCATCATGACTGACGACCTGTTTTTCATGCTCCTGCGCCTTGTCAAGTCATCTGCATATACACACTGATTTTACTGTTGTGGGTTTAGTAATGCTTTAACCAAAAAAGACCAAAGATTTTTAAAAACAATAATATACCTACTGGGTTATTATCCATCTCCAGGTGAATGGACACTGGTAGACCAAAGGTCCTCAGACAGGAAGTGATCCCCTATATAACCCCTCCCACACAGTAAGCACTTCAGTTTTCTACCAGTGTCTGCAAGGTGAATGGCACGGTTTGTTTGAGCTCTCTGAGCTCCAGGTCTCTAGTCTCACAAACGGTTCTTAAATGAATCAAGGAAATGACTGATCGGATCCATTTGACACAGGCTTTATATGCTTCGATAAATGGTACCCGAGCCTCGCAAATTAGACTAAAGATCCTGTGAGGTTTTGCCTGTAATGTGGCCTCCGGGCACTGGACCCTGCGAAGTGGAATCCTGGACACCCCAGTGCTAAGGCATTCATGCTGGGTGCTCTACAGGTCCAATGGAGTGGACCCTAAACATGAAAAGGGTACCCAGTCCTTGAAGGTCCTCAAGTGACAGGAACCCGCCATGATGGGTGAAGTTTGGACTCTTAGTTTTTAAGCTGCCCTGCGCCTGGACGGTGAAACCCCTTTACTATTATTGTGGGGTGTCCCAGTGATTGTAACAATCAGTCAAGCTAGCTAGAGGCTGGACACCTATGTGCGGTGACCATACAGTGGGGTTTTGGGCTAGCTGTGGGTGCTTGCAAAGTGTACTTTTTTTTTTTTTCTTTCTTGCTTGTGTCTGGCTGTTTTTTACCTGTATGATGGCACACAGCGGTGCGCCTTTTTGACTTGTTTCACCGGGGCCCACATGTGTTCGTAAGACTGCAGCTACGCTTCCAGAAGGCAACTGTGGGACACAGAGCAGGCTCTGAACAGACACTTGCAGCAGTTCATTTTTTCCTTACCCGGGTCACTTGACTCACCAAGTGTTGCTTGGCAGGCTAAAGGTGCTTAGCAGGATTGTTACATAGGGGCTTCTGAGGTGTTTTAATACTACACCCAAGTACTCTTTTTGTGGCTAGTAAATGTCTTCAAAAAAGGAGGAGCGGGACTAACACTACAGGGAAGGGCACACCGATTGTCGTCAGTAGCTCCTGATGAACCTAGTTGTATCCCCTGAAGGACCAGAGGCTTAAAGGCAATCTGAGCCGCTGCGTCTATCTGGTATTGTGCCTACAGTCAACGCTGCTGCTTCATCCTTTATCACTAAGGATGAACTGTCCTCAGCCAGGTTAGAGCACAGGATTGCTGGCATGATTGCCTCCATCCCGCAGGGTAGCAGGAAGCATGAAAATCTCCCTCCCTGGAGCCTCTTAGTCTGGAGCAGAAAGGTGGGTTGAGGATGGGGAAGAGCTTAAAGCTCAGGACTCTGTGGAGGGCCCAGCAGATGAGTCTGCTTCCAAGCAATTTGGACAAAAAGATATCCAGTTGATGACTGCCTCTCAGTCGCAGAGGCTTTTGATCCTGACTCTTACTGAAATGGTTCGTTCTGCCTTTAAGTTGCCTCTTGCAGAGGTGACTGAGCCCCCCTTGTCCTTTTTGGGATCCTTGAGGCCTCTTCAGGCCCGCGTAGGCTTTCCCTCTACATCCCCTGTTGGAACAGGCGGTGTTTGCTGATTGGGAATATCCTGACAGGATTTTTGTTCCTCCTAAGAAGTTTTCCCTTTTAATATCCTATGAGTGAAAAGTTAATTAAAAATGGAGCATGCCAGCAGTAGATGCAGCAGTCTCTTCCTTAAACAAGAACTTAACTTGTCCAGTAGATAACGCACAGGGTTTGAAAGACCCTGTCGACAGAAACTGGAGTAATTATTAAAAACTTCCTTTTCTTTGGCCAGTTCAGCTATTCAGCTAGCAGTTGCAGCAATTGGTATCTGCCAGTCCATAAAAGTTTAGGCCAAACGGCCTGATGGGTCTAACCAGGAGGATGATCTGCCTGAAAGTAAGAATGATATTTCTCGAGCGCTGTGTTTTGTTGACGCCTTAAAGGATTTAATACAGCAGGTTTCTCGTTTGGCTCTCGTCTGTACATATGCGCAGACTCTTATGGCTTAAGAACTGGTCAGCCTAGCTTCCTTGCAATAAGTTATTGGCAGGTTTCCCTTTTCATGGGGAACGTTTATTTGATCATTTGGATAAATATATCCAAAAGTGATCTGGTGGGAAAAGTTCTCTACTTCCTGTGAAGAAAAGCACCAGACATCCCTTGTTTAAAACCTCAGGGACTGCTTCCTCCAGTGTCTCAGCATCAAGGTAACAGGGCGCTAGGACCAGGAGCAAGCCGCAGGGCCAGAAGAAGCCCTAGGTCCAAGATTCTTTAAAACCCAGCACCAAGCCCTCCTTTTGAGGGGATGCCCCCACTCCATCGAGTGGGGGGGGGAGGCTGCTGAACTTTGCGGACACTTTGAGAACAATATTCAGGGCTAGAGTTGTGGGGGGGTTCCCCCTCAGGTTTTTAAGATCCATCGTTCCCTCGGATCCTCCAAAAGGAAACATATTGCTTCAGGCACTACATCATCTAGTACGGTAAGGAGTGATTGTAGAGGTTCCGGTATCTGAAAGGGGCACAGGGTTTTACTCAAACCTGTTTACGGTTCAGAAACCAAACTGGGACACAAGGCCCATTTTGGACCTAAGGTCCCTGAACAGGTATCTATTGATACAGTCCTTTCAGATGGAGTCTGTCCACTCAGTAGTAGCCTCATTTCAGAGGGGAGATTTTCTAGTCTCCATCGATATAAAAGACGCGTATTTACACATACCTATCTTTCAGCATCATCAGAGGTTCCTACGTTTTGCAGTAGAGGAACGTCATTTTCAGTTTGTGGCTCTACCCTTCGGGCTGGCTACAGCTCCTCGGGTGTTCAAAAGGTCTTAGCACCAGTACTGGGTCTTTTAAGGGCCCAAGGGATCCTGGTGCTCGGGTAGCTGTACGACCTCCTACTTAGAGATCACTCATTGCAGGCTCTAGAACAGAGCATAATATACACAGTGCGGTATTTGAAAAGCTTAGGCTGGATCATAAATACCGAAAAGTCAGCCTTGAAACCAGCTCAAAGTCTAAAATATTTAGGTTTGATCCTAGATACGGTTCAAGCAAGAATATTCTTGCCACCCGTAAGGATCTGTGCCCTGAAGATTCAGGTGCATCAGATAAGGGGCACCAGACAACCCTCCATTTGGCTCTGTATGAGTCTTCTAGGGAGGAGTGTATTCTCCTTCGAGGCAGTGCCCTATGCCCAGTTCCAGTCCAGGCCTTTACAACAAGACATCTTGTTGACCTGGACCAGAAGAGGAAAAGCCCTGCATTATCCAATGTACGCATAAGCCTAAACTGGTGGTTGCAGGATCAGAACCTGAGAAATTGAATATCCTTTCTCCTGGTAACTTGGAGAGTACTGACTACAGATGCCAGTCTCTCCGGCTGGGGAGCGACCCTAGAAGGGCTCAAAGGTCAGGGGAAATGGTCAGGGACAGAACAGTTCCTGCCCATCAACGTCCTGGAATTACAGGCAATGTGTCGGGCCCTATGGTCCTGGACGGTGGAGCTTCAGGCCTGCCCTATCAGGGTTCAGTCCGATTATGCCACTGCAGTGGCCTATATAAACCATCAAGGCGGTACCAGGAGTCGTTCAGCTCTGAAGGAGGTGAGCCACTTACTAGCCTGGGCAGAGGGACATGTGCCATTGATATTGGCAGTCCATATCCCGGGAGTAGAGAACTGGAAGGCAGATTATCTCAGCCGCCAGCAAATCTGCTTGGGGGAATGGTCCCTACACCCAGGAAATTTGCCAGCGTTGGGGTTGGCCAGAGGTCGACCTATTGGCATCCAGATTCAACAAGCTACAGCAATTTTGTGTCCTGAACAAGGGATCCTCTGGCAATCGGAGCAGATGCTCCGATAATTCCAAGGAGACAGTACTTCCCTGGTTTATGCTTTCCCTCTGATCCCTCTCCTTCCACAATTGTTGCGCAAGATTCGGAAAGAGGGGGGTTCCAGTCATTCTGGTGGCACCAACCTGGCCCAGAATGCCCTGGTTCCCGGAGATTGTGAGACTGATAATAGACGGGCGATGGACGCTTCCACATTGCCCCGATCTACTGTTTCAAGGTTCTATATTTCACCCCAATATACAGTTTCTAAATTTGTTGGCATGGCTATTGAAGCCATGGTGTTAAAGGACAGTGGCATCTCGGGATCAGCCGTGTCTACCCCAGTGAGTGCTAGAAAACCTGCCACTAGGAAAGTTTACCATAAGGTCTGGAAGACTTGTATTGCTTGGTGTGAAGCCAGAAAATGGCATCCTCAGAAATACGTGATTGGGAGAATTCTCTTTTCAACAGTCAGCTGTGGAAATCAAGTTGGCTTTGAGTAGAATCAGAGATCAAGTTGCGGCCCTATCAGTATTCTTCCAAAGGCCTTTAGCCTCCCATTTACTGATCCAAACCTTTATGCAGGGGGCAACTCGTTTGCTCCCCCCCCCCCACTATGTCACCTATGTGTCCTTGGGACCTGAACTTGGTGCTGTCTGTGTTACAGGAACAACTATTTGAACCTATTGAGGAAATTCCATTAGACTTGCTGTCACGCAAGCTAGTCTTTCTGATGGCGATCACCTCGGCGTTGTGTCGGAGTTGGCAGCCGTAGGAACCATACTTGATCCTTCACCACAACAGGGTTGTGTTACGACCTGTTGCATCCATTTTGCCAAAAGTGGTGTTGGCCTTTCATTTTAATCGGGGCGTTATTTTGCCGCCTTTTTTCTCTCAGCCTCGTTCGGCGGAAGAGAGACGACTGCATTCTTTAGACGTTGTCCGGGCAGTCAAGGTTTATTTGTCTATATCCAAGGATCAGACTTTTTTTTTTTTTTTGTTTTGTTTTACCAAAAGAACCCAAGAAGGGGCAGGCAGCTTCCAAAACTTCCATTGCTAATTGGGTCTGTCAAGTGATCATTCAGGCCTACGGTCTGAAACATAAAGCTCCTCCCTTTAGGGCGAGATCTCATTCTACCAGGGATGTAGGAAGCTCCTGGGCTTTTCGCCATCAGGTATCTGTACCTTGTAAGGCTGCTACCTGGACTTCAGTGCATACGTTCACAAAATTTTACCAAGTGGATGTTTGTGTAGCCGAGGATTTGGCTTTTGGCCGCAGTGTACTGCGGGCTGCCATATAAGTTCTGATGGGTATTGTCCCAGTAGGTAATGAATATTAGCCTGGCTCTGTGTCCCATGATGTACTCAAATAAAAGGATTTTACAGGTAAGTATGACAAAAAATCCTATTATCCAGTAAAATCAAATTTCTTCATAAAGTTGGGACAAAATGTATTCTTCTACATGTCTTTGGTTAAAAAAAGTGTATATTAATTGGTTTGTGTGCAAGTTATAGCTTCTTCAAACTGATATACAGTTAGGTCCATATATATTTGGACACGGGCACAATTTTCATACTTTTGGCTCTGTATGCCACCGGAATAAAATTAAAACAAAACAATTCAAATTTGAAGTGCAGACTTTCGGCTTTAATTCAAGGGGTTGAACATAAATATCAAGTACAAATTTTAGGAACTGCAACCATTTTTATACACTGTCCCCCCGTTTTCAGGGGCTCTAATGTTACTGAACAAATGAATATAATCATAAATAAAATTTTCATTTTTAATTTGTTTAGAATCCTTTACTGGCAATGACTGCCTGAAGTCTGGAACCCATGGACATTACCAAAGACTGGGTTTTGTCCTTTCTGATGCTTTGCCAGGCTTTAATTGCAACTGTCTTCAGTTCTTTGTGGGTCTTTCTGCCTTTTAGTTTTACCTTCAGCAAGTGAAATGCATGTTCATTTGGGTTGAGATCAGGTGATTGCAGAATATTCCACTACTTTTTCCTTCAAAAGCTCCTGGGTTGCTTTTGCAGTGTGTTTTGGATCATTGTCCTGCTGTACTATGAAGCGCCATTCAATCAACTTTGCTGCATTTGGCTGAATCTGGGCTGACAGTACATCTCTAAACGCTGCAGAATTCATCCGGCTGCTTCTGTCTTCCGTTACATCAATAAACACCATGCCATCACACTGCCTAAACCATGTTTTACAGATGATGTTGTGTGCTTTTGGTCAAGAGCCCGTTTCAAGCCTTCTCCACACTTTTTTTTTTTTTTTTTTTTTTTACTATCGTTCTGGCACAGATTAATCTTGGTTTCATCTGCCCAAAGAATGATTTTCCAGAACTGGTCTGGCTTTTTTAGGTGTATTTTGGCAAAGTCTAATCTGGCTTTTCTATTCTTCAGGCTTATGAATGGTTTGCACCTTGTGGTGAACCCTCTGTATTTGCTCTCGTGAAGTCTTCTCTTGATTGTAGACTTTGACAATGATACGCCCACCTCCTGGAGAGTGTCCTTCACTGGATGTTGTGAATGGGTTTTTCTTTACCATAGAGAGGATTCTGTGATCATCCACCACTGTTGTCTTCCGTGGACATCTAGGCCTTTTTATGCTGCTGGGCTCACCAGTGCATTCTTTCCTCAGAATATAGCAAAGTGTTGATTTGGCCATTTCTAATGTTGCTGCTATCTCTCTGATGGATTTTTCTCATTTTTGAATCCTTACAATAGTCTGTTTAAGCTGGGTACTGAGCAGCGTGATCTGCGGTTTCTACCGGACACATTGGTCAGGGGATTGCATTGCTGCATGCCCAAGGGCACATGTGCTCAGCGACGTATCAGTATGGATGGATTAAAGGAAATAAATGCTGTGTGAATCATATTGCCCTTACTCAAATGGCCACAGCCAGCAATATTTGGGGGGGGGGTGTTAAAGTGATTTCTTAACAAGATAAAACATGCAGACATTGATGTATGGGGTATTTTGCTTTGAATATTAAAAATTAAATGGTGGTTTTGGTTTGTGGTCAGATGCAGTGAAGGACTCCTTTTTTTTGGTTTTATTTTAAAGTTGTCTTACCTGATCCCAGCATTACATGTGGTATTCTTTCATGCCCAGCCATGATCATCCATAACCAGCCATGCCCAGCCGTGCTCATCACTGCCCAGCCATGCTCCTCTGCCACATCATTTCCCATCCGACCCCGTCAGTGCTCACCCGTGCCACATCCATGCCACTATAGTGCCCTACAGTGCATCACAAAAGCTATGTAAAAGGACAACTTTGTGTAAAGAAAAAAAAAAAAAAAAAAATTGTTTTCGTTCCACATTTTCCAAAAACTTGTGAAAAAAAAAAGACATGTTCGAAAGACTCATGCTTCATAGAATATACGTTGGGGAGTTTGCTTTCCAAAATGGGGTCATTTTTTGGGCGTTTCCATTGTCCTGGTGCTCCAGGGCCTTCAAAAGTGTATTAGGTAGTCAAGAAATTATATGTGTAATTTATGTCCCTAGAATACCTGATTGTGCTCCCTGCATGTTGAGCCTCTGTATGTGGCCAGGCTGTGTAAAAGTCTCACATGTGGTATCGCCATACTCAGGAGGAGAAGCAGAATGTGTTTTGGAGTGTCATTTGTGGTATGCACAGCGAGAGAATGTGAGGAATAACCTGTTACTATGACAATTTTGTGGAAAGAAAAACAAAAAAAACTTAATTTTGCAAAGAATTGTGGGGAAAAACTACAATTTCAAAAAAATCATCATGCCTCTTACTAAATACCTTTTGAATGTCTGCTTTCCAAAAAGGGGTCATTTGGGGGATATTTGTACTTTCCTGGCTTGTTGGTGTCTCAAGACATGAGATGGGCCTTCAGTACATCAGGTGTGATCAATTTGATTGGTGATTGGCACCATTGCAAGTGATTGGCACCAATGCAAGTGATTGGCACCATAGCTTGTAGACTCTTTAACTTTCACAAAGACCAAATAATATTCACTGATATGGGTTATTTTTTACCAAAGATATGTAGCAGTATAAATGTTTGCCAAAATTTATGAAGAAAAAAATATGAATTTTGCTAAATTTTTAGAACAAAGAAAAATGTAACTTTTTTTTTACAAAAATTTTTGGTCTTTTTTCAATTATAGCGCAAAAAAATAAAAAAAAAAACAGTGGTGATTGAATATCCCCAAAAGAAAGCTCTATTTGTGTGAAAAAAAGGACAAACAGTGTTGCATGACTAAGTGATTGTCATTCAAAATGTAAGAGCGCGGAAATCTAAAAACTTGTTTAGTTAGGAAGGGGGTTTAACCTCCCTGGCGGTTTTCCCGAGTGTGGCTCGGGGTTAAAATTCAGTCCCATTAGCGGTAACCCCGAGCCACACTCGGGATCGCATTGCAGGATCCTGGGGCGGCGTTACTTACCTTTGTCCCCGGGATCCTGCGATGTCCCCCGCAGTGTCCGAGGGCTCCGTCCTCCTCCGAAGCCTCTCTGTGCCAGGCTCCGTTCCCTGCGAGCGGCGCGACACACGGGGGCGGAGCCTGGCGGCAAATTAAAAAAAAAGTAAAAATCATAACACATACAGTACTGTAATCTTACAGATTACAGTACTGTATGAAATAATTTCACATCCCTTTTGTCCCCACTGCTTTGTCCTATGCCCTGCATGCAGTTTTACATGATATACACTGTTCTTTCTGCCTGGAAACTGGAGATTGTCCATAGCAACCAAAAAGTGTCCCTTTACGGCAAAAGTGGCTTTAGACCAGCTAGAAAACAGCGATAGTAAATTAGAACACTTGCAGAATTGAGCGATAGTGAATTGTGGGGAAATTTATTTTATTACTATTTTTTTTTTTTTTTTTTTTTTTAATTATTTATTTTTATTTATTATATTATAATTTATGTTTTTGTGTTTCAAACTTTATCATACCCGGGATATCTACTAGACTCTGGTTTGGACAGATTTAAGTGTGTTATTGTTAAGATTTACAGACCTACAATATAAAACGCCAAATTTCCATGCAAAATAATTGTACCGCTTTCAGCACCTAAAATCCGAAATAATCATACCGCCAGGGAGGTTAAGTGCCCAGTGAGCAAGTGGTTAACCACTTCAGCCCCAGACGAATTTACCCCCTTCCTGACCAGAGCACTTTTTGCAATACGGCACTGCGTCGCTTTAACTGACAATTGCACGGTCGTGCGACGCTGCACCCAAACAAAATTTTGGTCCTTTTTTTTTTTTTTTTCCTACAAATAGAGCTTTCTTTTGGTGGTATTTGATCACCTCTGCGTTTTTTTATTTTTTGCGCTATAAACAAGTGACAATTTTGAAAAAAAAGCAATATTTTTTACTTTTTGCTTTAATAAATATCCCCAAAAAATATATAAAAAAAAAACTAATTTCGTAGTTTAGGCTGATATATATTTTTCTACATATTTTTAGTAAAAAAAAAAATCGCAGTTAGCGTATATTGATTGGTTTATAAGTTAGTGTCTACAAAATAGGAGATAGATTTATGGCATTTTTATTAATTTTTTTATTATTAGTAATGGCGGCAATCTGCGGTTTTATCGTGATTGCGGCGGACACTTTTGACACTATTTTAGGACCAGTGACATTTATACAGCGATCAGTGCTATAAAAATGCACTGATTACTGTGTAAATTACACTGGCAGGGAAGGGGTTAAACACTAGGGGTTGGCTGATCTGCAGAGAGAGGAAAACATTCATTGATGTTCGCAGACGACTCAGAGACAAGAACATTAAATATGGCATGCTCTACCCAAGCGGCTTACGAGTCCAACATGACGGAGCGACCCGCTTCTTTGACAACCCAGCGGATGCTGACGACTGGCTGACCAGCTTGCGTTTCTTTTCATTAAGTCATCTGATGCACGGATCTTCCACATCCTGGTTTTGCTCTATCCTACTAAACTATCTGTAAACACCGTAGTCACCTCAAATGTACCTCTACACGTTTGCTTTGTTCTTTTCTCTAAAGAGCGGAGCGCCGGGTGCTATCTTCCTATAGGGAGAACTCCACTAACCGGTGGAACTATACAACTGCTCCAGATCGCCTGATCCTCCTGGCTGTGTTGGGATACATATCCCCTAACCCTCACCTACTGTTAGAGGTTGAACACTAGCTGGGGTGATCCCAGGAACTTTGAGCCTCAAGTAAGAGACATTTACTATTCAAAAGTTGAGCTTAAATTCAGCTCGGAGCTAATGAAGACTGCACTGTGACCTGTCAATCAGGTTCACAGGCATTGTGTTTTGTTTTTTTGGGTATAGGCCGCTTCCTGGCCTCCCCCATGATCTGGGGGACGCTGGGAAATGGTAGGATAAGCACCTGGTGCTTGGGAAGTTTTAAATTGGTTGCTATGTTTTCTATGTTATGTGTGGTTGGCTCTGGCTCTAAATACACTCATCAAGTGGGACTCATTCACCCTGAAGTTAGCAATTCTCCCCTGGGATCATGGCGTCACATGATCAGGGAATGTCAGTGATATCCTGGAATGTCAGAGGCCTCAACCCCAAATTTAAAAGGGCACTGATGTTCCAGTATGTCAATACGCACAACCTGCAGATACTGATCCTACAGGAGACCCACTTGATGGGTGGCAAACTGGCCTTGAAAAAGCCCTGGGTTCAGAAAACCTTTCATGCCACGTATTCCTCATATACCAGGGGGGTCTCAATACTGATAAATAAATTCTACCCGTGTAATGTTGAGGAGGTTCATACAGACCCCCATGGCAAATTTGTAATTTTGGTATTGACGGCCTGGCAACAAAGGTATGTCGTAGTAGGAGTTTATATCCCACCACCTTTCAAACCGGAAGTGCTATACACTAATTTGGAGAGGATTACCCCGTACTGTCCAGCTAAATTGTTAATCCTAGGAGACTTCAATAACACCCTCTCCCCTGATCTTGACAGGCCCACGCCTTCACAGTCCTCTACTGGGGACCTGTTGGGGTGGACACTTTCAGCAGGGGTTACTGAGGTGTGGAGGTGGTTACACCCCCAGACTAAAGCTTATTCATGTTTTTCTACCTCATATAAAACCTCCTCTAGAATTGACTATGCGTTTGCAAATCAACTTTTGCTAAATATCATAGCGGAGGCAACATACCTACCTAGCGGGCTTTCTGATCATTCCCTCCTCAAGATCACTATGCGGACCAGAGACAAATGCAGTAGCGCTTTGGGGCCCACTGGATCTCCCATGATGAGATTGCAGGGCAGACTCCACAAACATTGCGCGAATTTTGGGAACATAATGCGGGGTCATCCTCTCCCCCCATAGTTTGGGACGCCTTCAATGCGTTCACTAGAGGACACTACATGTCTGCAATTAAGGCGGTGAAAGTAAATCAACAAGCCAGCACAAGGCGGTTGGAGGTGGAAATTGAGGCGGCATCAGCCACTTACAGGTCTGACCCCTCGGTTTCCAATTTTGAACTGCTGCAGTCCACAAAGGGAGATCTCCACCTCCATCTCACTGAGGTTATGTGCTTAGAGTTGTTCCACACCAAACAAAGATTCTTTGAGCAGGGTGATAGAAATGGCAGACTACTGGCAATGATGTGCCATAATGACAACCCCATAACTCTGATCCCCAAATTGATCTCTCCCAGGGGTGACTCTATTACGTCCCAAGAGGATATCCTAAAGGAGTTTGTCCTTTTATCAGACACTATACAGTCCCACGCTCCCTCAGGATGTGACTCCTGGCGAGATGGCACCTCTCCTGGACCCCCTGGCTCTGGGGTGGCTCTCAGATGAGGAGAGGTCCCATCTGGTTAGGCCTATCACTGCGGAGGAGGTACATGCTATCATTAACACACTGGCAACTGGGAAGGCCCCGGGTCCTGATGATCTACCCGTCGAATTTTATCAGCCTCATGCGGATCTACTGGCCCCCCTGTTGGCAGACCTGTATACCCGATGTCTGGAGGAGGGAGCGCTCCCACCCTCTATGGCAGATGCGCACATTATTCTAATCCTTAAGCCCAATAAAGATCCCAAACAGTGCGCCTCATACAGGCCCATCGCACTTCTTAATATTGATTTCAAAATCTTATGTAAACTAATTTCTGTTAGACTCAACCCACTTCTGCCCTCCATTGTAGACACAGATCAGACTGGGTTCATGGCACATAAATCGGCGAATATTAACCTCCGCAGATTATTCACCAACTTACATGCCATACATGACAATATGGGCACTAGAACGGTTGCCTCCTTCGATATCGAAAAGGCATTCGATTTGATCGAATGGCCATTTCTCTGGGAATCTCTGCGGAGGATGGGTTTTTATTGCCTGGCTGTAAACTTTATACAAATCTCCGAAGGCGGCAATCAGATTGGGAGGTACTGTTTCTGCCCCCTTCCCCCTGTCCAGGGGTACCAGCCAGGGCTGCCCCCTCTCTCCAGCATTGTTCACAATAGCTATGGAACCGGTGGCGGAGGCACTGCGGGTCTCGCCCCCATATAAAAGAATTAAAAATGGCGTGGCTGGAGGAGAGGGGTAGCTCTGTATACGGACGACCTGCTCTTTCTGAATGACACGGACTCCTCTCTTAGAGAAGCGCTGCAAGTATTGACTGAATTCTCCAAGGTAACAGGATTACGGGTGAACTGGACAAAATCCCAGTTGCTGGCTATTGACCCTGAGGCAAAGAGACTAGCCCCACCGAATCTGCAGATGCAATGGGTGGAAGAAATAGTGTACTTGGGGGTACGCGTCTCGAGAGACGCATCCAGCTTTATCCCCCTTAACCTAGACCCGGTAGTCCAAGTAGTCAAGGCCAAACTAAAATCCTGGGAGAACCTTCCTCTATCCCTATTAGGCCGCATTAACTTAATTAAAATGAAAATCAAACCTAAATTTACATACTTATTTCGTAATCCCCCACAATGGATATCTTGCTCATTTTTCACGAAATTGAACCGAATTTTCTCCTCCTCCTTCCTCTGGGGTCCAAACCCCCCTAGATTTAAACTCTCCACACTGATGCGTCCGGTGTCGCGGGGGGGCTGGCATTTCCAGAGTCCAGCTGGTCACGGCAGTTTTGTGGCTAGTACCAGATGCGTCCAACCCTGCTGCGGTTCTGGAGGCTGCAGTGGTCCGCTCTGTGGAAGCCCTAACACATTTACCCCTTCGAGGTCCCAAGGCTCCATATGATTTGACTACCTCCATGCACACGACTCTAAAGGCCTGGAGGGCGGGACTGGGACTTGAGAATTTCCCACGGAATGCAGTCTCCCCGCACACCCCCCATGAAACAACCCTACCCTACCCCATCTCTACTCACTACCAGACCCTAAAATATGGGCCAAATGCGGTATTAAACTGTTATCTGACCTCACCACCGGCACCGCCATACACCCCTACAGTCACCTAGTATCCCACAACAATGTGCCTCCCTCGCATCAATTTCGCTATATGCAACTGTCTCATGCGTTTAAAGCCCAAATAATACCCAACGAAATGCAAATAGTGCAATCCGATTTGGAGAGGGTCACAAGATATGAATGCACCAGGAAACCAACCTCGGTCCTCCTCCATTTCCTCTCCAGATCTGTCAAAGCTCCGGCAGCGATGGACACAGGATATCCCAGCACTAGACTCCGAGGATTGGGAGGACATGTGGGATTTCCCCTTCAATGTCCTGGTCTCACTTTGAGACTGTCTCATACAATACAAAATACTACACCGGGCATATCTCACCCCGTATAGATTGCATAAAATGAGAACCTCCCTGTCCTCAGAGTGTTGGAGATGTACTGGGGATCCGGGTGATTTTATACACATTTTCTGGTCCTGTCCAGCAATTAAAAACTACTGTTTACAAGTACTATCTGTAATACAAGCAGTGGTGGGAACAGATATAGCCCCAACCCCTCAGATCTGCTTTCTAGGTTTAGTGGAAGAATTAGCCCCCAGGATAGCAGAGAGAACCCTCATAGGACTCCTGCTCTTTTATGCCAGGAAAATGATCACTCTTTGCTGGAAAAAATGTGCCCCGCCATCCATATTGTTATGCAAAACACATGTCAATAAAGTACTACCACTCTATAAGGAAACCTACCAAAATAGGGGATGCCCCAAAAATACGATAGAGTGTGGGCCAAATGGTTAGCTGAGGCCTCCACGGCAACCTCAGACTGAACATGTACATAATACCACTCTACGGGAGAAAGTGATACTGATACATTGGTCGATTTTTTGGTAATGTAATCTCTGATATGGGTTTATTTGATATCTATTATTGTCCCTTGGGTCTCAACTGATCTGATCCTGAAATACTTTAATTGAGCAGGAGCCAATACAGCACTAGGCTTGTTTGTTCTTTTCTTTCGGACGTGCTACAGCTGTATGATATTAATGCTGGAAGCAGCCCAATGGCCGGCTGGCACTGACTCCTGCGTGGGTCTAGTCCCAATGCTGTGGCAGGTTTACTGTTGTTGTTTGTATGTCTTATACTGTGGTGTAGTGGATAGCACTTTCACCTAGCAGTAAGAAGGGTCGCTGGTTCGAATCCCAACCACGACACTACCTGTCTGGAGTTTGCATGTTCTCCCTGTGCCTGTGTGGGTTTCCTCCGAGTACTCCGGTTTCCTCCCACACTCCAAAGACATGCTGGTAGGTTAATTGGATCCTGTCTAAATTGTCCCTAGTATGTATGAATGTGAGTTAGGGACCTTAGATTGTAAGCTCCTTGAGGGTAGGGACTGATGTGAATGTACAATGTATATGTAAAGCGCTGCGTAAATTCATGGCGCTATATAAGTACCTGAAATAAATAAATACTCAATAAAAAGATTAAAAAAACCCACTAGGGGGCGATCAAGGGGTTAAGTGTGTCCTAGAGAGTGATTCTAACTGGGGGGGGATGGGCGCTGGTCAGCAAGCAGCTAAAGCAGAACTCCAGGATACCATAAAAATTCATCAATCAGTTAATGGACTTATATAAAACACTAAACAGTTAATTAGTTAAGACTCACTGTTTAGGAGAAAAGTCAAGTAGAAAACTCATGATGACATAACTTTAATTCATATCCTTCCCTCTCACTCTTAACTTCACAAACTACTGTTCCCATCATGCCAAGTGATTTGTATGTGGGTGGGTACACTGAGCCTGTGTACTCCCCCACTTGTACAATGAAATCACACCCCCTCACCCTCACTGACACAAAGCAGGAGTAGATAAATAAAACTAATTTTTTTGGTCCTGTGGGTTTGCTGGTCTCAAAACACCGACCGCTGTTTATTCAAGTGTGCCTCATGACTTATTGTCCCCCCCCCCAGAAAAGGACGCCAGGGAATGCTGGCTTACTTCACTCACACAGTGACAAGCTGAGTTGGAGCTGACAAGTTTCCTCAAACCGTTTAACCCCACACATGCAGGCAGGGGGTAGAGATCTCACTAGTGACATTAAGAAGGCACTGTGACTGCCCAGACGGTTATCAGTATTAACTATGCAGATCACCGAAGACACACAGGGGAGAGATGGTTTTATAGTCTTTCTGTATAAGCAGAGGAGAACAGGAGTGAGATGAGCCTGTGGCTAAAAGTTAACCCCTCAATTGCCAGACAGTCAAGTTAATCTGTGGGTGCTTTAAGTAGTACAGGGTAAATGTGTCTCTGACACTTGAGGGCTTGAGGCTCGGTTCACAATTGCAATGCGGGAACCCTGCAAATCCACTGCGGATTCCCGTATCGCATATGACTCGCACAGTAATTCACACTACCATATGCGAACTGCTGGGAGTGTCAATGCATTGTTAATGACGCCCCCCATTTCAGCTCACATATCACACTGCGAGCTGACAATTCGGACATTAATCGGGTTGCATGGGACCCATGCGATCCGATTCTGGTGTGGACAAAAAAAGGTTCTGAGCGAGTTTGGTCCGAATGTGATGCGATATCAGCCATAAATCTGTATGGCTGAAAACACATCGCGCAGACATCGCATGTGATTTGCAGTGCTGTGCGACTCGCATGTGATCTCGCAGAGCGCGCTGGTGTGAACTGCCACTAACGGTTAGCCACAAGCTCAGCTCACTCCCCAGCAGCTATGGGGTTAAATCTATACAGCCACTCGGCTCCCCTCCTCCTCCTCTTATTAAGAAAGACCATAAAACTCTTTATCTTTCCCCTGTGTGGGTGTAAAATGTGTAGTGCTATTGTTCTATCAAGAATAAGTATGGTCAAATTAATGACATTAATATGTGAATAACACAATATAAAGAAATACAAAGTGCCATGTGCACAACACAATGTGAGGAGAAATTAATCCTTAAGTTGGAATAACATAATTATTACAAAAATAAAATTAAATAATTGAAATGATTAAAGTCCAAAATTTGAAGGTATTATCCAAAATATTCAGACAGAAAATTTGAACCAAACAGTGACAATCCAAACAAAAACAATGATTAGATGCACCACCACCAATAAATTAAAATATCATGAGTTCATTGACATGAATAAAGAGCTTAAAGTGAAAGGAAACAAAAGTCAGAGGATTGAAGGTATTATCCAGAAAGCCTTGAACAAAGAAATCCAATCAAAAGGTGACACCCCAAAAGGAACCACTGATAAGAAAGGAGGTTTACCAGATGTTGATGACTTAGAGAGGCTTATACCACCTAAGTCTCAAAAGGCTTATGGGTCAGCAAGCTCGATAGGTACAGCAAGCTCAACAGGTACAGCTGGTCCTGGATAAAACTGGTAACTTGACTCAAAACATTCCCAGACATCAAATAGATTGTAAAAATTGTGTTCTTTATTGGGGCCAGAGGCTTGGTGTCCACATGCCATGCGAGATAAATGGAGAAAAATTCACATAGCGTGATACAGTTTCAAAATGATATTTATTAAAATCAAAATTTTTTAAACTCACATGTTAAAAGATCATCAAAGGCTTCATAAGAGGTACAAGTACATAAGCGATGTGTATAAGTGGGTCCACCCATCACTCTACATTCATTCCTTGTGTGTGATTGGTCTGTAATTCGTATATACAGAAAGTTAACAATCTGGATACTCCCCTCGTATTAGCTCCACCCCTCCATGGGGCAATTAATCTGTCTATGATCAAGAATTGAGTATCTGTTGGATCGCGATCATGATGTTGCCTATAGTGTCGGGGTACTGTAAGTCTCAAAAGGCTTATGGGTCAGCAAGCTCGATAAGGAGTGTCGCGAGGGCAGTTACGTCAGGTACTGTACATTCAGGGTTATCAAACCCCTCCTACTCAGCTCCCTCCAGCTATACATATGTTTAGAGATTTGGTGTTAAAAGATCTTGCCAAAATACCATCTAAACAAAATTTCAATAATTCTTTGCCTCAAGCGGGTGTTAAATCCTTGTTAAATCCTTGTGTGTCCCGCCGACAAAGGAGGAGGCATAGTTTTGTCGGATACAGAATACATGGGAGAAATGTACTATAATTTGAGTGATCAAGAAACGTACAAAGAATTACACAGTTATCTAACATCTAAATTTAAGAGCGAGTTGAATAGCCTCATCTCTAAGTGTTTTGATTCATTAATGTTAAATCAAAGAAAAATCGTTTAATCATATCGGTTCCTTTTTTGAGTGTCACCTTTTGATTGGATTTCTTTGTTCAAGGCTTTCTGGATAATATCTTCAATCCTCGGACTTTTGTTTCCTGTCACTTTAAGCACTTTATTCATGTCAATGAACTCATGATATTTTAATTTATTGGTGTTGGTGCATCTAATCATTGTTTATGTTTGGATTGTCACTGTTTGGTTCAAATTGTCTGTCTGAATTTTTTGGATAATACCTTCGAATTTTATACTTTAATCATTTCAATTATTTAATTTTATTTTTGTAATAATAATTGTTGTTCCAACTTACAGATTAATTTCACCTCCCATTGTGTTTACATGGCACTTTTTATTTCTTTATATTGTGGTGTTCACATATTAATGTCATTAATTTGTCCATACTTATTCTTGATAGAATAATAGTGCTACACATTTTACACCCACACATATTGCTTTTAGTCCACAGCTGTGTTGGCAGCTATTTTTCTATTTTCACACAGCGTGGTATTTTCCCCCCTTTTTTCATCTCTCCCCTGTGTGCCTTGGATGATGGCACAGTTAATACCAATCACTGATTTCTGGGTTGTCACAGTGCCTCTTAATGTCACTAGTGAGATCTCTACGCCCTGCCTGCCTGTGTGGTTGCCCAGCATGTATGGGGTTAAATGGTTTGAGGGAACTTGTCAGCTACAATTCGGATTGTGATGGGAGGAGGGGGAACACTGCCACTGTGGGAGGTTCAGACGGGGTATCTCAGACTTACTGGTCCCCACACTGCAGCGAGCAGGAATTGTTGGCTGAACTAAACTACAGGTGGGACGTGACAAGACCGGTGGAATGCAAGGCATAGCAGCCTGCGGTCTTGTAAACCGCAAAATACAGATAATCAATCCCATTATTTAAAAAATACACAGGCTTCCCAAAAACTACAGAGGCAACCAGAAAACAGACTACATATTCTAAAAAGATAGGAAAGCAGCATTAAATCTATAAAAAGAAAAAAAATGAATCCTGAGTTCTGCTTTAATCTCAGGCACCATCTCAGGTTTCCCCTAAGTGACTGCATGGGAGCCCAGAGACCCATTGTCTCATCTTCCCAGGCAGTCTTACTACTTTTCACACAATACCCAGATGGAAGAGATCTTCTCTTTCCCTTGACAGGAAGGTTAGTTAACGTGTCTGACTATTGTGTCTAATCTTCTAGGTTTAGTCTTATTGCTCACTGTACTGATGCATTTTTTTCTGTCAGAAATATCTGATGCTTATACATGGATGGGCTGTATATAATTTACACGTATGCACACATAGTTAAAACACTGCCGGAAACTTATGTGCATATTTGCGCAAAAATACTGACTGAATGCTTCATTTACTAATCTAAACACAGCGTGTGTTCATGTGTCTGTGTGTACAGGCACATTAAAAACAATAGGCTGCATTTAGAGAAGTTAAAAAAATAAATACAAAATAAATACTATGCTTGAAAACTGAGTAAACGGTAACAGAGTGGGACAAAAATGTAAGCCTTCACAGTTTTCATGGATAAGTCTCAGTAGTATACAGAATGACATCTTCAAGAAAAGAAGTGTAAATATTCAAAAGAAAACTAGGAATTTGAAGGACTGTAATGTGTGTTATAGTCCATACTCGGCAGAATATTTTCTATGTATGGCATTTTGTGTATTAAGTTCAGGACTCTAATGAGATATATTTCTACAGTCTTTTGCCTAGGTTAGCAAATTTGTACATGTCAAAACAAACAAAACAAAACAAATGATAGTGGCCTCAAAGTTCTTCTCTGGGCAAGTCTTACCTACATCTCTGAGATTATACCCCCCACAGATCTGAAAAGGTGGTGGGGGGAGGCTGAACATGGACCTAATTAAGACTTGCATTCTGTTTCAGCCAGAAACCAAATCAAGAGGTCTTCAGGCAGATTCAGTAGATGCCCTTGTCTCCTCCTGGGTGCAGTGCTTCCTGATGCAATTGTTTTTTCTATTCAAGCTTCTTTCACTTCCATAGAGAATAGGAGGGGAAAGGAATCTTATAATTTTGATAGATCCAGACTAGACAGAAGTCTGGTAATCAGATCTGGTTGCAGACCCGTGTGGCACTCACGTTGAGCAGATCACCTACTTCAGGGTCTGATCTACATCCTGCTCCTGTTGCTAGCTTTAATGAAACGATTATTGAAGCCCAGGAGCAGAGGGGTCTCTCTGAGGTCTTTTGTATCTTGTACATTTCTTTGGGTTGGAAAACCATCTTTTCCCTATGGAATGGTTTGCCATTGTGCTTGAAAGGCATAAATTCATTGGTGAGAGTTCTTGGCTTTAGTCCTCAAACATATTCAATCTCCCAGATTGTGAGTTTTCTTCCGTCAGGCATAGGTCTGTGTCTATCACTAAAGGATTATCTTACCACAATAGCTTTCTTCATGAATACTAATGCTGTATTCCTGAAAGGTCCCTGGAGAGGCAATGAGTTAAGCCACACGATCGGATTGTTGGCAAACAAAACCATGGACTTTTGTCCAAAGGGCGTTGGCCCAAACTTGTCTTGCATGCACACTGCACACAATTGTTGGCCAACAAATACGAACATAGTGACGTACTATGTGTTGTTTTTTAGCTCTTTAACGCCACCCTTTGGGCTCATTCTGCTAATTTCGTGTTAGTAGAAGTTTGAGTGTTGATTTGCACTTTTAATTTTGCGCTTTTTTAAATTTCGTGCTTTTTATTTCACGCTTTTCATTTCGCGCTTTTCAGTTAGTTTCTGAGTGGCTCTTCGTCAACCAGACATGTTGCGGAATCGGAGGAGATAATGTGTTATTTATTATTGGCCTTGGAGTTATTGCTTTGACATTATTTTTTTGGTTGAATAATGATTTGATTTGGTATATTTTCTATATTTTTGTATGCATAGAATGCATGTTTCGGTTAAGTTCTATTGGCAAATAGCATATCTAATTTTATTTGTTTTCTTTTTTAATGCACAATAAAAAAAATTGTGTAGAATAATACTTGGCTATGTGTTTTACTTCAAATGACAGTTTGGGAGTAGGCAGTTACATTTAAAAAAAAATACAATGTAAAATTGATAAGAGACTCCAACATAGTTGTATCTTTGATCTTAAAAACTACGGGATAATGGTGTTGTGGTAACTTGCCCCAAAAAAAGCATAATAATATTATTCTTAATATCACTAGAAAAAAATAGCCTTTGAAAATTTGTTTGCAATAACTCCATCAGTATCACTAGCAAAGCAGCTTCATTATTATCCCATTGAAGAGAATGTGCGCTGCATTTCGAGATTTCATAATTTGCCACATCACGAATGTTAATTCTCCATTATGAGCGCTAGTTTACAAGACCAATCGCTTCTGGCTCGTCGTTGCTTCCGAGCATGCATGTTTGTACTTTGGACTTTTGTCCCATGGACTTGTGTACACACGCTCAGAAAATCCGACAACAGGCATTTGTTAGTGGAAGATTTTAAAACCTGCTATACAACATTTGTCCGCGGAAAATCCCACAACAATTGTCCGATGGAGCATACACAAGGTCGGATTTTTCGGCAACAGCCTGTCATCGAACATTTCCCGTCGGAAAGTCCGATCGTGTGTACGAGGCTTAAGTCCTTGGCCTTTGACACAAGGCTTCAGCCTCAAGATTTGCAAAATTGCTACAAGGTCCTCCATCCACACCTTTCCTAAATTCTACTGGATAGATATGGCTGTATCAGCAGATGCTGCCATTTGGATGCAAGGTTCTGCAGATGGATATGTGATTTGCTTACACTTCTTGTACTACTTTGAGGTTTGATATGGCATGTTTAGGTGCACTTGCTTGATCCTCATTTTTTGGGGGGACTGCTTTTGGATATCTCAACATGCTGAAGAGTCCTTTGCCCTCCAATGATTGAGGGAAATTTTTTTCTGTGCTCATTAAAACATCCAAACGTAGTCTCAAACTACTGGGAGACGCCTTTAAAGGGTTAGTTAACCTTTACCAAAAAAGCCTGCGCAGGTAAGGAGTACTGTAGATAATAACTGTGCAGCTTTGACTAAACTTGGATAATGCCTTTGGTGTAGGTCATTTACATACCCCCTGAAGCCTGTCTGGAAAAACTCCCGGGGATGTCATCTCCAATCCTGCTTTGTTGCTAACATGCTCCTAGCTGTTACTGAACACCATCACAGGAGCAAACTCTCAAAAGCTGAGCTCAAAGCTACTGCACCAGGGGAGAGGGAGTGTATGTGAGGGAGTTTGAATCTGAGAGAAAGCTCACTCCTGTCTGTGGTAGGGGTGAGCAGCAACATTGGGAGTCTCTTAGCAACATCTTGCCAATGTCCTTAAAACAAAGCTGTATAGGATGATGCCATCCTTGGGAGTTTTTCAGTCAGGCTTCAGCAGGTATATATATGGCCAACACATCAAGGGCAAATTTCAACTTTCGTCAAAGCTGCCCAGTTTATCTACAGGAACCCCATTCCTGCATAGGCTTTTTTTGGTAAAGTTGAACTATCCCTTTGAGGCGAGCATTTACCCCCCCCCCCCCCCCCCCCCCAGAAGTGAGCAATGGCAGGCTTCACACTTCCTTAGCACAGATTTCTTTTTAAGGTCAATCTTTTACAACAGTAATATACAAATGTGTAACTTTCACAGCATCCAGAATAATGGCTAGCTTGTGTTCATTTGAATGTTTTTTTTTTTTTTTTTGTTTGTTTTTTTTTTTTTTTTTTTTTTTTTTTTGCTCTACCAGTTTCTCACCAGATGGAAAGGGAACTCCTGTGCCTCACATCACCTGTTGATCTCTTAGGTGGTCCTGTTCCTTCTTGCCTTCCATCTCCTCAGTTGCATCCTGATCCAGTTCTCCAGGAGTCCGGTGACCTGATACAGTTTGAGGAACAACTGTCTGGTGAGTTTTCTTTTTGCATTTGATAACCTAACCGTTTTTTATTTCTGTGCTATAATTTGGCCACTGTTTGCACAGGTTGTCTTGGTGAAAATTTATTTTCAGTTAAGAGCTACTACATTAAGTAGAGCTGCATGATTAATCGTTAGAAAACCACAATCTCGATTCAACCCCCCTCACGATCTTAATTTGCCATTTCCACGATTCATGTAACAAGTGCAGAGCTGTTCTCTGCTCAGAGCTGTCAAAAAAAAAAAAAAGCCGGCAAAATTTTAATAAACATTGCTCGGCACTGAGAGATAAAAAAAATTGTATAATTGGGTTCTTTTAGATCAAAGAGATGAACTTCAGTCTGTAAATGAGGTCAGCTTAACCACATAAAGACTAAGCCTTTTTCTGACACTTGTCGCTTACAAGTTAAAATCTGTATTTTTTTGCTTGAAAATTACTTAGAACCCCCAAACATTATATATATTTTTTAAGAGACCCTAGAGAATAAAATGGCAGTCATAGCACTATTTTATGTCAATATAATATAAAAGTGGATTGCGCTAACTTCTGTGTATGATACCACTGCTATAATATGCAAAAATAATAGGATATCTATCCTATGTAGCGTGCTTTTCTGTATCAATTAATATGGTGTCAAAAATATACTGTCCACATAGTGTTACTGGTGACAAAATATTCCAAAAAACTACCAAAAAACTGTTTAAAGTGCTAGTGCTAAAAAAATAAAATATGAAAAAATATTGAAAAATGTGCAATGTGCCAATATTACTTAGTGACCATCAAATATCAAATATCACATATCACCATGCATATATACTACACGCTGCAAAAAATGTCTTCAACATATGCATAAACACTACAGCCCACTAGATGTCCTCATTGGGTGATTACTTCTGTGCAATGACGTTAGGTGGTACCAAAAGCTATTTAAAGTGCTAGTGCTACAAAATATCGAAAAAATAATAAGCAATGTGCCAATATTACTAACAAAATATCACATATCAACATGTGTATGTACTACATAGTGCAAAAAATAATAAATAAATGTCCTTGAAAGGCTGCTATTGGACCCATCACAAACGGATTGGTTATCCTTAATGAACCAGAGGCGTTTATTCTTATTACATCTGGTGAGTGGCCATTGCATGAGGTGGTGGTGAAGTCACGATAAGTGGTGAATTAGGAGCACAATATACTGAAAAGGAACGTCGTTGCACAGAAGTGATCACTCACTGAAGACATCCAGTGTACTGTGCTGTTTTTGCATATGTCGAAGACATTTATTTATTCTTTTTTTGCACTATGTAGTACATATGCATGTTGATATGTAATATTTTGTTAGTAATATTGGCGCATTGCTTATTATTTTTTTTTTTATATTTTATAGCACTAGCACTTTAACCACTAAACCGTCCCATAGCCAAATGAAGGTTACAGGGCGGTTGCTTAACTGTGGGAGGGCATACAGTGACGTCCTCAAAGAATTCCGCTCTCGCGCGCCCCCAAGAGCATCTGTGACCGCCGGGTCCAGAGGACCCGGCCCATCACGGATCCCAGTAAATGGCCGCTAATCGCGGCCATTTACCATGTGATCACTCTGTCAAATGACGGAGCGATCACATGTAAACAAACCGGCGTCATCTCATGACGTCGGTTCCTCTCCTCCCCTCTCTGTACCGATCGGTACACTGTGAGCAGAGAGGGGGAGAGGGATAGCTGCTCAGTGACAACTGCCATCCATCCATCCATCCATGCTCAGCCATCCCTCAATGCTCTGCAATACCCTGCACTACTCTGCAATACTCTGCCATACCCCGCAATACTCTGCCATACCCCGCAATACTCTGCCATACCCCGCAATACTCTGCCATACCCCGCAATACTCTGCCATACCCCGCAATACTCTGCCATACCCCGCCATACTCTCCCATACCCCGCCATACTCTCCCATACCCCGCCATACTCTCCCATACCCCGCCATACTCTCCCATACCCCGCCATACTCTCCCATACCCCGCCATACGCTGCCATACCCCGCCATACTCTGCCATACCCCGCCATACTCTGCCATACTCTGCCATACCCCGCCATACTCTGCCATACCCCGCCATACTCTGCCATACCCCGCCATACTCTGCCATACCCCGCCATACTCTGCCATACCCCGCCATACTCTGCCATACCCCGCCATACTCTGCCATACCCCGCCATACTCTGCCATACCCCGCCATACTCTGCCATACCCCGCCATGCCCCGCTATGCTCCGCCATGCCCCGCCATGCCCCGCCATGCTCCGCCATGCCCCGCCATGCTCCGCCATGCCCCGCCATGCTCCGCCATGCCCCGCCATGCTCCGCCATGCCCCGCCATGCCCCGCCATACTCTGCCATGCTCAGCCATACTCTGCCATGCTCAGCCATACTCTGCCATGCTCAGCCATACTCTGCCATGCTCAGCCATACCCTGCCATGCTCAGCCATACCCTGCCATGCTCAGCCATACCCTGCCATGCTCAGCCATACCCTGCCATGCTCAGCCATACCCTGCCATGCTCAGCCATACCCTGCCATGCTCAGCCATACCCTGCCATGCTCAGCCATACCCTGCCATGCTCAGCCATACCCTGCCATGCTCAGCCATACCCTGCCATGCTCAGCCATACCCTGCCATGCTCAGCCATACCCTGCCATGCTCAGCCATACCCTGCCTTGCTCAGCCATACCCTGCCTTGCTCAGCCATACCATACCCAGCCATACTCGGGTGTACTCGGCCTCTGTATGTGGCCAAGCTGTGGAAGTCTCACACATGTGGTATCGCAGGCATCATTCAGATATTAGCTTTTTCAGCCGGCGATTCCCTACACCATAAGAATGATCATAGCGACTGTTCCACTGCTTGATCGTTCTTACGGGAGGTGAGAGGGGACGTCCCCCCTCCCGCCACCCTCCGGTGCTTCTACCGACTCACCGCTACGATCGAAGCCAGGTTCTTTCTTTTTTTTTTTTTTTTTTTTTTTTTTTTTAAATTTCAGGCTTCCCAGCCTAGAGGTGATATGTGGGGTCTTATTGACCCCATATCTCACTGTAAAGAGGACCTGTCATGCCATATTCCTATTACAAGGGATGTTTACATTCCTTGTAATAGGAATAAAAGTGATCAAAAAATTTTTTTTTTGGAAAAAAGCGTCAAACTAAAATAAAGTAAAATGAACAATAAAAAAAAAACCTTAAATTTTAAAGCGCCCCTGTCCCTGTGTGCTCGCATGCAGAAGCGAACGCATACGTAAGTCCAGCCCACATATGAAAACGGTGTTCAAACCACACATGTGAGGTAGGGCGCGAGCAATAATTTTGGCCCTAGACCTCCTCTGTAATTCCAAACATGTAACCAGTAAAATATTTTAAAGCGTCGCCTATGGGGATTTTTAAGTAGCGAAGTTTGGCACCATTGTGCAATTTTGAAAGGTGACATGTTGGGTATCTATTTACTCGGCGTAACTTCATCTTTCACATTATCCAAAAACATTGGGCTAACTTTACTGTTTTGGTTTTTTTAAAGCACAAAACTTTTTTTTTTTTTTTTTAACCACTTGAGCCCCGGACCATTATGCTGCCTAAGGACCAGAGGTCTTTTTCCAATTTGGCACTGCGTCGCTTTAACTGCTAATTGCGCGGTCATGCAATGCTGTACCCAAACGAAATTTGCGTCCTTTTCTTCCCACAAATAGAGCTTTCTTTTGATGGTATTTGATCACCTCTGCGGTTTTTATTTTTTGCGCTATAAACGGAAAAAGACCGAAAATTTTGAAAAAAAATGATATTTTCTACTTTTTGTTATAAAAAAAATCCAATAAACTAAATTTTAGTCATACATTTAGGCCAAAATGTATTCGGCCACATGTCTTTGGTAAAAAAAATGTCAATAAGCGTATATTTATTGGTTTACGCAAAAGTTATAGCGTCTACAAACTAGGGTACATTTTCTGTAATTTACACAGCTTTTAGTTTATGACTGCCTATGTCATTTCTTGAGGTGCTAAAATGGCAGGGCAGTACAAAACCCCCCCAAGTGACCCCATTTTGGAAAGTAGACACCCCAAGGAAATTGCTGAGAGGCATGTTGAACCCATTGAATATTTATTTTTTTTGTCCCAAGTGATTGAATAATGACAGAAAAAAAAAAAAAAAAAATATTTACAAAAAGTTGTCACTAAATGATATATTGCTCACACAGGCCATGGGCCTATGTGGAATTGCACCCCAAAATACATTCAGCTGCTTCTCCTGAGTATGGGGATACCACATGTGGGACTTTTTGGGAGCCTAGCCGCGTACGGGGCCCCGAAAACCAATCACCACCTTTAGGATTTCTAAGGGTGTAAATTTTTGATTTTACTCCTCACTACCTATCACAGTTTCGGAGGCCATGGAATGCCCAGGTGGCACAAAACCCCCCAAAATGACCCCATTTTGGAAAGTAGACACCCCAAGCTATTTGCTGAGAGGCATATTGAGTCAATGGAATATTTTATATTTTGACACAAGTTGTGGGAAAGTGACACTTTTTTTTTTTTTTTTTTGCATAAAGTTGTCACTAAATGATATATTGCTCACACAGGCCATGGGCATATGTGGAATTGCACCCCAAAATACATTTAGCTGCTTCTCCTGAGTATGGGGATACCACATGTGTGGGACTTTTTGGGAGCCTAGCTGCGTACGGGACCCCGAAAACCAATCACCGCCTTCAGGATTTCTAAGGGTGAAAATTTTTGATTTCACTCTTCACTGCCTATCACAGTTTCGGAGGCCATGGAATGCCCAGGTGGCACAAAACCCCCCCAAATGACCCCATTTTGGAAAGTAGACACCCCAAGCTATTTGCTGAGAGGCATGGTGAGTATTTTGCAGCTCTCATTTGTTTTTGAAAATGAAGAAAGACAAGAAAAAACATTTTTTTTTTTTCTTTTTTCAATTTTCAAAACTTTGTGACAAAAAGTGAGGTCTGCAAAATACTCACTATACCTCTCAGCAAATAGCTTGGGGTGTCTACTTTCCAAAATGGGGTCATTTGGGGGGGGTTTGTGCCACCTGGGCTTTCCATGGCCTCCGAAACTGTGATAGGCAGTGAAGAGTGAAATCAAAAATTCACGCCCTTAGAAAGCCTGAAGGCGGTGCTTGGTTTTCGGGGTCCCGTACGTGGCTAGGCTCCCAAAAAGTCTCACACATGTGGTATCCCCGTACTCAGGAGAAGCAGCAGAATGTATTTTGGGGTGTAATTTCACATATTCCCATGGCATGTTTGAGCAATATAACATTTAGTGACAACTTTGTGCAAAAAAAAAAAAAAAAAAATGTGTCTCTTTCCCGCAACTTGTGTCGCAATATAAAATATTCCATGGACTCAACATGCCTCTCAGCAAATAGCTTGGGGTGTCTACTTTCCAAAATGGGGTCATTTGGGGGGGTTTTGAACTGTCCTGGCATTTTATGCACAACATTTAGAAGCTTATGTCACACATCACCCACTCTTCTAACCACTTGAAGACAAAGCCCTTTCTGACACTTATTGTTTACATGAAAAAGTTTTTTTTTTTTTGCAAAAAAATTACTTTGAACCCCCAAACATTATATATTTTTTTAAAGCAAATGCCCTACAGATTAAAATGGTGGGTGTTTCATTTTTTTTTTTCACACAGTATTTGCGCAGCGATTTTTCAAACGCATTTTTTGGGGAAAAAACACACTTTTTTAAATTTTAATGCACTAAAACACACTATATTGCCCAAATGTTTGATGAAATAAAAAAGATGATCTTAGGCCGAGTACATGGATACCAAACATGACATGCTTTAAAATTTTGTTGCCACTGCACAAACGTGCAGTGGCAACAAAATAAATACATTTTTAAAAGCCTTTAAAAGCCTTTACAGGTTACCACTTTAGATCTACAGAGGAGGTCTACTGCAAAAATTACTGCCCTCGATCTGACCTTCGCGGTGATACCTCACATGCATGGTGCAATTGCTGTTTACGTTTGACGACAGACCGACGATTGCGTTCGCCTTAGCGCGAGAGCAGGGGGCGACAGGGGTGCTTTTTTTTTTTTTTTTTTTTTCTTTATTATTTTTCTGCTTTTTTTATCTTATTTTTAAACTGTTCCTTTCATATTTTTTTTTTTTAATCATTTTTATTGTTATCTCGGGGAATGTAAATATCCCCTATGATAGCAATAGGTAGTGACAGGTACTCTTTTTTGAAAAAATTGGGGTCTATTAGACCCTAGATCTCTCCTCTGCCCTCAAAGCATCTGACCACACCAAGATCGGTGTGATAAAATGCTTCCCCAATTTCCCAATGGCGCTATTTACATCCGGCGAAATCTAAGTCATAAAATGCTCGTAGCTTCCGGTTTCTTAGGCCATAGAGATGTTTGGAGCCACTCTGGTCTCTGATCAGCTCTATGGTCAGCTGGCTGAATCACCGGCTGCATTCTCAGGTTCCCTGTTGAGACAGGAGAGCCAGAGAAAAACACGGAAGACGGTGGGGGGGGGGGGCATTCCCTCTCACGGCTTGTAAAAGCAGTCTAGAGGCTAATTAGCCGCTAGGATTGCTTTTACATGAAAGCCGACCGCTGGCTGAAAAGAATGATACCAAGATGATACCTAAACCTGCAGGCATCATTCTGGTATAACCACTCAAAGTCGTGAATAGCGTACCTGAAGACAAAAAAATGGTTAACAATAAAGCACAGTAAACGGTAAAGTATAAAAAATTGCATACCTGAAAAGCAAACATGATAAAACATAACAACAATAAAACATTGCAGAATAGAATACAGTAAAAAAGAGCAGAACAATAGAGAGAGAATAGAGAGAGAGAGATCAATAAAACGACAACTATTTTTTTTTATTTTATATATATATTTTTTTTTTGACACTTTTTTTGTAACTAACTTTTGTAACTGTAACCGGTTCCAGGTTCGGGTCTCTCAAAATGCGATGGCATCTTGGGAGACCCTGTGAAAGTGTGCCTAGTCTGTGCAATGCTGTACCCTACGCTAATACTCAACTAGTGAATGGTAGCGTTCAAAACATTCACCAATGCAAAGACCAGGATTGTCAGGACAGGAGGGACAATAATAGCGGATGTCACGCCTATATCCACGCTTGCTGCAGACACAACATCTTTTTTGGGGGTTCGTTGGGTAGGGGTACTCGGGAGGACATAAAGAAAATGCCTCTCATGCAGCCGACTGCATTTGATTGGGGATGTGAATGGGGGAAGTACGGGCGCTGCAGAAGTGGTGGGTTCCCAATTAGGATTGGCGAATGCAGCAGGAAGGGCACTATGGGCATGACGGGCCTGTGTTTGTCTTCTTGGTGGCAGCGGGACACTACTTGTGCTTGCCACCTCACCAGCTTGAACTGCACTTATGGGACTGGCCACGTCACCAAGTGTTACTGCAGTGCTGGTTTGACTACGACCGGGGTGTACTAGGGCGCTGGTGCTTGCCAGTTCACCAAAACGCTACCAAAAAAACTGTTAGCGATCGCAGGGATCAGGCCTGACTCTGCGAACGCTGCAGTTATGTGTTTAGTGTTTTGTAAGTGTCAGTGATCGATCGATACTGCACTTGGGTGGGCTGGGCCGGGCGGAGGGGCAAAACGCAGGTGCTAGCAGGTATCTGGGCTGATCCCGCTAACACTGCGTTTTTGGGAACCCTAAACTGCTGGGGACGCTAGTATAGATCTGATCGGATCAGATATTGATCCGATCAGATACTATACCACTAAGGGAGGTGTACGGTGCGTGCGTGGGTGTTAGCGCTACTGGCGCTAACCTGACGCTGCCTGGTGCTTGCTTGCCAGTTCACCAAAATGCTACCAAAAAAACTGTTAGCGATCGCAGGGATCAGGCCTGACTCTGCGAACGCTGCAGTTATGCGTTTAGTGTTTTGTAAGTGACAGCGATCGATCGATACTGCACTTGGGTGGGCTGGGCTGGGCCGGGCGGAGGGGCAAAACGCAGGTGCTAGCGGGTATCTGGGCTGATCCCGCTAACACTGCGTTTTTGGGAACCCTAAACTGCTGGGGACGCTAGTATAGATCTGATCGGATCAGATATTGATCCGTACAGATACTATACCACTAAGGGAGGCGTATGCTGCGTGCGTGGGTGTTAGCGGTACTGGCGCTAATCTGACGCTGCCTGGGGCGACGCATATCACCGCCAGGCGATCAGGGGGCTAAACCTTTATTCGGTAATAAACGGCGGGTGCCCTGACACTATAAAAAATAAACGAACTAACCAGCGTCAACCGTAACGTTTATACGGTGATCAGTGGTGAAAGGGTTAACTAGGGGGCAATCAAGGGGTTAAAACATTTATTAGATAGTATATGGGGGTCCCTGACGCTATAAAACGCTGACGGCGAACCTAAATATTTACGTCCCTAACTAGCGTCACCAGCGACACTAATACAGCGATCAGAAAAATGATCGCTTAGCAACACTGGTGACAGGGGGTGATCAAGGGGTTAAAACTTTATTAGGGGGGGTTAGGGGGGTATCCTAGACCTAAAGGGGGGTAATATTCACTGTCCCAACACTGTAACTGTCACAAACTGACACTATGCAGTAATCAGAAAAAAAAAAAAAAAAAAAACCTGCTGGTGTCAGTTTGTGACGGGGGGGGGGGGGATCGGGGTGTTTTGTATGCCTGGCATGTTCTACTGTGTGTGTTGTGCACTTACATTGATGTCTTCTCCCCTCGGCGCTGGAACGGAATACCGAGCTGAGGGGAGATGACATCATTTCCTTTGCTGCTGTTTAGCATACAGCAGCAAAGGAATGTTCCCATTGGCCGGCGGCGATCGCGAGGGGGGGGCCACGAACGGATGGCCTTCCCCTCATCTCGGATCGCCGGGGAACAGAACGGGACCGCCTCGGGCGGCGGGGGGGGGTCCGATCGGACCCCCCACCCGCGGAAGGCAAATCACGTACATGTACGTGATTTTGCCTGCCCGTGCCGCTTTGCCGACGTAAATCGGCGTTAGGCGGTCCTTAAGTGGTTAAAAACACGTTCGAAAAATTGCAGCGCAAATACCGTGCAAGATAAAAAGTTGCAATGACCGCCATTGTATTCTCTAGGGTCTTTGCTAAAAAAAACATATATAATGTTTTGGGGTTCTATGTAATTTTCTAGCAAATAAATGATGATTTTTACATTTGGAGAGAAATGTCAGAATCGGCCTGGGTGCTCCAGAACGCCTAAAGGTGCTCCCTGCATGTTGGGCCTCTGTATGTGGCCACGCTGTGTAAAAGTCCCACACATGTGGTATCTCCATACTCGGGAGTAATAGCAGAATGTGTTTTGGGGTGTAATTTTGTGGTATGCATATGCTGCGTGTGAGTAATAACCTGCTAATATGACAATTTTGTGAAAAAAAAAAACTTGATTTTGCAAAGAATTGTGGGAAAAAATAACAACTTCAAAAAACTCACCATGCATCTTTCTAAATACCTTGCAATGTCTTCTTTCCAAAAAGGGGTCATTTGGGGGGTATTTGTACTTTTCTGGCATGTTAGGGTCTCAAGAAATTAGATAGGCCGTCAGTATTTCAGGTGTGATCAATTTTTATATATTGGCACCATAGCTTTTGGACTCTAACTTTCACAAAGACCAAATAATATCCACCGATTTGGGTTATTTTTACCAAAGATATGTAGCGGTATAAATTTTGGCCAAAATATATGAAGAAAAATTCCTAATTTGCAAAATTGTATAAGAGAAACGAAGAAAAATGCATTTTTTTACAGATTTTTTGGTCTTTTTCTTTTATAGCGCAAAAAATAAAGAAGCGGTGATTACCACCAAAAGAAAGCTCTATTTGTGTGAAAAAAAGGACAAAAATTTCATATAGATACAGTGTTGCATGACTGAGTAATTGTCATTCAAAATGTGAGCACCAAAAGCTGAAAATTGGTCTGGTTATTAAGGGGGTTTAAGTGCCCAGTGGTCAAGTGGTTAAATAGCTTTTGGTAGCACCTAACGTCATTGCACAGAAGTAATCACCCACTGAGGACATCTAGTGGGCTGTAGTGTTTATGCATATGTTGAGGACATTTTTTGCAGCATGCAGTATATATGCATGGTGATATGTGATATTTGATGGTCATTAACCACTTACCAACCGGCCCATAGCCGAATGACGGCTGCAGGGCGGTTGGACGTCCTCCCGGAACTCCCCTCTCGCGCGCCCCCTGGGGCGCGCACCCGAACACATCCGTGACCGCCGGGTCCAGAGGACCCGGCGCATCACGGATCCCGGTAAATGGCCGCTGATCGCGGCCGTTTACCATGTGATCGCGCCGTCAAATGACGGCGCGATCACATGTAAACAGACCGGCGTCATCTGATGACGCTGGTTCCTCTCCTCCCCTCCTGTGTACCGATCGGTACACAGTGAGCGGGGAGGGGGATGGATGGATGTCTACAGCGCTGTGGGATGGATGTGTAGTGCCCACAGCGCTGCACAGAGACATCCAGCCATCCATGCTCAGCCATCCCTCACTACTCTGCAATGCTGTGCAATACTCTGCAATACCCCCACAATACTCTGCAATGCTGTGCAATACTCTGCAATATCCCCACAATACTCTGCAATGCTGTGCAATACTCTGCAATGCCCCCACAATACTCTGCAATGCTGTGCAATACTCTGCAATGCCCCCACAATACTCTGCCATGCCCCCGCCATACTCTGCCATGCCCCCGCCATACTCTGCCATGCCCCCGCCATACTCTGCCATGCCCCCGCCATGCCCCCGCCATACCCCGCCATACCCCACAATACCCCGCCATACTCCGCAATACCCCGCCATACCCCGCCATACCCTGCCATGCTGAGCCATGCTCAGCTGTACTCGCCCTCTGTATGTGGCCAGGCTGTGGAAGTCTCACACATGTGGTATCGCCGTACTCAGGAGGAGCAGGAGAATCTATTTTGGGGTGTCATTTTTGGTATGTACATGTTATGTGGTAGAAATATTGTATAAATGGACAACTTTGTGTTAAAAAAAAGCGTTTTAACCACTTCCCGCCCGCCGGCCGTCATACAATGTCCTTGACTTTGTGCGGGGATATCTGAATGATGGGTGCAGCTACAGGCATCATTCAGATATCAGCTTTTTCAGCCGGCGATTCCCTACACCATAGGAATGATCATAGCGGCTGTTCCACTGCTTGATCGTTCTTACGGGAGGCGAGAGGGGATGTCCCCCCCCTCCCACGCTTCTACCGACTCACCGCTACGATCGAAGCCAGGATCGTTTTTTTTTTTTTTTTATTTCAGGCTTCCCAGCCTAGAGGTGAGATGTGGGGTCTTATTGACCCCATATCTCACTGTAAAGAGGACCTGTCATGCCATATTCCTATTACAAGGATGTTTATATTCCTTGTAATAGGAATAAAAGTGGTCAAAATTTTTTTTTTTTGGAAAAAAGCATCAAACTAAAATAAATAAAGTAAAATGAACAATAAAAAAAAAAAAAAAAAATTTTTAAAGCGCCCCTGTCCCTGTGTGCTCGCATGCAGAAGCGAACGCATACGTAAGTCCCGCCCACATATGAAAACGGTGTTCAAACCACACATGTGAGGTATCGCTGCGATCGGTAGAGCGAGAGCAATAATTTTGGCCCTAGACCTCCTCTGTAACTCAAAACATGTAACCAGTAAAAAATTTTAAAGCGTCGCCTATGGGAATTTTTGAGTAGCAAAGTTTGGCGCCATTCCACAAGCGCGTGCAATTTTGAAAGGTGACATGTTGGGTATCTATTTACTCGGCGTAACTTCATCTTTCACATTATGCAAAAACATTAGGCTAACTTTACTGTTTTGGTTTTTGTAAAGCAAAAAAACGCGTTTAAAAAATTGCTGCGCAAATACCGTGCGAGATAAAAAGTTGCAACGACCGCCATTGTATTCTCTAGGGTCTTTGCTAAAAAAACATATATAATGTTTTGGGGTTCTATGTAATTTTCTAGCTAATAAATGATGATTTTTACATGTAGGAGAGAAATGTCAGAATTGGCCTGGGTGCTCCAGAACGCCTGAAGGTGCTCCCCTGCATGTTGGGCCTCTGTATGTGGCCACGCTGTGTAAAAGTCTCACACATGTGGTATCGCCGTACTCGGGAGTAATAGCAAAATGTGTTTTGGGGTGTAATTTGTGCTATGCATATGCGGTGTGTGAGAAATAACCTGCTAATATGACAATTTTGTGGGAAAAAAAAAAAGTAAAAAAAAAACCTTGATTTTGCAAAGAATTGTGGGAAAAAATGACAACTTCAAAAAACTCACCATGCATCTTTCTAAATACCTTGGAATGTCTTCTTTCCAAAAAGGGGTCATTTGGGGGGTATTTGTACTTTTCTGGAATGTTAGGGTCTCAAGAAATTAGATAGGCCGTCAGTACTTCAGGTGTGATCAATTTTCAGATATTCGCACCATAGCTTTTGGACTCTATAACTTTCACAAAGACCAAATAATATCCACCGATTTGGGTTAATTTTACCAAAGATATGTAGCGGTATAAATTTTGGCCAAAATATATGAAGAAAAATTACTAATTTGCAAAATATTATAACAGAAATAAAGAAAAATGTATTTTTTTACAGATTTTTCGGTCTTTTTTCTTTTACGGCGCAAAAAATAAAGAACCCAGCGGTGATTAAATACCACCAAAAGAAAGCTCCATTTGTGTGAATAAAATGACAAAAATTTCATATAGATACAGTGTTGCATGACTGAGTAATTGTCATTCAAAATGTGAGAGCACCAAAAGCTGAAAATTGGTCTGGTTAGGAAGGGGGTTTAAGTGCCCAGTGGTCAAGTGGTTAAGGAATAGTGGCACATTGCACTTTTTTTAATATTTTGTCATATTTTATATTTTTTAGCACTAGCAACTTTAAAGTTTTTTTTGGTAGTTTTTTGGAATATTTTGTCACTAGTAACACTATGTGGACAGTATATTTTTGACACAATATTAATTGATACAGAAAAGCACGCTACATAGGATAGATATCCTATTTTTGCATATTTCAGCAGTGGTATCATACACAGAAGTTAGTGCAATCCACTTTTATATCATATTGATACTCTACCATTTTTGTGTAGGCTTGTATGTATGCAGCAAACTAAAATTTTAGTTTTGCACCGGTAGCACATCTGGTCGGATTACAATATTTTATGTCACACTGTAATTGCACAGCGGTCTTTCAAATGCAATGTTTTGGGGAGAAAATTAACTTCAATTAATGAAAAAAATAAAAAAAAATAAAAACAGTATAGTTAGCCCAATTTTTTTGTATAATGTGAAAGATGTTAAGGCGAGAGTCGTGATTTTTGTTTGAAGCAAAAAAATTGTGATTTTCATTTTATTCAGGATGGTGCAGCTCTAACATAAAGGGATCTCTGATTGAGAAATACACATTTAATGGTGTATCAAAATGTCAAGAGTTTTGGTGAGCGTGACTGTAGATTTTGTGTATAGAATACCAGTGTTCTTACATTTGGAATCTGTCTCCCAGTTTTTTGCTTGGCAAAAGGTAGTTTGTTTTTTTTGGTTTTTTTTTGGGGGGGGGGGTTTAACTTTTTTTTAACGGCAAAAACTTTTTAAAGAAAGGTGTCATTTAAATTGGAGTTCCACCCAAAAGTGGAACTTCCACTTATTTGTCTCCTCCAAAACCCTCCCTCTGGTGCCACATTTGGTGCCGCGGCAAAGCTCATCCCCCTTCCTCCTTCGCCGGGCCAATTAGCGCAGCATGTTTCACACATGTGCAGTAGAGAACCTGGCTGTGGAGCCGAAAGGCTTCACTGCCTGGTTCCCTTACCGGCAATGGCGCTGGCTGCCCCCGACGATCAGGCTGGGATGCCAACATCACGGGCTCCCCGGACAGTTAAGTGTCCATATATTAAAAGTCAGCAGCTGCAGTATTTGTAACTGCTGACTTTTAATATTTTGTGGGGTGGGCAGACCTCGACTTTAATTGCCATAGACTGTCTTTAGTCTATGGCAGGTGATGAGTAGTTTCCCATGTTAAAAACAACCATTGGAAATTAGTTTGTACTATTAAAAAAAAATGCAAAACACAAGTGCAAAATGTGACCAATTTGTGTTTACTGATGTCTGTAGTCTGCCAAGCAAAAAGGATGCTTAGTGCAGGTAGAGAACTATGATTTAATTGGTATTGTTGAAACTTGGCTTCATTCTTCAGATGATTGGGCTATTAATATTCCTGACTTTGCTCTCTTTTGGAAAGACAAATGTTTTGAAAAAGAAACTATTGAGAGAGACTAGTCCTGAGGGTCTCTGCTACATCCCAAAAACAAAATATTAGAGAAAGGAAGATGCACCAAGGGATAGTATGGACAGGGAACCAACACAGGATGGATGGAAAAATAGTACAAAATATATATAAAAATATGTAAATTTTATTCAAAATATAAACATCTAAAAAAAAATGATAGGAACATGAACACAAATGTAGAAATACAGCTACTGGATACTGCAGCAAACGATGACTGTAAGGACTCAAGGTCAAATGAGAAACGTAGCTGCAGCAAACAACCCTACATGTTTCGGAAAACACAAAAAGATTTCTTTTTATGATGTATGTACTTCCTTCTTCAGGGGTTCAGGTAAAGTGTACTGTTAAATTTCTGTCAAAAAAATATAAATATATATATATATATGTGTGTGTGTATGTATGTATAAATAACCAAACCGTAAATAAAAAGTAGATTTACATGTATAGATTAATTTTCAGAAGGGCAGGCATTCAAACACAGTGTATACTATACAGGTGGGTACTCACAAATCACATGTTCCTCTACAGAGAGATGGTGCACAGCAATAATGCAGGTAGATGGGTTCCCACGTCCGGAGGTCCCCTAAGTTAGATTGCAACCATGGGGGGACCCCAATCAAAAAAAGGGGGGGGGTCTCGTAGCCCTCTTCAATATGTAGTGGATAAAGTACAAGACGGGTCAAAGTCTGTTTGAGGCTTGGAATGGACTCCACCTCCAAAGAGGAGCGGCAAGTCAGAGCTCGCAGGAACCGCCCAAAGGGTATGGAGGGTGCAAATCTATCAGGCAAAAAGAGAAAAAAATATATACTGTGAGTATGTATGTATGCAAAAAAAAAAAAACTACTGGGATATGGACAAAAAGTCATCTCCCAGAGTTAAATCAATGAAAAAACATAAGATCAAAAAAATCAGTCAAAAATCAATAAAGACTCCTGAATGGCAGTCAGAAAAAATAAAAAAAAATACAAAGAACCATATGGCATGTAACAAAAAATAGAAAGTAAAAAAGTGAGTAAACAAGTGTATAGGAAAAGAAAAGGGACAAAAAACTGTTTGTTTCTAACCTTTTTCAGAATAATCCCCTTAGGTCCATGCAATGGTAGTGACAACCTCGACTGTGCAGCAATGATATGCTGCATGTACTGGTGTTAAATAGCCCAGGAGTGGTAAGAAAGAACAGCAGTTTAAATGTTTCAGACGTAAAACAAAAAGGTGTAGCCTGATGACTTCTACAATGTCTGGAAAGGCATATCCACACCTGTGTATGAAATACACCTGTGTGTGGGAACCCTCCATCAGCGGTTCCTCGGCCGATCCGGCTTCCCCGCGTCAAATGACGCGATGATGTCGACATAGGCCGCCGACACGGAACGTGGGCGGCAACTATTGGCAAGAATGGAAAAGGCCAGTGCGCAGGGAGCAGGGGATGCTACAGCACATGCGCACAGTCTCCACACAAATGCTGCCTCCATCCCTGGAAAGCCAAGGATCGGAGGCCCTCCCAGTGCCGGGGAGCGCCGACGAGCCACACCACCAAAAGACCGGGAGGGACCCATCCAAAAGCACACAACAAAAAGCATCTTGGTGTTTGTAAACAATAACTATAATTGGTAAATATAGATATAAATGTGAAGAAGGAAAGCGCTGCAAATAACTGGAAACTCCAGAAGTTTGGACTGAAAGGACGTGGAATCCCCATCTGTACATGTTGATATTGTTCAAAAAGATTAACAAAACTTGCAAAAGAGAAGGAACATGGATGATGTCATGATAGGGAGAATCATACGTAGAAGACGTTATATTGTTAGAACTACAAAGTATATTGAACACTTATGAAGGCAAAAAGATAATAACCATAAGCCATTAGTTTCAAGATGACAAAAAAAGGGTTTTGCATCGGCCGAGGAACCGCTGTTGGAGGGTTCCCACACAGAGGTATATTTCATACACAGGTGTGTGGATTAGGGTTGCCACCTGTCCAGGATTCACCCAGACAGTTCAGGTTTGGAATCATGCGTCCAGGTTTCAGACTGCCTGAAACCCAGACACCTTATTCAGACTGGGCCATGGCTTCCCAGCAGGTTTGCTGGCTGCAGTTGTCTATGCTGAGAGTGTCTGTTACACTCTCTCGCACACTGCCCAAAGCCAACACTAACAATATTAACAATCCCCCCCCCAAAAAAAAAAAAAAAAACACACAGACGGGAGAGGAGAGAGGGCTCGATCTACTCCTGTTCCTCCCGCCCCTACCCTTCTGTGTCTGCCCACACTCCAATTCCTGGCACTGTGCCTCAGAAAAGGTTAGTGGGGGCCAGAAATTGGAAGTCTAGCAGCCTCAGATACATCTGAATGAGAGGTGCTGACTGCCAAGGGGTGAGTGAGCTCACCATCCATCCCTGTCTGTGATTGAAATCTCCCCCCTTCTCTCTCCTGTCTGAGTGAGTACACTAAGGTAAATCAGGGTTCTCAGAGCACCCCTTACATCAGAGTTCCCTTTACACCAAAGGCCACAGCGTTCCCCCTTACAGCAGAGTCCTCTCCGCACAGAGTGTTCAATCCCCCCCCTTAAATCAGGGTTCCCAGAGCATCCCTTATGTAAGAGTCGCCAGAGTTCTCCCTTACATCAGAATCTGCAGAGTCCCCCTTACAGTGAAAGGGAACTCTGCAAGTTCAGATGTAAAAGGGGAACTCTGTAGACTGATGTAAAGGGGGACGCTTGTTAACGTCATATGATTAGAAATGTTATTTAACAGCAAATATGTATATATAATAAAAAAAAAATATATTAAAAAAAAAATTGTTGTGTGCAGCTAAAGTGTTCGGGTTTAATTTGAAGGAAAGGTGGAAACCCTAGTGTGGATATGCCTTTCCAGGCATTGCAAAAGTCATCAGGCTACACCTTTTTGTTTTACATCTGACATTTAAACATTTAAACTGCTGGGATTGGTTGTTCTTTCTTACCACTCCCAGTCCTGGGCTATTTAACACTGGTATGTGCAGCATATCATTGCTGCACAGGCGAGGTGGTCACTACCATTGCATGGACCTAAGGGGATTGTTTCTAACCTTTTTTCAGAATAAACAGTTTTCTTTGTCCCTTTTCTTTTCCTATTCACTGTTTACTCACGTTTTTTACTTTCTATTTTTGTTACATGCCATATGGTTCTTTGTATTTTTATTTATTTTTTCTGACTGCCCTTCAGGAGTCTTTATTGATTTTTGACTGATTTTTTTTTATCTTATGTTTTTTCATTGATTTAACTCTGGGAGATGACTTTTTGTCCATATCCCAGCAGTTTTTTGCATACATACATACTCACAGTATATATGTATATATTTTTTTTCTCTTTTTGCCTGATAGATTTGCACCCTCCATACCCTTTGGGCGGTTCCTGCGAGCTCTGACTTGCCGCTCCTCTTTGGAGGTGGAGTCCATTCCAAGCCTCAAACAGACTTTGACCCGTCTTGTACTTTATCCACTACATATTGAAGAGGGCTTTTTTTTTGATTGGGGTCTCCCCATGGTTGCAATCTAACTTAGGGGACCTGGGAACCCATCTACCTGCATTATTGCTGTGCACCATCTCTCTGTAGAGGAACATGTGATTTGCGAGTACCCACCTGTATAGTATACACTGTGTTTGTATGCCTGCCTTTCTGAAAAGTAATCTATACATGTAAATCTACTTTTTATTTACTGTTTGGTTATTTATACATATATTTTTTTTTTTTCCGATAGAAACAGCACACTCTACCTGAACCCCTGAAGAAGGAAGTACATACATCATAAAAAGAAACAAATCTTTTTGTGTTTTCCGAAACATGTAGGGTTGTTTGCTGCAGCTACGTTTCTCATTTGACCTTGAGTCCTTAGAGTCATCATTTGCTGCAGCATCCAGCAGCTGTATTTCTACATTTGTGTTCATGTTCCTATCAATGTTTTTAGATGTTTATATTTTTGTATTTTGAATAAAATGTATATATTTTGTACTATTTTTCCATCCATCCTGTGTTGGTTCCCTGCCCATACTATCCCTTGGGGCATCTTCCTTTCTCTACTCTCTTGGAAAGACAGGGTAGAATGAAAATGAAAAGTTGGTGGTGTCTGTCTCTGTCTCTGTGAGAAGTGATCTTTAAAAAACAAGTGTGAAACATCTGGGTAATGGTGACCATACCAGGATTTCATTTAATGTTCGCTGCAAAGAACAAGAACATACTCGGGAAAAAAAACCTAATTTTAAGATGGCAACGTTTTCCAAGGCTGAGTGCTGCTCTCCAAGATTGACAACCCACCCCCCTTTCACACCGGTGCGACTTGTCATGCGATTTGACAGGTCCAAATTGCATGACAAGTCTCACCCTATTAACATTTATTGGTAAAGTTGATCCTGGGAATATCCGATTGCCTCTCAGGGGATCAGGAAGGAAATGTTTCCCCTACTGGAGCAAATTGAATCAAGCTTTGCTGTTTTTTTCCTTTTTTTTTTTTTTTTGCCTTCCTCTGGATCAACTGTTGGTATTGGGTTGTGTATATGGGATTGTGGTATGTGTGTGTGTGTGTGTGTGTGTGTGTGTGTATATATAGATATATATCTATATATATATAGATATATATCTATATATTTTCCCTTTTTTATAGGTTGAACTAGATGGATTTGTGTCTTTTTCAACTTGACTATGTAACTATTTTTATTCTAAAGCAGGGGTCTTCAAACAAGGGGCCAGTTCACTGTCCTGCAGACTTAAGGGGGGCGCAGACTTTGACCATTGGGTGTAGGAAATGTCCTGACGTCAGTGGGGTAAAACAACGCCCCATCTTTGGTGTCAGTGGGAGCAATTGTGCCCGATCGGTGGTGTTATTGGGAGGAAGTGTGCCCCATTGTTGGTATAATTGTGCCCAGTTGTTGGTGTGCTTGGGCGCATTTGTGCCGTGTTAAAGACTGGTTAGATGGCCGCTTACCAGATCCATAGATCCTCATATGATCTAAATGCGCGTGTCCGGTATCTTAACAGAGAGGAATCAGCTGTTGGAGATCACTCACTGGGACTCCAGATGAACGCAGACTCTCTGTGCTCAGACAGTAACAGATTAGGGAGGTAGGAAGACTTTTAGTGTTATTAAACACCACAAAGTTTAATAAAATAATTGCACTTACAAAAAATATTTGAAAAAAAAAATATATTTTAAAAAGCGAACAATGTTTGCACGGCCGCCTGCAGTATGACCCATGCATCTCAACGTCACACCACTAGCTCCTGTCCGATGTGTTTCCCCTGAATCGGCGTCAACTGGGATTGGGAGGCTCCAACTAATGTATGGTGTGGTACCACTGGTTTGGTGTAAGGTAATTGGGCCTATATTTAACCACTTCCGGACCACCCACCGTGGATATACGTTGCTACTTTGTCGTTAAATACCGTTGTTCTGGCAGCAGGTAGCTGCCAGAACCCCGGTATTTTTATTCATGGCGGTCTGCTTTAAGATAAGTGGTCTCCGCGGTGGATTTGCCGCAAGATCACGTTTATCGGCGACATGAGAGGTGCCCCCCTCCTGCCGCATCCCGGTTATCTCCGCCACTTACCATCGGTAGCAGCGGAGGCAATCCGATGCTATCCCCTGATTGACAGGAAGTCGAGTCAGGTAATGATGGCCCCCACTCGACTCTGTGCCATTGTATGACGAAAGCGACATCAAACGTCCCTTCCGCCCAATGGCCTTGAAGGGACTTATTTTATTCTATTGCTTTTAAGTGAAAATGTAAGATCTGAGGTCTTTTTGACCCCAGATCTCCCATTAAAGAGGTCCTGTCATGCTTTTTTTTTTCTATTAAAAGGGATGTTCCTTGTAATAGGAATAAAGGTGATCCAATTTTCTTTTTTTTTTTTTTTTTTTTTTAAGGGACAGTGTAAAATAAGCAAAATAAAATAAAAATTGAAGAGCCCCGTACCTCCGTGCTCACGCGCAGAAGCAAACGTTTATGTAAGCTGCTCCCGCATATGTAAATGGTGTTCAAACCACACATGAGGAGTATTGCCACGATGATTAGAGCGAGAGCAATAATTCTAGCAAAAGCACTCCTCTAACTCAAAACTGGTAACCTGTAGAATTTTTTAACCGTCGCTTATGGAGATTTTTAAGGGTCAAAGTTTGTCGCCATTCCACGAGCAGGCGCAGTTTTGAAGCATGACATGTTGGGTATCAATTTACTCAGCGTAACATTATCTTTCACAATATAGAAAACAATTGGGCTAACTTTACTGAATTCTCTTTTTAATTCAAAATAGTGTTTTTTTTTCCAAAAAAATTGCGTTTGTAAGACCGCTGCGCAAATACAGTGTGGCATAAAGTATTGCAACGACGGCCATTTTTATTCTCTAGGGTGTCTGAAAAAAAAATATAATGTTTGGGGGTTCCAAGTAATTTTCTAGCAAAAAAAAGATTTTAACCTGTAAACAAGTGTTAAAGAAAATAGGCTTGGTCCTTAAGTGGTTAAAGAAATTGAAATCTTTACCAACTAACTAGAGACTGGCTAGTTTGACCTCTATAGTCGGGAAGATACAAGAGCTTAAAAAAAAAACCACACAGTTTTTGCCAGAAAAATATTTTAAGCGATAGCATGGACTCCCGAAACACCAAAATTGTCTAACTTTGAGGAGGTAAGAAAAAAACTTGGAAAAGGAGTGGCCATGAATATATTATTCTTGAATTTTGCAAAAGCATTTGACACAGTTCCTCGCATACAGCTAATGTGTAAGGTAAGGTTTACAGGCTTACAAAGTTAAGTTTGTAAATGGATAGAAAACTGGCTAAAAGATCATATTCAGAGTAGTGATTGATTCACTCTGTGAAAAAAAGAGTTATTAGTAAAGGTTATTAGTGGTGTATGCCAAAGTTCGGTGAGGGGCTCCTTACTTTTTAACCTATATATAAATGTTGTAGATTTTGGGATTCAAGGAATAATTTCAGTGTTGCATATGACACCAAGCTATGCAGTGACACAACGACCCCACAGTCTGTCTCCATCTTACAAGCCGACCTCAATGCACTAACCACTTCAGCCCCGGAAGTATTCACCCCCTTAATGACCAGGCAATTTTTTGCGATATGGCACTGCGTTGGTTTAACTGACAATTTCATGGTTGTGCGACGTTGAACCCAAACAAAATTGATGTATTTTTTTTTTCCCTCAAATAGAGCTTTCTTTTGGTGGTATTTGATCACCTCTGCGGTTTTTATTTTTTGCACTAAAAACAAAAAGACTGACCATTTTGAAAAACAATATTTTTTACTTTCTGCTATAATACATATCGAAAAAAATATATAAAAAAACTAATTTATTCATCAGTTTAGGCAAATATGTATTCTGATACATATTTTTGGTAAAAAAAAAATCACAATAAGCGTATATTGATTGGTTTGTGCAAAAGTGATGGCGTCTACAAAATAGAGGAAAGATTTAGGGACTTATTATTTTTTTTGTTTTTACTAGTAATGGCGGTTTTTGGGGGTTTTTTTGCGGGACTGCGACATTGCACTGGCAGGGAATGGGTTAACACTAGGGGGTGATCAAGGGGTTTAGTGTTGCCTAGGGAGGTGCTTCTAACGGTCAGGGGGACGGACTGACTGGGAGTAGAAAGAGATTACTGTTCCTGATCACTAGCAACAGCTGATCTCTCCCTCTCCCTCTCCTTTCCTCTCCCCTCCTTTCCTCTCCCCTCCTCTCCTCTCCCCTCCCAAAATGGGGATCCACCTTGTTTACATAGGCAGATCCCTGTTCTGCCTCTCTTAACCGCGATCACGTGCCCGCGGTACCACATGCACATACCGACCTACAGGTACGTCGGTTTGCGCAGCCGAGCCACCTTGCCGCAGTATATATCCAGAAGGCGGTCGACAAGTGGGTAATGGGGGCAACTACAGTGCCTTAAAGTATTCATACCCCTTGAAATTTTCCACATTTTGTCATGTTACAACCAAAAACGTAAATGTATTTTATTGGACTTTTATGTGATAGACCAACACAAAGTGACACATAATTGAAGTGAAGTGGAAGGAAAATGAAAAATGGTTTTCCAATTTTCTTACAAATAAATATCTAGAAAGTGGTGTGCATTTGTATTCAGTCCCCTTTGCTCCGATACCCCTAACTAAAATCTAGTGAAACCAGTTGCCTTCAGAAGTTTCCTAATTAGTAGAGTCCACCTCTGTGTAATTTAATCTCAGTATAAATACAGCTGTTCTGTGAAGCCCTCAGAGGTTTGTTAGAAAACCTTAGTGAACAAACTGCATCATGAAGGCCAAGGAACACACCAGAGAGGTCAGGAGAGTTGTGGAGAGGTTTAACCACTGCAGCCCCAGAAGGATTTGCCCCCTTCCTGACCAGGCCATTTTTTTGCGATACAGCACTGCGTCGCTTTAACTGATTGCCCAGTCGTGTGACGTAGTACCCTGGCAAAAGAGTTTTCTTTTGGTGGTATTTGATCACCTCCTGAGGTTTTTATTTTTTGCACTCTAAACAAAAAGTGACAATTTTGAAAAAAAAACTATTTTTTCCTTTTTGCTATAATAAATAGATCGATCTATCTATCTATCTATCTATCTATCTATCTATCTATCTATCTATCTATCTATCTATCTATCTATCTATCTATCTATCTATCTATCTATCTTCTTCTACTTATTTTTTGGTAAAAAAAAATCTTAATAAGCGTATATTGATTGGTTTGCGCAAAAGTTATAGCATCTACAAAATAGGGGATAGCTATATGGCATTTTTATTTATTTTTTTGGGGACACTTTTGACACTTTTTTGGGACCATTGACATTTATATAGCGATCAGAGCTAAAAATAACCACTGATTACTGTGTATATGTCGCTGGCAGGAAAGGGGTTAACACTAGGGGAGATCAAGGGTTAAAAATGTGTTCCCTCAGTGTGTGTTCTAACTGGGGGGATGGGAGTAATTAGCGGAGGAGACCTATCGCTTTTCCTAACTAATAGGAACACACGATCTGTCTCTCCTCTCCTGACAGCACCGGGATTTGTTTACACACACAGATCCGCTTTCTGTCTCTCTTGCCTGCGATTGCGAGTGGCTGGCCAAGGGCGTCTGGTTCCCCGCTGTGCAGCGGGGAGCCAACATACCTGTATGTGGTTTTGCACAGGGCTGCTGACATATATGTACGTGTGCCAGTCGGGAAGTGGTTAACCACCTATGGAGGAGCCTCATTTGTGAGATTTGTTGTTTTACAAGTTAAAATTATTTTTCGTTATTGTACAATCATGGGACCCAGAGCACCATAGTGATCACTATGTGGGTATATAGGCACCATCAGGTGATGGACACTGGTATGCCCAATACAGGAAGTTCACTCCCTACATAACCCCTCCTCCTTCCAGAAGTACCTTAGTTTTTTTGCCAGTGTCTAAGGTGTTGGCCACGAGTGAAGATGTGCTCTGAAGAGCTTGCTGGGTTTAAACATCCTCCATAGACTGGATCCATCCAAAGTGCCACCTGAGGCCAAGGTGGATGGTACTCGGGCCTCGTATATGAAGCGTGAGGTTTTGCCTGTAACGCCTCTTTGTAGGGCTGGACCCCAACACCCAGGACTTTTTTGGTCATGCTACATTACCTGAAGTTTTTCCTGAGGGGTGCTATACAGGTCCAAGGGAGTGGAACCTCCTATAATAGGGACCCAGTCCATGAAGGTTTGCTAACGCAGCCCACCGTGATGGGTGACGTTTGGATCTGTTGTTACAGCAGTATCCTGCAGTGAGGAAAAGGTAAGGGAAGAAGCCTAGGAACTGTAAAAAGTCCACCTATGCTTTTTTCTTACATAAGTAAAATGTTGTCATGCCTAAAGTCTCCACTAAAGGGAGTAAATGCATACCTTAGTACGTTGCTTCTCAGTCAGCTCAGAAGTCCCAGCTAAACAACACGTGTGTGGTCTCAGCAAACCTGGGGGGATTCTTCATCTAGAACATATCCCCCTGGGGGAGGGAGGGTACAGCAATAGCTTCTACGACTGAGGGTAGGAGGGGTGATAGGCGGTTGGCTAAAACTTTTCCGAATAATTTAATATTTAATTTAAGGAGCGAAATTGGCCGGTAACTGCTACACTGAGAGGGCTCCTTTCCTGGTTTGGGGAGGACAGAGATGTTGGCGGTTAAAAGGTCTTCAGATGGTAAGTGGAAGTTGTCTATGGAATTGAATGCTGCTGAGAGCAGTGTCGTGTGAGGCAAGGGGCAAATGATTTATAAAACCTGGGGGAAAACCCATCTGGCCCAGTCATTTTCCAGATTTCAGACCTTTAATGGCGCCTAGGAACTCGGATTCAGACAGAGGCATATCCAAATCGGCGGACTCCTCGGCGTCAACCTGCGGTAGGGCTATCTCTAATACGTAGTGCTCCATGCTAGAAAGGGGTGGGCCCCTTAATTGGTTTTTAGGTGGCGAGGGCAAATTATATAATTGAGAGTAGTGGTGCCGAAAGGCAGCGGATATACTCCGAGTGTTAATCTTTTGTTGGTCGGTGGTGCAGATGAGTTGTATGGGACGACGTGGCGGGCGCAGGTGAAGGGCCCTCGCTAAGTGTTGCCCACATTTGTTGGTTAAAGAATAATGGTGGGTTACCTGCGTTATCTCCTAGCTATGAGAGAGTGGGAATCCAGAATACGAAGCAGTTCTCGGCGGATGTTTGAGAGGCCTACATGTATTTTAGGATCTAGGTCTCGTTTATGGGAGAGTTAGAGTGTGGCTATAGTGGATATAAGCCAGGCAACATCAGCGGTCCTGGGTTTCTTTAAGCGGGAGCGGTGTTGTATGAATACCCCACAAAGCACACATTTTAAAGCTACCCATTTATTGAGGGCTGGTTTCGTCAGACCGGTGATCCTGAACAAAGTCACGGATTGTCTGCTTAATCACTGCTACACATGGGGTGTCTTTCCATAAATTATAGTTTGACCACACATATATAATATTTTTTTTCTAACACCCTAGAGAATAAAATGGCGGTTGTTGCAATACTTTCTGTCACACCGTATTTGTGCAGTGGTCTTGCAAGCGTGCTTTTTTGGGGGGGAAAAAAATACAGTTTTTTTAATTAAAAAATAAGACAACAGTAAAGTTAGCCCAATTTTTTTTTATATTGTGAAAGATAATGTTACGCCGAGTAAATTGGTACCCAAGATGTCACGCTTCAAAATTGCGCCCGCTCGTGGAATGGCGACAAAATTTTTTTTAAAAAATCTCAATAGGCGACAAGAAATTTTACAGGTTGCATGTTTTGAGTTACAGAGGAGGTCTATGGCTGGAATTATTGCTCTCGCTCTAACGATCATGGTGATACCTCACCTGTGTGGTTTGAACTAGGGCTGAAACAACTAATCGATTAACTACTTAATGACCGCGCTATAGCCAAATGACTGCTACAGCGTGACTCGATAACTCTGGGAGGGCGTACATTGACGTCCTCCCAGAATCTTGCTCCCGTGAGCCTCCTGAGGACCCGGCGCATCACAGATCACGGTAAATGGCCGCTGATAACAGCCGTTTACCTCGTGATTGCTCCGTCAAATGACGGAGCAATCACTTGTAAACAAACCGGCGTCGCATCCGGTTCCTCTCTGCTGCTGCTGCAGCGCTGTGGGCTGGATGTGTAGTGCCCACAGCGCTGCCCTGTGTCCACTCCATCCATCCATCCATCCATACTCAGCCATCCATCTATCCATGCTCAGCCAGCCATCCATGCTCAGCCATACTTATCCATCCATCCATGCTCAGCCAGCTGGATAGCATGGATTTATCCATGCTCAGCCATCCATCCATGCTCAGCAATACTCATCCATGCTCATCCATCCATTCGTACTCAGCAATACTCATCCATGCTCATCCATCCATTCGTACTCAGCAATACTTATCCATGCTCATCCATCCATTCGTACTCAGCAATACTCATCCATGCTCATCCATCCATTCGTACTCAGCAATACTCATCCATGCTCATCCATCCATTCGTACTCAGCAATACTCATCCATGCTCATCCATCCATTCGTACTCAGCAATACTCATCCATGCTCATCCATCCATTCGTACTCAGCAATACTCATCCATGCTCATCCATCCATTCGTACTCAGCAATACTCATCCATGCTCATCCATCCATTCATACTCAGCAATACTCATCTATCCATCCATACTCGGCAATACTCATCCATGCTCATCCATCCATCCATGCCCAGTCATCCCATCCACCCCCAGCCGTACCCAGCCATACTCAGCCATGCTCAGTCATCCCATCCATACTCGACCATCCCTATCCATGGCTCATCCATCCCCATTCATGCTCATCCATGCCACATCAGTTCTCATCCATGCCACTAGGGTCCCTCACAAAAGTGTAATAGGTAGTCAAATTAGATTTTACATTTATGCCCCTAGAACACCTGATGGCGCTCCCTGCATGTTGCCCTGTATGTGGCCAGGCTGTGTAAAAGTCTCACACGTGGTATTGCCGTACTCAGGAGGAGTAGGAGAATCTATTTTGGGGTGTCATTTTTGCTATGTACATGCTATGTGTTAGAAATATTGTATAAATGGATAACTTTGTGTAAAAAAAAAAAAAATGCTTTTTCATTTTCTTTACACATTTTCCAGAAACTTGTAGAAAAAAATGACGTTCAAAAGACTCACTATGCCTCATAGATTATACATTGGGTTGTTTTCTTTCCAAAATGGGGTCATATTTGGGGCGTTTCCATTGTCCTCTTGCTCCAGGGCCTTCAAAAGTGTAAGAGGTAGTCAAGAAATTATATGTATAATTTATGCTCCAAGAACGCCTGACGGTGCTCCCTGCATGTTGGGCCTCTGTATGTGGCTAGGCTGTGTAAAAGTCTCACACGTCGTATCGCCTTACTCAGGAGGAGGAGTAGAATGTGTTTTGGGGTGTAATTTGTGCTGTACATATGCTGTGTGTGAGAAATAACCTGCTAATATAACAATTTTGTGAAAAAAAAAATCTTGAATTTGCAAGGAATTGTGGGAAAAAATTACAACTTCAAAAAACTCACCATGCCTCTTACTAAAGACCTTGAAATGTCTGCTTTCCAAAAAGGGGTCATTTGGGGGGTAGTTGTACTTTCCTGGCTTGTTAGGGTCTCAAGAAATGAGATAGGCCATCAGTACATCAGATGTGATCAATTTTCAGAGATTGGCACCATAGCTTGTGGACTATCTAACTTTCACAAAGACAAAATAATATACACCTATTTGGGTTATTTTTACCAAAGAAATGTAGCAGTATAAATTTTGGCCAAAATTTATGAAGAAGAATGACTAATTAGCAAAATTTTATAACAAAAAGAGAAATGCATTTTTTTACAGAATTTTCGGTCTTTTTTCTTTTATAGCACAAAAAAATAAAAAACCCAGAGGTGATTAATAAATCCACTTCATAACCGGGCCATAATAAAAAAAAACGTTCTTGATTTGAGTGTGGATATCTGAATGATGCCTGTGGCTACAGGCATCATTCAGATATCATTCTTTCCAGCAGGCGATTCTGTGCACGATAAGAACGATCATAGCGGCAGTTCCGCCGCCATCATCCGGTGCTTCTCCGGGCTCTCCTGTGCCATCGGGGGCCCGGAGAAAGAATCGGCCGGCGCCGGATAACGACGATAGAGATTTCCGGTGACCAGATGGTCACCAGTCATCTCTATGATTGTCGGAGGCCCGGGCGCGACATTTTGACATCACGCCCGGTATCCCGTATGTCAACAAAGCCGCGATCACGGCTGTCAGCATGAAGATCGGTGAATTTTTTTTACGATCTCATGCTTTCCAGCCTGGAGGAGAGATGTGAGGTCTTATTGAATACCTGTCACATAGATTCATATTACAAGGGATGTTTACATTCCTTGTAATAGGAATAAAAGTGATCAAAAAAAATAAAAATGTAAAAATTAAAAAAAAAATAAAAATAATTAAAAAATAATAAAAAAATTTTTTTTAGACGCCTCTGTCCCCGGTAGCTTGCGCTCAGAAGCGAACGCACATGCAAGTCCCGCCCACATATGTAAACGCCGTTCAAACCACACATGTGAGTTATCGCCGCGTGCGTTAGAGCGTGTGCAACAATTCTAGCACTAGACCTCCTCTGTAACTCTAAACTGGTAAAAATTTTCAAAGCGTCACTTATGGAGATTCTTAAGTACCGGAGTTTGGCGCCATTCCATGAGTGTGCGCAATTTTAAAGCGTGACATGTTAGGTATGTATTTACTCGGCGTAACCTCATCTTTCACATTATACTAAAAAATTGGGCTAACTTTACTGTTTTGTTTTTTAATTCGTGAAATTATCCAAAAAAAAGGCTTTGGAAAAATTATTGCGCAAATACCGTGCGAGATAAAAAGTTGCAATGACCGCCATTTTATTCCCTAGGGTGTCTGCTAAAAAACACATATATAATGTTTGGGGGTTCTGAGTAATTTTCTAGCAAAAAAATGATGATTTTTACATGTAGGAGAGAAGGGCCAGAATAGGCCCGGTATTGAAGTGGTTAAAGGGGTTGTATGGGTTTGTTTGTTTTTTTTAATAACATGTTATACTTCCACTGTGCAGTTCGCTTTGCATAGAGTGGCCCCGATCCTCCTGTTCTGGGGTCCCTTGGCTGTCTCGGCTCCTCCCCGCAATAGCTAACCACCTTCTGGGAAACTCTATCCCGAGGGGTTAGCTTGCAGGCGCGCTCCCTGTCATACAAGCTGCGTCCATAGACACAGCGTGTTTGACTCGGTCCCACCCCCCGGCGGGCCGCATCATTGGATGTGATTGACAGCAGCGAGAGCCAATGGCTGCGCTGCTATCCATCTATCCAATCAACGGCCAGACTCCATGAACAAGAGGACGCCGGGGGACGTGCACAGCAGGTGAACGGGCTCAGGTAAGTAAACGGGGTGCTGGGGGGGGGGGCGCATCATTGCCAGGTGTTTTTTCACAATAATGCATAGGATGCATTAAGGTGAAAAAACACAAACATTTACAACCCCTTTAAATACCACCAAAAGAAAGCTCTATTTGTGTGAAAAAAAGGACAAAAATTTCATATAAGTACAGTGTTGCGTGACTGAGTAATTGTCATTCAAAATGTGAGAGCACCGAAAGCTGAAAATTGGTCTGGTTAGGAAGGGGATTTAAGTGCCCAGTGGTTAATCGACAACTAATCGATTGATTTTATATCGATTAATCGGCCAGTAACATAATGGGGTTAAAAAAAAACAAATCGCTACTGTAAATATTACTTTCACAGTTCTACAGTAAAAAAATGAACCCCTTACAGTAGTGATTATCTGTTTTTTTTTTTTTTTTTTTTTTGTACTATAAAGGGCTAATTTTAGTTTTTTTAACCCCATCATGTTACTAAACGTCTTAGACCTGGTTCACACCTATGTGTTTTTTTGCTTTTTGCAGAAACGCACTACAGTTCATTTACATGGTTTCCTATGGGACACGTTCACATCTATGCTTTTTTCAGCAGCTGCGTATTTAGAAAGGGTCAGGGACTTTTTTTTTTTTTTAAACGCAAAACGGTGCTTTTTTGGTTCAATATACTTCAATGGAGAAGCTACAGAAAATCATGTAATGCATTTTTGCAGCAATTTTGTTTTTTAATCTGCCCAACAACAAATTGGCCAAAAAAATGCAAAAAGACAAATCGCAGCAAAATCACGTGTACAAAAATCTAAACTCACAACAAAAAGCACTGCAGAAACAGATCAAAAGCAAACTGCTTAGGTGTGTATCGAGCCTTATGCTGGCCACACGGATCAATTTTCAGACGAGAATATTCAGACGAAAAATCTTTGTACATTCGCTGAATGAAAGAATGTTGTTTGAAATTTTCACTTGTTTTTAACATTCTGTTTTTAAAATGAATGTAATTTCTGAACAAAAACCACACACTCTCTGAAAATTCCTTTGACCAAGTTTTCCATTTCCAAATTTTCCCATCACTGTGTTTGAAAATGAACGTCGATTTGACCCCACTAACGATTAGAAAATCGAACGAACGTTCCTAAAATGACTTTTTTTTTTTTTTGAAGGAAGACATTGTTTTTAATCTCTGAGTCTGATGATATTTACCAGATTCACCCTTTAACAGTATGTACATTATACTGTATATCCTCTAATAGTATATACAGATTATCTCTTCTGTCTGTTATTCTCAGAATGGATTAGATATTTTGCCCCCTAACCATATAGTTGGTTATTTATATTTACCGCTGCATAGAGATATTTAAGAATAAATTTACTTTTTTTTAAACTTTTTTTTTTTTCTAAGGTTATTAATCGAAACAATAATCGGCCAACTAATCGATTATGAAAATAATCGTTAGTTGCAGCCCTAGTTTGAACACAGTTTTCATATGCGGGCGCTACTCGGGTATGCGTTCGCTTCTGCACACGAGCTCGGCAGGACGGGGCACATTTTAAAAATTTTATTCATTAACTTTTTATAAATTTTTTATTTTTACACTGTTCTTTGAAAAAAAAATTGTCACTTTTATTCCTATTACAAGGGATGTGAACAACCCTTGTAATAGAAAAAAAATGACAGGATCTCTTAAATATGAGATCTGGGGTCAAAAAGACCTCAGATCTCGTATTTACACTAAAATACAATAAATAGAATAATGTCATTTGAGAAAAAAAAATGTCCCTTTTAAGAGCTATGGGCAGAAGTGACGTTTTGATGTCACTTCTGCCCTGCAATGATATGGAGACGGGTGGGGGCCATCTTTCCCTCTACCGATGGCTCCAGTAAGCGGCGGAGTGTACTGGAGGGGGGCCCTCTCCCGCCGTCCATAAAAGTGATCTTGCATCGAATGTGCCACAGAGACCACTTTTATCTGAAAGCGGACCTCTCGCTGAAGAAGAGGATATCGGGGTTATGGCAGCTAGCTGCTGCCATAAAGATACTCCTCTTCAAAGTAGCAACGTAAAACGACGGTGGGCGGTCTGTAAGTGTATATTGCCAAGTGATGCCCTGAGAGGGAGGTCTAACAAGGATTGGTTGACAAGAAAGTAGTCAATATGACTATAGCAGTTGTGGGCTACTGAATAATAACTGTAATCTCTCTCAAAAGGATGCTGCATTCACCAGACATCCACCATTTTAGCGGAGTGTAGGAGTGACTCGATGTGTGTGAGAGTGGAGGGAGGGAGGGATGGCTTACCCGAGGAAGTGTCCATGGTCGGGGAAAGGGTCACTTTAAAATCTCCACCTATAATGAAACAGGGACTGCTAAAAGAGTAATTTGTTCAGAACCATGGACAGGAAGCTCCCCTGGTCTTGGTTAGGTCCATACATGTTAGCCTGTGAAAATAGAGGAGTTTAATTTTAGTTTGAGAAAAATGAAACGGCCTAAGGGCTCAATAAGGGTATCTAGAATTTCCGGGTGGAATCATTTATTGAAGGCTATGGAAACCCCTCTAGATTTGGCGTACAGGTTCATACTGTGGTACCACTATTGATAATGGTGATTAACCGCTTCCCAACCACCTCACGCTGATATACTGCGGCAGAAGGGCACATACAGGCAGAGTAATGTACCTGTATGTTGCCCTTTAAGAGGCAGCTTGCGGACATGCACGTGCGCTGGGAGCTCCGTGATCGCGGGTCCCGCGGACTCTATGTCCACGGGGATACCCGTGATCGTCTCACGGTGAGGAAGAACAGGGAGATGCTAATGTAAACAAGCATTTCTCCGATCTGCTTAATGACAGGTGACTGATCACAGCTCCCTGTCACACACACACACACACACACACTTAGAATCATTCCCTAGGACACACTTAACCCCTACAGTGCCATCTAGTGGTTAACCCCTTCACTGCTAGTCACATTTACACAGTAATCAAAGCATTTTTAATTGCACTGATCGCTGTATAAATGTGAATGGACCCAAAATCGCGCCAAGTGTCCAATGTGTCCGCCATAATGTCGCAGTCTCGATAAAAATCACTGATCGCCACCATTACTAGAAAAAAAAAAATTAACAATAAAAATGCCAACAAAGTATCACTATTTTGTAGGAGCTATAACTTTTGCGCAAACCAATAAACGCTTATTGCGATTTTTTTTTTTTTTTTTTTTTTTTTTTACCCAAATTATGTAGAAGAATGCGTATCGGGCTAAACTGAGGGAAAAAAATGTTTTTTTTATATATTTTGGGGGAATATTTATTATAGCAAAAAGTAAAAAATGTGTTTTTTTCAAAATTGACGCTATTTTTTTTGTTTATAGCGCAAAAAATAAAAACCGCAGAGGTGATCAAATACCACCAAAAAGCTATTTTTGTGGGTAAAAAAGGACACCAATTTTGATTGTGTGCAACGTCGCAGAACCGCGCAATTGTCAGTTAAAGCGACGCAGTGCTGCATCGCAAAAAGTGCTCTGGTCAGGAAGGGGGTAAATCCTTCCAGGGCTGAAGTGGGTTAATAAGAGTTGGGATGGCCGTGCCCCTAAAGTGGGTCTCCTGTAGGAGTAAGATTTGAGAGCGGGCTTTGTGGAAGTGGTATATCTGACTTCTCTGTTCGGGGATAATAAAACCCCTGCAATTAAAGGAGGGTAATGCAATATGATTATGGGACATCATGGTTATAGTAGAGAAAGGGGGGATCACCGGTTTTACGTGAAATAGCCACTACTTGACTATGTTCGCAGCAAGGTTTGTTCAATAGAAAAAAACAAAAGGGAGTAATGAGGGGGTGGTGAAGAGAAAAGCAGATCAAAATAGAGAAAGGGGGAGGAAATGAGGAGGGTGGGTGGGATCCATCTCCAGTTCAGAAGAGAAAAAAGAATTAGAACAGTATGAGCGGGAAATCACCATCTAACTGAAAACAGGCCACTAGGTAGCAGCAATGAACCACTGAATAAGTAAGAAAACATCCCTAAAATATAGAACTGTCTAGAAAATGTACAGTGCATATTCATGCACTGCTGGTCCTAAGGGGGGGGGGGGGTAGTCGTGTTAAACACACGGAGTGTCTCCTGGTCCCGGGGACCCACAGGGGTGGGGTAATTGTGAGACAAAAAAAAACATGATAAACTATAATTAACAGGAACTATGAGGCAATTGAACACACATTATAAGAAATTCCTCCAAACTGTTACAGAGCTGAGCATAGGGATGCCTGGAGGGCACAGGGGGGGGGGCAAGTTTTAAGCTGCATTAGGGGGCGAGGGAACACAAACTGACATAGTCATTTATATCAGATACACTATAATAGGAGTCCCCATGATGCCTGGAAACAAAATGGTGCAGAGAACATTTAACATAAATTGTGCATAGACTTTTCGAAAAACCCAAGGGGCGGGCCCTGGGCAAAGAAAAAGTCATGGCCTCTGAAACAGAGGTGTACTGTAGAGATAACAGGAAGTATGGGCTCAATTATCTGGAGGCAGCTGGGAGAAAGATCTGGGGTGCTTCTTCTTGCATATTTTCTGCCATTGTGGGATAAATGAGAGGCCTGGGCTGGTAGGAGAGAGGGTCCAATCTGGTAAGGAGACCTGAGACAGTTCTAGGGTACTCAAGAAATTTGGCAAGTCCCACAGGGTGTGAAACAGAGCTATTTTGCCTTCATGGTGGACCCGTAACTGGAAGGGAAACCTCCATTGGTATTTGATGTTCCTTTCCTGAAGGAGAGATGTGAGTGGTTTTAGAGAGCATCTTATGGCTAGGGTTTGGCGTGAGAGGTCTGGCAGTAGCATGACACGGGTATCATTCAGCTGAATGGAATCCTGTGTGCTGGCAGCTCGCATGATTTCCTCCTTAATCTTGTAGAAGTGGACCCTGCACAGCGTATCACGAACAAAGGAAGTATTGGGGTTCCTTGGGCCCGAGGTACTGTGGACTCTGTCCAATTCAATAGGAGAATCTTTAGGCTGCTGGAGTAGCTGGTTAAAGATGGTGACGGTTGCCCCTGCTAGGTCCTTGTGCTCCACTGTTTCAGGGATGCCACGGATTCTGATATTCCATCTATTTCTGTTTTCAATATTGTCTTACTGATACATGAGCTGCTGCAGCAAAACGGTGTGAGTTCAGCGTCTCCTCTTGAGACTGTATGGTATTGTACATTGCCATCAGTAGTATTTTCAGTGTCCTCCATGCAGACCCCCAGGTCTTTGATTTCAGTTATCTCTTGCCTATATGTCTTCTCAATGCGTGCGACATAGTTACATAGTAGGTGAGGTTGAAAAAAGACACAAGTCCATCAAGTCCAACCTATGTGTGTGATTATGTGTCAGTATTACATTACATATCCCTGTATATTGCGGTCATTCAGGTGATTATCTAATAGTTTCTTGAAGCTATCAATGCTCCCCGCTGAGACCACCGACTGTGGAAGGGAATTCCACATCCTTGCCGCTCTTACAGTAAAGAACCCTCTACGTAGTTTAAGGTTAAACCTCTTTTCTTCTAATTGTAATGAGTGGCCACGAGTCTTATTAAACTCTCTTCTGCGAAAAAGTTTTATCCCTATTGTGGGGTCACCAGTACAGTATTTGTAAATTGAAATCATATCCCCTCTCAAGCGTCTCTTCTCCAGAGAGAATAAGTTCAGTGCTCGCAACCTTTCCTCATAACTAAGATCCTCCAGACCCTTTATTAGCTTTGTTGCCCTTCTTTGTACTCGCTCCATTTCCAGTACATCCCTCCTGAGGACTGGTGCCCAGAACTGGACAGCATACTCCATGTGCGGCCGGACCAGAGTCTTGTAGAGCGGGAGAATTATCGTTTTATCTCTGCAGTTGATCCCCTTTTAATGCATGCCAATGTTCTGTTTGCTTTATTAGCAGCAGCTTGGCATTGCATGCCATTGCTGAGCCTATCATCTACTAGGACCCCCAGGTCCTTTTCCACCCTAGATTCCCCCAGAGGTTCTCCCCCCAGTGTATAGATTGCATTCATATTTTTGCCACCCAAATGCATTATTTTACATTTTTCTACATTGAACCTCATTTGCCATGTAGTCGCCCACCCCATTAATTTGTTCAGGTCTTTTTGCAAGATTTCCACATCCTGCGGAGAAGTTATTGCCCTGCTTAGCTTAGTATCGTCTGCAAATACAGAGATTGAACTGTTTATCCCATCCTCCAGGTCGTTTATGAAGAAATTAAATAGGATTGGTCCCAGCACAGAACCCTGGGGAACCCCACTACCCACCCCTGACCATTCTGAGTACTCCCCATTTATCACCACCCTCTGAACACGCCCTTGTAGCCAGTTTTCAATCCATGTACTCACCCTATGGTCCATGCCAACACACCTTATTTTGTACAGTAAACATTTATGGGGAACTGTGTCAAATGCTTTTGCAAAATCCAGATACACCACGTCTATGGGCCTTCCTTTATCTAGATGGCAACTCACCTCCTCATAGAAGGTTAATAGATTGGTTTGGCAAGAACGATTCTTCATGAATCCATGCTGATTACTGCTAATGATATCATTCTTATTACTAAAATCTTGTATATAGTCCCTTATCATCCCCTCCAAGAGTTTACATACTATTGATGTTAGGCTAACTGGTCTGTAATTCCCAGGGATGTTTTTTGGGCCCTTTTTAAATATTGGTGCTACATTGGCTTTTCTCCAATCAGCTGGTACCATTCCAGTCAATAGACTGTCTGTAAAAATTAGGAACAACGGTCTAGCAATCACCTGACTGAGTTCCCTAAGTACCCTCGGATGCAAGCCATCTGGTACCGGTGATTTATTAATGTTAAGTTTCTCAAGTCTAATTTTAATTCTGTCCTCTGTTAACCATGTAGGTGCTTCCTGTGTTGTGTCATGAGGATAAACACTGCAGTTTTGGTTACTGAAGCCCCCCGATTCACTCGTGAAGACTGAGGAGAAGAATAAATTCAATACCTTTGCCATCTCCCCATCCTTTGTAACCAGATGTCCTTCCTCATTCTTTATGGGGCCAATATGGTCTGTCCTCCCTTTTTTACTGTTTACATACTTAAAGAATTTCTTGGGATTTTTTTTGCTCTCCTCCGCTATGTGTCTTTCATGTTCTATCTTAGCCATCCTAATTGCACCCTTACATTTCTTATTGCATTCTTTATAAATTCTGAATGCTGAGGATGATCCCTCAACCTTGTGTTTTTTGAAGGCCTTCTCCTTTGCTTTTATATGCATTTTTACATTGGAGTTAAGCCATCCAGGATGTTTGTTCGCTCTTTTAAATTTATTACCCAATGGGATACATTGGCTAATGCCCTTATTTAATATGCTCTTAAAGCAAACCCATCTCTTCTCCGTATTCTTTGTTCCTAATATTTTATCCCAATTTATGCCTTTTAGCAAGGTTTGTAGTTTAGGGAAGTTGGCTCTTTTGAAATTCAGTGTCTTTGTGTTCCCTTCATGTTTCCTATTTGTGTGATTTATACTGAAACTAATTGACCTGTGATCGCTGTTACCTAAATTGCCCCGTATTTCCACATCTGTGATCAGGTCTGTATTGTTGGTAATCAGTAGATCTAGTAATGTTTTATTTCTAGTTGGTGCGTCTACCATCTGACCCATAAAATTGTCCTGCAAGACACTAAGGAACTGGCGAGCCTTAAATGAATGCGCGGTTCCCTCCGCCTAGTCTATGTCTGGATAATTAAAATCCCCCATTATGATAAAACTTCCCATCTTTGCTGCTAATCCAATTTGTGATAGGAGATCCGTCTCCACTTCCTCCCTCAGGTATAGGGTATACCCTTGAATGTTTGCCAGCCAATCATGAGAGCTGTTGAACCAGGTCTCTGAAATTCCCACAAAATCCAAATCCTCTTTGTACAACAGTATCTCTAGTTCACCCATCTTGTCCGCCATGCTCCTGGCATTAGTGAACATGCCACATAGTTTAGACCGGTCGCATATTGTCCTCGTATTGGGTGTTTCAAGATTGCAACTAGGACTTGCTACTATACTCACCTTGTGTTTTTGTGCTTTGGTTAACCTACCACTAATGCCCCCAATACTACCCTCTCATAATGTTCACAATCTGTTTTAGTAGGCAGAGAGTGCATATATGCATGCAGGGATCGCATCTGCGATTCCATGTCTGAGCCATCACCTGAGCACAGTGAGGCTTGTGAGAGGCTTTGGGGGCTGTGTGCAGGTGGATCAAAGTCTGCAAGGGATGCAGAACGGCCCCTGAAACTTACCTGCATGGTTTCTGCTGGCTCAGAGCTGGCCGGGGAAGTAGGCACCGACGCCATCTTGGCTTTCCCCTGGTTCATAGAGGCTGCAGACGTTCGGGTGAGAAATCGTCCTAGATCGCCCTTTGTTCAGCCTCCTGTGGGTTTGTGTTGGTCCTTGGGTTTCCCCTTGCCCATCGATGCGGTCTGGGGAGGATGGGAGTAGTATTGGAGGAGGTAGGTGGGAGACCTCAGGACTGGGAGCTGCCCCGATGCACATCTTACAGCTTCATGCGCTAGGCCACGCCTCCCGGGAGGATTGTTTAAAAATCTGGGGAATGCCGGCAGCAGTCGCTGCATGTACTCTGCAGAGGAGGAGGCAGAGCTGACAGCAGGAGTGGCAGAAGCTTACTGTGGTGGCACCCATTTTAAATTGATGCACAAGGTTCTTTGTGCTTGGCTCCTACCCTTGGTAATGGGGGGGGGGGGGACGACTTCAGTTATGTTTTGCAAGCTAAAGCAACCACTAAATCGGAGAGCTCCTTCAAGTGGAAGAACGTGCCCCTTCTGTAAAAATCCGCTCAGGGACTCCTGGCCAAACCTCTGTAGGTCATGTATTGCAGGCCTGGTGAAAGAAGAATCCGCACAACAGTACAAAGAGCTTTTTTTCCTCAGGAAAGAGCACAAAATTTGGGGTCGTTACGTTCCCTGCTGAAGAAGGTTTCTGGACAGAAGTCGGGTCAGCGACAGAGCTCCCATTTCAGTCCTCTACCCTCTACCTCAATAACAGTAGAGTTATTCAAGTGAAGAAAGAGTGTGTCCCTCCTTCCACGGTGGATTGGGAGTAGGATGAAGGAGAGGAGAAGGTTAGGTCCCCCCGATACGAATTGTCTCTGGAAAAGGTGTATGACCTAAAGGAAATTTTTACTACCCTTGAGATTCAAGGGTAGTATATTATTTATTGCAATTATCTATTCACAATATAAAATGTACCAGGGGCTCAAGGAGGCTAAACAGTCTTCCCCGTCCATAAAGTACTGACTTTCCAGGTCCCTCAAGAGAAGATTTCACTTTGAGGAAGATGAATCTTTGGTTTGGAACAAGAAACCAAAAATTGATGCGACCTTCTTGCAGGTCTCAAGATGCACAGACCTTGCATTTGAGAACATGGTTATTCTCAAGGATGCCATGGACAAGAGGGCGGACTCCCTCCTGAAGAAGGCATTGGATTCGACCCTGTCAAATCTGAAACCAGCAATGACATCTACGGTAGTAGCAAGGAACCTTGAATGCTGGGTGGACCAATTAAAGGGGTACTTAGAAGCTGGAACTTCTAGAATGGGCTTATTGGAGTCTTTCCCTACCCTGCTAAAAGCAGTGAGATAAATGGCGGATGCATCAGCAGAGTCCATTAGTATGTCGGCGAGTTATTCGGCTTATCAACTTAGCCAGACAGGCTATCTGGTGCAGGATGTGGTCAGGGGACTCTGCGTCGAAGGTCAAACTGAGTGGAATCCCCATTTTGTGGTACTTATTTTTTGGCCCAGAACTTGAAACTGTGCTAGAAAGGACAGCAGACAAGAAGACGGCCTTCCCTTAGAAAAAGAATGTGCCGCCAAGGAAGAATTTTTGTCCTTTTTCACAGTCCCAAAAGGATAAAGAAGAAAGTCAGAGAAGATCCTGGAACCCCCAGAGAGGGAGAGGAAGAGATGGTGTGCTCTTCGGGCACACAGAACAGGTGACAAAAAAAGCAGGAGGGCTTGGTTTTACTCCCATATCTTCATGGTCAAGAAACCATCTGGAAAGTTCTGTCTAATTCTGAACTTGAAAATTCTAAACCGATCCATCAGGTACAAAAGGTTCTGGATGGACACAATATTCTTGGTAAGAATACTGCGTACTCCAGGTTGCTTTATGGCTTTGATCGACCCTTGAGATGCATACTTGCATGTCCCAATTGCAAACTCATCACAGAAGTTTTTGCGTCTGGCGGTCAAACTTAGGGAAGAAAATATGGCACCTGCAGTTCAGGGCTCTGCCTTTTGGCCTCTCCTCATCACCCAGGGTGTTTACCAAAGTAATGGCAGAGGCTTTAGAGCCCTTGAGACTGAAGGGGTTCGCCATTGTTCCATACCTGGACAACCTACTACTGTTTGCGGAGTCCAAGGATTAGTTGCTGACCAATTTGCACGTAAACAAGCTAGATTGGCTTCTGAATCAGCAGAAATTTTAATCTGGGCACAGCAAGTGAGATTCCTAGGCTATGATGTAGATTCAATACAGCAAAGAATTTTCCTTCTGGAACAAAAGATAGAAAAGATTCAGTCAGCCGTGAAGCTAGTCTAATCCAATCTGGCAGTATCAGTGCCAGTGGGAATGTCGGTTCTAGGCTTATTCACGGCTTTGATTCCGGCGGTGCAATGGGCCAGGCTTCAAGCTCGCCCCCTCCAGTCAAATATACTCCAGAGGTGGTCTCCTCAAGAGCCACTGGAAAAAATCTTAGAAAAAAATCCAAGAGCAAGGAGGTTCTTATGGTGGTGGAAAGACCAGAGAAATCGGTCAAGGGGTCTCCCTTGGTCCTTTTATCATGACCAAGCATCCAACAACAGATGCGAGTGCGTGGGAACAGGGAGCCTATCTTGAGGAGCAAACAGCACCAGGGTTCTTGGTCAAAAATAGAAGCCAGGAAATCCTCCAACTGGAAAGAGCTAATGGCAATACATTTGAGTCTTCTGTTCTTCCAGCAGACTCAAATGCAACCAGCACCTTCAGATCCTGTCAGGCAACGTAACAGCAGTCATGTATCTGTCGAAACAAGGCAGCATGAGAAGCAAAACACTTATGGAGCTACCTCCTCAGATCTTGACCTGGGCAGAAACAAATTTAGACTCTGTCAGCAGTTCATTTAAAAGACACGCAAAATGTGCTTTTAAGCAGGAAAAAGGTGACGGAGTCCGAGTGGACCCTGAATCAGATCTTTCTGATGATCAGAGGCCTGGGGCCTACCTCGAGTAGATTTGTTTGCAAGTCAGGAAAATGCAGAGACTCCTGCCTTTTCCCTCCACAAAGAGGACCTAGCATTGTGGTTAGACGCTTTGGCGTATTAATGGCATTACCCTCTGTCCTATGTGTTAACCCCATTTCAGTTAATCCCGCTAGTTCTAGCAAAGTTCCGGGACGGATCTACGGACATGATTCTGATAGCTCCTTTTTGGCCAAAGAGGCCTTGGTTCTCACTTATGAATCTATCAGTAAAACCTCCCTGGAGATTGCCGGTTAGGAAGGATCTTCTGATGCAGGGCCCTCTCTATCACCCAGATCTTGCACACACCAATCTGACAGCCTGGTTTCTGAGGAGGACCTGCTAAGGTGAAGACAAGCTTATCACCACCCTCCCAACAAGCAGAAGGTGACCAAGGCAATATATTAAGTATGGAAATGCTACAATTCCTGGTGTTCTGACAAAAATTTTGATTCAAACTGTACAATTTGAGTTCTGGAATTTCTTTGAGGGAATGGAGAAAGGCCTAGCAGCGAGCACCCTCAAGGCGCAGGTGGCTGTGCTATCGGTCTTCCTAGAGAGAACCTTATTTAGAGAATCAATAATTGTTCGATTTTAAGGCTATGGCTAGGATCAGGCCAGTTCCTTGTAAGTTTTCTCTTTTTCCCCCAGATTGGACTGATCAGTTTTGCAGGGACTCACAAGAAATATTGCCTACCTTTTTTGTCTAGCTCCTTCCAGTCTGGGAAAAGAGGCTTTCCACACCTTGGATGTCAGGAGGTGCCTTTTTCAATATCTGGACGTAACTAAAGACTTTAGAAAGTCAACCTCCTTGTTCATCCTTTCAGCGGGAGCACATAAAGGAGAGAAGGATTCCAAAAGCACTTTGAGGAGGTGGCCTAAGCAGGCTATCAGCAATGGGCAAAGAACCTCCGGAGGGAATAATGCCCCATTCCACAAGGGCGGTGGCAGTGTCCTGGGCAGAGAAGCCTGGGGCATCGCCAGAGCAAATTTGTAAAGCAGCCACTTGGTCCAATTTCTCCACATTCATCAGGCACTACAGGCTGTATCTGTTGTCTGCCTCTGACCAATCCTTTGGCAGGAAGACCCTGCAAGCAGTGGTTTTTCCCTGAATTAAGTTCTTGGTTATCTTCTCCAAGGTGCTGTCCTGAAAGGTGAGGGGAGAAAACCTTAGACTTACCGGTAATGGTATTTCTATGAGCCTTTCAGGACCGCAGCTATAACCATCCCTTGAGTCTGTGAATGATATTATGTTATCTCTTGTGGTTGGTTGGTGTGTTCTTATGTTTTCCAGCATGTCGGAGGAATTCTCGTCTACGACTGACGGCATGGTGAAAGGTGCTGCATCTAAAGGGGCATTGACACGGCAGTGTTTCCTGTGAAAGGGTGGAGGTGTGCTCTCTCCAAGGTATTGTCCTGAAATGCTCAAAGAAATACTGTTACTGGTAAGTCTAAGGATTTTTTTTTTTTTTAGCGCAAGGAATAAAAAGTGCAGTGGTGATCAGATACCACTAAAAGAAAGCTCTATTTGTGGGAAAAAAATACATTCATTTTATTTATGGACAGAGTTGTATGACCACACAATTGTCGGAGTAATGTAGTGCCGTATTGCAAAAAATAGCCTGGTCCTGAAGGGGGTAAATCTTCCAGAGGTCAAGTGGTTAAATACATTAGGTGGTCTATATAGTGAACTTCCTGTTGATTTACGCACACCTGGAGGGAAAAAAAGATTTAACCTCCACATACTGAAAGGCTTCTTCACAGTAAGAGCTCTGAAAATGTGGAATAGACTCCCTCAGCTATTTTTGGCCAGCTCAGTAGATTGTTTTAAAAAGTGCTGGATGTATCATGGATACTAACATTTATAGGTAATCGCATCGGGGTAGTTGATCAACAGAATATCTGATTGCCTCCTGGGGCAGGAAGAATTTTTTTCTATTGGTTGAACTAGATGGGCATGTCTGTCTTTTCAGCCTGAGTAACTATGTATTGTACAGTGCATCCGGAAAGTATTCAGCACTTCACTTTTCCCACATTTTATGTTACAGCCTTGTTCCAAAATGGATTAAATTTATTATTTTCCTCAAATTTTTTACAAACAACACCCCATGATGACAACGTGAAAGTTTGTTTAAAATCGTTGCAAATTTTTTAAAAAATAAAAACTGACAAAATCAAAATTGAGCCCAGGTGCATCCTGTTTCTACTGATCACCCTTGAGATGTTGTTACAACTTGATTGGAGTCCACCTGTGGTAAATTCAGTTGATTGGACATGATTTGGAAAGGTGCACACACCTGTCTATATAGCTTCCCACAGTCAACCGTGCATGTTGGAGCACAAACTAAGCCGTGAAGTCCAAGGAATTGTCTCTAGACCTCTGAGACAGGATTTTATCGAGGCACAGGTCTGGGGAAGAGGACAGAAAAATTTCTGCAGCATTGAAGGTCCCAGTGAGCACGGTGGACTCCATCGTTTCTCTGTGTAGAGCGGAAAATCTTCAAGAAGAACCACCATCTCTGCAGCACTCCACCAATCAGGCCTGTATGGTAGAGTGTCCAGACGGAAGCCACTCCTCAGTAAAACGTGCATCTTGCAACTTGCGCATCTTAAAGAACACAACATACAGGGATATGGGAAATAATTTTAGACCCTGACACGTGCACCTACACAGGTTGAACTGGATGGACTATTGTGTTCAACTTTACCTATTATGTAACTATGTAAAAGGCACATGACAGTCCGCCTAGAGTTTGCCAAAAGGCACCTGACGGATTCAGACCATGAGCAACAAAATTCTCTGGTCTGATGAAACAAAGATTGAACTCTTTGGCCTGAATGGCAAGCATGTCTGGAGGAAACCAGACACCGCTCATCACCTGGCCACTACCATCCCTACAGTGAAGCGTGGTGGTGGCAGCATCATGCTGTGGGGATTTTTTTTTTAACAGCAGCAGGAACTGGGAGACTAGTTGGGATCGAAGGAAAAATGAATGCAGCAATGTACAGAGACATCCTTAGTGAAAACCTGTTCCAGAGCACTCTGGACTGGTTTCATCTTGCTACAGAACGACCCTAAGCACACGGCCAAGATAACAAAGGAGTGGCTATAGGACAACTCTGAATGTCCTTGAGTGGCCTATCTTGAGGCCAGACTTGAACCCGATTGAACATCCCTGGAGAGATCTGAATATGGCTGTGCACTGATGCTCCCCATCCAACCTGATGGAGCTTGAGAGGTCCTGCAATGAATGGGAGAAACTGCCCAAAAATAGGTGTGCCAAGCTTGTAGCATCATACTCAAAAAGACTTTAGGCTGTAATTGGTAGCAAAGGTGCTTCAATAAAGTATTGATAAAGTATTGAGCAAAGACTGTGAATGCTTATGTACATGTGTTTTTTTTTTTTTTTTTTTTTTATATATACCGGTAGATTAGTAAAGATTTCAAACAAACTTCTTTCATGTTTTCATCCATTGGGGAATTGTTTGTAGAATTTTAAGGAAAATAATTAATTTAATTTTGGAATAAGGCTGTAACATAACAAAATGTGAAAAAAGTGAAGCGCTGTGCATACTTTCTGGATGCACTGTAACTATAGTCCATTGATATCGTAAGATATTTTTTCTTTTACCATTATTTGGAATCGAAGACCATATTTGATCAATACGCTTAACAGCCAATGAAGGTCTGAGGTTGAAAATTGAAATCTGGTGGGCTAAAATATTCTTGTGGTAAATGTACTTTCAGTGGTATAAGGTAATTTTCCAGTATTTGTGCCTTCTGATTTGGCTTGCTACTGGTGGGGTTGGAAGCATCAAGTTAAGGAAGGAGAGTTACCTCAGTAAGAAGACAAAAAGAATAGGCTAGAAGCATATACACCTATTTTTGGCAGTGTGGGAACGAGGGAGGGAGAATAGAAATGGGGGTAGGGGCTTCTGTGTAGCTTTTCCCAGAGATGCAACTGGCTTCCAGGGCACTCTGATCTTACAATAAGGCTCTTCCCACATGAGCTTGATGAGTTAAGATCTGGTGATTGTGGTGACTAGTACAATAAAAACCGTGATGTTTATTCACCAAATAGGCTTTGCATAGCTTAGAAGAATGCTTCTACTTGCATCAATCCAGCACTTATGTGATGACATGACAGTGTAAATTAAACTGCTTTCTGCCCAGCCACTGCACATCTCTTACTGCACATATATGGCCTGCGTGATAAGTGGTGTTCTGGGAGGACATACGGGATACATTCTCCTGCCTGTGCATACGGGGCACATAGCAGCAAGATCTGTGATTTTGCTCTGTGCCCTAGATGTGGTGGATCACAAATCGGGGTACAGAGCAGCTGTGATTGGCCTTGTACCATGTGATCACTGTGACAATTGCAACAATCACATTAACAGAAGTAAACACTGTAGTGATATAGTATAGTGGGTAGATAATTCATTAGTAGTTATTATAATGATGATGTAAGTACTCTTCCGCAGCAACCCAATTCTTCCAGAGAGATGCACTTTATTGACTTCCAACACAGAACAAAGTCCACAGATGACAAAAATCCAACAGAGTAAATATAACTTAGAGTCCCATTTTTCCTAGATCTGCGCCTTCATAGTCACACACAGATAGACTGACTGCCAGCTTGAATAGTCCCCCCTGAAATACTAGTACACTAGGAGGGAGTTGCTGCTAGGTCAACCCAAAATACTCTTGGATCTTATTGTTACCCCCTCAAGTCTAATTACCATCAATAAATACTTCTTCTATGGTCCTTTAAACAATGTACCCTTTGGAATGTTCAATTAGGTTAACAGGCTATACCTCACACACCTAGGTAGACTTGCATAAGATCAACATATCAAAGGGTCATCAGCTGTCCCTTTGATATGTTAAAATTGAGTTGGCTCTGACAACTCAACCATTGTCAACTGAATTCTGGCCTGGTCAATATTGTACTGTATGTGTACATATATATAATAATATAATATCCCACATAAATCGGCGAACATATTACAACAAACACCAGCTGTCATTTATGCAGCAGTTTACTACTGTGATCTCTGGGATTTGTCAAAGCAATCACATGGTACAGGGCCAGTCACAGTATAGGCATCATCCCGGTATAACCACTTAAAGTCAAATGACATACATGTATATGATTTGGTGTTAAGCAGTTAATTTCATAATTTTCCCCAAAATTTTCAACTTCAAAAACTCACCATGCCTCTTAATACCTTGGACTGTCTACTTTCCAAAAAGGGGTCATTTGGGGGGTGTTTGTACTTGCCTGTTTTTTTTTTGGGCCTCAAAACATGAGATAGGCAGTCAGTGCAACAAATGGTACAGTTTTCTCCCATGGGACTTTCAAAGGCAAAAACATAGCAAAAAAAAAAAGTTAACTGATTTATTTGTACACACGTGCTCGTTTGTTGTCCTTGTGTGCTCCCTCAGGGGGATCTGAAGTTTTGAGTGGATAGTGTGTATTTTAAATGTTCTGGCTTACATGTATTGGTGACATATATGCTACAGTCAAATATCTCTCCACTTAAAGATTGGCAAGGAACAATTGAAACCTGTTGGGTTGCCCTGGCAGAGGGTACTTATTTTATAAAACCTTAAACAGTTGATGTGTATATTTAATTAACCCTGCAATGTGGCATATGGGTATTTGTGAAAAGTGCAAAGTGCACAGACTGTGTAGTGGATATTTAAACATTTATTTTAAAAACAAAAATTAGCAACTAGTATAAAATAAAATAGTGTTGATCATGGTTCTCAAAAGGGATCCCAGCCCAGTAGGACAGCAAAGGAACAATCATCAACGAATATACTGGAAGTGGCCTGGATGGTACCTGTAAAGAGGCAGCAAGGGGGTGCCAAATGCAGCAAGGTGGAGAGGAGGAAACCAAGCACACAATAATTAGCAGCTTGGTGTATAGATGTTCTCATGCATAACAGTCATTGGTGCATCTGCAGCTGGGAAGGAGGAGGCATCCAAGATCCCAGGAATGAGGAGCTGCTGCGGTGGTGGAGTGTGATAACCCAGGGTGACCAGGAAACATCACTGTGGATCGATGGAGCACAGGCGGGGACAGGAATTTGCAAAACTGGAAGCGACGTCAGAAGGCATGGCTATGCATTTTGAGACCCACGTCTTTCAAGTCAGAAAGTGGGATGTAAATGGAAACTGTATTTATACTCTAGGCCAGTGATAGCAAACCTTGGCACCCCAGATGTTTTGGAACTACATTTCCCATGATGCTCAACTACACTGCAAAGTGCACGATCTTAATGGGAAATGTAGTTCCAAAACATCTGGGGAGCCAAGGTTCACCATCACTGCTATAGGCTATGTGGCGTAGGATGACAAGGCTGTTTGCATAATGACAATTGCATAGGGACACAAAAGGAGGTCAAAGAACTGACTGGGTCAAAACTAATCAAGCTGAAAGATTAGGAAACACTGCAAATTAGAAAAAAAAATGACAGAAACAATATATACACAATATGTACACAATGTAAGGTGGATTGAAAACTGGGCACAAGAACATGAGTAAATACACAAAAATGGTAATGGAACAAAACAAAGGGAATTTGATAACATGGTAAAAAGAAGAAAAATGGGAATGAAATAATGATTAAAATAAAAAAATGGTTACCCAAAAATAATGGAACCAGGAAGAAAGACTTATAATAACACAAGGCAGAATACCTATATAGCCCTTATGGAGTTGAAATGCATGGCTAGATGACAGTAATGACCTCATTCACATGGTATAGCCCTAATGGAAACATGGTGCCTGACAGTATTAACCTCAATCTCGTCATTATGCCCCCCAGGTGACAAGCAATTTAGGGTGAAGATCCACTAAGTCTCCCTTTCACAAGGCCTCTGGAAAACGCTATCCAATGGAGGATTTTGATGGGAAAGACCCAATGGTCAACACACCCAGATTGTTGGATAATTTTTGATGGACCTCGCCAAAATGTTTCAGTACACTGTGTTTAGAGTTCTTGTCATTGACGAACCTATGTTCGCCAAAGTGGGCATATGGGTACTGTAATGGTTTAATGTCACCTGGAGTATGTATCAGAACACCAGAATATACACATTTTATGTAGGGATTTTAAAGAAGCACTCCAGCTTTAGTAGTCTTGAATCTGATAGTCCATCCAATATTGACACATTACCAATGGGGGGGGGGGGCATATGCATTTTGGGTGTAATTTTGTTAAGTTGTAGTTTATTGGTAACTGTTTTATTCTTTAAATATACAAGTGCATCTCATAAAATTAGAATATCATCAAAAAGTTAATTTATTTTAGTAATTAAATTCAAAAAGTGAAACATATATTTTATATAGATGTTACACAGAGTGATATATTTCAAACATTTTTTTCTTTTAATTTTGACATTTATGGCTTAGTGAAAACCCAAAATTCAGTATCTCTGAAAATTTGAATATTACAGAAGACCAATAAAGGTATTTTTAATACAGAAATGTTGGCTTACTGAAAAGTATGTCCACGTACAGTATAGTGTGCACTTATTACTTGGTTGGGGCTTCTTTTGCATGAATTACTGCATCAAAGTTGCTTTGATAACAGCCTTCAGCTCATCTGGCTTGTTGGGTCTGGTGTCTCTCATCTTCCTCTTGACAATACCCCAGAGATTCTCTATGGGTTTTAGGTCAGGAGAGTTTGCTGGCCAATTGAGCACAGTGATACCATGATTATTAAAGAGGAAGTAAACACTGATGGGTTTTACTTCCTCTGTAGCTCCCTGCAAATTAAAAGCATAATGGGCTAGTATGCAATGCATACTAGCCCTTTATGTGACACTTGCCTGCAAATGAAGCCCACGCTGTCCCCTGTGCAGGCCCCCTCCATCTTCGCCCCTCTTCTTTCCGGGGCCACGGACTCCAGCTCTGTAACTGGCCGGAGCCGCGTGATGTAACTCCCATGCATGCATGCACGCTGGAGCTGTCAGTCACAGCACACGTTGGGGAAGAAACGGCATGCAGGTCCATTTCTTCACAACGCATGGGCCTATGATGACATCGGCGCACTACAAGTTAAATATCTCCTAAACAGCGCACGTTTAGGAGATATTTCCACTACCTATAGGTAAGTCTTATTCTAGGCTTCTCTATAGGTAGAAGTCAAACAAAACAGTTTACAACCACTTTAAACCAGGTATTTGTACTTTTGGTAGCGTGGGCAGGTGCCAAGTCCTGCTGGAAAATAAAATCGGCATCTCCATTAAAAATTTTTTTTTTTTTTAATTGGTCTTATGTAATAATTACATTTTCTGAGATACAGAATTTTGGGTTTTCACTAGCTGTAAGCCATAATCATCAAAGATAAATGAAAGAAATGCTTGAAATATGTATCTCTGTGTGTATGTAACGCATCTGTATAAAATAGGAGTTTCACTTTTTTATTGAATTACCGAAATTAACTTTTTGATATTTTAATTTTGAAATGCGCCTGTAATATGAACTCTGTCTGCAGCTTTTGGGCTATTTTAAATTGTCCAGCCACGTAAAGTTGGGGAGTAGTATCAACACCAGCATTCCTCCCATAGATAAAAACCTTGAGGTGACTATGGTGACACGAAACTACTCGGAGTATGTAAAAAAACAAAACAAAAAAAAAGTAAGAAAAATTATTAACCACTTGCCTACCAGGCCAATTCTGACATTTTTCTCCTACATGTAAAAATCATCATTTTTTTGCTAGAAAATTACATAGAACTCCCAAACATTATATATGTTTTTTTTTAGCAAAGACCCTAGAGAATACAATGGCAGTTGTTGCAACTTATTATCTCACACAGTATTTGCGCAGGAATTTTTCGAATGCCTTTTTTTGGGGAAAAAAACAGTTTTGTGTTTAAAAAAAAAACAAAACAGTAAAGTTAGCCCAATGTTTTTGCATATTGTGAAAGATGAAGTTACGCCGAGTAAATAGATACCTAACATGTCACGCTTCAAAATTGCAAACGCTCGTGGAATGGCGCCAATGTTTGGTACTTAAAAATCCCCATAGGTGACGCTTGAAATTTTTTGCTCTCGCTTCAACGTTCGCGGCGATACCTCACATGTATGGTTTGAACACCGTTTTCATATGTGGGCGGACTTACGTATGCGTTCGCTTCAGAGTGCGAGCACACGTGGACAGCAGCGCTTTAAAAATGTTTTTTTTTTTATTTATTATATTTTCTTTTTTTATTTTGACACTTTTTTGAAAAAAAAAAAAAAATTGATCACTTTTATTCCTATTACAAGGAATGTAAACATCCCTTGTAATAGGAATATGACATGACAGGTCCTCTTAATAGTGAGATATGGGGTCAATAAGACCACACATCTCACCACTAGGCTGGGAAGCCTGAAATAAAAAAAAAAAAAATATAGAACGATCACCGCTTCCCAAGCGGTGCCGTTTTTTTTTTTAATGGAGAGGCCGGGCGTGACGTCATAACATCGCGCCCGGCCTCCGACGATCATAGAGACTCCGGCAACCATCTGGTCCGCCGGAAATCTCTATGATCTACATCTGGCACCAGCGGATCCTCTCTCCGCCTCACCGATCGTAACGGTGAATCGGAACAAGCATCGGAGGGCGGTGGGTGGGGGGGGAGTCCCCTCTCGCTTCCCGTAGGAACGATCAAGCGGCGGTACAGCCGCTATGATCGTTCCTATGGTGTAGAAATTCGCCGGCTAAAACCGGCAATATCTGAATGATTTCTGTAACTACAGGCATCATTCAGATATACCCGCTCAAAGTCCATGACGTCATATGATGCGGGCGGGAAGTGGTTAAAAGAAATGAAATGTTAAAAAAAAAAAAATGTAGTACTACTTATTTTTTTAAACTGTCACCAGTCCGTATCCCTGAAGACAGACACACCAGTCATATTAGAACTTTGTACTGCACTGTTGACAACATGTAAAACAAAATTGTCTTTTTCCAAAAAATTGTGACCGCAAATTACAACTTCGAAGTACTCGCCATGCCTCTTACTAAATACCTTGGACTGTCTAATTTCCGGGGTATTTGTACCATCCTTGGCATTTTAGGGCCTCAAAGGAAATCTGTACCTCCCAGGATTGATCATTTTTCAAATGTATAAACCTTAGTTTGTAGACTCTCTCTAATGTTCACACACACTGTATAACATACACTGATTTAGGTTATTTGAAATGTAGCAGAATACATATTTTGGCCCAAATTTATGAAAATGAAAAATGTATGAAACTAAATGTTTTTTTACGGCAAACAATGAAAAAAAATAGGTGATTAAATACCTCCAAAAGAAAGCTCTATCTGTGTGAAAAAAGGTGCATTTCATTTGGGTACAGTGTTGCATGACCAAGCAATTGCCAGTTAGCTACCACCATGCTGAACAGAAATAATGTCCCCTGGTCATAAAGGGGGTAAAAACTTCCAGATGTTAAGTGGTGATTTACCTGCTTTTAGTCACGGTCCAAAAGGCACATCGGTAAAAAAAGGTTTGTACTTTGTGCTAATTGATGCCTTGCCTTGTTAAAGAGAAGGGGTAATGTCTCTCAGTATTGCAACATTGAGAGGTTTGGTGGATAAAATAGTTACCCAGCAGGTCTCCATTGCGATCGTGATCTTTTTGTTTGTGGTATACATTTGTTATGGGTCATACTACATATAGAAAGACATGGGTATTGCAACAGTAGCTTTGCACGGATCTCTTTTCTGGGTGGTTTTCTGTTGTCTTATTTAGATTGCTGACCACGCTAGCTGTATTGATACTGCTTCTTGTTTTGTAATTTTTTATTTTATTTTTATTCTGTTATAAGCTGTGTTTCTCTTTTTCAGGCCTGAATATTAATGAATCCCAGAACAAGCCACCTTCTGACAGTTTATTACCCATTAACTACACAAAGTCCAATGGTAAACACAAAAATACAGAGCATCCAGTTCCAGATACAGAGCAGCCAGAATCTAAGCTTTTAAAGGAATTGCAAGAAAGTCCAGTAAAGAAGCAGAACCGAAGCAGGGTGAAATTGGCAGCCAACTTCTCCTTCGCACCTGTTACAAAACTGTAACAATATGTCTGCAGTTCTTCACTTTGACACATGAGTTCCAGCATATTCTTCTGCAAAGCCTTTCCAAGCTGTAGACTATTACATTTGGTCCTATACCTTTCTATTTAATATGCTACTTCAAAAGCTTTTATTTTTAAAATAAGGCATATTAATGATCTTGCTCTACAGGTTTTGGAAAAAGTAACCTGTGAAAAACAAAATTACATTTTTATTTCCCCAAAGCCTCATTATAAATGTTATCCCAAATTGTAGTGCAATTTTTGTACTGTAGATTGTTTACAGCCATCTTTTCAGACACTTGCTCTCTTCAGGCATGATCCTTCTGCAAGGCATCTAGTTAATTTTTCTTGCCTTTTTACATGGTTCCACATATTTTATAATATGGATAAAATCCCTAAATTTGAGATGCTATTTTTTCCATTACTCCCATGCATGGCACTCAAGGGAATAGAGTTACTTGGGACAATGAATTAAACTTTTTGATTGTAGAATTTTAGTAAACATTATGTTGTGTACATGTTTATAATAATCATTTTTTTTCCTGTTTCAGGTGACTTGTAAGAACTTTGGATTCCTTTCCCCCTACCCTATAAAGAAAGGTTTAGATTGAGGGTCTGATTGTCCAGTTCTGTTTGCAGTGGCAATAATTTAGGCGTTGGCTTTTGTTTGCATGTAAAAACAGTCATGTCCTTCCATATGAGGCCACTTGCGTTTGGTTCCTTTGTAATGCAGTTTAGAAAGTCAAATGGATTTTTAGTTGCTTTGCATCAAGATAATAGTGACTAACTTGGCAATGTCTCGGGGCAAGAATGAAACTTAACGTAAGAAAAAGTTTCTCAGTTCCTATCACTGATATGCATTAACTGCATATATCATGGATGAAGGAGCTGTAGATTGGTTATCTTTTGCAGATGTTGCCATTTCCACTGAAAAGGGAAGGTTTCTCTTTGTTAACCTTGAATTGGATTGTTATTTTTTTAAGATATGATAGATGAAGGGGCTGTAATGCTTTTGGTGGGTTGGTATTTTTTTTGTCTTTTTAACGGTCTGTAAATGTTTTTAGTCAGATTGTTCCATGGGTTTTTGAAACCTTTGTCAGTTTAGAAAGTATCTAGTGGTTTTTGGAAAAAGGCCACACTTTAAAGAAAGCTGATGGTGTTGTTTGAATAGTATCAGAAGGCCTCAGACTCCTTCTAAGCTAACCTGGCTTTTACAATGGGTTGTATCTGCCAGGTGGGTGATGGTTCCTTGTAGAGCCTCTCGGCAAAGGTTCTATGCTTTATATTGGGTTCTTTGCAATGTATTTGAAAAAGAAGGAAAACTCCAAATCCATAGCCATCTAAATCAAAATGCTTTTACAAAATGGCTATAATGTTATTTTACCTTCTCGTTTTGCACAAGAATCTTTTAACTGTGGCTATTCTCAGCAGAAAGTTGTAGTTACTGGGTAGATGTATGTGTTTTTTTTTTTTTTTTCCTTTTCTTCTGCACTTCTTAGCTTGAGTCGTTGCTAAAGGCATTTCCACTAGTCACATTTGGTGGCGGTTCAAAACCTGAAGTCCAGATAAGCGTGTGTTTTTTGTTTTGTTTTTGTTTTTTTAACTGTTTTTAAATAGTATATAGTGTGTAAGCAGCCAGTTTAACCTTATGCATAGTTTTTTTTTTTTTTTTTATATATATATATTTACATCAGGTGAACACAAATTGTAGGGAGATACCTGTAATCCTTTATTTTCATACAAGTCGCCTGAAACTCTCTGGTATCATGGTTAAAAAGTAAAAAAAAGTGGGAAGAAAAGTAATCTCGTGCAATCACAGCTGTCCATTTTCTAGTGCCTGTAAAAGGAAAAAGCAGGTTATGACGACATGTAAACTTTTTGTTTGGCCCAGTTTTTTAGATGAGGCCCTGCAAAGTCCTGCAGTTTTAACAAGCGTTCTTTGCAGTGTTGAGCTCATTTTATGCTTGCGAAGAAAACTGGTATGGATTTTTTTTCATAAAATTCTTTGTGAGATTAATTGTTTGGTATGGATGTCATCATGCATACTACAGTATGAATTCAAAGTTTTTTCAATTTAAACTTTTGCATTAAATACATTATGAGGCTGAATAAAACTTTATTTGTAACATTTACTTTGTGTAAAAAAAAAAAAAAAAAAAGTAAAAAATATATATTTATCCCTTTTGTGGAGGCAATTTAAGCTGTCAGGGCTTAAATGAATGCACTGTTTTTGTGTAAGTTCTTTTCTTAAGTCTCAATAAGTCACTTTATGATTTGGGACCAAATTCTTGTGTGCCAATAAACTTTAAACTGCAAGCATCCTAATGCGTGTCTGTGTTGAGAAGCTTTTTTATATCAGTAGACAGGACCATGAATATATAGATCAGCCGATAGTATAAATATATATATAGGAAATATTCATTCGAATTATACTTTTTGTTAGCAGTGATGATGGAAGATGCTTGTGTCTAAGGGAAAGCTTGTCTTTGTGACCTATAACTGCACCTGTTTTCATGAATGCTGGCTTTTTATGTATAACACCATTGAATAATTAGGCAGCTTTATAATTTAGCCTGTTTAAATTGGGCCATTGTAAGAGGGACAGGTTTAACTGATAGTGGCTGGAGTAAACAATGCATGAGACGAGGACACCCAAGAACAGCCCTGCGAGTTTATTCAAAACGGCCATGTTGCTGCAGGAGGGCTTCGTACATCGAGTTCATAGCACATGTTTTTTGGCTTGTTTTTCCAGTGACACACAAGGCAGACCATTTATTTCAATGGGCTGCATTACACATGGCAAAGTAGCTTGTGGGACATTTTGTTTGTTACTGCATTTGTCACCCGTTTTTTCATGTGGCAAAATATGTTTGCTTCAGTGTTTTGAGGCACCGTTCACAATGAACAACACCTGAAAGTGCAGCTAGGTAAATTTAGGTGCATAAATGTGGCTATACACTGTACAGAGATTGGTCAATCAAATTGTATAATCTACCAAACCTATATAATAGGAGGATACACCATCTGTCCAATCAGGTAGGCTCTTGCACTACATCGGAGGTGTCCTGTGGGTTGCATGTTTGAACTTGACATGCACCCTGAGCCCATCTGAAGGGACTCTGGGAAGCCAGACAATTGCACAGCTTGGGGTGCTGTGAAAACGTAATTGTTGGGTGAAAGTGTGCTAATGAGGTCATCTGGTAAACTCCTTCCTGTGTCGTACTGGCTAGTTTATCTTGTCTGTATACCAGGGCGTTTCTGGAGTGATCTGCAAAATATAGCCATGGATTATTCTCTCTGGAGAAGAGACGCTTGAGAGGGGATATGATTTCAATTTACAAATACTGTACTGGTGACCCCACAATAGGGATAAAACTTTTTCGCAGAAGAGTTTTTAATAAGACTCGTGGCCACTCATTACAATTAGAAGAAAAGAGGTTTAACCTTAAACTACGTAGAGGGTTCTTTACTGTAAGAGCGGCAAGGATGTGGAATTCCCTTCCACAGGCGGTGGTCTCAGTGGGGAGCATTGATAGCTTCAAGAAACTATTAGATAATCAACTGAATGACCGCAACATACAGGGATATACAATGTAATACTGACACATAATCACACACAGGTTGGACTTGATGGACTTGTGTCTTTTTTCAACCTCACCTGCTATGTAACTATGAGGTAGGCCTGGTTTTCAAAATCAAAGAAAACTTGTATTTTTGTGCAGCAGAGGCAGGGTGGATTTGATTTAAATCCCTAGTAAAAAGGGATCATTTTTAAAGAGCAACTATCATCTCATTTCTGTTCTGCAGCGGCTCCTCCTCTGACCTGCTGTTGACTTACTGACAGTCCCATTCACTTTAATGGGACAGCTGGTGATGCGGCAGTGACACCACAAGGTGAGGGACGTGGCGGCAGCGGGTGAGTGGGTGCCTGCTAACAGGCGCTGTCATGATGGGTCTGAAATGATAGGTACTCTTTAAATGTAAGGACTTATTCTTGCTGGTAGTTAGAACCCTTAATATTTGAAAACAAAATGAAGGTTTTCTATTTAGAATAAGCTGTCAGGTTAGTAAAACTGTGAAATCAGAACCGATTCAATCATACAGTTTGTAGTGTACATGGATTTGCAAAACCATGGTATAAAGGAATATTCATGAGCTTTGTTTTATCTCATGGTTGCTGTGAAATTGTGGGAATGCAAGTGAAGGGTTAGTGTGTGGTGTGGCGCTGTCCTAATTTATAGAAATACTTGGTAAATTGTGTGTAGCCAAATCCCATATGTAAAGTCGCATAAACCAAAATTGCAAATAAAAAATTCAACGAAAATAAAACCAAACATAAAACAGCAAAGTGACCCCCTTTGGAGTGTGTAGGTGTAACGTTGTCCTAGTGGAGAAAAAAGTGGAGCAAATGGAAAAAAAATGGAAACAAAGGAAGAAATCGCATAAAGGACTGCTGCCTCCACAAATGTGATTTCCACCAAGGTGGAAAAAACAGAAGGTAAGTGAAGGGTTAGTGGGAATTGTGGGAAGGCATCGATGCTGTGCATGTTCTCTCCACTTGCAGAACTTGGATTCATTAAATGAGTTTACCAAAAATGTAAATATTGCAGAATTTTCGGCCTCATGCTACATAACCAAGCTCAATTTCATGCTGAATAACCTAATTAATGTATCTTAAATGTAAAACTATTTTTAGATAGATTTTTACGCCAAAAGAATGAATTTTATTAAAATATATTTAATTTAAATAAAATAATCTGATTTAAATAAATTATTTTTTTTTTTAGCCTTCAAAGGAGAGCTACACTCCTAAAGAAGATTAAAGTTATTGATAAAGGATTTGATAATGTGATGTAATATGAATTGATCACTTTTAGTTATTGCATTTGGTTATGCATTGTTTTCAGCTTTTTTACATATAAATAAAAAATATATATATATATATATATATATATATATATATATATATATATATATATATATTATATTTACATAAGTGAGGTTGAGAAAAGACACAAGTCCATCAAGTCCAACCCCTATGTGTGTGATTTTATGTTAGTATTACCTTGTATATCCCTGTATGTTGTGGTCATTCAGGTGCTTATCTATTAGTTTCTTGAAACTATCGATGCCCTCTGCTGAGACCACTACCTGTGGAAGGGAATTCCACATCCTTGCCGCTCTTACAGTAAAGAACCCATACATAGTTTAAGGTTCTAATTTTAACGAGTGGCCACGTGTCTTGTTAAACTCCCTTCCGCGAAAAAGTTTTATCCCTATTGTGGGGTCACCAGTATGGTATTTCTAAATTGAAATCATATCCCCTCTTAAGCGTCTCTTCTCCAGACAGAATAAGTTCAGTGCTTGCTACCTTACCTCATAACTAATATCCTCAAGAAGCCCTTTATTAGCTTTGTTGCCCTTCTTTGTACTCGCTCCATTTCCAGTACATCCTTCCTGAGGACTGGTGCCCAGAACTGGAGAGCATACTCTAGGTGCGGCCGGACCAGAGTCTTGTAGAGTGGGAGAATTATTGTTTTATCTCTGAAATGAATCCCCTTTTTAATGCATGCCAATATTCTGTTTGCTTTGTTAGCAGCACCTTGGCCATTGCTGAGCCTATCATTTACTAGGACCCCCAGGTCCTTTTCCATCCTAGATTCCCCCAGAGGTCTCCCCCCCCCCCCCCCCCCCAGTGTATGGATTGCATTCATATTTTTGCCACCCAAATGCATTATTTTACATTTTTCTACATTGAACCTCACTTGCCATGTAGTTGCCCACCCCAGTAATTTGTTCAGATCTTTTTGCAAGGTTTCCACATCCTGCCGAGAAGTTATTGCCCTGCTTAGCTTGGTATTGTCCGCAAATACAGATTGAACTGTTTACCGCATCCTCCAGGTCGTTTATGAACAAATTAAACAGGATTAGTCTCAGCACAGAACCCTGGAGGACCCCACTACCCACCCCTGACCAATCCAAGTACTCCCCATTTATCACCACCCTCTAAACTCGCCCTTGTAGCCAGTTTTCAATCCATTTACTCACCCTATGGTCCATGCCAATGGACCTTATTTTGTACAGCAAACATTTATGGGGAACTGTGTCAAATGCTTTTGCAAAATCCAGATACACCGCGTCTATGGGCCTTCCTTTATCTAGATGACAACTCACCTCCTCATAGAAGGTTAATAGATTGGTTTGGCAGGAACGATTCTTCATGAATCCATGCTGATTACTGCTAATGATACCGTTCTCATTACTCAAATCTTGTTTATAGTCCCTTATCCCCTCCAAGAGTTTACATACTATTGATGTTAGGCTAACTGGTATGTAATTCCCAGGGCTGTATTTTGGGCCCTTTTTAAATATTGGTGCTACATTGGTTTTTCTCCAATCAGCAGGTACCATTCCAGTCAGTAGACTGTCAGTAAAAATTAGGAACAATGGTCTGGCAATTACTTGACTGAGTTCTCTAAGTACCCTCGGGTGCAAGTCATCTGGTCCCGGTGATTTATTAATGTTAAGTTTCCCAAGTCTAATTTTAATTCCGTCCTCTGTTAACCATGGAGGTGCTTACTGTGATGTGTCATGAGGATAAACACTGCAGTTTTGGTTACTGAAGCCCCCCGATTCCCTCGTGAAGATTGAGGAGAAGAATGAATTCAATACCTTCTTTTGATTATATAGAAGGGGTTGGTTTGGGACTTTGAATGAGGCATATGGTCGAACTGAGCATACGCCTCCATCCCTGTTAATTGATAAAAAAAGAGGGGAAAGTTGGGACTTTAAATGAGATGTGTGTTTACACAAATGAAAATGAATAGATAATATTGAATAGGTTTATTCATGAATTATACAATACATTAATTGGGTATAACGAGCTGATGTGCATGTAGTTGGCAATAAAAAAAAAATCAGACTTGCATTATTGCACGTGGTGGATGAAATCCATATGCGAGATAGAATATAAACGCATAGTTAATAAAAAACTGCATTAACAGCTTGACACGTTTCGTGAATATAGTTCCACTTCTTCAGAAGCAATGCAGAATGCATATATATCATCTCCAAAATTAGTCATGGAAAACAGATCTGAAAGTCGAGGCAAGCCGAATAATGTCCCCGCCAGGAGCTATGGGGACGTAAATCCGCGGGCAGCCAAGGCGGAAAACACCTCACCCAAGGGGAGGAAAGTGTCCATAGTGAGATGCATGATGGTGCCTGGAAACAGCTCCAATATCTGGTGATCCTAGTGTGGGTGTTATGTCTGACACTTGTGTCCCGGAGCATATACAGCATGGAATGAGAAACCATTACTCCCACAGGACTACAATGCATAACCGCTACGCACAACGCCCCCAACGTCACGCTAGGCGTGTTAAGATAGGGCACTCTCACCAAGACCGCTGATTGTCAGCTGTCCTGGTGAGAGTGCCCTATCTTAACATGCCTAGCGTGACGTTGGGGGTGTTGTGCGTAGCGGCTGGGGCGGGTATGCAACTTTTTTTTTTTTTTTTTTGCTGCAGTTTTTGTGTTTGTAGTGAATCCCTCTCTTAAATGGGTTGTAAACCCCATTCATGGAATTTGAACTAAGCATATATATCTGTAGTGTTTACTTGTGTCTCTCCAAAGCGCTAATTGTCCTTTCTCTCTGGTGCTTCGTTTTTCAATTATCAGCATGTCGCTTCTGACAAGTTCTCTGACACGAGATAACATGAGCTAAAAATTTGTGTCGGCAGGTTTTTAGAAAATGAGACAGGAGCTTGTCTCTTCAGAATACAAAGGGTGTAGAAAGGGGAAGACAGCAGATATACAAGTAAAACTTATGTAGGAGGATTTGTTTCATCTCTGTATCAACTGAGGCTATTCACTTCACTGGGTATATGTGAGGGTTTACAACCATTTTATGTCCTTTTCACAATGAAGGGGAACCCACCATCCTAAGAGTGGGGGGAGTATGTTGCATTTTGCAACTCTCTGGGTCACAGATGTCCCTGACCTGTGGTGTCCAAAACTCGAGCAACCAAAAAACTATCCAAGGAAAGTCAAATTTGCAAAAGGCCCTGAACCCACTTCTTGTCCCAAGAAGTCCTTATGCCAGTACCACCACAAGAAAGGTTCAAGGGATTTTACTCAAACCTGTTCACAGTACCAAAGCCCAATGGAAGTATCCATCCTATTCTGGGCTTAAAATCCCTTTACATTCCATAAGGAATTCACAAGATCAGTGGTTTCCTTTCCGAGACCAGGGGAACGCACAGCATCCATGGACATCGAAGTTGTCTATCTACTTGTTCCCATTTATCTTCCACATCAACAATTTCTACTTATTGCAGTGGCAGACAACAACTTTGTCACATTTTTTTTTCACCAGTCCTCTGTTCTAGGGTGTTCACAAAGATATTAACACCTTTACCTGTCCTTTTTGTAGAACTCATGGCATCCAAGAGACAGGCTAAACGATCTTCTCCTGAAAGATGCATACCCCTTCTAACTATCAGCAAATGTAAAAAAAAAAGACAATTCAACTGCTTCAGTCCTTAACTTAGTAAACAAAATCTGCCTTACAGCTTTTCATGCCTCTAGAGCAGGGGTCTCCAAACTTTCTAAACAAAGGGCCAGTTTACTGTCCCTCGGCCTTTAGGATGGCCAGACTGTGGCCATCAGAAGTACAAAATTTCAGAGCATCAGTGGGAGTGAACAATCCCCAATCATTGGAAGGAATTGTGCCCCATTGTTATCATTGGTAGGATTTGTGCCAAATTGTTGGTGTCATTAGTAGGAATTGTGCCCCATCATTGGTGTCATTAGCAGGAACTGTGCCCCATTATTGTCATTGGTGTGCCTCACTGTTGGTGTCATTGGGAGAAATTTGCCCTTCATTGGTTTCTGTGAATAAAATAGTGCCCCAAGGGCTGGATAAAATCAAGCAAAGGGCCACATTTGGAGACCACTGCTCTACAGTATGGGCCTTCCAAGGTACATCTCAGAGAAAAAGCTTGCTTTTATGGAAGACCTTTGCCTATGAGCTCATGCTTGACAACTGAGATCCAAGAGCAATCCCACAATAAGTTTCACCATGAGAGTCCAGAGTCTAATGGTTGCCATCTTAAAGGCAGTACCCTTCACACAATTCCATTCAAAAACTCCAACTACACATTCTGTCAGCATGGAATAAGCAGGCTGTTTCCATGACTCTACCCATACTGCTATACCCCCAAAACCAGAAGTCTCTTGTCTTGGTGGATCCCCACTTCAACTCTTAACAGTGGAAACAATCCTTTCTTTCCTACAATTTAAAATGTTTTTTCAATAAATGCAAGTCTGTCAGGCTGGGGAGAAGTCTTCCACTCAACATCTTGGAGTTCTCAGAGCTGTCACTGTCCTTTTCCCTCCAGTACTGCACCCACCTTCTAAAGGGACACCTATTTTGGGTGTCATCACAGTGGCATATATTAACCATCAAGGGGCACAAGGAGCCCGGCTGCCTTGAAGTAAACAAACAAGGTTCTCTTGTAGACAAACTTCCTATCCAGTGATCCACATGCCAGGAGTAGACAATTGGCAGATGGATTCTCAGTTGTCACCATTTGGACCAAGGGAATGGTCCTTTCATCCAGATATGTTCGATCAGATATGCCAGGGGTCTTCAAACTATGGCCCTCCAGTTGTTCAGGAACTACAATTCCCATCATGCCCAGTCATGTCTGTGAATGTCAGAGTTTTACAATGCCTCATGGGATGTGTAGTTCCACAACAGCTGGAGGGCCGTAGTTTGAGGATCCCTGAGATATGCCAAAAATGGTGAACTCCAGATGTGGACATCTTAGCCTCCTGTTGTAACAGCAAACTACTTCCCTGTCTGTATCCAGAAACAGGGATCCCTGAGCTATGGTCTCAGATGCTTTAGTTCTCCCCTGGTTTCAGTTTACTTTCCCCACTTCTATCCTGCCTACTCCACAAAATAGAGGAAGACTGATTCTTTTGGCTCCAACTGGCCCAAAAGCACCTGGCACACAGACTTAGAAGACCAGATCTCCTTTCTCAAGGCCCTCTATCCCACCCTGCTTAACAGTGTCTGGCTTTACCAGCATGGCTGTTGAAACCTAGATTTTAAATGATACAGGGATCTTTGAGTCTGTGATTGCAACCTTGCTTAAGGCAATAAAATCTGCAGCCAGGAAGATTTATTATTGTACCTGGAAATCTTACTTTGCCTGGTATGAGCGCAGTCTTAGTCATCCACTCCCAGAAATGAATCTGTATCCCGCATTCTGGCCTTTCTGCAAACAGGTCTTGACCAGCATCTAGCTCTCGGCAACCTTAAAGAGCAAGTTTTGGTTTTACCTATCTTTTTTTCCAAAGGCCTCTAACTGAACATTCCCTCATAAAATACTTCTAAGGTGTTTCTTGCATCTGACCCCCTCACCATCCCTTGGACCTTAACTTACTATCTTCCATGCAAAAAACACTCTGAACCCATCAGGGATATTTCCTCAAAGTCTGTTACCAGTAAAGTGGCCTTTTAGGTGCTCGTCCAGTCTGGACATATCTGAGAACTGGCTTATTCTGTAAAGTGCCCTTCCTAGTACTTCACAAAAACAAAGTTGTATTATGTCCTAGACCCTCCTTTCCAAGATGGAAAAAAGGTGAAAAGAAAATTCCAAATTTTGGATTGACCTCAGAACAATAAGTTGAACTCTTCTATTGGGGACACTAGTTCTGGTGACACATTGGTATTCCTTCACTTTGGAGGGACTTCCTGTTTCTGGTATGGCACAGGAAGTGAAGGGAAATCTCCCCAATGGGGCCCAGATGGCATACAGAAAAACGAAGATCCAACATGGGATAAAAAGTTTTGCCCTTAGTTACACTTAAAAACGTAATCGCAGGAAATCTGAAGCATGATCCGCAATGTCTGCGACTTAAACACATCAAAGGTAAACAGATAAATGAAGACTAATGGTGTACTAGTTAATAGTATCACTGCCAATTTTTTAAAGAAGCAACAAACCAATGCAGTAAAGAGTGCTCCAGTAAAAATTTGATTTATGTTGCTGAAAAAAATAAACAGGAAAATGTCTGATAGTGTAATATTTAGAATTATTACCACCTAATAAAAACCAAACAACCGTTAAAATAGTGCAACACAGCACTATGATGAACAACATGTAAAACTTCAAATGCAAATCCACCTGTAGTGTGCCAAATGAAAACCTCCCAGGGCAGCAATCTTCTCATGATGTAGGTGCTTCAGTTAAAACTGAAAGTATTGTTGCTGAAAACCACCACTATGCTTCTCCACCATGTGCACTCACCAGATCAAAAGACCTTGAAGAGGTGGTCAGGCACCACTTTGTGTTTAAAACATCATGACAGAGTATCCTCTCCGAAGCACTGCCAGAATTGACTGATTCCGGGTACATTAGGAAGTCAAATGTGCCGAAACATGCAGGATTTGATCATGGCACATCACTTCTATCCAAGTGATTGCTGGGAGCCTCTCCACATTTTTGCACTGTTGTGCTGGACTTTTGTTCTTTTTGAAAGTTTGGAAATGTTTTTCAGTGGACTTTTTACAGTTTCTATTTGATGACTCAGCTTTAGTTTAAAGGATTTGTAAAGTCTCCTGGTTTTTCACCTTAATGCGTTATATGCATTAAGGTGAAAAACCTTCTGTGATGCAGCTGCCCCCTAAAGCCACCCTTTTTCTTACCTGAACCCGATCGTTCCAGTGGCGAGCATGAGCCCAGCAGCTGCTGTCTTGGGTCCTGCTGTCAATCAAATCCAGTGACACGGGGGCGGTCCGTACAGGTGGGATTTCGGGCACACACGCGCCCACTGCGGACTGTATGTCCGCAGGCCGCCCGCGATTGCTGTGTACAGAGGCAGAACAGGGATCTGCCTTTGTAAACAAGGCGGATCCCTGTTCTGAAGGGACATGTCAAATCTTCTGTTTCCAGTGATCGGGAACAGCGATCTCTGTCATGTCCCTGGCAGCCCATCCCCACTACAGTTAAACACACACCAGGGAACACAGTTAACCCCTTGATGGCCCCCTAGTGTTAACCCCTTTCCTGATCAATGTAATAATGTCACTGGTCCCCAAAATGAGTAATTTGGGGTCAGATTTGTCTGCTGCAATGTCGCAGGCCTGCTAAAAATTGCAGGGCTCTGCCATTACCAATAAAAAAAGAAAAATAAGTAAGTCTATAAATCTATCCTGTAGTTTGTAGATGTGATAACTTTTGCGCAAACCAATCAATATACAGTTATTGCGTTTTTTGTTTTTTGTTTTTTTAACCAAAAATATGTAGAAGAATATATATTGCCTTAAATTTATGAAGAAATTATTTATTTATTTTTTTATTTTATTTTTTATGTATTCTAGCAAAAAGTAAAAAAAAATTTTTTTTTTTTTTTAATTGTCGCTCATTTTTTTGTGTTTAGCGCAAAAAATAAAAACCGCAGAAGTGATCAAATGCCACCAAAAGAAAGCTATATTTGTGGGAAAAAAAATGACACAAATTCTGTTCGGGTACACTGTGGCATGACCGCGCAATTATCAGTTAAAGTGACGCAGTGCCGTATCGCAAAAATGGCCTGGTCATTAAGGGGGCAGATCCTTCCGAGTCTGAAGTGGTTTTTATGGCAATGGTGTACTTTGGAGATGCACACATTTATTTATATATTTATATATATATATATATATATATATATATATATATATATATATATATATATATATATATATATATATATATATATATATAGATCCTCTCAAGGGATACCCAGCTTCAAATTCCTCCTTTGCTCAGTGGATAAGGAATCTGATTATTAGAGCTTATGCTTGAAAAGAAGCACCTCCCCCTGTGTTATTGCACGCTCAAGCCTTTAGGCACCTAGCTTGTTGCTCAACTGTACAACCTTCACTTGGTCTTCTGCTCACACTTTAGAGTTTTACCAGGTACAAGTTCAGTCTTCTACCACCTTCTTGTAGTGGCACACTGAACCTGTGTTTTGTTTTTTTTGTTTTCTTTTTTTCCCTGTTTTTGGACCTGTTGGCATAGTCCTGTTGCCCAGTTATTGCCCACCCTTGTAGTCAATGCATTGGGATGTCCCATTGAGTATCAATTGTTACATGTGTCATGTACTGTGCGATTAAAATAAGAGGAATTTCCGACTTGCCTGTAAATTCCATATCTTAGAGGACAGTACAGGACACAAACCACTCTCCTTTTTAGTCTGCATTGCTTGCTACAAAACTGTGGGGTAGTGCCAGGGTGGCATATTCTCAAGAGTTTGCCAGTGTGTAGTTGTCAGGAGCATGTAACGCTCCTGCTCCTCATTCCAACATTTTGGTTTTGGCTGTGGCATTCTCCATGTCTCTGTCCACCTGCAAGATGATTGATGTGGCTCTATTCTGAGCTTTGCTTGTCTTGTACCTGGACTGTCATTGAACCACTCTGCCTGTCTGTTAACCGAAAATACCTGTTTTCTGTGCTCAGTTCATGCCTGCCGCAGCGTAATAGCCAGGCACTATAGCATTGTGTGGAAGTCCTGGGGGCAACCAAGGAGCGGTAGGCCTGCTTGCCTTATGGGAAAGAGGACTGCTATAGGTGAAGATTATAAGGGTGACTGAGGATATGTTGGCAAAGAAAGGGGTTGCCACTAGGCATTTTTTTCTAATTCCAACATACTGTATTTATTGACCGTTTTAAGTACGGAGACCTTGAACAGTCCAATATATGAGACAAGAGCGGATCATGAAAAAAAAGAGAAGTAACAGAAGTAACATTGTTATCTGCTGACAAGCGAACATTGTCCATCAATAAAACCTTAAATACAGAAATCAGCACTTTTTATTTATTTTTTAGGTTTTTTTAATCTCCGCTTTAATTTAAGGGAAATCCCTGTCCTCAGAAGTGGACATCCATCAACAGCAGAGACCAATTCCATGAGCCACAAACTGCAAATCTCAGGGTTATACCCGAGAAAGTGAACAGCGAAAATAATGAGGTACCAGAAAGAGAAAATAAACTGGAGAAAAAGAATGAAGGTGAAGCTCTCTCTTCACTTTCTAGAGATGCTAAATACATTTTGGGCTTACAGTTACCATCTTCAGTGTTCATCGTAGGGGGGTCCCAAAATATGTGTTCCATTGAAAACACTGGCTCAAACACTTAGTCCTTTTTCCAAGTTTTATTGAAGAAACAAAATATGCAATAGCAGGGTAAAGGGTGAAAGGGATTCAGGTATCTTGAAATATTGCGGTTAAAGGTCATTTCTAAGTCCGGCGAGCAGCGCTTCCACAGCTGGATTTAGCAACCATCGCATAGGTCTCTCTCACCAACCTAGCAACCGATGCAATGCTCTAATACAGTCTCTGCCACAGACCTGACAAATCCTGAATAAACAGATTATTGTGTCCAATATGGTCTCTGCCACAGACCTGACAAATCGTGAATAAACAGATTGCTGTGATTGATCTCAGATGCGTCTCCGACTGAGTTGCCAGGCTCTTACCAGCCTTATGCTCGGTCCTCTCCTGAAGAGTCCTCCCCTGGTTACTACAACCCCTTGCTTCTTCCCGCAGGCCAGACAACAAAGAGACCATCTTATGGACCAATAAACTTTGGGCTTTCTTCTGGTAGCTGAACCTTGGGTCCGCCGACCCCAAGACAGAATTTTAAGTAGCAGCAATTTCCCCAGGCCAGGAGGGCCATGAGGTCAGGAAGCGCCAACCCCACCAAAATGGTGTCTGCTCCTTAAATACCCCTACCCAGAATGCACGGCGGATGAACCACTCCCACTGAACTGTCTCTGAGCAGAGTATTCAATATGTCCAACCAGACTGTATTTACAACATCCACCAATGGTAACAGCACGACCCATGATCGGATGGAAATTTGCACAGTCCAGCCAAACTGGTACAGAAACCAGAAAATGTAGGTAATAATAAACTGAGCCAAAATGTAGCTTCAATTAACTTAAATTTGGAAAGAATAGTGTCTGCTCTTCAGGAGCAGGGAGCTACAAAGGGATATGAGGGGAAACCAGAAGACAGAGAATGACATGTTAATCTTAGTGACTGCCATGTAAAGAGTCTATAAGCTTTAAAGGTAGACATGCAGATTGCTAGCCTATGAGCCCCAAACTATTTCCTTGTCAAAAGAAGTTTATTGAGTATACAATGTTATAAAGATACATAAAGTAAGTTTACAAGGATCTATAAAGTAAGCTCATTGTTTTACAGTAGGGTTTATATAGGTAAATATCATGAAATTTCAAATATTAAACATTGGGTTCACGTAAACCTAAATTAAAGATATATATAATTTCCTTAGTTACTTTTGTAGGTATTTAAATGATTTATACCTACTATACATATTGTTTACAAGTAGAGTGTATATAGGTCAAATAAATTCTGATAATGAGCTTTAATCGTAAGGTGGAGAAAAGGAAAGAGAAAGAAGAAAAAGGGTTGAAAGGTAGAGGTATGGTCCACAAGGTTGTCCCGCTCGTCAGTTTATTATTCTTTTTAGTTCTCTTTGAAGCCTTAGAATGGGTGTCTCTGTAAGTCATTTAATCTGTTACCATGGCAACAGGACAGAGTCATTGAAGTTTGACAGGAACTGTTGTTTTATCCAAGGATGCCAAAGTTTTTCAAATTTTGGAATTTGATTTTGATCGATGGCTACCATCTTAGCATGGGACATTGTATTATTCATTCTGTGAATTGTTTCTGCTAGTACCAATGTAGGAGATTTCCATGCCTTGGCCACTGTTTGTTTTGCAGCCGTTATTAGTTGGATCATAAGTTTGAATTGAGAGAGTGTTAACCATTCCGGTTTTAGATCAAGTAAAGTTAAATATGGATCTGGTTGTATTATTTTTTTAAATATTTTAGATGCAATCACGAAGACTTCCTTCCAGAAGGTATGGATTACTGGGCATGTCCACCATATGTGTAAATATGTGCCTATTTCTGGGCATCCTCGAAAACAAAGAGCTGAGGTATTAGGTGAATATTTTGCCACTCTAGCGGGTACAAGGTACCAGCGAGTTAGGACTTTATAATTTGTCTCCAGTGCTAAGATGTTGGGTGAAGATGACTTAGATGTGAGCCATATGTTAGACCAGTCCGTGTCTTCTAAAGTTCGTCCCAGGTCCTCCTCCCACCTCTGAACGTAAGAGGGTCTATTAAGATTTGCTACTCCATATAATTGATTATAAAGTGATGAAATTGTACCTTTAGCAAATGGATCTTTTGTACAGATTGATTCAAAAATGGATAATTGGGATAATGGTGTATCCCCCTTTAGGAATGGTGTATAGAAATTTTTGATTTGGAGATATCTAAATATCTCAGAGTTTGGTAGATCATATTTTTCTCTAAGCGATGGGAATGAAAGGAATGATTTAGATGCTATGAAGTCATTTAGTGTCTGAATGCCTGATGTTGTCCAAGCTTTAAAAGAATTTGGGTAGATCCATGCCGGATAAAAGGCCGGATTTCTGATAAAAGAAAGGAGAGGATTGTGTGGAGATTGTAACTGATATTTGGTTTTTAGTTTATCCCAGAGAGATAAGAAGTGTTTGGTTATGGGATTATGAATTTTAAAGCGGTCTTTAGGATCAAGCCATAATAAATTTGATATTAATAGAGGGTCATTTTCTGAAGCCTCTATAAATACCCATAATGGGATTTCCTGTTTTGCATGGTATTTGGACAGACTGGCCAAATGTGCTGCTCTGTAGTAGTTAGTAAAATTAGGGTATCCCAGGCCTCCTTTATTTTTGGGAAGATATAGTGTGTGTATAGGTATACGTGGTTTAGAAGAGCCCCATATAAACAAAGTTGCTCTTTTTTGTACTATTCTCAAAAAATAGGAAGGAATTGGAATAGGGAGGACTCCGAATAGATAAAGCAATTTGGGTAGAATAGTCATTTTGATTGTATTAATCTTCCCTATCCAGGATAAAGGAAGTTGCGACCATTGTTTTATTAGATTTGTGATCTGTCTTAATACAGGAGGATAATTGGTTGAGAATAAGTCAGAATGAGATGCTGTTAAATGAATTCCAAGATATGGGATTGATTTTTCTGCCCATGTGAATGGGAGTGCAGCCCTAGCCGGGATCAATTCCATGTTTGTGAGTGAAATATTAAGCACTAGGCATTTCTTAGGATTAATCATAAGGCCGGATAGGGCTGCAAATTCATCAAGAGCTGGTATTAAGTTAGGACCAGAGACCTGTGGTGATGATAGAAAAAGTAATATATCGTCTGCAAATATACATAATTTGTGTGTAATACCTCCTACTTCAATGCCAGTTATAGTTTGGTTTGTTCTGATGTATTGGGCCATGGGTTCGAGTATAAGGGCAAATAATAAGGGAGATAATGGGCAACCCTGTCGGGTACCTCTTTCGATATTAAAGGCTTCAGATTTGTATCCAGCATATTTTATATAGGCTTTGGGTTTATTATATAATGCTTTGATCCATGTTAAAAAGTGGGGTCCAAAACCCCATTTTTGTAATGAATATTGCATATATTGCCAGGATACTGTGTCAAATGCCCTCTTAATATCGAGAGATAGAAAACATAAAGGGATTTTCCGTTTTTTAGCAATATGTGCCAATAACACTGCCCTGCGTATATTATCGCCTGCCTGTCTATTTGGCATGAAGCCTACTTGATCTCTATGTATTAATTTTCCTATAATGCTATTGAGGCGTTTTGCTATTATTTTTGCTAATAATTTAATATCGAGGTTTAACAGAGAGGCCGATAATTCACACAGGAAGTATCATCAGAAAGGGGTTTTGGGATCATACAAACAATTGCCATTAGTGTTTCTTGCCGAAAAGAATGTCCATCTAGAAGTTTGTTAAAAGTTTCAGTGAGAATGGGAGAGAGTATTTCTGAGAATGTTTTATAGTATAAAGCCGAGTAGCCGTCTGGGCCTGGTCTTTTGTTAAGTTTTAGGTCTTTTATGGCATTAGCAACTTCATCTATAGTTATAGGCTCATCCAAACTGCTTTTTGGATTCTGAGATAACTCAGTTAAGGTTATTTTTGAGAAGAAGGATTCAGCCTCTGTAGGATTAAATTCATTGTTTGTCTTGTATAAATTTGCGAGATGTGAGTGAAATTTATGGACTATTTTAACTGGATTACAAGTGTAAACATTTTTTGATAATTTCAAACGTATTGGTTTGAAAGATTTGTTAGTTGAATTTAATGCCCGAGCCAAATATGTACCTGGTTTGTTTGTATTCATGTAGAAATTGTGTTTGGAGCGTTTGAGGGATTTATCAACTGACTCAGTGAGAAATAGATCGTATTCCAATCTAGATTTTTCCAGATGAGATTTTGTACTCTGAGATGGATTATCTTGAAATGATATGTAGGCTGCATTAAAATTGAGTTCTAGTTTTTTTGCTATATTTTTGCGTTCCCGTTTAAATAGTGCCATTTGTCTTTGTATTGTACCACGCAAGACAGGCTTATGAGCTTCCCACAGTGTTATTGGGAAGATGTCTGTTGTATTATTAATTGATATGTATTCCTTTAAAGCTTGTTCAATGGCCATCTGATGTAGTGGGTGTTTGAGCATTATGTCCGGTAAGTACCACGTTGGGTCATGCGCTTTTGGTATGGCTGAGGCTATAGTAGTGTATACTGCATTATGGTCAGACCACGGAATCGGAATTATATCTGATGCAATAATTTCTGGTATCATTCCTATTGTTAGAAAAATATGATCTATTCTGGTGAAGGTTTGATGAGGGTGCGAGAAATAAGTGAATTTCATTTTCATTGGGTTACTTTCTCTCCATGAATCTACCAGATTGTATTTGGAAAGAAGTTGAGAAAAAGGTAATCTAGAGGTTATTTTGGTTGGTGTAAAAGGTGATTTATCTAGAAATGGGAGGAGGACCTGGTTCGAATCCCCACACATTATCACTGTTCCTATTTTGTGTGTATTAATCACTTGTAATATATGTGAGAGGAATGGTGTAGGTTGTTAGGAGCGTAGTAGGAAATCACCGTGATTGCTGTATCCATTATATAACCCATGAGTATCAGGTATCTACCTTCTGGGTCTTTAATTTCTGATGATAAGGTGAATGGTGTGGATCGGTGAAATGCAATTAGAGTTCCCCTTTGCTTGGTACAGGCAGAAGCCGTGTAAATTTGTTGATAAAAAGGAGAAATATATTTTGGAGTAGAATCTTTGGTGAAGTGTGTTTCTTGGAGGCATACTATGTGAGCCTTCTTGTTATGGAAAGTACGGAAGGCTTTGGTCCTTTTTTGAGGGACATTTATTCCCTGAACATTCAGGGAAAGTATATTCAGTGGTGCCATGGCAATAGATCAAATAGTTTTGACTTACTTTTTGTTATGCAGAGCTGACTGCGCAGATCAACCTGTGTGGACTGAAGAGATGAATAGATAGAAAAGAAACCAGTGAATTCTGGACTAAAGAGTAAACAAAAAACATATGAGATTAGATGATACATCGTATAAATTATTTTTTGCAAATAATCACAATTTACCCGTGAAAGAGAATAAATATCTCTCTCAGGGGAATAAGTGCCTTCGTCACACTCCCACATAATATGGTTAGGAGAATGAGGAGGGCTAATGGGGGTACACAGATCTTCCGCTTACAGGAGAGAAGTGCCAAGTCAAAAGACATCAAAATGATGTTTCATTAATTGGAGTGCAGAATATAGTTTTTGTTGAAATTATTTATTCCAGGGTGGTTGTATATGGTTAGTTTTGCCCTAGGCTAAATAATTCAGTTAGAAAGGTACTGTTAATAACTTTGGTATTGATGAAGATAGTTTGAATTATTTTGGGATTTTAACCCTTTTAGAGTAAACAATTACATATTTTATTCATATGTAACTGTTTAGATATGTTAACTCATAAAATTGAGGTTGTATTGCTTCAGATTAGAATAAACAAAAACATAATTCTAGGAACTAGTTAGGTAATAATATATTTGTTTTAAGAAAAGAAAGAAAAAGCTTCCATTACTTCTGGATTATTGAACATATTTGTCCTAAAAAGTAATAAATCTATTGTTATTACCTGATAATATATAACTGAACAAGAATTTCCTTATTTCACTTATATATTCTAAGGCTATATGAATCAGAAGTAATAAGAAATATAACTGGAATGTAACATGATCCCACACAGTGTGTGACTATCAGAATGCAGTTACATTCAGTTATAAATATAGGTTTTTTATAGAGAACCATCTCTTAGTATAATAAATGAAGAGATATCAGGAATTAGGATGTCAGTCCATTGAATCTTCTTGGTCCATGGATGATGTGGCATAACGGCCTCTTTTGTGAGAATGATGATTCCCATTTTGTTCTGAAATTTTCTGGGTGCTGCCTGAAGGTGAAGATGATGCCATTCTTCTGCGTGTGGGAGAGTTGCTGCTTGTGGGTTCTGTCAGATTTAATTTTAAAAGGGTTTGTTGTAGTTCATCTGCTGATCTGCTTCTGTAAATTGTACCTTGGTAGTTAACTCTGACTGAAAAGGGGAAGCCCCATTGATACATAATGTTGTGGCGTTGCAGTTCCATTAGTTGGGGTTTCATGGATCGTCTTTTAGTAATAGTAAGTTGGGATAGGTCAGCAAAAATTTGATAATTGTGTCCTTGAAAATTAAGTTCCTTTTTTTCTCTTGCAGCAATTAGTATTTGTTCTTTCGTTCTGTAATAATGAAATTTTGTGATTATATCACGTGGGGGTCCATCTTTCTTTTTGGCTGTGAGGGCTCTGTGTACTCTGTCCAGTTCTAAACATTCAATAGGGATATCTGGCTTTAGTTCTTGTAATAGAGCAGTAATAGTAGATTGCAGGTCTGTCACAGATTCAGGTATTCCCCTTATGCGCAAGTTTGAACGTCTGGCTCTATTTTCGTAATCTTCGAGCTTAGTTTGAAGTATTAAATTCTCTTTTTTTAATTGTTCCAATTCTGTTATATTTTCTTGGGTTGTAATTTCAATTTCATCCATTTTTATTTCTAAGGCTGCGGTGCGGTTTCCCAGCTCTCTTATTTCTTTGGTTAGGCTTTTTGTTATTTGGTCTGAGGTTTGTTTTAAAGCCTTATGAAGCATCTTTTCAAATTGTAATAATATTACTGGGGATACTGAGGAGGCTTGTGGAGAAGTTTGTGAGAGGATTTGTTCTGTATCTGACTCAAATGGAGAGTCTTGCTGTGACATTTTCTGTCTGTGAGAGCGCCCTGATGCTGTATCTTGTGAGGTGACTGGAGCTGCTTCAGCTGCAGTGAGTGCCTGTGAGCTCTTTGTGAGGTGATTTTTATTTCTGCCACGGTTTCCTCCCAGTACCATATTTCCTGCCCAAACTTTCACAGTTTGTTCCCTGGGGCAAAAAGGTTCAAATGGATACCTTTTGAGCCTGCAGGCTCTGCTTTGTCCTTCTCTTCTCTCCTCAGCGGTGTGGAGCTCTAACAATGCATGTCTGCTCCGCTAGGCTCCGCCGCCCCAAACTATTTCAAACCGTTTACTGGTGTCCATTATACTGGCGGGTTTTTCACTAAGAATAATCCAAGATACCTTTTTCCTCCGCAAAGAAATGGGTACAGAAGGCTCTTTCCATGATGGCGTTATAGTCCACTTGGAATAAGGATCGGTTGTTTGCATAATACAGGGGACCCTCTCCAGCGGTTCATTTAAGAGGGCGATATGTGGGGATTGTGGTACTGGGACTTCCGTAAGCTTAATAAGGACCCTGTTGGAGGACTTGGTGGTCATGGAAAGGGGCCTACATTAGAAATATCTCTAAAAGTGGTTTTATTGGCACAAGTTCATCTATTCTGAAGAGCATGCAGAACTGGTGACTTGACTCCTCAGGGGGTTATGACGACTTGATGGGCTCCCTGGGGATGATTGGGGGTACTGGATGGTAGCTGTCAACCCCCCTTTTTTTTCTCTACCCCCCCGTCTGTCTTCCTCCTTTTCTAGCTTCTACTCCCCTTTGTTGCTTGACCCCTAGGGTCATACCTACTCTTTCTACGGTCTGTGTTAAACAATGTTAACTGTCAAAAATTGTGCGGGATGCAGAGACTTCCTAGATCCTGAAGCCCAATGTCTGGATTGCTTTCTATAGGTCTATACCAGTTAGAAAATAGAAAAGGATAAATGGAATTTTTAAGGTGCTAAATTAGAACATCATTATTTTATAAAATTTAGAAATTTATTCAAGCAATAAAAACAGAGCATACAAAGAGTAAATGTTGATATTACAGTACTAATACATGTGCTGACTGATTTCATCTCTACTGTTTCACCTTGATATTGGCTTCTTCAGGAGATATAATTGGTATCAGGCACAATAAGCACTAGAAGTAAACAGAGTTTTGTTGAAAAGCAGAACAATCAACAGTTATAACAATCACAATATATGAATATATACAAGTTAAACAAATTGAAAGAACATTCATCAACTGAAAAATAGCATAGCAACCAAGTCATCCATGGTCATGAAATTTACCTGTATATTCAAAAACTATTTGCATATAAATTGAGGCTCCACAATCCTGGGGATATCAACTGACGGATAATCTGGTAAATCCATATAGGGGGGTGTATCTAAAGTAAAGCCACCGGTGAATGGTCCAGAAACTAGAGGGTAAGGTGATGAGCAGAATTAGACACTAGGGCAACAAACAATCACCAATCAGATTTAAACCAGAACTTGTTAAAAGTAAAATGGCTTTTACCCTGTGCCAGCGATATTTTGCTGTAATCATGGGTTTGATAGTTGATCACCAACTCTACAACAGGAATGGCTGAAGATGACGAAAAATACAAGATTTGTTGGGGAACATAACAAGGTTCGCCATATAATTCAAAAGTATTGGCATCTCTTGGCCACTGACGATGTGATCGCAAAGTATGTCAACCCATATCCTCAGATCACTTATAGGAAGTCTAGATCCTTAAAGGATCAATTGGTTCATAGTCACTTGATGCCCAGACAGGGAGGATCAAGTTGTAGGGGAACTGCTCCATGCGGGCGATGTGAATTCTGCAGATTTCCAATGAATCCTGCTGAATTGGCTCTGCCAAATGGAAGGATCTGTAAACCTCACTTTTTTGCGAATTGTCAATCGATTGGTGTGGTTTACTATATGGTATGTGATTGTCAAGCATTCTATGTAGAAAAAAAAACAAAAGACCATTTTTTCACAGATTCAGAGATCATATTTCTCTTGTTCAAAAGAAGAGAATGGAGACTCCCATTAGTCGTCAAATGGGAAATTTTTGCACTTGAATATTTACTCATGACAGGGGCGGTGATCTTGACAGGACTCTCCTTCAGTGGGAAACCAGATGGATTCATTCCCTGGCAGCCACATCCAGGCTTGAACGAATCCATCAACTATAAGCCATTCCTCTAAAATGAATGTGCCATGCTCTTCTAATATTGAGAATACTGGATTGGTTTATATCATTCTTTATATAGTTTGATGTCTAATGAATTCCCAATTGTATAATTGGCTATTATATATTTCTTATCGTACATCACGGGACACAGAGCGATAGTAGTTACTATGTGGGTTATAGGCCACCTTCAGGTGATGGGCACTGGCACGCCCTAAGACAAAAAGTGCACCCCCTGTATAACCCCTCCCACTACTGGGAGTACCTCAGTTTTTTCGCCAGTGTCTATGGTGTTGGTCACAAGTAAAGATGTGCTGTGCAGAGCTTCACTGGAGCAATCCTTGCTGGGGCTAGCCATGCAGCCAGATCCATTCAAAGTGTCTTTTTGGCCGAATTGAATGGTATCTGGGCCTCGTGTCCGAAGAAACAAGGTTTTTGCCTGTAACGCTTCTCTTTTTAGAGAGCTGGACCTCGGGATCCAGTACTTTTGGTAGTAAGGCCATAAAGTTTTACTGGCGGTGGTGCTATTACAGGTCCAGGATTGTGGGTTTCCTCGAGGATCCCCAGCTCCTGAAGGTTTAACGGAACCCAGCGTGAAGAGTGAAGATTGGGTCTGTTGGTTTTACCACAGAAAACCCTGTGGCAGGAAAGGTAAGTGGAGTTTTCTAAGAAATTTTTGTATTTTCTTATGAATGTCTCCTTTTAAGTTAGTAAACTTAATTTATGGTCATGCTTATGCATCACCACTGGGGGCTGTATAGAGCACATACTTTCTCGTGCTTCCTCAGAGAGCTCACAATGTGTCCGGAGCAGCAGCTTCCATTTTCTCCAGCCAGCTGCAGTCCTCCGGTATGTCTGGGGGGGTTCTCCTCCCCACCAGATGCCCCCACCTGTGCTATTTGCTACCCCTCTTCACGAGGATGAATGAACTAAAAAAAAAAACGAACGGCACGCCCCACTACTCAGGGGCTTCCTCACCATTTCTCCCCTCTCTGTAAGATCGCATAGGATCAGAGGCCCGCGCTCGCGTGGAAAACTTTTTTTTTAAAGAGAAGGGGGGCCCGTAGGTGACGGAGGGGGCGGGACAATGGGCTATGACCAAAGTGAGGTTGACTTAGATCTTCATTGTGTCTTGCAAATCGAACGAAGTTCATTACTTATGGCGAAACCTCGTCATACTGATGAATCGTTTAAATGGTCTCTGCTTACATCCTTTTTTGGTACAGCATAAACAGATCAAATCCATTGTGGAACGCCATTGGAACATACTGAGAAACGACCAGATTTTGGGCACGTTGATTCCCGATAAAGCAAGTTATCTATAGAGGAGCTCCCTCTTTGAGGAGTAAGATTTCGCCAAATGTTATCAATCCACCGATATGCGCATCTTTCTTAATCTGATCGGTTACTACCCATGTAAGAAATGTACGGTATGTCGACACATCTGTGGTGGATGTGCGATTTAGGCAATTTACATCCACCGTCACTGGTCGCACGTGTTCAATCAAACATTTCTGTACATGTGCCACCACTGGTGTTTGTGTATCTTATCACCAGCCCTTGTGGCAAGCAATATGTTGGTCGCACCATACGTTCATTTGCTACGAGGGTGCGTAAACATATTGCTACAATTAAGATTGGGAGCGTTAAACATACAGTCCCTCTGCACTATCACCAATCCCACAATTGTGACCCTAGGGATACTAAGTTTGTAGCAATTGATGGATTCAATCTTCCATGGAGGTGGGCTATTACAAGGGGTGTATCCAGACTGGAAACTTTCTGGATACACTTCCCACTCGGTATGAATGGGGAGTGGGACATAAACTCTTATTAATAGAGCTTGAAATTTTTAAGTACTGGTCATACCATTTGTTTTATTCAGTTAACCCAATTTTTATTTCTCTACTTGGTTATGTATATTTTAACAATGATTTATTTACATGGCTCCAACTTGAATATTTACATTTACATTTCCAACTCCAACTTGAATATATCTTTTTTATTCCTTACTAAACATCAATATTATTTTTCACTAAATAATTTCTGATTACTGTGCCATTACTGTTCATTTATAGTGAACTTCCGGTTCCAACATTAGTGACATCTATTAATTGTTTTATATGCTGCTTTGTATGCGCCGCTATTTTTTCCTCCTTTTTTTGCAGCGTGTTCCGGTATACATCATCTTCCGGGTATCAACAAGAAGTGACGACCTAAGGTTTCACTTCATAGTGAGGCTTGGTTGCAGATTCCGTTTCCGGCCATTGACCGGCAGTGACGTCGTCCGGCCTCTTAGAACGAGGCCTGGCTTTGCCCCACTTCCGTGATCCGCTGCCAGTAGTTATGCTCCCGTGTTTTGGCGTGGATCATGGCTGTTCATTCTTTCCAGTTATTGTCATTGTGTGCCTTGATAGGTGTGCCACTAGTATCTGTTCGTTTTAACTGCCCATTTTAATTATTATTTTTTGCCAGACCGGAAGTGACGCAATTTTCTCCCGGACCGCAACTTCCAGTGGACACATGATAAAATTTGGGGCAATTTCTCCTATTTAAGCGCAGAGGTGATGGTGGACACTCACACCCCAGATGCCGTCTATTCAGATGAAACGCATCGAGTCGAGTGCTGCCATTTCTACTGCGCCATTTTATATTTGATAAGCCTTTGATTGCTTCTTCAAATGTGAGTGTTCAGTCTTTATTATTTTTTAATAATAAATATTCCTCCTAAACGTTATCACACATGTGGAGCTTTGTTTTATTTCTGGGTTTCCACATGTGGATATGAGAAACCTCCTTGGTCATCTCTGCATTTGAAATCCTCTTGCCTGTTTGTGAGAATCACCTGCTGACTAGTACCATTCTTAAATCCCAATGTGACCATAGCCATCCAGATTGCTGAGTTTATCGCATATAGTGATCATCATTACAAGCCTGGTTGACTTAGGTGGTATATGCCTTAGTCCACTAGTTCCGGTAAGCCTTCACGTAATTGGTGGTTCCCTCACAAGATTCCTGTTTACTCCTTGTGTAAGAAATAAGTATTTCAACACGGTTATCTGGAGAGAGTGTTTAGAATTTCTTTGAAAATTCATGAACTGTTGCTCCATTTTTTGATGCCAATCAACACTCGTGTGGTGGACTCTATATACATTTATTTTCAATTTTTTGTCAGTTCATTGATGTTTGGTGTTCTTCATTTCACTCGGTGGATTTTATGTCCCAATTTGTCAGTATTGTTGATATCTAATATCACTGTTTACACCCAAATTATATGAGCCGCATTTTCTTATTTTTTGGGGTGCGGGTACTCCTTGAGGTTGTGGTTGGTCCTGCGGGGTCTCCTCCTCCCCTACCCCTTTTTTCACTCTTGTGGCAGTTTACCATTTCTGTGTTTAGAGCTTGCAGACTGCAGTGAGGGTGCAAGTTCTGGCCAGTAATCCTACTGCAGCTACTTCTGGGAGTTTCTGGGCCCCATTGCCCAGGTGTTCCTGTACTGCCTCCTGTCTGGCAGCTGCTCCGACAACCCAGGTATGACGAAAGAGGATGTCAGACCCCTGTCCTCACAAACTCATGAACAAAGGACTGGCCAATCTCGCACCACGCTGTCACTTGCGTAACAATGCCACTCTCAGCTGCACCCTGCACAAAGATTTTCCTGCTTTCGGGACCACAATCTAGTTGCCAGCAGCCTGAGGGTGATTGTCACTGGGTTAAGTTAATTAAGCTATTAACCCTTTAACTACCATCACTGACTTTTATCTTCAGAACTTCCACAAGGTTAGCAATACCAATTATGATTTGAGAATAAATATGTGTAACACACACTGTCACCACAGACAAATATGTCCAGAGGATTTATACTATACGGTAGCGCTCTTCAAGAGACAGGGATTCTTTTTAGTTTGCATTGAAAGCTTTAGAGACCAGGTTAACACTTTTCAAAATAGAGTTCAATAATGAAAAGGTCAAAATGGTGCAAATAAAATATTTACAGAAAAAAGGGTGTTACAAAGAAATTGAGACAAAACAGAGAAAATTAAACCAATTAAGCGTCTGAGTAGCCATTGTGTTTGCATCATGGCCCCCACAGTTTTATACTAATGTTAATATCTTTCAATATGTGCAGGTTACATTCTAGGAACTGGTATATTCTTGTTCAGCATTCACTTTTATGTCCAGTGATTCCAAACGCAGAGTTTATCAGATGAGCCTGCCACCCAGAAGGTAGGAGACTGCTATCTCCCCTTCTGTATGCTCTAGCTGAGTCATGAATGACCTCGATTTTGTTTGGAAGGATATTCCCCATTCAAATAGACTTAATGTGTCTTGGTCCTGTTTGATTTTATGCATTGTGTGGATTTTGATAAGTTGTGAATTGGGCAGAGGTCTGAGAGGTCGCCCCACGCCTGACTGCTTTCTGGGTAGAACTTTAATGGCATGCTAGGTGTTCCTACTCATTTAATTGACCTATAAACTATGGGTGACAGAACTGAGTGCTAGTTCACACCAGACGCAGTTCCGTGTGCTTTTTTTCTGCACAAAATGCATGCACAGTGTTTTCCATGTATTCCAATGGCTCTCATTCACACCGTGCAGTCAGTTTCAGGTCAGTTTCTGCTCCGGAAACGGACTGCATGTGAACTAGAGCCATTGGAATACATGGAAAACACTGTGCATGCATTTTTAGTGCAGAAAAAATTATTTTCTTTGTTTCTCCCGAGCCTGGTTTGATTGTTGCCAAAAGATATATGTTGTGGCGTAGAAGTATAATCTCCATTTTTTTTCTTTGAAGTTCTAGTGAGTTTGCATTTTATATGCACGATTTGTGGTGGAGCACTATTTGAAGGTAGGGATGAGCCGAACACCTCCCGGTTCAGTTTGCGGCAGAACATGCGAACAGACCAAAAATTTGTGCGAACACGCAAACCCTGTTAAAGTCTATGGAACTCGAACGTGAAAAATCAAAAGTGCTCATTTTAAAGGCTAATATGCAAGTTATTGTCATAAAAAGTGTTTGGGGACCCGGGTCCTGCCCCAGGAACATGAATCAATGCAAAAAAAAAGTTTTAAAAATGGCTGTTTTTTTGGGAGCAGTGATTTTAATAATGCTTAAAGTGAAACAATGAAAGTGAAATATTCCTTTAAATATCATGCCTGGGGTCTTGTCCTACCCATCCTGGTAACACCCGAACCTTGAGGTCCTGTCATGGACAAACCTTAGGTGGTGTGTCGTCCCCAGTTATCCAGAAGGATAAGCCCCTGGTTTCGGTCACCCTTTCCTGGACTGAGTCGTCTATCGAGATACAGGCTCTAATCATCTCTGGGGCTGCAGGCCTGTTCATTGATGCTGCCTTTGTATCAAAGCACTCGATTCCACTGCAGCTGCGTGACACTCCACTTGCCATTGAGGCTCTTGACGGGAGACCTCTACAGCTTGCCCATGTGACTCATGAGACGGTTCCGCTGTCCATGGCTGTAGGGGCTCTTCACCAGGAGAAAATCCAATTCCAAGTGATTTCCTCTCCTAAGTTTCCGCTAGTTATTGATTATCCTTGGTTACAGAGGCACAACCCCTCTTTTAATTGGCTCCGTGCTGAGGTTCTCTCCTGGTCACCACAATGCAGTGAAACATGCTTCCGGAAGGTAGCCAAGGTCCTGTGCACCTCTTCACTCTCCTCCCTGCCAGAGGAGTATCGTGATTTTAGCGATGTCTTTGACAAAGGTCAAGCCGGTAGTTTGCCTCCACACTGGCCGTATGATCGCGCAATTGACCTTCAACCTGGTGCCACTCCCCCTCATGGCCGGGTTTACCCTTTGTCATCTTGCAGGATAAAGCCATGGAGAAATATGTTGCAGACGCACTTTCTTGTGGTTTCATCCGCAAATCCTCATCTCCTGCTGGTGCTGGTTTCTTCTTTGTGAAGAAGAGGTACGGTGAACTGAGACCTTGTATTGATTATAGGGGTCTCAGTTGTTTCACGATTAAGAATGCCTACCTGATCCCGCTGATTACAGACTTATTTGAGCGCCTCAATGGAGCAACGGTTTTCACTAAGCTTGATCTGAGAGGGGTTTACAATCTCGTGAAGATTAAGGAGGGCGACGAGTGGAAAACTGCATTTAATACCAGAACAGGCCATTATGAGTATCTCGTAATGCCTTTTGGCCATGGTAATGCCCTGGCAGTTTTCCAGGAATTTATTAACGATGTCCGAGATTTGTTGCAGTTGTGTGATGGTTTATCTCAATGATATCCTCATATTTTCCAAGTCCCTGATGTTTGTCGTGTGCTTCAGAAACTAAGAGATCATGGGCATCCGTAGAACTTTTTTCAGGAGGGGGGGCATCATTTTAGGGTCACCCATCCACCGCCCCTTTTCGACAATGTCATTATCACTTTATCATGGTCAGAGGCTGCAGACGTAGTACAGTCCCTAGGATAAGTAATGGATAATGGCCGATCCCTCCGGCTGGATGATCGCTCACTTTGGGTTCCCCAGGGGCGACTCTGGTCAGTAGTGTAGCATGTCTGTACCCTGGTAGTGGCTCAGTCTTGCTCTCTCTGGTGGCGTTGGGCAGTGTGGCTCTCTCTCTGGCTTCTGCCCAGCACACTCCTTTGTCCTGTAGCACTCTCTCCCTCAGCTTTTGTCCAGGCTGCAGTCTGTCAATCTCTCACTCGATCGAGCTGTAGCCTCCTCCCTGTGGAAAATGGGGCCGCCAATCTTTGGGACTACATGTCCCATGATGCTCTCCTCTCCTAGTCTCCTTTGATTGGCCCTCGGTTATGGTCAATAGGGAAGGAACGGAGCGGGCAGGAAGTTGGGCAGGGAACCGGTGAGAGCTGTTGTCTCTTCTCCCTAACAGTAGAAGGGGGGGCAAGCGTGGGAAACCTCTGACAGCCTGCAGCTCGCCTTTCTCCTGTCACAGCGCCACCGAGTTCTCTGCTGCGCTGAGCAGGGAAAAGAGCCGAAGTCACACTACACTGATGGGGGCTTGACAGCACCTTGATGGTGTCACCCCACTGGCGGGTGGCACCCGGGTGTGGGCTGCCTGCACCCCGATAGCAACGCAACTGTGCTGAATTTAAAATCCGATCCCTGATTCCAGGGGGGTACTTGACCCCCCTTGCCCCTACCTGCGGACGCCCATATAAGAGAGAGAACAGTCTCTATTGTAAACTGGAGAAGTGTGAGTTCCATCGGGAACAGGCTAAATTCCTGGGCTATGTCATTTCCACTGCTGGTTTTTCAAAGGACCCAGAGAAACTTTCTGCAGAAACTTTCGACCCATGGGGTTACGTCCTCTGCAGCATTTCCTGGGTTTTGCCAACTATTATCGTAAGTTTATTCGTAACTTCTCGTCTCTGGTCAAGCCCCTGACCGATATGACCAGAAAGAACGGTAACCCACAGAGTTGGTCTCCGGAGTCCATTAAGGCCTTTAAAAGTCTCAAAGCTGCCTTTGTTTCTGTTCCTGTGTTGGCACATCCTGATCCTACGTTACCTTTTATCTTTGAGGTTGATGCTTCTGAGACTGGTGTTGGCGCCCTTCTGTCTCAACACCCTACCTCCTGAGAGTGCTATGCATCCTTGTGGCTACTTTTCCAAGAAATTGTCACCTTCCGAGTGCAATTACTAGATTGGTGACAGAGAGCTGTTGATCATTTTAAACCTGAAAGAATGGATTCTTTCTTCTTCTCTTCTTCTCTTCCTTCTCTTCCTCCTCTTCCTCTTTTCTCCTCTTCCTCTTTTCTCCTCCTCTCTCCTCCTCTTCCTCTTTTCTCCTCCTCTCTCCTCCTCTTCCTCTCTTCTCCTCCTATCTCCTCCTCTTCCTCTTTTCTCCTCCTCTCTCCTCCTCTTCCTCTTTTCTCCTCCTCTCTCCTCCTCTTCCTCTTTTCTCCTCCTCTCTCCTCCTCTTCCTCTTTTCTCCTCCTCTTCCTCTTTTCTCCTCTTCCTCTTTTCTCCTCCTCTTCCTCTTTTCTCCTCCTCTTCCTCTTTTCTCCTCCTCTTCCTCTTTTCTCCTCCTTTCTCCTCCTCTTCCTCTTTTCTCCTCCTCTCTCCTCTTCTTCCTCTTTTCTCCTCCTCTTCTTCCTCTTTTCTCCTCCTCTTCCTCCTAGTTTCTCCTTCCTTCTTCCGCCTCTTCCCTTCTTCCTTCCGCCTCTTCCCTCCTTCCTTCTTCTGCCTCTTCCCTCCTTCCTTCTTGCTCCTCCTCTTCCCTCCTTCCTTCTTCCTCCTCTTCCCTTCCTTCCCTTCCTTCCTTCCTTCCTTCCTTCCTTCCTTCCTTCCTTCCTTCCTTCCTTCCTTCCTTCCTTCCTTCCTTCCTCCTCTTCCTCCTCTTCCCTCCTTCCTCCTCTTCCCTCCTTCCTCCTCTTCCCTCCTTCTTCCTCTTCCCTCTTCCCTCCTTCCTCCTTTTTCCTCTTCCCTCCTTCCTCCTTTTTCCTCCTCCTCCTCTTCCGCCCTTCCTTCTTTTTTCTCCTCCTCCTCCTCTTCCCTCCTTCCTTCTTTTTCCTCCTCCTCCTCCTCTTCCCTCCTTCCTTCTTTTTCCTCCTCCTTGTTAGGATTTTCTTTTAATTCCTGAGAAGCAGTGCTGCAAAGCATTGTGGGAGATGTAGTTTGGAGGAGAAAGTGACTCTGTTAGCTGGATCAGCCCTGAACTACAATACAGACAATGCAAAGCACGCAACACTGCATGCTGGGAGCAGTAATAAAAGGATCATCGGTTTGCAGTGCCTGGACATCTGGAAGTTACCTGCATTTCAGCCATCTGAAGGAGCGGTACAGTGCGGTGGAGTCATCTTTTCATCAGACTGAGACATCAGGAGGGGAGTCCGGACAGAGCCTTGCAGCCCCTGAGTTTATTGTGGTGAGAGGGCACCTGCCCATTTCAGTAAAGTACACTGCTGAGTGAGTTACTTGCAGACTGCTGGTGAGACTTGTAGTTCCACAGAAGTGATTCTACTTATTCACAGGCAATATACAGCTGAACTCTGGGGTTTGTTATTCCCTGTCCTTTAAGGTCAGTACTGTATTACACTCACACATAAGGAGGAAGTTACAAGTGCTATATTTCTTCAGTTAACCAGTTATCAACGTACCATTTATTCTACAGTTTGCTTTCTCTCATTTGCCTTGTTGGATTACAAATACTGCAGTTTAAACTACAGGCTAGCTGAAGATATCTGGAGTCAAGGAACTTTTATCATCTTCTGCAAAGCATTACGGTTCTATTTTGTAGTTTGACCATTGAATTACAACCTAGGGGGAGTCCTTGAGTACAGGTTAAATATTGCATTGTATTATTGAATGTAAGTAGCATTGTTTTTCAACTTGGTGTGTGTGTGTTGAGGCTTCCGTGGGAAGGTGTTTAATATATGTTTTGGAGTATATTGAACACTTGTCCCATTGCACACCTGTCTACATATACTCCCTACTGTGATTATTAGACCCACAGTTTTCATATCTAAACTGATTGTTATCAACTGTCATTTATTGTTTTTGTCTATTCACATTGTTCATTGTGTTTATTATTCACTCTAGTAAACTTTCTGAGTGGTTCAGTGACATTGTGTAAGTTTCTCATAGATAACATCCTATTACAGAATGGAACCCAAGGTGTCAGAGGTAAGAGAGGATCTGAAGAGTCGGGGTAGCCAGTGGGGTATAGAGTCAATCAGCAGCCCTCACGGGGGTATCGCTACATGTGTGTGTGTATGTGTATATGTATATATATATATATATATGTGTATATGTATATGTATATATATATATATATATATAAAAAATACATATACACACGCACACTCTCTCTGCAGCATCCAGTGTAGCCTATCTACTGTATATATATATTATACACGCCTAAAGTATAGTACAAATAGTACACCATGGAATGTGCAGTAGAATGTATAGATAGGCTACACTGGATGCTGCAGAGTGTGTGTATATGTATATGTGTGTATATATATATATATATATATATATATATATATATATATATATGTGTGCGTGTGTGTGTATATGTGTGTATATATATATATATATATATATATATATATATATATATTCGTATTTATCGGCGTATAACACGCGCTTTTTTCCCCTTAAAATCAAGGGAAAATTGCAGATGCGTGTTATACGACGATCCCCCGCTGACTGTGAGCGGAGGAGCGAGCGCCGCCGACATACATACATACATAGCCGAATGTACTCGGCTAGGTTCGGCTAGCTCTGCTCAGTCACGCCCAGTCCCACCCTATGATGGACATGGGACTGGGCATGACTATCAGCGGAGCTAGCTGAGTACACTCGGCTATGTATATATGTCTCTGCCCACAGCACTACGAGAGGAGCCGAAAACAGCTGAGAGACACAGGACCGGCTCTGTGTCTCTCGGCGGTGCCATATTTAAAAACTGCAGTGTCACTGGGCAAGGCTGCAAATGACACTAAAAGGCTGCAGATGACACAGAAATGCTGCAAATGACACTGAAAGGCTGCAAATGACACTGAAAGGCTGCAGATGGACACTGATAAGGCTGCATTGATGGGCATTTAAATGTAAGTTTTTTTTTCCTTAAGTTTTTTTCCTTAAAATTCCCTCCTAAATTGGGGTGCGTGTTATACGCCAATAAATACGGTGTATATATATATATATATATATATATATATATATATATATATATATATATATATATATACACATACACAGTCCCTGACAAAAGTCTTGTCGCTTCTCTATTTTGTAGAAACTCCTGCTATTAACCTGACTTTTAATTAATCAATTGGTGTTAAAAATAGCTCATATGAAAAGCTAAAGCCCTCCCAAATGATGTTTAATGCACTGAAATAAATTAGTTTCACTGAAAAAAGATTTATCATTTAATCAAGACAGACAGGTCAAATTTTGGCAAGACAAAAGTTTTGTCGCCTATACAGAAATTGAACAACTTTACTGAAAATCCAAAAATATGTCAGCAAATTAAGTAGTGGTGCTGTGAGATCCAAATTTAATATCTTGTATGACTTCCATGAGCTTGAAGGACAGCATCCATGCGGTTTGGCAAGGATTCATACAATTTATTGATGAAGTCATCAGGAATAGCAAAGAAAACAGTCTTGCATGCCTCCCAGAGTTCATCAATATTCTTTGGTTTCGTCTTCCATGCTTCATCTTTCATCCTACACCACACATGCTCAATGATGATCATGTCTGGTGACTGGGCTGGCCAATCCTGGAGCATCTTGATCTTCTTTGCCTTAAGGAACTTTGATGTGATGATGGAAGTATGCGAAAGAGCACCATCCTGCTGCAAAATTTGGCCTTTTTTATGGTTGGGAATATAAGAAGTAGCTAAGATTTCTTGGTATTTTAGACTATTGATGTTGCCTTCCACCCTGCAGATCCCTCGCACACCCTCATACTGGATGTAACCCTAGACCATGATTTTGCCTCCACCAAACTTCACTGTTTTCTGGGTAAATCTCGGCTCCATGCGGCTTCCAGTAGGTCTCCTGCAATATTTGCGGCGACTGTGGTGTAATTCAACAGAAGATTCATCTGAAAAATCCACCTTCTGCCACTTTTCCAGAGTCCATCCTTTTAGCAGGCTGTGGCCCTTGGCAAATGCCACACGGTTTTTCAATCGTCTTTTGTTTAGTGCTGGCTTATGGGCACTGATTCGACCATGGAGGCCATTTTGAGACAGAATCCGACAAACTGTTCTGGTTGACACAGGGACTTCAGGTGACCAGGTCTTGTGGAGCTCTGCTGCAGTGGAAAATGGGCTGGCCTTGGATTTTCGAGCCAACAAACGGTCCTCTCGAGCAGTTGTCTTGCGGGGTCAGCCTGACCTGGCCTTGTCCAAAACGTCTCCAGTCTCTTCAAATCTTTTTTTTAATCCTCTGAACTTGACGCTGAGACACATTAAAGGTGTCTGCCACATCAGCAGTGGATCTGGTCTTCAGCCTCTTGATAATCAACACTTTAGTCTCCAGGTGAATCTTAGGCATGTTTGCAGAGGTCTAGTTGCAGTTGAGAAGGTCTAGTGTACTGGTGTTCTTTTTATATAAACCTGAGACCTAATTGATCCATTATTAGTCACAGGTAAAGCTCATATAACAAGGCGACAACACTTATGTCTTGGCAAAAATTGACTCAATGGGCTTTACCAAGCTGTGAATATTAGAATACTTTTTGTCAGTTTCGTTTTGCACTGAAACATTACTACAAAAGCTGTTGGGATTAAAATGACCCATTTCTTGTAACAAAATCTTGATTAGAAATATATTTTAGCGGCACTTCAGGTCAATTTGTACACAAGCGACAGGACTTTTGTCAGGGACTGTGTGTGTGTGTGTGTGTGTGTGTGTGTGTATATATTATACACACACTAGACTGTGTGTGTGTATCTATATATATATATAAAATTATATCGCTTTTGTGAGATACTGTATATATCAAATACACTGCCTGAGGTATATTAGAAATAGTACACCACGGAATGCTCTGTAGAATGTAGATATAGGCTACACTAGATGCTGCAGAGTGTGTGTGTGTGTGTATATATATATATATATATATATATATATATATATATATATATATATATATATATATATACACTCTGCAGCATCTAGCCTATATCTACATTCTACAGTGCATTCCGTGGTGTACTATTTCTAATATACTTCAGGCGCTGTATTTGAGATATATATATATATATATATATATATATATATACACAGTCAGTCTACAGTAGTATATAAATATATATATATACTCTTCAGCATCCAGTGTAGCCTATATCTACAGTGCATTCCGTGGTGTACTATTTCTAATATACTTCAGGCAGTGTATTTGATATATACAGGATCTCACAAAAGTGAGTACACCCCTCACATTTTTGTAAATATTTTATTATATCTTTTCATGACAACACTGAAGAAATGACACTTTGCTACAATGTAAAGTAGTGAATGTACAGCTTGTATAATAGTGTAAATTTGCTGTTCCCTCAAAATAACGCAACACACAGCCATTAATGTTTAAACCGCTGGCAACAAAAGTGAGTACACCCCTAAATGAAAATGTCCAAATTGGGCCTAATTTGCCATTTTCCCTCCCCGGGGTCATGTGACTTGTTCGTGTTACAAGGTCTCAGGTGTGAATGGGGAGCAGGTTTGTTACATTTGGTGTTATCGCTCTCACTCTCTCATACCGTTCACTGGAAGTTCAACATGGCACCTCATGGCAAAGAACTCTGAGGGTCTGAAAAAAAGAATTGTTGCTCTACATAAAGATGGCCTTGGCTATATGAAGATTGCCAAGACCCTGAAACTGAGCTGTAGCACGGTGGCCAAGATCATACCATACAGAGGTTTAACAGGACAGGTTCCACTCAGAACAGCCTCGCCATGGTCGACCAAAGAAGTTTAATGCACATGCTCAGTGTCATATCCAGAGGTTGTCTTTGGGAAATAGACATATGAGTGCTGCCAGCATTGCTGCAGAGGTTGAAGGGGTGGGGGGGTCAGCCTTTCAGTGCTCAGACCATACACCGCACGCTGCATCAAATTGGTCTGCATGGCTGTCGTCCCGGAAGGAAGCCTCTTCTAAAGATTGATGCACAATGTTTCTATTGGGGAAGTCATTGGGGCCGGGACAGCCTTCCTATTGAATTTTACAAGGTTAATAGCTTTTGGCTCCTGTACTAGCTTTTTTTTACTCTGATTGTCTGAAGGAAGGAGCCTTACCAGAATTAATGAGTCATGCTCATATAGTTTTAATCTATAAGCATCCAAAAGATCCATCTTCTTGTGCTTCATATAGGCCCATTGCTCTATTGAATGTAGATTTTAAGATTTTTGACAAAACTCATCTCTAGGCGACCACAACCATTGCTGCCAAATATTGATTCAGATCAGATGGGTTTCATGTCTGGCAGGGCTACAGATGTGAATTTAAGGAGATTATATAGTAATATTCATGCTTCACATCTTAATCTAGGGTTATTGCCTCTCTAGATATAGAGAAGGTTTTTGATACTTTGGAGTGGCTCTTTTTGTGGGAGGTACTCTGCAGAATGGGCTTTCCAATGGTATTTATAAAATGGTTGCAGGTCTTATATAGAAAGCCAACAGCTGGAGTGAAGATGGGGGGAGGATTGCCAACAGTTTTTTCATTTTTTTTTTTCATTGTTTAGGGGAACTTGGCAGGGCTGCCCCCTCTCTCCGACCCCCCCCCCCCCCAATATTAAGGGATTGCGGATTGGTTGGTTGGAGGAGAGGGTAGCCTTATATGCAGACAACCTCTTATTATTTTTAAATGGTGCTGGACCCTCCCTGCAAGGGGCCTTGAAGATATTGGACTCTTTTTCTATACTCATAGGGTTGAAGGTAAATTGGAGCAAGTCTTTTTTGTTTCCAATAGATATGGAGGCCTATAGTGCGGCTTTGAATGATATTCCACTGCATTGGGTGGGGAATTTCAGATACTTAGGAGTTGCAATTTCCCGCCAAGCTTCTGAATTTATTTCTTTCAATTTCTACCCAATATCTCCCAAAATCGGCGTCAAATTCAAAGTATGGAAGTCTCTACCATTGTCTTTATTAGGACGTATTATTCTTCTAAAAATGAAAATCATACCCAAATTTATGTATTTATTTAGACACTCTCCTCAGTGGCTTCCTATGTCCTTTTTCACCAAATTTAAAACTCCATCTTTTTTATGGGTATGGGGATCGAAGAATCCCAGGTACAAACTAACTACTCTGATGCGCTCATGTGAGCAGGGGGGAATAGCTTTCCCCGATCTATATAGATATTTTTTAGGCACTCAGTTGGTTACAGCCTGAATCCTGATAAATAGAATTCTTCTACTAGATTGGAAGCGGTAGTAGTACGCTCTGTGGATGCCCTAAAGGCTCTTTTTTATTTAGGGGCCATAGGGCACCATATCAGCTGACCCCTTCAATCACTATTCGAGCTTGGGAGGCTGGTCTTAGATGTGAGTATTATCCTAAGGGTTCTTTTTCTCCAAGTGCTCCTTTATGGTTTAATCCTACTCTTCCTCAATTGTTAAAGCACCAGAGCCTATTGCATAGACCAAGTATAATATTAACCTACTTTCTCAAGTGATTACTGATTGGAAATTATCTAATTTCTCTACACGTACTTCGACTTTTAATGTTCCAAGTTCCCATTTATTTAGCTATTTCCAGCTTCTTCATACCTTTCAGGCACAGTTCCCACAGGATAGTTTAACGATTAGACAATCCATTTTAGGACTAGTACTTAGGTCTGAGTGTCTGGATAAGTCCACCTCAAGATTGTATTCTCATCTTATATTAATTTCTACCCTGCCATTAGAGGCTCTCAGAGATAGGTGGGTGAGAGATGTACCAGATTTAGATATGGAGGATTCGAGGGGTGTGTGGGATTTCCCTCTGCGATCTTTGATATCCTTAAGAGATCGCATGATTCAATATAAATTACCCCACATAGACGTAAAAAGTTAAATCCTGTGTGCTCTTCGGAGTGTTGGTGATGTGGTGCGAATTGAGGGGTTTTCACACATATTTTCTGGACTTGTCCATATATAATCATCTTTTGGATGGAAGTGGTGGATCTATTGAACTCTATCACTTCTGCTCCCTTCCCGGCTTCAATATCTGTTTTTCTACTGTACCTGGTGAGACTATTCTTCCTACAGTGTCCGAGCGAGTGTTCGCTAATATAACATTATTTTACGCAAGAAAAGCTATTGCGCTGCTTTGGAAGAAACCTCGGTCCCCTACGCTTTCATACTGGAAACACTTGGTAAATAATAATCTCCCATTGTATAGAGATGCTTGTATGAATAGGGGCTGTCCTAGTAAATATGATAAAGTGTGGGCAAGGTGGCTGGACAAACCGTATACAGCATTGAATGCCCATGGGGTCATTGTTTATAATAGATATGCTCCCATATGAGAAATGTCGGGGGTCATTGGGGAAAGTAGGAATTCATGTTTATTTAAAAAATCGTTTGCTTCCTTTTTTTTTCTCCTTTGTGAATTAATAATTGATATAATGGATTTTGAAATTGTATTATATTTTTGGTTCAGTGTGTATGATGTCTTGTGTCTTGGTTTGTTTGTTATGAAAGGTAATAAAAAGATTTATAAAAAAAAAAAAGATGATGCACAAATCTCGCAAACAGTTTGCTGAAGATAAGCAGACTATGGACATGAATTACTGGATTTATGTCCTGTTGTCTGTTGAGACCAAGATAAACTTATTTGGTTCAGATGGTGTCAAGCGTGTGTGGTGGCAGCCAGGTGAGGAGTACAAAGACAAGTGTGTCTTGCCTACAGTCAAGCATGGTGATGGCAGTGTCATAGTCTGGGGCTGCATGAGTGCTGCCGGCACTGGGGAGCTACAGTTCATTGAGGGAACCATGTATGCCAACAAGTGTTGCCAACCGTCAGTATTTTTACTGGCAGCCAGTAAAAAAAAGGGCACTTTTCTCCTGCCAATAAATGCCAGTGACAGCAAAAGGTTGCCAGTAAAAAATATGGCTGTGACGCTTGGCTCTGCAGTTCCGGTCTGGAGCCGACCAAATCATCAGAGTGCCTGCTACAGTGTGTTGGGGCGGGCAGGGGGTGGATCTGGCGGAGGCAGCGCCTGAACATCTCATGTGATGTCAGTGCAAGGGAGCTGAGCCGAGCGGCTGGAGCCTCTTGTGTGGGACAGGAGCAAGAGCCGGGAGCAGGACTGTCAGTTTGGACTGGAGGGGACTGAACTGAAGGGACCACCTGGCATGGAGAGAGACTGTCCTGTTCCTGAGCAACTTATTTATTATATTGAAAATAAAATAAGAAACGACTGCAACATACAGGGATATATAATGTAATTATAAGAGAACTGCCTTTGCACTCCGGGCGCATGCACGCGCGCATAAAGAACTCAGCAGATTGCAGATGCGCCAATGCGCAGAGCAGTGTGCACATCCGCAGAAGCGCATCCACGTTTCCGTTGGCGCTAGACGGCCTATTTAAGGAGCGCACTCACTTCAGACAGATGCTGACTGATCTTCAGCTGTTCCTGTACCTGTATCCTGTTATTACCTGCCTGTTACCTTTTGCTGAACCTTGGCTTTCCCTGACCTTGCTGCTGGACTCTCCTGTAATTCTGATTATCGGTTCTTGATCCCGGCTTGCTATTTGACCCTGCTCCAGCCTGATGTCTTTGTGCCCTGCTGCCCGTCTGCTACCGAACTCGACTATCCTTGTGACTACGCTCCTGTCTCCTGTTTGGCTTTACTCTGCAATCCGGGTATCTGCAACTTTGTTCCAGCGACCTGCTGTGACTTTCTGCCTTCCAAGAGTCACATCGTCTGCTTCAGGCGTCCAGGGCTACATCTGCAGGCACTCGTTTTTCTCCTTGTCAGAAACCATGAATCAGACCGAGACAGAAGTATAGTAAATGACACTTGTTTAATAATAATAAAAAGGTAAACAGAGTAAGCATAGTAAATACATAGCCAGAGTTCAGTAACCAGATCGGGTAGTCAGCCAATGCCAATGTCAGAGAGCCAGAGATCAACGCAGTAGTACAGCAAGCAGGATCAGGAGCCAGAAGGGACATCAGCCGAGTAAGTTTTCAACAGGAACGCAGGAGAAAGTCTCTGAGATGTGACCAAAGGTAGAGATGAAGTGTGCTGGACGGCTTTAAGTAGGCAGGACTGACGAGCAGATCATCAACAGCTGAGTCACTGTGGAGAGAAAGGAGCTGGAAATTAGCCGACAGCTTAGCGGCCAGCTCAGAGAAGGAAGGGTTGAGCCCAGCCCTGACACTCCTGTCCCTTGGTTCCTTCTGTCTCCACTTTCAGCGGGACCAGGGCTGGAGATGCAAGAGAGGCTGACCTCGTCATTTCAGACTCCGACCAGGTACGTGACAGTATCAGTCAGCCAACAATGGAGTCTGAAAAGGAGTCCTCACCTTTTAAGGACATTTGCCAATCAATCTCTGCACTATCCCATACAGCACAGAGTCTCCAAACCAATCTGAACCGGATGGTAGATCAGCTTCTGAACCAGCTTGACGTCTCCCCTGCCTCCACCGCTCTTGCTGTTATGAGTTCTTCTCTGCAAACAGACTTTAGCCCACTCTGTGAGACCATCATTCCTCCTGAACCCAGAGTGCCGTTGCCTGAACGCTTTTCCGGGAATTGCAAACAGTTTTGTACCTTCCGGAATGCGGAAACTGTATTTTTCCTTGTTACCCCGAACTTTCTCTTCAGAAGGCATTAAAGTGCAGTTCATCATCACTTTGTTACTAAATGAACCTCTTTTCCTGGGCTCATCATCTTTAGGAACAACATGACCCGGCTTTGACGACTACTGACTCCTTCTTCTCTGCCATGTCCCAGCTGTATGCAGAATCCACACTCGGCAGACTCCAGCAAGGACTATGTGGCAGACCTTTGTGTTCTAAGTACGGATACTCAGTGGAATAGGGCTGCTCTCCACCATAAATTTTGTCTCGGACTTTCTGATACGTTGAAAGACAAACTTGCCCATGTGGGGGTGCCCACATCTCTGGAAGATCTGATCAATCTGGTCATTCAGACCGACCGACGGCTATGTGAAAGGCAATCTGAGAGGACCAATACCGAGCTACCTGTACTTTCCAATACTATTTCTTCCATTTCTGCAGCTTCTGCCAGAACACCGAAGGTGCCCATTAAGAATAAGGGGTATCGTGAATCCCCCCGTGGGAGTTTCCCAAGGCCGCCTCTGTCTTCTTCTGAATGCCTTTGGTGGCAACATAACAGACTTTGCTTTTACTGTGGAAAGGCTGGCCATTTCATACAGACTTGCCCTGTGAAACCTTTCAAATGCACTTCTCTGCTGCCCCACATGATGCATCTCCCTGGGAGGGACCAGTTACATCCCCCTCTTCCGCTCCAGCTCCAGTTATCAGGAAAGAATTTTTGTATCCGCAATTATAGACTCTGGAGCCTGCAGTTGTTTTGTGGATTCAGCATTTGTTACTCTTTATCAACTATCCTTATGCACCAAGAGGCAAGGATTCGCCGTTCATCTGGCGGACGGCTCTGGTCTCAAGTCTGGGCCAGTAACAAGAGACTGTACCCATTCTTTGCCAAACTTCCTCAGGGCACCAGGAACTTCTCCGTCTGGATGTGATAACCTCGCCCATGTTTCCCATTATCCTGGGGCTACCTTTGCTAAAGGCCCACAACCCCCATATTGACTGGCTTACTGGAGATGTCTCCTTTTCACCCAGTTACTGTCAGGTACATTGTTTCCCGGATAGGACTGTTAACCCTGTTTCTCTCCTCAGTATCCACCCTGACCCTGAACCTGTGAAGTTGGTGCCTGTCGCCTACCATGAATTCTTCAATGTTTTCAGCAAGAAGAGCACAGATACCCTGCCTCCACATAGGACCTACGACTGTCCCATTGAACTTTTACCGGGGGCCGAGATCCCTTTCGGTCGCATTTACTCGCTCTCGGAACCTGAATTAGAGGCCCTGCGCAAGTATATAGATGAAAGCCTGTAGAAAGGGTTTATTCAACCTTCTTCCTCACCAGCAAGGGCCGGTATCTTCTTCGTAGAGAAAAAAGATCACTCCTTAAGACCTTGCATTGACTACCGGGATCTTAACAAAATAACTATCAAAAACCGGGATCAAAGAGGAGCACGAATGGAAGACAAAAATAAAAACACAAATCTGTTGCACTGAATATACAAATAAATAAAACAAAAGCAGCTAACACTAAATTGCTGGATACAATTAGCGTAATGTAAAAAAGGTGTAGCGCTTAAAATCATATGCAAAGTTCATAGTAGGAAAATGTTCCAAGCATAAGTAAAAGTGGAGCCATCACCAAGGAGAAAAAAAGCTTCTATTGGACGGGATCCACCAAAGCGATCCTCTGCTCACGCAATCCCAAAGCATCCCTCTCCCTCTGGACCAGATGGGAAATCCTAGGAGACCCTCCTCTCAATAGGATAAAGTGCCAGGTGCGTTCCAGTGGGCGTATGGTAGCTCAAGAATCATATGCATGTAGGGAGTATAAAAGGAACGCTCATTGCGCAAACTTCTTAACAAGAGGTATTTATTGTAGGAATAAGTAAAACAAACTCACATTTAATGAGAAATACGAAGGCAATATGAAGCGACCAGTGCTTCTAACCATCAAGATGGCCGCCGTATCTCCGTCCAACCACGTCCAGCGTCACTCGTCTCTGACCTCGCCCAACGTTTCGTCATCAACATGCGTCTTCAGGTGTGTGGTTATGACGCGTAAAGACGTTTATTTATAAGAGCAGAAGGACTTGACAGGCGGAAATTGGATGCGTTCCATAGTCTGGAAGTGTGAAACTTACAAAACCGGAACCAACACATCTTAGAAAACTAATTTATAATTAGCAACTAGAAACTTTCAATAAGGAAAACAGTAATAAAAATCAAATTGTAAATTTCTTGTATGTAATCGGCTAACCAAAAAAAGGGCCAAAATCAAATATAAAGCAGCAATGTGAGTGACCATTAATTAAAATGCATAAACTGACTTATAGTGGTTGTAGGAGGTAGCAACATCTTGTGGTTAAATAGCAAACTACAATCCAAGTATTGCACATACAAAACTTATGTAAAAACAAATAAACAAATAGTGGCATGATGCTGAAGCATAAAAGAACAACAAGGATTTTTCTCCATAATTCTCAAATGCGATTTCAAAACAAAAAACAATGATTAAAAATATTAGTACCAATAGATAAAAAAGGATGAAAAAAGAATGGGGAATATAGCTATTATTAATAAAAGCATTCAGATCCCATTCGATGTTCATTCCATAGGGAAAATAGGTCCGAGCCTGGTAAATTCACTTGGTTTCCAATTGAGAGACCCCTCTGACCATATTGCTTCCCCTCCAATGCCCTGAAAATTTCTCAATCCCCAAAAAGGTAGTACCCTTTGGGTTACAATTGTGTTTTAGAGCATAATATTTGGACAAGCTATGCTTTGGGAAACCGCTTTTGATATTATCCACATGCTCACTGAGCCTAACGTGTAATTTGCGGATTGTACGCCCTATATATTGTAACCCAAAAGGGCACATAATTAGTAGTGCACGTAATGAAAGGTTTTATTGGGAAAGATTCATGTGTGGAGGTCGATTGAAACAAATCTGTTTTTCTGCTTTTATTGCTATTCAACTTGCAAATTGGACGTCTCCTACATTGAAAGAAGCCTCCCATATTTTGAAAGGAGGACACCTGCTTGGGTGGATCAACCACATTGGGAGAAATCTGTAGTCCCAATGGGGGGCTCCTCTATAAACTATACGGGGTAGATCAGGCAGGTTAGGACCCAAAACTCTATCACCTTTCAAAACTTTCCAATGTCTTTGTATTATTTTTTGGATATCATAATACTGATTAGAATATGCCGTGACAAAGGAAAATTTAAAAGAATCATCTTGGACTTTAGTGTTAGTAATCAACAGATCATCCCTGTTTTTTTCTATTGAAAAATCAAAAGCCGCGTCTAGAACACCTGCAGCATATCCTTTATCCAGGAATCGCTTCCTGAGGACTGAGGCTTCAGACACAAAATCTTCATGGTTCGTGCAGTTGCGCCTCAACCGCAGGAATTGGCTCCTGGGTACCGACTCTAGCCAGGCCTTATGGTGACAATTTTTAGTATCAATATCAATATAACCATTACGGTCTGTTTCTTTGAAAAATGTAGAAGTTATGATTTGGCCATCAACAACTCTAATTCTGAGATCAAGAAAATGTCGGTAGTACTGGCTTCAAAAGTGAGGACAATACCCCTATCATTAACATTGAGATCTGCAATGAAACTAGTCAAAGAGTCCAAATCACCATCCCATAGGAGGAGGATGTCGTCTATATATCTTTTCCAGAACACCAGCTCAGCTCTGGGTTCCCGATAGATGACATCCTCCTCCCATTTAGCCATAAACAAATTAGCTATACTAGGGGCGAACTTAGCCCCCGTGGCTACGCCCCTGTTCTGCAAATAGTATGAGCCATTGTGCCAAAAATAATTATGTTGCATGGCATATTCCAACAGAGTAAGAATGAAGGCTCTTTGTTTGGTACGGAGGTTATTCATCTTCAGAAAGTGCTCAACTGCTTCTCTACCATGATTATGCGATATAACCGTATAGAGCGAAGCAACGTCCGCAGTTGAAAAAATATAAGACTCCTTCCACTGTACACTCTCAAGTGCATTAATCACTTGTGTGGAGTCTCTCAGATATAAAGGGGTCTTGGTGACAAGGGGCTGCAAAAAATTTACCCACCCTGGAAGTAACAGAGTCAATGCCACTGACAATCGGCCTTCCAGGGGGGCAAACAGGATCTTTATGTACTTTAGGTAAATAGTAGATTACCGGAATCCTTGGAGCTGATGGAATTAAAGCCTTTTCTTTTCTTTTTTATATATATATATATATATATATATATATATATATATATATATATATATATATATATAATTTTTTTTTTTTTTTTATATATATATATATATATAGAAGACCCTCATCCACCAATACAATCAATTCTTTTTTGTATTGGGCAGTTGGGTTACCCTGCAGGGGAACATAAGTATTCCAGTATTAAATAATGAGGAGTTTTTTAAATTGGATTCCCTCATGTCTACTGAGACAGCTATATTGGAGCGAAAAGGATTCGCTATTAAATGGCGCTGGACGTTCACCTTCCAAATAAATTTTTGAACGTCAATGAAGGTTTCAAACTTGTTCAGGGGCTTCGAGGGGGCAACTTTCAATTCATGATTTAGAACATGTTTTTCCTCATTGGAAAGGGTAGCCTTACTTAAATTAAAAGACCATCATCCTTTATGTGCTTCTGTCACGTACCTGGTAGGTAGGGCCCGGAATGCAGGGAACGGCCTCTCGTATACCTCCGACTCGGGAACCCCTGGTAGTGATGACAGGAGATCGGGAGTGCGAAGGGGCACAAGTGCCTGACTGGAAGGCTGGAGCAGAGGGCTGGATCTGGTAGTCAGCAAGAAGGTGTCCTGTAGTCCGACAGCAGGATGCAGACAGGGAGGTGACTTGTAGTCCAGCAGCAGGATGGAGACAGCAGGGAGGTGTCTTGTAGTCCAGCAGCAGGATGGAGACAGCAGGGAGGTGTCTTGTAGTCCAGCAGCAGGATGGAGACAGCAGGGAGGTGTCTTGTAGTCTAGCAGCAGGATGTAGACAGCAGGGAGGTGTCTTGTAGTCCAGCAGCAGGATGTAGACAGCAGGGTACAGGCAGGCCGGGTCAAACACAGGCGGGCAGATCAGGTACAGAAGGTAAATCCAGGAGAATAGTCAAACTCCAAAGCCGAGATCAGGGCAGGCAGCAAACAGGGTAGTCAGGAACAGTCCAACAGGTGTCAGATAGCAAATACAGGGTAACAAGGCAGTAGGGGTCTTCAGAAACACTGTAGACCGGACAGCAAGGCAGCAATGGAACAGTCCCCTTTAAATAGCACATCTTGGCGCCAAGTGCTGTCACAGGGAGCGCACGCCGCTATTGGCGCTATTGCGCATGCGCCGGATGGCGCTTCTGTGCACAGGCACTCTTTTACACCTCAAATTGCAGAAACGTTTGCGAGAAGGCTTTTCCTGACAGCTTCTCCTTTTTTGCGCGGACCCGCCTCCCCCTCTGGCACCCCTTTTAGGTCTATGCCTCTTTTGTTTGGCTTGACTTGGGGAAAAAAACATTTTCTCTCATATCCTCCCAGTGCTTGTCCATCCCCCACTTTTTTCCTTATTGAAAGTTTCTAGTTGCTAATTATAAATTAGAGTTTTCTTAGATGTGTTGGTTCCGGTTTTGTAAGTTTCACACTTCCGGACTATGGAACGCATCCAATTTCTGCCTGTCAAGTCCTTCTGCTCTTATAAATAAACGTCCTTTCGCGTCATAACCACGCCTCTGAAAACGCATGTTGATGACGAAACATTGGGTGACGTCAGAGACGAGTGATGCTGGACGTGGTTGGACAGATACGGCGGCCATCTTGATGGTTAGAAGTGCTGGTCGCTTCATATTGCCTTCGTATTTCTCATTAAATGTGAGTTTGTTTTACTTATTCCTACAATAAATACCCCTTGTTAAGAAGTTTGCGCAATGAGCGTTCCTTTTATACTCCCTACATGCATGTGATTCTCGAGCTACCATACGCCCATTGGAACGCACCTGGCACTTTATCCTGTTGAGAGGAGGGTCTCCTAGGATTTCCCATCTGGTCCAGAGGGAGAGGGATGCTTTGGGATTGCATGAGCAGAGGATCGCTTCTGATTCTGGGATGATCGTTTTCATCATTTGGTTACATATTATGTGTATAACCCATACACTGATGGTAAGGGTCTGTTAGTTTGGGTGATGGGTTTTCTATTTCCATCTGAAGTTCCCTCCATGGTGCATCCTGTCCAAAAGAAGCTTTTTTTCTCCTCTGTGGTGATGGCTCTGATTGGCTCCACTTTTACTTATGCTTGGAACATTTTCCTACTATGAACTTTGCATATGATTTTAAGCGTGTAACGAGCCCCTTGCTTGCTCGGTTCCACTCTCCCGACACTCCTCTGCAGCTATTGAATCAGATTGCAACGTCTGATGGTTCGGTCATCCAATGCTCCGGGATTAGAACTTCAGCTATGTGCCGTTCTAACCCAGTTGTGATAGCTCAGAACAAACACCAGGCAGGCTGTATGTAAGTTCAAACAGGAATCTATCTTTATTGACAAAATACAGGTTTTTATACACTCAAAGTGGAGGTGCAGACCTCCTGCTCATATTACTCTAACAATACAGCTTTAACCTAATTAACCTAATTAACATGAGCTAATTAACTAATCCCTTTAGACAGCCTAGATGACTCAGACATGACCGTTAGGCCAGACTGGCCGTCTTGTATTTCAGAAAGTCCAATCAACATTATCACAATCAACATAGACTCTTCTTCACACAATAGCAGAGTTAATTAACACAAATAACAATGGGGATCTAATGACTCTTAGATCCCATAGTAGACTTATTTACAATACACATTTTAGCAGACAATAGACAGACAGGTGTTGGAATTTACATCAGCATCTCCTAACAGTATCTGTCCCAGCATTATGAATCAACCACCACTCCAACATGGCAAATCCAGGGTCCCCAGACATACAGCTCACAAAGAGCACCGCTCCCCAAAACGCAAGGGCCCCCGATCGATCGGCAAGAGGCCTGCACACAGTCCCCTCCAAAAGTCTCTTTCCCAGCTAGGTCTGTCACATTTCTCCCCTTTCGGCAGGAGACTAACACAGGAGGAGACCCCAGACGGGTTGACTCCGAAGTTAGTCAGTAGTTCCAGTCCTCTAATGCCTGTACCCACACAGTACCCCAAACAAATTGTTCCAAACAAATCATTACTCACCCAGCCAACCTCTGCCTCTCTCAGTGAACATATCTGCCGCTGGGGAGAGGCCTGGACTGGCCCTTCTCCCTGGAGTCCTTTCTGCCGCTGGAGAGAAGACAGGGTGTCTGGGCTCAATCCGTCATGCTGTTGTGGATCTGGGCCGACTGCCCAGCATCCCTGGGGTATACAGGTGGAGACTGAAGTCCCATCCACCTTCACAGGACATCCATCCTCTGTTAGTTGAGGGCAGAGTCCAGCAGTACTTGGCCCTGTTGCCAGCCCTTCTGCTGGAAACCCCACACCATCTGCTCCGGCTAACTGTTGGGGAGGGATGACGAACACCTCCTCTCCCTTCTCCCCCTGTATCCTGATCTGCTGCTGGGACGTGACCACCTCCTTCTCACCCTGAGCCTCCGGAACTGCCGTAGGTGTAGGGCAGAGATCTTGGACCCTCTGTCCGGTTGCCAGCGCTTCAGCTGGGGAAGTTCCTTGTGACTTCACAGATACTTCTGTTGGTGCTGGGCAGAGCACAGTGAAGTTTGGCCCTAATAACAGCTCTTCTTCTGCTGGAGGCTCACCAGGTTGTTCTTCCTCAGCAGAAAAGTCTATCAAATCCCCTGTCTCTGCAACTGGTGTCTGGGGATAAAGGTTCACCATCTCCTCTCCGTGGAACCCAGAAGATGCTATCAGTGCTGGGCAGAGGTTAGCAGAGCTCTGCCCTGTTGTCAGCACTTCAGGTTTGGGGACGGCAATCTTCAGATTTTCCACTGTCGATTCTGTGGCATTCTGCTGGACAGGCACATTCCTCCATCCAAGATCATCCAATGCAGAAACAGGTTCATCAAGGTCAGTCAGCACTTACTGCATCCGCCATAAGACCTCCGCCTCCATAGCTGCGGGTGCAGGTTGGCAAAGCACACCGTTACTCTGCCACATTGTCAACTCTTCAGCCAGGATTTCAGAGTTGTCAACTGGTATTTCCTGACAGTCCCAGGCAAAGGGAGCACCACCCTGCTGCTGAGCAGAGTCTAACGGCTGTTTGTAGGCGATCTCCAGCTCCCATTCCTGAACGGCCAGAAACTCCAAATCTTCCAGTGCCCAGTGCACTTCTGAGACATTCAGTCTCCGCTCTCTGTGCTCCATTATTTCCTTCAAACGCCACTCCCGATCACTTCCAAAGTCAGGGTCCCTGGACAGCCTCCAATACAACAATCCCAGGCCATCATAGTCAAAGCCTTCCGTGGGGCTGTCATCCGCTGTCCATGGGCACACTTGGACTACATACTACTGGAGGGCTCTGTAGCTCTCGTCCAACCGCATTTCTGCCCGGATCAGCCTGCTTAACTCGGCTGTCCACTTCTGGTTCGGCTGTTCCCCCAAAAACAGCATTCGCACTTCATACTGCGACCAATACCTCACATGGACGGAGGGGAGAACTTTTCCCTGGTGTCGCTGCTCACGGGCTAACGCTTCCTTCCAGAGCTCACAGCAGACAGAATCAAACCATCCTAGCAGGACCTGCTCTGATACTGGTCCTCTGTGCTGTATCTCCTCTCGCAACCTCCTTCTGAATTCCTCATCCATGGTGGCTGGTATTTCTCCTCTCCTGCTACCTTGGATCCAGGTGATGGTTTGGATGTGTTCACGGCAAGGAAGCACGATCCCACCATTCCCTCCACGGCTCTCAAGTAAGTCTTTCAGCGTGGCTCTCCTGCAGGCTGGTTTGGAGTGTCCCAGTAACTGGAGAGCAAATCCCACGGCTGCCAACCAATGTAACAAGCCCCTTGCTCGCTCGGTTCCACTCTCCCGTCACTCCTCTGCAGCTATTGAATCAGATTGCAACATCTGATGGTTCGGTCATCCAATGCTCTGGGATTAGAACTTCAGCTATGTGCCGTTCTAACCCAGTTGTGATAGCTCAGAACAAACACCAGGCAGGCTGTATGTAAGTTCAAACAGGAATCTATCTTTATTGACAAAATACAGGTTTTTATACACTCAAAGTGGAGGTGCAGACCTCCTGCTCATATTACTCTAACAATACAGCTGTAAACTAATTAACCTAATTAACATTAGCTAATTAATCCCTTTAGACAGCCTAGATGACTCAGACATGACCGTTAGGCCAGACTGGCCGTCTTGTAGTTCAGAAAGTCCAATCAACATTATCACAATCAACATAGACTCTTCTTCACACAATAGCAGAGTTAATTAACACAAATAACAATGGGGATCTAATGACTCTTAGATCCCATAGTAGACTTATTTACAATACACATTTTAGCAGACAATAGACAGACAGGTGTTGGAATTTACATTAGCATCTCCTAACAGTATCTGTCCCAGCATTATGAATCAGCCACCACTCCAACATGGCAAATCCAGGGTCCCCAGACATACAGCTCACAAAGAGCACCGCTCCCCCAAACGCAAGGGCCCCCGATCGATCGGCAAGAGGCCTGCACACAGTCCCCTCCAAAAGTCTCTTTCCCGGCTAGGTCTGTCACAAAGCGCTACACCTTTTTTTACACAAATGGAAGACAGCTTTTAGGACACGCTTCGGGCACTTTGAATATTTAGTTATGCCCTTTGGCCTCTGCAATGCCCCTGCCACCTTCCAGCACCTGGTGTTTTTCGGGACTTCCTTGATCTATTTATTATAGTCTACCTTGATGATATCCGGTAGAATTACATCGCACCCATGTGAAGAAGGTCTTGAGTAGACTTCGTGAACACCACTTCTATGCCAAGGCTCAGAAATGTGACTTCGAAAAGCAGACAATACAGTTTCTTGGACTTGTTATATCTGCTGGTGGCATTTCCATGGATCTCCAAAAGGTTGCTGCAGTCCTGTGACATGGACATTCACTGTACTGTTCATTTAAGCAAAAGATACTCCATTATGTTCTCACTGTTGAAATATGTTCTGTAACCTTGACCTAACACACAGTCACAGCTCCTACTAAACGCTCTCTACTCCCCCCTCCCTTCTCAAGGTTTTACTCTTGCAATTGTTCTATTCTCTAGCTTTTAATATATTTCTATTTGTTCGTTTTTAATAACATCTCACACCACCCCTTTCTTATCTATGTATAAAATAACATATAATTATAAATTTTGACACTGAACGGACATTTTAAACAGTGATTGAGTCCCGTGAATCTGTTCCTGCAGCTGCAGTATTAACTTTTGTTTTAGAGTCCCAATCAAAAATCAGTCATAACAGTTTGGCAGAGTTTCCAGAAGGAACCGCTCTTCGATTGGGATCATCGGGAAACACAGACCTCAAATGCCGGCTAGGTAAGCTGCCCTTAAGCTTGCTATATTTCTGCCTTTCCTATGTGTCCTGTCGGTTCTCAAGGAAACCAGACCACTCTCGGACCTTTCTGGTTGGGTAACGTGTGTGTGTGTGAATGTGTTTGAGTCCCTCTTCACGGGTTCGACTGTGTGTGGATAGGGAAAATCCTCTGCAGTTCCCTGCGTTGACTCCTTGTGGGCGACCTGGGTCAAAGGCGCATGGTAGGGTCAGATTAAACTCACAGAGAAGAGACAAGGAGGGTCTCTTAATGAGTGTTTTGACCCCTTATATCCACATAGATAAGTGGACTATTCCTCTAAATCTGCAGATTTGCTGTACTATTTGTTTTAGAGGCAAGAGCGTATAGGCACAAGTAGAGAAGACTGTCCAGTCATTATGGACATTAAATTAAGGGAATGAAGGGAGAGAGGCCTTCAGACAATGCCCAGCGCAAGATGAGCGCTAGAGAATATATGAACCGAAGGTATGGTTCCGCCTATACTGAGCCCCTAGATAAATGGGTAGAATGGACAAAGGGAACAGGTAAACCTTTAAAATCTGAGGGGACTTTTGATTTCAAAGTATGGCAAACTTTTCTGCAGGATTATGGCCCACTACTCTGCAGTGAAGGAACATGGAGAATGGCTTGCACATGGGAGACAGAAGCTAATGTAGCAAATCAAACTGGCTTGACTGAGATGTTTAATAAAAGTACTGCCCAAATTTACTACGTTTGGCCAGAAGACTCTGTAGAGGAGGACCCCCCACCTTATGTGGCTGCCAGTTTGGCTTTAAGGGGTCCACGCACAAAAGCAAAAGAATTAGATTACATGGAACACACAAAAGATGAGCTATGCAATATAGTAGAGAGTAGAGGTTTAACAGCCCCATATCAACCTACAAAGAGGGATTTGGCTCGTATCCTAGAAACAGATGATTGGCATAAATCAAAAGGCACATATGCAAAACTAGATCTCTCTGAACTTAAGGCTTTGGCCAGAAAAAGAGAGATAGAGTCTGAACTTCCGGAGCAAGCCATAATTTCCAAATTGTGGCAGCAAGATGAAGAGAGAAGGAAGTCTCAAATTAAATGGCATGTACCTTTTAGTCCCCAAGATATGAGAGCCATATTAGAGGGATTTGGAGATCCTAGAAAGAATCTAATTGGGTTTGCAAACAAAGCGCTGCACAGGAAGCATATGAGGCTTCTGCTACTCACATTCATCAGCTTCCTATTAAAGTAATGGGAAGCAACATGTCTGGCTATATACTTAACGAATGTGGTGTAGATGTCCAAAATCTAGGTAAGATGGTTAGTGGATGGGAGGTTTGTGAGAAATTGAAGGAAAAATTGCCCCAAATATATGGACAAACCAGACATGCTGAATTTATGAATGCTAAGCAAGGGAAAGAGGAAGCCGCAGGGGCTTATCGGAGGTGGTTAAGCGATATGGCTGAGGAAGGCATTAAAATAGAGGAAGAGAAGGAGGGAGAAACTGCAAGTCCATCTACACAACTGGTGAAACAAAGGTTTCTTGATGGTTTAAAACCCCAGTTGAAAGAAAAGTTGTTCACAGCAAGGCCTGAGGCAGGCAATATGTCTATTTGAGACGTCCTGCCTATCCTGTTATCCATAGAAAACAGGATTAACCAAAAAAGACAGCAAACCCAAGGTTATGTACATGGGGAAGCAGAGAGGAAGAGGCAAAGGCAATTTCAGAAATCGTGGCAATCGGAGACCAATTATATGCTACAATTGTGATGGGGAAGGACACATAGCCAAATTCTGCCATCTTCCTGACCGTAGACTGGAAAAGAGCTTAGAGGCACCTCATGCTGATCCTAGTTCTCTGCCAAAAGCAGTGGATGACGCATAGGAAAATGGCATGCCAGTATCAATCATGTTAAATAGGGGAGACAATGGTCCCGAGGCCAGAGTAAAAGTATTTTTACAAGAACTCCCCTATCCTTGAGGAGAAACAGAATTAACCTGTTTAATCGATACTGGTCGAAGTTTTTTTATAATAGAGGACTTACCTCCAGGATTATTATCTACAAATATTCTCTCTGGTGTTGGCCTAACCGGGACCTCTACTGATTTGGTTGAGTCCAAGCCACTTAAACTCAGGCTAGGACAGCAAACAGAAATTGTCACTAAAGTGTTAGTTTCAGACACAGTTCCTACAAATCTTTTGGGAGCTGACATTTTGAACCAAATTTTAGCAAACATAGACTACACTCCTACAGGAGTCCAAGTGGTCAGAAGTCTGTCAGGAGAAGTTTTAAATTCTGCCTGTGGAGTATTTTTAATCCAAGACTCCACTCCGCCATTTCCACCAGCATTGAAAGTGATTCCCGCTGAATTATGGGCCACCAGCAAATATGATGTAGGTCTGCTAGATTGCACCCCAGTCATGATACAAATTAAACCAGGAGTCCATCTCCCACAGATTAAATAGTACCCACTGAGTATTGCTCAGACTGAGGGGATTAAGGATCAAATCACTCAACTGAAAGCAGCACGGGTTGTTGTCCCAATTAAGTCCCAAGTCAATACACCCCTGTTCCCAATTGCAAAGAAGCCAGACAAGAAGGGTGGGCAAGTGACATACCGCATGGTGCATGATTTGAGAGCCATTAACAATATAATTGAGGCAGATACCCTGAACGTGCCCAACCCCCGCACTTTACTAAATGGAATACCTGCCTCCAGCACCTGCTTTACAGTGATTGATCTTGCAAATGCTTTCTTTTCGGTGCCCCTGAACCCAGATTGCTGCTACCTTTTTTCATTTACCCATGATGCCAAAAAGTTAGCATGGACAAGATTGCCCCAAGGCTGTGTGAGTAGCCCTCTGAATAATATACTGCGTTAAAGCAAGTATTGGACCAATGGTCCCCCTCACACCCAAACACAGTTTTGCTTCAGTACATAGACGATTTGCTTATTTGTTCTGATACAAAGGACATTTGTAGCAAAGAAACAGTAAGCCTTCTCATGTTTCTCTATAACAGTAACAACAAAGTTAGCAAAGATAAGCTACAATACTGCCAAGAGAAAGTGATCTTCCTGGGTCACTGCATTTCACATGGAAACTCTACAAAACTTTAAAAAGCCAAGAAATGTATAGGAACTACGTGCCTTCCTGGGGTTTTACATCAGGAAGCATTGACACCCCAGATGTCAGCACAGGAAATGGAGTTGTGTGCTGTAGTCAAAGCATGTCATCTCCTAGAGAATCAAAGGGGAAACGTTTACACTGACAGCAGATATGCGTTTGGAATAGCTCACGATTTTGGGCCTATTTGGAAAGCACGGAACTTTCTGACTAGTGCAGGGAAGCCAGTGAGACATGCAAAACTCATAGAGCAGCTATTTGCGGCCTTTCAGAAACCAGCAGAAGTTGCCATCTTGAAGGTAAAAGGGCATGCACGGGGAAATGACGTGACAGCCAGAGGAAATGCTTTAGCAGACCAAGCGGCAAAGGATGCTGCCCTTATGGCATTTGGAGTCACACCCACTGTAGGGGTCGCCCAGGTAGCGGGGACAGATTCCCCTCATCAAGAGCAGTGGGGTGTAGAAACTCTAATTCAATTGCAGAACCAGGTCCCTGATGAAGAGAAGTATTAGTGGATCAAATGTAATGCTACCTAAAATCAGCAGGGCCTGTGGAGCACTGACAACAGGTGGTGTCTACCCAGGAGTTTGTACCCAGTTTTAGCACAATGGGCACATGGCATCAGTCATCTTGCTAAGGGCACAATGGTGGCACTTACTGACTGCTATTGGATAGCACCTGGATTTAGTGCATTTGCAGCCAGGTTTTGTGCTTTATGTCTCACTTGTGCTCTGTACAATGCAGGGAGGCCTGTCCATGTTCCGCAAAAGCATTCTCCTAAGCCAGACTTCCCTTTCCAAAGAATTCAAATAGATTACATTTAGATGCCCAGAATAGGCACCTATGAGTACGCTTTAGTTTATGTTCTCTGGTTGGCCCGAGAGCTGGCCAGTAGCTAAAGCAAATGCAAAAACAACAGCAAAGAAAATTTTGAATGAAATAGTTTGTAGATATGGAGTTCCTGAAACTATTGAGAGTGACAGAGGAACCCATTTTACTGGGGAAGTAATAAAAGAGGTAATGGAATCCCTTCACATACAGCAAGCTTTCCATACACCTTATCATCCACAAAGTAGCGGTAAAGTTGAGAGACTTAATGGAATTTTGAAAAACAGATGTGCAAAAATTAAAGCAGATACAGGAAAAGGATGGGTGGAAGCTTTGCCATTAGCCCTATATTCTGTACGAACTACCCCTAAACAACCACGTGGGCTGTCTCCTTATGAGATTTTATTTGGAGGGCCACCCAAAACAGGGCTATATTTTCCCCAACAGTTGCAGGCTTCTTACTCCTAGTCTGTTAGAATATGTTCATATTTTGCAAAGAACATTGAATAAAATACATGAAGATGTTTATAAATCTATCACTGACCCAGATTCTGTTTCAGGTATTCACAGAATCCAACCAGGTGACTGGGTAGTGGTCAAGCGACACATCAGAAAGCCACTAGAACCAAAATTTGATGGACCACATTTGGTGCTTTTGACAACCGGTTCCGCAATGAAGTTGGAAGGAAAGCCCACCTGGATTAACGCCAGTCACTGCAAAAAAATCCTGAAGTGATGATATCCTTTGAAAAAATGATGTTTCTTTTCTTTTTGTTGTTTGTGAGAACTGAGACATGGAAAAATAACCCTTTCATCCAGATGTTAAACTTGTATGCAACCCATAGCAACGCTAGTAACTGCTGGGTGTGTTCTCACTTACATCCCCAAACAGGAACAATACCCATGATAGCAATGCCTCTCAACTTCACTGATCTAAACAGGACCAGAATAAATGGCTCATACATAGTCTCCATAGCTAATGAGCACAGATCAGTAACTTTTATGGTTTTAAAACAGATAAACACTCCACAGATTTGTTTAAACATTACATGCCCGTTTAACACTAAATGGCAATTCAGATTGCACTGGAGCAAAAATTACAGTTTATGGAGGAAACTATGGTCAATATTATTATATCCCAGATTCAGAACTAAATAGAACCCTTTATAGTACAAATTGCTCACAGTTCCCAATATGTGAAAATATCGGTTACCTGAGATTCCATGTTATTGCTTCCAGTTTTTTAGGAGCAGGCATACCATCCATACGTAGAGGGTTATATTATATACTGTATATGGAAATAAAGCTTACGCCTGACTTCCTACTAATGTTACAGGTACATGCTATATTGGGAAGTTAGCACCTGCTTTGGCTGTTCGCAAAGATACAGTGCAACCAAATTAAAATACCTTTTAGTGTTCAAAAGAGAGCTGTTCACTGAAGGTGACATGGCATGGTCATGGTTCCCTTCCTGGGCAGGATGGGGAATTGAAGCAATGAAAAGAATAAATAATTACACTAGAATTGTAGATGAGATTATTAACCTTACTACCACTGATATAGGTTTATTAAATGAAGAAATGGCTCAGCTTAAAAAAGTAGTATTAGAGCACAGATTAACGCTAAATTATCTCACTGCAGCTCAAGGTGGGATGTGTAAGGTATTTCACACTGACTGTTGTACATACATTTCTGATGAGGACATTATTAAAGGACATCTTGCTAAGATAAGAGGACTACAGAATAAGGCCAGGGATATTGCTACACATGGATGGAACCCCTTTCAGGGTTTAGGAGGTTTTGGTGACTTTTTATATGGCATAGCAACATGGTTACAGAAACTAGGTGCTTACATTGTGATGTTCCTATTTCTCATATTTGTTATTTACTTCCTCATCAGGCTATGCCTCTGTCTGACTACCCGCTGTACCAACAAATGTACCACCAGCCCTGATGAACCCATTATTGTGAGAGCTAGGAGAGAGCTGAACAGGACGCCGTCTCTCTGTGCCAATGTAACAGGAGTTACCAGCAATCGACTGAATGTAACGCGGAGAAGAATGGTGTCAAATAAACAAAAAGAGGGAAATGACCTGAACATTCACTGTACTGTTCATTTAAGCACAAGAGACTCCATTTTGTTCTTACTGTTGAAATATGTTCTGTAACCTTCACCTAACACAGTCACATCTCCTTCTAAACGCTCTCTACTCCCCCCTCCCTTCTCAAGGTTTTACTTTTGCAATTGTTCTATTCGCTAGCTTTTAATAATATATTTCTATTTGTTAGTTTTTAATAACATCTCACACCACCCCTTTCATATCTATGTATAAAATAACATGTAATAATACTTTTTGACACTGAATGGACATTTTAAACAGTGATTGAGTCCTGTGAATCTGTTCCTGCTGCTGCAGTATTAACTTTTGTTTTAGAGTCAATCATTTACGTTCATTTTTTTTTCCTCAATGTACACACAGCACACCATATTGACAGAAAAACACAGAATTGTTGACATTTTTGCAGATTTATTAAAAAAGAAAAACTGAAATATCACATGGTCCTAAGTATTCAGACCATTTGCTGTGACACTCATATATTTAACTCGGGTGCTTTCCATTTCTTCTGATCATCCTTGAGATGGTTCTACACCTTCATTTGAGTCCAGCTGTGTTTGATTATACTGATTGGACTTGATTAGGAAAGCCACACACCTGTCTATATAAGACCTTACATCTCACAGTGCATGTCAGAGCAAATGAGAATCATGAGGTCAAAGGAACTGCCTGAAGAGCTCAGACAATATTGTGGCAAGGCACAGATCTGGCCAAGGTTACAAAAAAAATTCTGCCGCACTTAAGGTTCCTAAGAACATAGTGGCCTCCTTAATCCTTAAATGGAAGACATTTGGGATGTCCAGAACCCTTCCTAGAGCTGGCCGTCTGGCCAAACTGAGCTATTGGGGGAGAAGAGCCTTGGTGAAAGAGGTAAAGAAGAACCCAAAGATCACTGTGGCAGAGCTCCAGAGATGCAGATGGGAGAAAGTTGTAGAAAGTCAACCATCACTGCAGCCCTACACCAGTTGGGGCTTTATGGCAGAGTGGCCCGACGGAAGCCTCTCCTCAGTGTAAGACACATGAAAGCCTGCATGGAGTTTGCTAAAAAAACACCTGAAGGACTCCAAGATGGTGAGAAATAAGATTCTCTGGTCTGATGAGACCAAGGTAGAACATTTTGGCCTTAAATCTAAGCGGTATGTGTGGAGAAAACCAGGCACTGCTCATCACCTGTCCAATACAGTCCCAACAGTGAAGCATGGTGGTGGCAGCATCATGCTGTGGGGGTGTTTTTCAGCTGCAGGGACAGGACGACTGGTTGCAATCGAGGGAAAGGTGAATGTGGCCAAGTACAGGGATATCCTGGATGAAAACCTTCTAAAGAGTGCTCAGGACCTCAGACTGGGCTGAAGGTTTACCTTCCAACAAAACAATGACCCTAAGCACACAGCCAAAATAACGAAGGAGTGGTTCACAACAACTCTGTGACTGTTCTTGAATGGCCCAGCCAGAGCCCTGACTTAAACCCAATTGAGCATCTCTGGAGAGACCTAAAAATGGCTGTCCACCAACGTTTACCATCCAGCTTGACAGAACTGGAGAGGATCTGCAAGGAGGAATGGCAGAGGATCCCCAAATCCAGGTGTGAAAAACTTGTTGCATCTTTCCCAAAAAGACTCATGGCTGTATTAGTTTAAAAGGGTACTGCTACTAAATACTGAGCAAAGGGTCTGAATACTTAGGACCATGTGATATTTCAGTTTTTCTTTTTTAATCTGCAAAAATGTCAACAATTCTGTGTTTTTCTGTCAATATGTGGTGCTGTGTGTACATTAATGAGGGAAAAAAATGAACTTAAATGATTTTAGCAAATGGCTGCAATATAACAGAGTGAAAAATTTAAGAGGGTCTGAATACTTTCCGTCCCCCACTGTAGACTTAATTTCCCCTTCCTTCTGGTGGCCTGACCTGATACAGGACTGTAACAAAAATATAAAATCCTGTGTGACATGCCTACGCTGCAAAACCAATCAAGCCAAGACTTGGGGTCTACTGGAATGTCTTACTGTGCCAAAGAAACCTTGGAGCATGATATCTATGGATTTTATTGTGGAGCTTCCCCCGTCTGAGAACTTTTACCTCTATTTGTTGTTGTTGATCGTACCCCTGCAAGGCACCCCTTTCTGCTGCTGAGACTGCCTCCACATTTATCAAGGAAATTGTAAGACTGCATGGTATCCCTGACAACATCGTCTCTGACCGAGGGGTGCAATTCACCTCCAGATTTTGGAGGGCTCTATGTGAAGCTTTAAACTTTGAACTCCGTCTGTCCACTGCTTACCACCCTCCGACAAATGGACAGAAGGAGAGAACTAACCAGACCTTGGAGCAATACTTGCGTTGCTTCACCTCTTTCTCTCAGGATGACTGGTCATCCCTTCTCCCACTGGCGGAGTTTACTTATAATAACTCCATTCACTCTGCTACCAAGCAATCACATTTTTTTGCCAATTATGGATATCACCCTTCCTTCCTGCCTGAGTTGCCTATAGAGTCTTCCGTACCCGCTGTACAAGACAGACTGAACTTTTTCAAATCCAACAACAAATTACTCCAGGATACCATCTCTAAAGCCCAGGCAAGCAACAAAAATTTTTTTGACAAGATGAAGAGGGGTAACTTGAATCTGGAACCGGGAGACAAGATCTGGTTATCTACTGCAAATTTAAAACTTAGATGTCCCTCCAAGAAACTTGGTCCGAAATACTTGAGCCTTTTCCAGTTAAAAGGAAATTCAACCCTGTGGCCTTTGAATTAATATTACCTAAGAATCTGAAAATTAATCCGGTATTCCATATCTCTTTACTAAAATCAACGGTGCCTAACCCTTTACCCAACCGAGATCCGGAAAGCCCTTCTCCATTGCTCGAAGGCAAGAAGGAATATGAAGTTGAAGCTGTGCTGGACTGTAAAACCAAGAGGGGCCAAACACAATTCTTGATCAAATGGAAAGGTTATGGCCCAGAGGAGAATTCTTGGGAACCAGCTGCTAATGTGCATGCCCCACAAAAAAGTATGAGCCTTTTTCCAGTGTCACCTGGAAAAGAAGGCTGCCCATAAGGAGGGGGCAATGTAAGAACTGCCATTGTGCTCCAGGCGCTTTCCTTTGGCGCCATATGGCCTATTTAAGGGGCGCACTGACTTCAGACAGATGCTGGCTGATCTTCAGCTGTTCCTGTACCTGTATCCTGTTATTACATGCCTGTTACCTGTTGCTGAACCTTGGCTTTCCCTGACCTTGCTGCTAGACTCTCCTGTACTTCCGATTATCGGTTCCTGATCCCGGCTTCCCATTTGACCCTGCTCCAGCTGATGTCTACGTTGTACGTTGCTGCCCGCCTGCTACAGAACCCGGCTATCCTTGTGACTACTCTCCTGTCTCCTTTTTGGCTCTACTCTGAAACCCGAGTATCTGCAACTTCGTTCCTGTGACCTGCTGCGACTTTCTGCCTTCCAAGAGTCGCATCGTCTGCTTCAGTCTTCCAGGGCTACATCTGCAGGCACTCGTGTTCCTCCTGTCCCTTGGTTTCTTCTGTCTCCACTCTCAGCGACCAGGGCCGGAGATACAAGAGAGGCTGACCTCGTCATTTCAGACTCCGACCAGGTGCGTGACAGTAATACTGACATATAATCACACACATAGGTTGGACTTGATGGAATTGTGTCTGTTTTCAACCTCACCTACTATGTAACTGTTTTTTGCCCTAATTAATACCCTAAATCACATTGCTAATTGCATATTGTACTGCAATTTGCGCTTAAAACTGTAATTTTGTAACTTTTGGAAATGCCAGTAATAACTTGGCTGTGCCAGTAAATTTTGGGTGTCATGTCAGTAAATTTCAATCTGGTAGGTTGGCAACACTGATGCCAACATGTACTGTGACATACTGAAGCAGAGCATGATCCCCTACCTTCGGAGACTGGGCTGCAGGGCAGTATTACAACATAACTAAATAAATTATCCCAACATAAATTGGGATAAAATCTTAGGAACAAAGAACACGGAGGAGAGATGGCTTTGCTTTAAGAGCATATTAAATAAGGGCATTAGCCAATGCATCCCACTGGGCAATACATTTAAAAGAGCGAACAAAAGTCCTGGATGGCTTAACTTTAATGTAAAAATGCATATAAAAGCAAAGGAGAAGGCCTTAAAAAAATACAAGTTTGGGGGATCATCAGCATTCAGACTTTATAAAGAATGCAACAAGAAATGTAAGGGTGCAATAAGGACGGCTAAGATAGAACATGAAAGACACATAGCGGAGGAGAGCAAAAAAAATCCCAAGAAATTCTTTAAGTATGTAAACAGTAAAAAAGGGAGGACAGACCATATTGGCCCCATAAAGAATGAGGAAAGACATCTGGTTACAAAGGATGGGGAGATGGCGAAAGTATTGAGTTTATTCTTCACCTCAGTCTTCACAAGGGAATCGGGGGGTTTCAGTAACCAAAACTGCAGTGTTTATCCTCATGACACATCACAGGAAGCACCTCCATGGTTAACAGAGGACAGAATTAACATTAGACTTGGGAAACTTAACATTAATAAATCGCCAGGACCAGATGGCTTGTACTTGGGGAACTCAGACAAGTAATTGCCAGACCATTGTTTACTGACAGTCTACTGACTGGAATGGTACCAGTTGATTGGAGAAAAGCCAATGTAGCACCAATATTTAAAAAGGGCCCAAAAAAGATAGGGTCATGCTTGATGCACCTTTGACAGAAGAGGAATTAGCTATTGCTTTATCTCAGACTAAGAATAATAAATCACCAGGTATGGATGGCCTCCCTGCGGAGATCTATAAGCGTTATGCCGGCATCTTACTCCCTACATTACTGAAAGTTTATACTGAGGCATTAGAGGAGGGATCCCTGCCCGATTCAATGAATGAGGCGATAATCATTGTCATATTAAAACCGGGTAAAGATGCGGGTTCCCCTGGCTCTTATAGACCTATATCATTGCTGACATCTGATATTAAATTGCTAGCCCGGCTGTTGGCAAACAGACTAGCCAAAGTAACACACAAGATAGTACACAGGGACCAGTCTGGGTTCATCCTCACGAGATCCACGGCCCAAAATATATGAAGGTTTTTTCTGAACCTACAACTTCCAGTAGACAATACAGGTAACAGAGCGATCTTCACGCTAGATGCAGCTAAGGCCTTCGACAGTGTCGAATGGCCTTACCTGTGGAAGACGCTGCAGAGCCTGGGAATAGGTGACACTTTTATTCGCTGGATAAGGCTCCTGTATGCTGCGCCCACTGCCAGGATAAGGATTAATGGGGAACTTTCAGAACCTTTTCCATTGTTTAGAGGCACCAGACAGGGGTGCCCATTGTCACCCCTGCTGTTTGCCTTGGCCCTGGAACCATTAGCAGCAAAAATTCGGAGGGAGCCAAGAATTGTAGGTTTTCAGAGAGGCATAGATAAAGATGTAGTGTCAATGTATGCGGATGACACTTTACTCTATCTAGGAGACACACAGGATACTCTACAGACAGTTATGGCCTTAATTAAAGATTTCGGGGAATTATCTGGCTATAAGTCGGTGCTGATGCCACTTGACCCCCTGGACGCTCCATTGCCCTTGTGTGCAGAGATGGTACAACAGGTGAGCTCGTTTTGCTACCTGGGGATTCAGGTGACTTCGGATCCGTCTACCTATATTGACCAGAACTTGGTACCCCTTCTAAACAAACTTCGGGAAAAGTGCAAGGCATGGTGTAAACTGCCCTTATCTGTGGTTGGTAGAATTAATCTTATTAAAATGGTCTGGGCACCGCAATTGCTAATATATCTTTAATAATTCCCCAGTATGGATATCTAAGAGATGGTTTGACAGAATTGAGACCCAATTTAGAGAACTAATCTGGAGAAAGAAAATAGCGAGGATAAGATTGTCAACACTACATTACAGTAAGGAAGAAGGAGGGCTTGCGGTTCCTCATCCCAGGACATACTACCTGGCGTCCCAATTACAGCAATTGGGTGGATGGGGACTACTAGACCCAAACGACCCGATCCGTAGACTTTTAGCCATAGAAGGGGGAAACTCTTCAGCATTAGCAGGTCTGGAGGCAGGATACTTGCATTTAGACCCGGAAGCCTCTACGATCAAATTACTGATCATGTTGTGGTCCTTTGTTAAAAAACTGCTAGGTATAACAGGTTTCCTAAATTATACGCCCCTTTGGCGTAACAGACAATTTAAAGAAATACAAAAGCTCAAAGGATTTAAGAATTGGGAAGATGCAGGCATTAATTATATCTCACAACTATATCATGACAATACTTTCAAATCATTTAATGAGATTCAAGTAGAGTTTGGGATCCCACATAATAATTTTTATAAATATCTACAGCTACGCCATGCCATACAAATCCAGAAAAGAACTGCCACGCTTCAACAAACAGACCATGCGATTATACATAATATTCTTATGGATGATGTCAAGAAGGGTATGATCTCCAGATGCTACAATACCCTCCTTGCCCAGATACAGGATCCCCTTAAGCTACCATGTAGACAACGATGGGAGGACGATATAGGAAGGATTGACGGGGATAGCTGGGAGCTCTGCCTTTTGAACGCTCCCCTGGTATCGGTATCCCAGAAACGTTCTCATTTATACTTATTACACAGGGCCTACAGAACCCCCCTTCAGCTTTATAAATGGGGAATCAGGGATTCACCTTTTTGCCCGAAATGTGAACGTGATCATGGTGACCTTCTTCACATGGTCTGGAAATGCCCCAAACTGTTCAGATATTGGAGAGAGGTCTTAAATACGATCTCGGAGGTATATATGGTACCTATATCAAGAGACCCAATGGTTTGTCTATTGGGGGGGATAGATGATGAGATGTTGCCCATGCCCGCTCATACAGCGGTCCTACGTTTACTATACATGGCGCGGAAACTGATTGCCCTGTGGTGGATTACTCCCCGAGTGCCCACCAGGGGGAAATGGGTGGACAGTGTCAACAAACTTCTAATTAGAGAAAAACTTGCTTATCAACATAGGAAGGTCCCACAAAAATTTTACTCAATATGGCAGGCATGGTTAGATGTCCCTGGTCTAGCCCCACATCAATTAATTAAAGATAGACTACTCCTAGGTTAAATGCAAGCCTGACTGTCACATAATAACTGTCTATGCACTAAGAGTATGGAGTACACAGGAAGTTACTGTTTTGTTTGTAAGTCAGGGTATATTGTTTTATTATTGTTTTATTGTTTTGTTATAGAATATTATATTGGATTAATTGCAACAAACCTAAAGATGAGTTTGAAAGGGTAATAGCATTATATGAGCTGAACTCAAAGATTCTTTGTTGGGTAACTGTTGTACCTTCTCCTCATAACTCAAGATTAATGCCACTGTCCATCTTACAGAATACAGTAACATTATAATATCCATGACATGGTTAGATCCAACTGTACGTATGCATATACTCTTTAGGATTTACACTGTGTTTTGGATTTACCTTTAGGTGGCAGTAGTATATTGAACTATACTCTTACTAGCAATGGGTTGGCGGTTACTTATAACTTCTTTGCAATGTTGATAAAGGTTACTGTAAATTTCCGAGAGGTGAACCCTAGGATGTGTACAACATGTGCTATGATCTGTATATTGTATATTTTTGTGTGCAATAAAAACCTTTCTGATTGAAAAAGGGCCCAAAATATATCCCTGGGAATTGCAGACCAGTTAGCCTAACATCAATAGAATGGTCATTGACAGACACCAGCTCTGCTCAGGGAGCTGTGAGAACTGATCGATCGGCTGTGTTCGATCTCTCGATTCTCAGTGTGCTGCATCCACCTAGGTAAGTATGATTCTAAAAAAAAACAAAAAACACATACACATACTTCTCTTTTAAGTCCTCTTGAAACAAATGTTTAGAGAGAAGAGAGGCATAGGTTTAAAAAAGAAGCAAGTCCATCTAATTCAGCCAATAACGTGGTTGCATTATTGCATCACATATATGCTGAGTCTGCAGTATGTTTTTCATTAATGGAGATAGAAATGGGCGCTTGATCTGACCACGTGATTGGAAGGATCTGTGCTGATTCAATTTGAGTAAGCATCTGAAGGTCAGAAACAAGTCTATTTGTGTGTAGGACTTGTGTTTCACTGAGTAATAGATGTAGTCCCTTTCCATTGGATTAAGACTATGCCAAACATCTCATAGATCTTCCTTATGGAGGAAAGGTTGGAGAATGTTACGAGAGATATTGGTTCTAGTCGTAGAATCTATTGCACAATTGACAACCACATTAAAGTCATTGAGTTTAAAAGACACCGACGGCGCATGCGCGGCTCCCTGAGAAGTCAGTAATGCCGTCTTAGAGGTCCGCTCCAGTGACGTCCGCGCCGGAGGACTACAGGTCCCAGAGGTCCTTATTTTTCATAAAAACAGGCATTCATGCCACAAAGCCTCAGGTACAACTTAGTATGGTTTTGAGGGGCACAAAAACTAAATTCAAAGCCGGCATTAACAAAGAAACGCCGCCTCAGCCGTCTTCCAAGATGGCGGCGGCAATCCCCTCACAGCCTAGTACCTCACAAATTGCTAGACCTCTAAAAAACAAACTTAAACTTAATGCTGTGGATGTTAATGAGGAGTCTGATTCTGACTCTGGAAACTCACAAACAGATCTTCAATCTGCCTTATTTAAAAAATTTGAGAGTATTTTACAGAAAGCTTTAAAACAAACATCAGACCAAATTACGGATAAACTGACAAGAGAAATCAGAGAACTAGGTCAGAGGACAGCTGAATTGGAGATTCGTGTAGATGATATTGAAAGCTAAACTCAGCATTATATTTCTGAATTTAAAAATCTAAAAGAAGAGAATGTTATTTTACAGTATCGTTTAGAGGACCAGGAGAATAGAGACAGACAGACTAATCTACGGATCAGGGGTATCTCTGTGTCTGTCCTAGATGTGAAAGCCTATATCACTGCATTCTTTCAGGAATTACAACCTAGTATTCCTATACAGAGATTAGAGATGGATAGAGTGCACAGAGCATTGGCTCCACGCAAATCTAACGGCCCTCCTAGGGACATAATTGCTAAAATGCATTACTACCACACAAAAGAGCAATTGCTTACAGCAGCTAGAGGAAAAGATTCCCTCACTTTCCAGGGTCAAGTCTATCAGATATTTGCAGACTTATCCCCTATTACAGTGGCTAAAAGACGCGCTCTTAAACCCCAATTACAATTACTTCAACAGCATCACATCACCTATCGTTGGGGGTTCCCTTTTTCTCTCAAATTCACACACTTGGAAACTAGATATGTTTGTCGCTCTTCAGAGGACTTACATTCAGCCTTACTTGAATTGGGACTTACTGACCAGCTCCCATCTACAGAATTATCCCGTAGAAGATCAGCCTCCAGATCACCTCAACAAAATACAGCAGCGGACCTAAATCCATCTATTTCTCCTCGCCAAAATCTACATAAGCGTGGTCGCTTTGAAAATTCAACTCCTAACACTGAAGATTCGATGGATTGATTTTCATATATTTCATGATTCACTCATTTATTTTCTTTTTCAGACCTACAGGACCATTCGATATCTAAAATGACTTAAATTCTAAGACAAAATGTTTTCAATCTTTTGATCTCCCTACATGTACATCATTTGATGCATTTATATATTTAGTTGAAGTCTTTTTACTACAAAGGTAATTTACTGGTTAGTTCAAGCTTCGATAGATTGTGGTGTTTTTTTTTTTTTTTTTTTATAAAGGGAAAAAAGAAAGAAAATCACATCTATTATTATATATATAGATGACCTTATGGTTCCTGTGGTTCTCCGGCGGTGTTTGTCCTTTCTGGAACTACGTGCTGCCCCCTTTGCCACCCTCAGGCCCTTGCTACTATTATGCAGGATTCTGATGATGGCTTTGGAGCCCCTGGGGGTCTTTTCATTAATCCCAGGAGTTGCTCCCACACCCTAATGATTTTTCATTACTTAATATCTGAATACCATTATATTAGGGTTATTCGATCAAACATTATTTATCCTCACTCTATCTTTTCCTCTCTTCTTCTTTCTCTTGAGGTGATGACTAATATGCTAATTGTAGACCATATCTCGTGTCTAATGATAGTCAATTTTATATTACTATGGCTCCCATAAACATTTTATCCCTAAATGTGCAAGGATTTAATATCCCACAAAAGCGAACAAAAACTATGCGATCATTTTCAGCTAAGAAAGCACATATAATCTGCTTACGGGAAACACACTTCATTTATAAATCTTCCCCTAAATTCCTCTCCACCTCTTATCCACAATTTTACACTGCTTCTACCACAGTTAAGCAACGTGGAACACTTTTATAGGTTTTCATCACTCCATGCCATTTACTTTATCGACACAACTTAAAGATCCAGAGGGAAGATATATACTTCTCACTGGTTACTTATCGGATATTCCCATCACAACAGTATCATACTATGCCCCGAATAAAAAACCAGTAGCTTTCTTATCACATCTTTTCCAAGTGGTTGAAACACACAAAATTGGTACCGTAATCATATGTGGAGATTCGAATACAACAATATTCCCTTTTTTAGATAAGTCTCCCTCTTCTCCTATCATACACTCCAACAAATTAAACCTCCAACATTTACTTACTAAACATGGTTTGGTGGATACGTGGTGTGAAATTAACCCTACTAGCAGATGTTTTACACATTACTCTTATCCGCATAAATCTTTTTCTCGTATCGATCATATTCTAGTCCCCTCAAGTATGCTTCCTGAAATGTTATCATCCAACATTCTTCCGTTTACTTGGTCAGACCATTGTGCAACTTATACCACTATTGCTTCCACTGTTTCCAGGTCACACGATACAACTTGGTATATAAATGACTCTACATTAGCTAACCCAGTTCATCGTCTTGAGATCGAAGGAGCACTAAATGATTATCTTTACTCTAATGATACAGGTGATAGCTCATAAAGCTATCATTCGGGGCAAATTGATACAGCAGGCCACAAAACTCAAAAGAGAACGTAAACTTATGTTTGCTAAGTTGGAAGCTAATTTTAACTCAGGTCATAATGCATTTCAATTATCCCCGAATCCCACTACTAATGCTAAACTAGATAAAGCCCGCCTAGATTTAGATTTATTTTTAACGGATTCAGCAGATAAACTTTTACGTAAATGAAAACATATACAATACATCAAAGCAAATAAACCTGACTCCCTCATGGCCAGGAGTTTAAAATCAATAAATCACACAAGGTCCTCCATAAGGCTGAAAACGACTCGTGACGCATATACTAGTAATCCGATTAAAATTTTAGAAGTGTTCCGTTCTAATCTAGCTAAGTTATACTCCCCCACAACTGATTTTAACCGGACCAACGCTAATAAACTATTTTCTAATATTAAACTTCCCACTCTTAATACTGAGCAGCGAGAGAGACTTGAGCGCCCTATCACAACTAATGAAATTCAGATTGCTATAAAAGAATTGAAATTACATAAAAGACCAGGTCCTGATAGGTTCTCGGCATCATATTAAAAAAATTTGAGCTCATTTTAACTCCAAACTTAACCAGGGCGCTTAATTCTCTCTTGGCTGGACACTCGTTTACTCCTGAATCATTAACATCTATCATAGTTATGCTACCCAAACCACACTCTGACAATACTTCTTGGTCTAACTTTCACCCAATTTCCCTCCTTAATTTAGATATTAAATTACTAGCCAGGATTCTTGCTTCACGCCTGAATAATTTCATAGGCCACCTAATACATCCAGATCAAACTGTTTTATAACCAAGAGACAAGCAGGAGATAATATTAGACAAGCTCTTTTACTTATTCACGCTGCTAAATCCAGACGTATCCCAACTTGTCTTCTATCACTGTATATTCAAAAGGCATTTGACTCAGTCACATGGCCTTATATGCAATATATGCTCCAACAGTGGGGTTTTGGTGAACATTTCTTGACTTGGGTCTCCTCTCTCTATAACAATCCTAAAGCATATATCAAATATGCTGGTTACAAGTCAGCAATGCTGGATATTAGAGGAGGCACAAGACAGGGCTGTCCCTTATCCCCGTTACTATTCGCCCTACTTATAGAACCCTTGGCACAACTAATTAAATCAAACCCAGACATTAACCACTTCAGCCCCGGAAGGATTTACCCCCTTCCTGACCAGAGCACTTTTTACAATTTGGCACTGCGTCGCTTTAACTGCTAATTGCGCGGTCATGCAATGCTGTACCCAAACGAAATTTGCGTCCTTTTCTTCCCACAAATAGAGCTTTCTTTTGATGGTATTTGATCACCTCTGCGGTTTTTATTTTTTGCGTTTAAATGGAAAAAGACCGAAAATTTTGAAAAAAAATGATATTTTCTACTTTTTGTTATAAAAAAAAATCCAATAAACTCAATTTTAGTCATACATTTAGGCTAAAATGTATTCGGCCACATGTCTTTGGTAAAAAAAAAATGTCAATAAGTGTATATTTATTGGTTTGCGCAAAAGTTATAGCATCTACAAGCTAGGGTACATTTTCTGGAATTTACACAGCTTTTAGTTTGACTGCCTATGTCATTTCTTGAGGTGCTAAAATGGCAGGGCAGTACAAAACCCTCCCAAATGACCCCGTTTTGGAAACTAGACACCCCAAGGAAATTGCTGAGAGGCATGTTAAGCCCATTGAATATTAATTTTTTTTGTCCCAAGTGATTGAATAATGACAAAAAAAAATTACAAAAAGTTGTCACTAAATGATATATTGCTCACACAGGCCATGGGCATATGTGGAATTGCACCCCAAAATACATTTAGCTGCTTCTCCTGAGTACGGGGATACCACATGTGTGGGACTTTTTGGGAGCCTAGCCGCGTATGGGGCCCCGAAAACCAAGCACCGCCTTCAGGATTTCTAAGGGCGTAAATTTTTGATTTCACTCCTCACTACCTATCACAGTTTTGAAGGCCATAAAATGCCAAGATGGCACAACCCCCCCCCCCCAAATGACCCCATTTTGGAAAGTAGACACCCCAAGCTATTTGCTGAGAGGCATGTTGAGTCCATGGAATATTTTATATTTTGACACAAGTTGCGGGAAAATGACAAATTTTTTTTTTTTTTTTTTTTGCACAAAGTTGTCACTAAATGATATATTGCTCACACAGGCCATGGGCATATGTGGAATTGCATCCCAAAATACATTTAGCTGCTTCTCCTGAGTATGGGGATACCACGTGTGGGACTTTTTGGGAGCCTAGCCGCGTACGGGGCCCCGAAAACCAATCACCGCCTTCAGGATTTCTAAGGGTGTAAATTTTTTATTTCACTCTTCACTGCCTATCACAGTTTCGGAGGCCATGCAATGCCCAGGTGGCACAAACCCCCCCCAAATGACCCCATTTTGGAAAGTGGACACCCCTAGCTATTTGCTAAGAGGCATGGTGATAATTTTTTTTTGCAAGAAAATTACTTTGAACCCCCAAACATTATATATTTTTTTAAAGCAAATGCCCTACAGCTTAAAATGGTGGGTGTTTCATTTTTTTTTTCACACAGTATTTGCGCAGCGATTTTTCAAATGCATTTTGTTGGGGAAAAAACACACTTTTTAAAATTTTAATGCACTAAAACACTCTATATTGCCCAAATGTTTGATGAAATAAAAAAGATGATCTTAGGCCGAGTACATGGATACCAAACATCACATGCTTTAAAATTGCGCCCAAACATGCAGTGGCAACAAAATAAATACATTTTTAAAAGCCTTTACAGGTTACCACTTTAGATTTACAGAGGAGGTCTACTGCTAAAATGACTGCCCTCGATCTGACCTTCGTGGTGATGCCTCACATGCATGGTGCAATTGCTGTTTACATTTGACGGCAGACCGACACTTATATTCGCCTTAGCGCGAGAGCAAGGGGGGACAGGGGTGCTTTTTTTTTTTTTCTTTTTTTTTTTTCTTTTTTATCTTATTTTTAAACTGTTCCTTTCATTTTTTTTTTAAACATTTTTATTGTTATCTCAGGGAATGTAAATATCCCCTATGATAGCAATAGGTAGTGACAGGTACACTCTTTTGAAAAAATTGGGGTCTATTAGACCCTAGATCTGGTAAAGAATGGACAGTTTCCCCAGTGGGGCTTTAAACAGCAATATCTTGAAATCAAGAATAATAGAGAATGTATAACCAGTAAGTGCATTTATTTGAACCATAAACAATTGTAATGTTGTAATTCAATTAGCATTATAACATATAAGCGCTGGCCAAGTGGTACAATACATATTCCACAATATAAAATCGACACATCTTTATACAAAATTATATACAGTCATACATCTCCGGGCTGTTGACGGTATGAATCCCCGACGCGTTTCGACCTGTGTACGGTCATCATCAGGGGGATAGTTGGTTCTATAAAATACATTGAATATCTTCAAAATTTAAGAACGTCATCATAAATCTCATTGTAAGGTTAAAATGGCAGTATATTTACCGCTGAAAAGTAGAGGGAATAATCCTTTGGCCAGAACTGTTAAAAGCCGTAAATGGATCTGGGGGGCCCCATATTCGCCCCTGCCTCCCCAGAGTGCATGAGTCCAGCCCAAGGGGCTTACAAGGAGCCACACTGATGCCCTCCAGGGGAAGGAGAAGTCCGAACCTGCGACAAATACCCAAAAAGTCAAAATGATTCTCAGCACATTTGGCAAGAGTATGAAGTGTATGGGTTAACTGCAATCCTAGTGGTCAATATATATTAATCTGGTGTCCTAAAGTTTCATAAACCTAATTGGTTATATATAGAATGTGGCAAAACCATAAAAATAAAAGAAATGGTTGTATAGTTATAAGGTTATTAGAGTAGTGTGGTGTGTGAAAACAGGTGAAGGGGAAGTGGTATGAAGTACTAGGAGGAATGTGAAAAAACCCCTTAAGTGATAAAGTGAAATTAAATGGATGGCCAGCACACTGCTGACTACAGTGCCATTTCCAAGTGAATGAAATGAGTGTATAGTGTCAGCCAACACATGGTAGAATAAAGGTTAAAACAGGCCAAAAAGAGAGTATGTGAATGAATGAAAACAAATTGAAAAAATTAGACAATCAAAAAACATGTGTGAGAGACCTAAACTAATTATGGAAGTAGGAGTATGAGTGTAGTGTTGTGATATTATAGGAGTAGAAATATATATATAATATTTTATAATTTACCTTCTGCCACTATGTGGCTGATGTAATATGGTAAAGTTTCACTTGTATGAACCAAATTGCAATGAAGCAAAAGAGGTAAAGAGCTGGAGCCAGGAAGGATTTATGCAGTGCCATCCATTACGGTCTGCGTGGAGTCATAGTAAGACTCACAGGCAGCCGATCATGGATATATGCCTATAATAGGCAATTAAATGGGTAGGCACAGGTGGTGATCTCCTCCCCCCCGAGAGTAATGACGCCGGGCCGCTAATGAGCAGCCCACGTGTGGCTCCCCCGGCGTCCCTGAAGGCCGATGCCCCAGCAGATGCCGTCAACTCCGCCGCAAATCGCGAGATGTCACGGCGCCGTGCACACGCCGAGATAACTCGCACATGCGCACCTCGCTGCGGCTCATCCGGAGGTGATCAAGGGATGCCGCCGGCAGGGTGAAGCTCACGTCGGCGGACGATGGAAGCAATCGTCTGCCAATCAGAGCATGGGGGGAGAGCTTGGATCCCGCATCTCCCCCACATTCTCACCCTGCCGGGAAGCCTTCAATAGGGCCAGGACTCACCCCCATGAGGCCGACAGGGGCGGCGGAAGCCCACCATGGTCCATATCGGCCATAGTCTGAAGTGCATATGTAAATGCAGTAGGCACTAATCATAGATGATAAGGTTATCATTAAATTTATGCAGGAGCTGAGTGGTAGCTCACTGACCCCAAATCCTAACATGTATATTTACAGAACAGGTGTTAATTAAACATCTGATCTACTGCAATACAGGAATCTATAATAGATATATCCTGATGCATGGAGTGGGGAAAGATACAATTACAATCTACTCCCCCATTTTGGGGGACCTTTCCTCCGCAGGAGGTAAACAAAGTGTCACCCCCAAAATGTGTATCGTATCAAAAAAGATTTTAAACATGTGAGGGTTAAAGGGGCCGTATGAGCAACACAGCTCCTGTCATAGGGGAGAAGGGGTGTTTAACCACCCAAATTTCGGTAATAAAGAGAAAAACACATGTGGGAGAGATGTATGCGCTGCACTCCCCAAAACAATAATGGTAAAGAATGGACAGTTTCCCTGGTGTGGTTTAAACAGCAATATCTTGAAATCAAGAATAATAGAGAATGTATAACCAGTATGTGCATTTATTTGAACCATAAACAATTGTAATGCAATTCAATTAGCATTATAACATATAAGCGCTGGCCAAGTGGTACAATACATATTCCACAATATAAAATCAACACATCTTTATACAAAATTATATACAGTCATACATATCCGGGCTGTTGACGGTATGAATCCCCGATGCGTTTCGACCTGTGTACGGTCATCATCAGGGGGATAGTTGGTTCTATAAAATACATTTGAATATCTTAAAAATTTAAGAACATGTCATCATAAATCTCAATGTAAGGTTAAAATGGCAGTATATTTACCGCTGAAAAGTAGAGGGAATAATCCTTTGGCCAGAACTGTTAAAAGCCGTAAATGGATCTGGGGGGCCCCATATTCGCCCCTGCCTCCCCAGAGCGCATGAGTCCAGCCCAAGGGGCTTACAAGGAGCCACACTGACGCCCTCCAGGTGAAGGGGAAGTCCGCACCTGCGACAAATACCCAAAAAGTCAAAATGATTCTCAGCACATTTGGCAAGAGTATGAAGTGTATGGGCTAACTGCAATCCTAGTGGTCAATATATATTAATCTGGTGTCCTAAAGTTTCATAAATGTAATTGGTTATATATAGAATGTGGCAAAACCATAAGGATAAAAGAAATGGTTGTATAGTTATAAGGTTATTAGAGTAGTGTGGTGTGTGAAAACACTGCATAAATCCTTCCTGGCTCCAGCTCTTTACCTCTTTTGCTTCATTGCAATTTGGTTCATACAAGTGAAACTTTACCATATTACATCAGCCACATAGTGGCACAAGGTAAATTATAAAATAATATATATATATTTCTACTCCTATAATATCACAACACTACACTCATACTCCTACTTCCATAATTAGTTTAGGTCTCTCACACATGTTTTTTGATTGTCTAATTTTTTCAATTTGTTTTCATTCGTTCACATCTTTTTGACCTGTTTTTACCTTTATTCTACCATGTGTTGGCTGACACTATAAACTCATTTCATTCACTTGGAAATGGCATTGTAGTCAGCAGTGTGCTGGCCATCCATTTAATTTCACTTTATCACTTAAGGGGTTTTTTCACATTCCTCCTAGTACTTCATACCACTTCCCCTTCACCTGTTTTCACACACCACACTACTCTAATAACCTTATAACTATACAACCATTTCTTTTATTTTTATGGTTTTGCTACATTCTATATATAACCAATTATATATATAACCAATTACATTTATGAAACTTTAGGACACCAGATTAATATATATTGACCACTAGGATTGCAGTTAGCCCATACACTTCATACTCTTCCCAAATGTGCTGAGAATCATTTTGACTTTTTGGGTATTTGTCGCAGGTGCGGACTTCTCCTTCCCCTGGAGGGCGTCAGTGTGGCTCCTTGTAAGCCCCTTGGGCTGGACTCATGCGTCTGGGGAGGCAGGGGCGAATATGGGGCCCCCCAGATCCATTTACGGCTTTTAACAGTTCTGGCCAAAGGATTATTCCCTCTACTTTTCAGCAGTAAATATACTGCCATTTTAACCTTACAATGAGATTTATGATGACATGTTCTTAAATTTTGAAGATATTCAATGTATTTTATAGAACCAACTATCCCCCTGATGATGACCGTACACAGGTCGAAACGCATCTGGGGTTCATACCGTCAACAGCCCGGATACGTATGACTGTATATAATTTTGTATAAAGATGTGTCGACTTTATATTGTGGAATATGTATTGTACCACTTGGCCAGCTCTTATATGTTATAATGCTAATTGAATTACAACATTACAATTGTTTATGGTTCAAATAAATGCACTTACTGGTTATACATTCTTTATTATTCTTGATTTCAAGATATTGCTGTTTAAAGCCCCACCGGGGAAACTGTCCATTCTTTACCATTATTGTTTCGGGGTGTGCAGCGCATACATCTCTCCCACATGTGTTTTTCTCTTTATTAGGCCCTAGATCTCTCCTCTGCCCTCAAAGCATCTGAGCACACCAAGATCGGAGTGATAAAATGCTTTCCCAATTTCCCAATGGCACTGTTTACAACCGGCGAAACCTAAGTCATGAAATGCTCATAGCTTCCGGTTTCTTAGGCCATAGAGATGTTTGGAGCCACTCTGGTCTCTGATCAGCTCTATGGTCAGCTGGCTGAATCACCGGCTGCATTCTCAGGTTCCCTGTTGAGACAGGAGAGCCAGAGAAAAACACGGAAGACGGTGGGGGGGGCATTCCCTCCCACTGCTTGTAAAAGCAGTCTAGAGGCTAATTAGCCACTAGGATTGCTTTTACATGAAAGCCGACCGCTGGCTGAAAAGAATGATACCAAGATGATACCTAAACCTGCAGGCATCATTCTGGTAAAACCACTCAAAGTCGTGAATGGCGTACCTGAAGACAAAAAAATGGTTAACAATAAAACACAGTAAACGGTAAAGTATAAAAAATTGCATACCTGAAAAGCAAACATGATAAAACATAATAACAATAAAACATTGCAGAATAGAATACAGTAAAAAAGAGCAGAACGATAGAGAGAGAGAGAACAATAAAACGACAACTATTTTTTTTTTTATTTGATATATTTTTTTTACACTTTTTTTTTGTAACTAACTTTTATAACTGTAACCGGTTCTAGGTTTGGGTCTCTCAAAATGCGATGGCATCTTGGGAGACCCTGTGAAAGTGTGCCTAGTCTGTGCAATGCTGTACCCTACGCTAATACTCAACTAGTGAATGGTAGCGTTTAAAACATTCACCAATGCAAAGACCAGGATTGTCAGGACAGGAGGGACAATAATAGCGGGTGTCACGCCTATATCCGCGCTTGCTGCAGACACAACATCTTTTTTGGGGGGGTTTGTTGGGTAGGGGTACTCGGGAGGACATAAATAAAATGCCTCTCATGCAGCCGACTGCATTTGGTTGGGGATGTGAATGGGGGAAATACGGGCGCTGCAGAAGTGGTGGGTTCCCAATTAGGATTGGCGAATGCAGCAGGAAGGGCATTATGGGCACGATGGGCCTGTGTTTGTCTTCTTCTTGGTGGCAGCGGGACACTAGTTGTGCTTGCCACCTCACCAGCTTGAACTGCATTTATGGGACTCGCCACGTCACCAAGTGTTACTGCAGTGCTGGTTTGACTACAACCGGGGTGTACTAGGCCGCTGGTGCTTGCCAGTTCGCCAAAACACTACCAAAAAAACTGTTAGCGATCGCAGGGATCAGGCCTGACTCTGTGAACGCTGCAGTTATGTGTTTAGTGTTTTGTAAGTGACAGTGATCGATCGATACTGCACTTGGGTGGGCTGGGACGGGCGGAGGGGCAAAATGCAGGTGCTAGCAGGTATCTGGGCTGATCCCGCTAACACTGTGTTTTTGGGAACCCTAAACTGCTGGGGACGCTAGTATAGATCTGATCGGATCAGATATTGATCCGTTCAGATACTATACCACTAAGGGAGGTGTACGGTGCGTGCGTGGGTGTTAGTGGTACTGGCGCTAACCTGATGCTGCCTGGGGCTGGTGCTTGCCAGTTCGTCAAAATGCTACCAAAAAAAATGTTAGCGATTGCAGGGATCAGGCCTGACTCTGCGAACACTGCAGTTATGCCTTTAGTGTTTTGTAAGTGACAGTGATCGATCGATACTGCACTTGGGTGGACTGGGCTGGGCCGGGCGGAGGGGCAAACCGCAGGTGCTTGCAGGTATCTGGGCTGATCCCGCTAACACTGCGGGAACCCTAAACTGCTGGGGACGCTAGTATTGATCCGTTCAGATATTATACCACTAAGGGAGGCGTATGCTGCGTGCGTGTTATCGCTACTGGCGCTAACCTGATGCTGTCTGGGGCAACGCATATCACCACCGGGCGATCAGGGGGCTAAACCTTTATTCGGTTATAAACGGTGGGTGTCCTGACACTATAAAAAATAAACTAACCAGCGTCACCCGTAACGGTTATACGGTGATCAGTGGTGAAAGTGTTAACTAGGGGGCAATTAAGGGGTTAAAACATTTATTAGGTAGTATATGGGGGTCCCTGACGCTTTAAAACACTGACGGCGAACCTAAATATTTACCTCCCTAACTAGCGTAACCAGTGACACTAATACAGCGATCAAGGGGGGTGATCAAGGGGTTAAAACTTTATTAGGGGGGTTAGGGTGGTATCCTAGACCTAAAGGGGGCTAACACTAACTGCTCTACCACACTAACTGTCACAAACTGACACCAATGCAGTAATCAGAAAAAAAAAACTGCTTGGTGTCAGTGTGACAGGGATCGGGGGTGTAATGTATGCCTGGCATGTTCTACTGTGTGTGTGTGTTGGTGCACTCACATTACAGTCTTCTCTCCTCGGCGCCGGAATGGAAAATACCGAGCCGAGGAGACATGACATAATTTCCTCTGCCTCTGTGTACTATACAGAGGCAGGGAAATGATCCCATTGGCTGGGAGCGATCGGGAGGGGGGGCCATGAATGGATGGCTCCCCCCACCTCCGATCACCGGGGGACAAATGCCGACTGCCTCGGGCACCGGGGGGTCCGATAGGACCCCCCGTCCGCGGGAGGAAGATCACGTACAGGTACATGATTCTGCCTGCCCGTGCCATTCTGCCGATGTACATCGTCGTGAGGCGGTCGGCAAGTGGTTAAAGGTATTGAATTAGGTGGTCATAATCCCAAACGTTGTCTTTTCGCGGACGATATACTTATTTTCTTATCTCATCCCCACATTTCTGCTCCAAATCTACTCAATATATTAGATACATTTTCTCATATATCTGGACTCATCGTAAACCACACCAAATCGAATGCACTGAATGCCTCTATAAAACAATCTGACCTTCTTCAGGCTCAATCCTCTTTGAATTTCAATTGGGTTAATCGTCATTTACCATATTTAGGAATACACCTCACTTCTTCATGATCTGATCTTTTTGCAGCTAATTACCTACCTTTGTTAAAACACATTACATCCTTAATGAAACAATGGTCCTCGTTACCATTATCGTGGTTGGGACGGATAAATGCTGTAAAAATGTCAATACTGCCAAAGTTCTTATATTTATACAGGGTGCTTCCAGTCTCTTTACCGTCATACTTCTCACTAGGGATGAGCCGAACACCCCCCGGTTCGGTTCGCACCAGAACCCGCGAACGGACCGAAAGTTCGCACGAACGTTAGAACCCCATTGACGTCTATGGGACTCGAACGTTCGAAATCAAAAGTGCTCATTTTAAAGGCTAATTTGCATGGTATTGTCCTAAAAAGGGTTTGGGGACCCGGGTCCTACCCCAGGGGACATGTATCAATGCAAAAAAAACTTTTAAAAACGGCCGTTTTTTCGGGAGCAGTGATTTTAATGATGCTTAAAGTAAAAAAAAAAAAGTGAAATATTCCTTTAAATATCGTACCTGGGGGGTGTCTATAGTATGCCTGTAAAGTGACGCGTGTTTCCCATGTTTAGAACAGTCCCTGCACCAAATGTCATTTTTAAAGGAAAAAATCTCATTTAAAACTGCTTGCGGGTTTAATGTCATGTCGGGTCATGGCAATATGGATGAAAATCAGTGAGACAAACGGCATGGGTACCCCCCAGTCCATTACCAGTCCCTTTGGGTCTTGTATGGATATTAAGGGGAACCCCGCACCCAAATTAAAATAAGGAAAGGTGTGGGGCCACCAGGCCCTATATACTCTGAACAGCAGTATACAGGCGGTGCAAACAAGACAGGGACTGTAGGTTTGTTGTTAAGTAGAATCTGTTTGTAATTTTGAACATTTTTAACGTGTTTAGCTCCAGCCAAAAAATCTTTTCTAAGCTTTTTGGAAAACATAGGGAAGGGTTATCACCCCTGTGACATTTGTTTTGCTGTCTTTCCTCCTCTTCAGAAGATTTCACCTCACTTTTTTGTCCCAATGAAAAATGTTTTTTGAAAATTTGGGTTTTTTTGTGGAACAAGGATTGGAAAGCATCAGTGGAAAGGAGAACTTGTTTTCCCATATTAACTCTTACAGGAGAGAATTTCCCTTCCTAGGGGTAGATTTCATCTCACTTCCTGTTGTCTCCTTCCGTTTGCAAGTAGGAGTCGTTTGTAAGTTAGATGTTTGAAAGTAGGGTCCTGCCCTATATACTCAGCAGAAATTTGGGCCTTAGGTGTTGCTGTGGCCACAACACTGTAAGCCCTCACAGGGCCCTGCTGTGAAATATTAGATCAAGAATTGTAATTACATGCCCCTGTTGAACAGCAGCTGAAAAATTAGGCCTTAGGCACTGGTGCTGGTGCCACAACACTGCAACCCCTCACAGACACTCTAGTTGGAACGCAGGAACGAGCCCTGCTGCAAATTATTGCTTCAAAAATTGTAATTACACGCCCCTGTTAGACAGGGGCAGAAAAATTGGGCCTTAGGCACTGGTGCTGGTGCCACAACACTGCAACCCCTCACAGACACTCTAGTTGGAACGCAGGAACGAGCCCTGCTGCAAATGATTGCTTCAAAAATTGTAATTACACGCCCCTGTTAGACAGGGGCAGAAAAATTGGGCCTTAGGCACTGGTGCTGGTGCCACAACACTGCAACCCCTCACAGACACTCTAGTTGGAACGCAGGAACGAGCCCTGCTGCAAAGTATTGCATCAAAAATTGTAATTACACGCCCCTGTTAGACAGGGGCAGAAAAATTGGGCCCTAGGCACTGGTGCTGGTGCCACAACACTGCAACCCCTCACAGACACTCTAGTTGGAATGCAGGAACGAGCCCTGCTGCAAAGTATTACATCAAAAATTGTAATTACACGCCCCTGTTAAACAGGGGCTGAAAAATTGTGCCTTAGGCACTGGTGGTGGCGCCCAGAACCAAAAATGTTCTTACAAGCTATCAGCGTGATGATTGAGGAGGAAGAGGATAATTACTCAGGGATAGTCACTCAGCATCAGCATAGGCAGTCTTTGAAGGGATCTGAGATTTCAAAAAAAATTATTCGGTTACATCAGCATCAGGTGCTTGGTAGCTGGTGGTGATCCAAGACTCATTCATTTTTATGAAGGTCAGCCGATCGACCGAGTCGGTGGACAGACGCACCCTGTGATCGGTTACCACGCCTCCAGCAGCACTGAATGTGCGTTCCGAAAGAACGCTGGATGCAGGACAGGCCAGTAGCTCAATTGCATACTGTGCAAGCTCTGGCCAGTGATCCATCCTCAAGACCCAGTAACCCAGAGGATTTTCGGTGGGAAAGGTGTCCAAGTCTGATCTTGCCCCTAGGTATTCCTGCACCATGTAAAACAGACGCTGGCGATGGTTGCTGGAACCGATCATACCTTGGGGCTGCGGACCAAAAAATTGTCTGAACGCATCGGTCAGACGGCCACCTTCTCCACCGCTCCTTCTTTGACTGACCGAAGCCTCAGCAACACGTTGTCCAGAAACAGGAGTTTGTAACCTCCCAGTCTCTGGGAACGCGTTGCACAGACCTTTCTGCAAGGCCTCCCGAAGATGTTTCATCCTCTGCTCCCTCTGCGATGGCAAGATAAGGTCCGCAACCTTACCCTTGTAACGTGGATCAAGGAGGGTTGCCAGCCAGTATTGGTCCTTCTCCTTGATACCACGAATACGAGGATCCTTACGCAGGCTTTGCAGGATCAGGGAGGCCATGCAGCGTAGGTTTGCTGAGGCATTCGGTCCGGAGTCCTCTGGGTCACTAAGAACGACATGGTCCGCAGCCACCTCCTCCCAGCCACGTACAAGTCCATGTGTTTCTTGGGACTGATCCCTTAAAGACTGCTGCTGATGCTGAGTGCCAGGCTCCACCTCCATACTGACACAATCTTCCTCCTCCTCCTCTTCCTCCTCGTCCTCTTCCTGTGTGATCGGCGGGCACGCAGGAACACTGTCTGGATAAAGGGGGCCTTGAGAGCTAAGGAAGTCCTCCTCTTCCTGCCTCTGTTCTGCCTCAAGTGCCCTGTCCATTATTCCACGCAGCGTGTGCTCCAACAGGTGGACAAGGGGGACAGTGTCACTGATGCATGCACTGTCACTGCTCACCATCCTCGTGGCCTCCTCGAATGGTGACAGGACAGTGCATGCATCCCTGATCATGGCCCACTGGCGTGGGGAAAAAAAACCAAGCTCCCCTGACCCTGTCCTGGTGCCATAGTCGCACAGGTACTCATTGATGGCCCTCTGCTGCGTGTGCAGCCGCTGCAGCATGGCCAACGTTGAGTTCCACCTGGTGGGCATGTCACAGATTAGGCGGTTCTTGGGCAGGTTAAACTCCTTTTGGAGGTCCGTCAGCCGAGCACTGGCATTATATGACCGGCGGAAATGCACACAGACTTTCCTGGCCTGCCTCAGGACATCCTGTAAGCCCGGGTACCTGCCCAAGAACCGCTGCACCACCAAGTTAAGGACGTGAGCCAAACAGGGCACATGGGTCATTTGTCCCTGTCGGAGGGCAGAGAGGAGGTTGGTGCCATTGTCGCAAACCACCATTCCTGCCTTAAGTTGGCGTGGCGTCAACCACCTCTGAACCTGCCCCTGCAGAGCTGACAGAACCTCTGCCCCAGTGTGGCTCCTGTCCCCCAAGCACACCAGCTCAAGCACCGCATGGCATCTTTTGGCCTGCGTACTTGCGTAGCCCCTTGAACGCCTACGGAGCACCGCTGGTTCCGAGGAAGAGGCCATGGAGGAAGAAGAAGAGGAGGGGGTGGAGGAGAGAGGTGTGTCACAATCAGCATTTTGGAGGCGTGGTGGCGGAACAACCTCCAACACTACTGCACCTTGTCCTGCATCCTTCCCAGCTGCCAGCAGAGTCACCCAATGCGCCGTGAAACTTAGGTAACGTCCCTGTCCATGCCTGCTGGACCATGAGTCAGCGGTAATATGCACCTTACCGCTGACCGCCCTGTCCAGCGAGGCATGGACATTGCCTTCCACATGCCGGTAGAGAGCCGGAATCGCCTTCCGTGAGAAAAAGTGGCGTTTGGGTACCTGCCACTGAGGAACCGCACATTCCACAAACTCACGGAAGGGGGCAGAGTCTACCAACTGAAAAGGCAGCAGTTGAAGTGCTAGCAATTTTGCCAAGCTAGCATTCAACCGCTGGGCATGTGGATGGCTGGGAGCAAACTTCTTTCGGCGGTGCAGCAGCTGGGGCAGGGAAATTTGCCTGGTACAATCTGACGTCGGTGTACCAAAAGCAGATTGCCCACAAGTACTTGGCTGTGACACACCTAATTCTACACCTTCATTCCTCTCACTGTAGGTCTCAGAGAGGACTGAAGGTCTAGTGGGGTTGGAAATCTCAGCTGATGAGGAGCAAGGAGAGATCCTCTTTGTTCTTTGGTGTGGGTCTTTTAGATACGCTTGCCAACGAACTGCATGGCAGGTCAACATATGTCTGGTCAAGCATGTGGTACCCAAGCGGGAGATATTTTGGCCACGCGAGATACGCTTGAGACATATGTTGCAAATAGCAGCGGTGCGATCTGATGCACTCGTCTCAAAAAAGGCCCACACCAAAGAACTTTTTGAATAACGCGCAGAGACTGCAGCGCCCTGCACATGTGGAGCTTTGGGGTGTGATGCAGTCAATGTGCTGCCCTTAGGCTGGCCCCTGGAGGGCATCCTGCCTCGTTGGTGATGTGCTGCCGCCTCCTCCTCCTCCTCCTCCTCCTCCTCCTCCTCCTCCTCCTCTCTCCTATCAGGCACCCACGTTGAGTCAGTGACCTCATCATCCCCTCCCTCCTCATCACTGGAGCAAACCTGGCAGTATGCTGCAGCAGGGGGAGCATGACTGCCAGATTGCTGTCCTTCTTGGGCACCCCCTCTGTCCGCGCTCATGTTACTGCCTTCATCGAGCTCAGTATCGTCATCAGAGCCTTCCAAACGCTGGGCATCCTCCTGGAGCATGTACCCAACACTGTGGTCAAACAGTTCGAGGGAATCCTCATGAGGACATGGTGGAGCTAGGGAAGGAGTCACTGATGACATTGAGCTGAGGGAAGAGGCCGCTGCTTTGCCAGACAAAGCACCCTGGGCATGGGTGAGAGAGGATGAGGAGGATGAGGACGGCTTGGTCATCCACTCGACCAAGTCTTCCGCATGTTGCGGCTCAACATGGCCAGCTGCCGAAAAAAAGGCCAAGCGTGTCCCATGGCCACGTGCTGATGAGGATGCACCGTCTCCACGACCAGCACTAGACACAGAGCCTGCTTGCCCTCTCTTATTGGCTTGTGACTGTCTGCCTCTCCTTCTTGGCCTTCCAGACATACTAATGGCCTGTAGCTGCACTAAGCTGGGATAGAACACCTGTAATTTTCTTCAAGTAGCTTTATATACTGTAACCAGACAAGCCTGCCTGTCAGTAGGAAGATAACAGGAACGGATCTAGCTGAACACTGTGAGCAGGACGCACTGTACTAAATGTAAATAGTCTAGCTGCCTGACCGTGGTACTAATAGGATCAAATAGAACACCTGTAATTTTCTTCAGGTAGCTTTATATACTGTAACCAGACAAGCCTGCCTGTCAGTAGGAAGATAACAGGAACGGATCTAGCTGTACACTGTGAGCAGGACGCACTGTACTAAATGTAAATAGTCTAGCTGCCTGACCGTGGTACTAATAGGATCAAATAGAACACCTGTAATTTTCTTCAGGTAGCTTTATATACTGTAACCAGACAAGCCTGCCTGTCAGTAGGAAGATAACAGGAACGGATCTAGCTGTACACTGTGAGCAGGACGCACTGTACTAAATGTAAATAGTCTAGCTGCCTGACCGTGGTACTAATAGGATCAAATAGAACACCTGTAATTTTCTTCAGGTAGCTTTATATACTGTAACCAGACAAGCCTGCCTGTCAGTAGGAAGATAACAGGAACGGATCTAGCTGAACACTGTGAGCAGGACACACTGTACTAAATGTAAATAGTCTAGCTGCCTGACCGTGGTACTAATAGGATCAAATAGAACACCTGTAATTTTCTTCAGGTAGCTTTATATACTGTAACCAGACAAGCCTGCCTGTCAGTAGGAAGATAACAGGAACGGATCTAGCTGAACACTGTGAGCAGGACACACTGTACTAAATGTAAATAGTCTAGCTGCCTGACCGTGGTACTAATAGGATCAAATAGAACACCTGTAATTTTCTTCAGGTAGCTTTATATACTGTAACCAGACAAGCCTGCCGGTCAGTAGGAATTTAACAGGAACGGATCTAGCTGAACACTGTGAGCAGGACACACTGTACTAAATGTAAATAGTCTAGCTGCCTGACCGTGGTACTAATAGGATCAAATAGAACACCTGTAATTTTCTTCAGGTAGCTTTATATACTGTAACCAGACAAGCCTGCCGGTCAGTAGGAATTTAACAGGAACGGATCTAGCTGAACACTGTGAGCAGGACGCACTGCACTAAATGTAAATAGCAGGAACGGATCTAGCTGAACACTGTGAGCAGGACGCACTGCACTAAATGTAAATAGTCTAGAAGATAACAGGAACGGATCTAGCTGAACACTGTGAGCAGGACGCACTGCATTAAATGTAAATAGTCTAGATAGAAGATAACAGGAACGGATCTAGCTAAACTGAATACAGTGTATATATATATATGCAACACCTGGGATGCATATATATACACAATACACTGTAAGTGCAGCTAACTGACTGACTGTTCTGCCTAATCTATCTAACTCAAATCAAATGACACTGTCTCTCTCTCTCTCTATCTCTCAGCACACCGGAACACACACTACACAGGGCCGCCGTGCAGGCGGCCTTATATAGTGTGGGGTGTGTACTAAATGCCCTGAGCCGTAATTGGCCAAAGCCACCCTGGCTTTGGCCAATTACAGCTCTCTCTACTGACAGCGCTGTGATTGGCCAAGCATGCGGGTCATAGTGCATGCTTGGCCAATCATCAGCCAGCAATGCACTGCGATGCCGCAGTGAATTATGGGCCGTGACGCGCCACACGAATTTAGCGCGAACGGCCCATAACGTTCGCAATTCGGCGAACGATCGAACAGCCGATGTTCGAGTCGAACATGGGTTCGACTCGAACACGAAGCTCATCCCTACTTCTCACACAACGTAGGGTTATGTCTTTTATTTGGGATAAGATCAAACCACGTGTTCCAAAATCCACTTTATATCTTAGCAAATCTTGTGGGGGATTGGGACTACCAAACTTCTCCTCTTATTCTTATGCAGCCCAATTATCAGTACTAACTAAATATCATTCAACTGAGGACATACCCTTGTGGGTATCTATTGAATCCATTGACTGTGATCCCATCTTAATTGCCAACCTTCTATGGATTCTACCAAAAGATAGATCTCATCTTAACAACCCCATCAGGAAACATTCATTGGCTATTTGGGATAGGTTCAACAACTCATATGGTCTAAAATCAAAACAACCCTCTCCTCTCTTTTCTTGGGAATCCAGCCTTTTACCCTGCGTGGAAATTTCCAAAATCCTTTTCTGCATGGTCTTCTAGAAATTTGATGAGACTTTATAAATTATCTACCGATAATCTTCAAACGTTTCCGATGTTATGTAAAAACCACGATCTCTCAAACAATGAGATATTCCGTTATTTACAAATTAAGAATTTTTATATGCCTCTACTTAGCTTAAGTACATCACTTAACTAGATGTCTACATTCGAATATATTTGTATAAATGACCCACATGCTAGAGGGTTGATTTCTTGTATGTACCAGACTCTCATTACTAACTCTAATGAGAAACTTCCTTCTTATACTGTTAAATGGGCACAGGATATGGGACGAACATTTGATAACAATGACTGGTCTAATATTTGGTTAGCTACCAAATCATCTCCTAATTGTTTTGCCTTGAAACCAACTTCAAAGTTCTAACAAGATGGTACTTAGTACCAGCGAGAGTAGCAAAATTCTCCCCTTCTTATCCCAATACTTGTTTGAGAGGTTGCTCTTCACCAGGTACACACTACCACATCTGGTGGGATTGTCCGTTGGTTTAAGAATTTTGGAAAGATATTTTTGCAATGGCTTCTAAGGCTCTAGACTTCCCTATTACTCCAGACCCAGCCATTGCACTTCTGAATCTTCAACCAGCTTCACTCACCGGGACTCAATTCAAACTACTTATTCTCATTAATACTGCAGCCAAGCAAACTATAGCCAAGGCATGGAAGAATAAGAATTTAATTGTGGCAGAGGTCAAACATAGAATGAACAAAGCTCTAATTTTTGCTAAAATGACAGCTATTGAAGAAAATAATATCAACAAATTCCATTTAATTTGGCAACCATGGGTAAAACACTTCTTTACCTCTGATTTCGACCAGTCATTGTTGTCACCATGCTAAAATCCTTCTGTTTTTGTTATTATATAACTTGTTCATGTCATGGTCCAAGTCATCACCTCGAGAGAGACTCCTTTCTTTTCTTTCCTCCTCTTCCCCCTTTTTTTTTCTCTCCTTCTACCTTTTCTCTTCTACTCTAAGCTTATATATTAAGCTAATGATGAATTTGGGATACCTTATTATTTCAAATACTAATCTATTCCTCATTAACTTGGAGATTTAATTATACTGTGTAGATTTGATTTTTTTCTCTACAATTTTTCTTTACACACTAGGTTATGATTATCTAATGTTTCTCTATGAGATAGTTACATCTTCATATTAAATTTCATTTAAATATAATATTTATAAATATCGTTTTCAACTTTGACTATAAATGCCCCTACCCGTCCACAGTTAGTGCCCATATGGGGTGGACGGGTGGTCTGGAGGCATAGTTTAAATTTTAAATTTTGATCTTATATTGGATTTTCACATATGTCTTCTTGCTATAAAGTCTCTAAGTTACATAACCTTCTGCTTTCAGCAAGATCAATTTGAACTTTATATACATATCAATAATCATATTGTTCTTTTATTTGTATCCCATGCTTTATTATTTATTACTTGTTATAATTTGTATTTTATTTATACAAACTTCAATAAAAATATTGAACAAGAGTTTAAAAGACACCTGGTTATAGCAGTTCCCCTTTTTATAACCTCTGCATTGGTGGCAAATATATGGGGAAATAATCTCCTTTGAGGTTTTGCACTTCCTGCCACAAAGCTCTCCTCTTAAATTAACTATTTAAACTGTGAGCAATTATGGAGAAGACTTTAAGACCCAGTGGTGGAGTAGTTTGCTAAGTAATTTGCTGGAGAAATAGAAAAGTAATATAAAAAAGAAAAAAAAAACAAGGCCAATACTGTCTATTCACAAGGGCAAGCTGTATCCAGTAAATTCAAGTTCATCCAGAGTCCCATCTTCCGCCATAAGTTCTTTACAGGTGGTACTTTGATGTCCGTGGTATCATTAAAAAAAAAAAAAAAAACACAAAACAAGAACAAAAAAACAAAACACAAAACACTTCAAACAAAAATGAAGTGAAAAAGTGAAAAAAAAAACATGAGATTGCTTTCAGCGAGCGGGTTATACTGTAACATCATCTGGGGGGTATCTGCTCACTAGAGCAACAGAGTCCACCAAAACAGAGTTTATACCAAGCCACTGCAGTATACTTCCATAGGAGATCCACACTGGATGGTGAGGGTCTCGTAGAGTAAGCTTTCTTCTCAGTGGGGATGAGGCGCATTCCTTCCTCAAGTGACCTCACTGTGTAAGAAAGTTTGTCCCAGGAGACCATTAATTTAGCTGGAAATCCCAAACGATAGATGAGGTGGGTGCTGCAGTACAACTTGGTTAGGGAGACCATATATCTGCGAACTTGAATTTGTCTGCATACAAAGCCAGCTTTGAATAAAGATCAGGCAAGGGGGACATGTGCGTGGCATAGTGCATTAAGTTTTTCTTTACATGGAAAAAATTAATCTTGGCGATAACATCACGTGGTACACTATCCAGCAGATTTGCAGGATTAACTTGTGGGCTCTGTCCACAATTAATTCATGTTTAGGTGTTTCAGGTAGGCGGTCAAAGATTAGTTGCTGTATATACTTGCGAAGTTCAGATGGGGAACTGATTAGTCAATGCCCCTGAACTTGACATTGTTCCTCCTTGAACGGTCTTCAAGGTCGGCCAACTTTGTTTTTAAAGCCTTAATCTCCTCCTCTACATTATGGACATCCACGTATTCGTTGTGGGCTTCTACATATTCCACCATTCTATTTTCCACGAGGTCAACCCTTTCTCCTATAGCATCCACATCAGCCCTGATTTGGAAGACCATAGACATCATGTCTCTGTGTAAGGAGCCCTTCAAAGAGACCAACATGTCCTTTAATGTGGTGTCAGAGATAGGTTGGCCTGCTGTAGGATAGTTGTCTATACATTCAATAAATTCTATAATTGAATTGGGTAAAGAGTGTATATAAGGGTGCTCTGAATAGCAGGACCAGGCAGATAATGTCTGTATTGAGTAGAGGTATTCAAATGATGAAGTCTTCAAACACTTAGGGCAGCACTCAGAGGGGAGCAATCTCTAGTAAAAGACAAACAGAAGAAAAGGCGCCTCTAAGTGCAGAATTAAAACTTTTAATATCCCCAAAAAGGATTAAAAACACTTTCAGGATATAAGAAAGAAGGGAGCATTTCACATGTTTTTAAGGCACGTGATCTGGCATCAGGAAGGTCCCAGTGTTATAAGTTTCCAGGGGTGTCGATATGCAGCAGCAGAAGATCCCAGGGTGACCAGCAGATGGATGCCACAAGCTCTGGAAGCACTGGTGAAGTAATTGCGTGGTCAGAGTCAGTGTGGAACATGAAACCTGGAAATGACGTCAGCGGGAGGGGACGACAACCAGTGTGGACCACAAACCGGACGTAGGTCATCACAATGTAATGCTTTTTGGAACTGCTGATTGGTTCCTTCTTCAAGCCAATGACTACAGGTTAGCAGAAGCATAGCTTCTTATAATCTGTGGGCGGGCTATGGTTGGGACTGTGGGTGGGAGTGGAGGAGGAGAATAATGCAACGTTATCCCAGGATTACAATATATTGTGCTTTATGGACATAGATAGCTGCACAGAGAAGCGCAGGAAAACACAAGATGTATCCTTTACACAGGGAGGAAAAACAAGTATAACAAGACAAAGCAGGAAATCACCAAATAGACATAAAGGAGGAATATGGAGCTCAGGCTGCCAGTGAAACTGACATATGGATATTGAATGGGACACAGCAGCCAAATTGCACATCGCTCCCTAATAGCATATGCAATATACAAATAAAAAGGGGGGATCAATGTCATATTATATCAAAAACACTAAAGTAAGTGATAGAGATTGGATAAAACATTGTGAAAAAAAAAATATAAATATATATATATATCTATATATATAGATAAAAAATTAATCGATTAGAAAACTATCAAATAATCAAACATATGGAAAAATTTAGTAAGGGTAACAGGCAAAACATGTGTGTATACGTGTGTATACATGTATACACACATAAACACACACATGCATAAGTACGTCAAGGCAGTGCATACATATAGGAAAAAAGACATAGACATGTGTAGTGCATCTGTACATGCATACAAATACATGCAAGAAATGTGTACACGTACATCTGTGGAAAAAATCACGCACATATACACACCACATAATGAGATATGGGGTATTATTGTCCAATGGAGGACATACCTGAGGGAAACAAAGACACTATGATATGAATTTACATGTGAGGTTGATATAGTGAATGAGATAAGGTTCTAAAGTATGGCACTGATTTCAAAATCCTCATTTAACCCTCCAGGAGCCAAACCATTCAAAGAGAAAATCCACTACATCTCTCTGTGACAAAGCTTTCGAAAATGCTCAGCTGGGGGGAGGTCTCTAGGCATTGCCTCAATAACCCAAACCTTTAGACCATCAGTTGATTTGTTATGGTATTCAAGGTAGTGGCTAGGGACACTATGGATATCCAGTCCCTCAGTAATAAAGCGGCGATGTTCGCCAAATCGCTTTTGTAATGGCCTAATAGGTCGCCCAACATAGAAAAGACCACAGGGGCATGTCAGACAGTAGACCACGTGGTCAGAGGAGCATGTGTGGAATCCCTTGATAGGATATGTTTTACCTTTTTCCACAGAAGTCCTTCTGACCATGCTTCACAAACCGACAGGTCTTGCTTAAAGGTTTGCGGCATTAGTACATGCCAGCAATGGCTAGAAAGGTAGGAAGAGAATAACCTGGGGGTAGTGGTTTCTTTTTAAGTTTACTTGATGCCACCTTACTTTTGATATTAGGGGCTTTTCTATAGGCGAACTTTGGGCTTGTTGGATAGGGCAGGAAGGAGGTGCTCCTCCTGAAGTAGCAAGGGTCAGTGCCTCTGCACGATACTTTCCATCTGTCTATGGCAAGAATGAAATTGGGTGATGAATCATCCTTATTAGTGTCACTATGAATTAGAGGACATGGTAGAAGGGGTGTGTCTTTATAATGGGAATAGGCTGTTTCCACGATATCAACTGGGAATGCCTTATCAAGGAATTTATCTTTCAAAATCTTACTCTGGATGTCATAGTCACTGCTTCTAGTACAGTTCTTTTTAAGTCTACATTACTGGCTTTTGGTATGTTGTTAAGCCATTGGGGATGGTGGCAGCTTTTGTAATGTTGGCTTAGTATAATTCCTGGCATGGATATCTTTACCAACGATGAACAGTTCCAAATCAAGAAAGGCCAATTTTTCTTCATCCATGACAGAGGTAAAGGACAAACCCATGTTGTTGCAATGTGCAACAAAATCCGAAACTATGGATGCATTGCCATCCCAAATGATGATCACGTCATCAATATACCTTACATAGAAAATGTGGGAGGAAAAAGGATTGTTGTGCCAGACGTGAGAGGATTCCCACGGCCCCGTGGTGAGGTTGGCATATGAAGGTGCAAAGTTCGCCCCCATAGCTGTCCAATTAACCTGTAAGAAAAACTCATTGTCAAATTTAAAATAGTTGTAAGACAAAAAGAAGTTGCCTCTACAATAAAGGAGGCTTGTCTGGGATTCAGCATGGGGTACTTACATAAAAAGGATTGTATAGCACATAGTACCACATTGTGCGGTATGGAGGTATACAATGATTGAACATTAAGGGAGACCCAAAGGTAAGTGGGTTCCCAAGAATCAGGGGAAAGAAATTCCAACAAGTGGGTGCCATCCCTGATGTATGACTGAAGGGATTGGGCAAGTGGCTGGAGAAACTGATCGACATATTGTGAGAAGCCGCTAGTTATACTTCTCATGGCTGCAACAATTGGTCGTCCAGGAGGTTTGACCAGATTTTATGCACCTTTTAGGCATGTGGTAAAAATACAGAATGTAGGCCAGCCAAGCCAAACAATTTACCTACACTACAGAAATAAACCCTATCGGGGGGCGTGTCTGGACGCGAAGCAAGGAGGACATGTATGTGTGGAGCTCCGCACAGACAGGGACAATCTACTGCCATCCTACCCCTGCTACATCCCGGCTTACACCGTTCACACCGGCATACCCTTCAGGACATCGAGAGCAATTGTCACAATTGCCTATTGGCCGCCTTTCTAGCTCGGGTGTGCATGTCCTAGGACGGCCCTTTGATCTCCGGGCTCGAGGCCTGCCGCCATCTTGAGGCCTGCGGGCCCTTCTCGGCGTTCTGCGACCTACAGGGGACATCCTAAAGCACACTACCATCTCATCCCAGGCAGGCATCGGATGACTCTGCAACGGCGGCCGGCTATGTACCAGCTACCTGAGGGTATTCGAACTCTGTACATCCTACGGCCTAACACCGCGCCGAGACCTGCGGCCTGTCGTTCCGGCTCCTATCCTCATCAGTGGACGCTGTGAGTAACGAACCACCTGGATCCCCCCTGTATAGAGGAAGCCTTTGGCAGCATTCACTTGCTGACCAGACACCTGAGCCAAGTAGAAAACACTAAGCCTCGATAGGAGCGGTACCCACACAGGCGGCAGCCTTTTTTAGGAAAGTCCACGGCTTCGGCCTACTCACGGAAGCTGGCGGCCATATTGGGACTCCTACTACACCTCATCATTCTCTCTTTATTCACTCTACCTGAACGGTGTCTGTACGTGGGTCTAGCACTACCTCATCCAGCCACCTCTTCACCCGGCTGACTTGCAAAAATAAACTTCACAAAAGTAACTTTTATTTGAAAGGTGGCCAGGTGCAAGCATGGCCTACTAAGATGGCGGACACTTAGGATCTAAGCTCTGGCCCCCATCCGTACATCAAAACATCCCCTTATGCTACTATAGCAACCACAGACCCGGGAGTTGTATCCACTGTTCGGGGATTCTTCTAGCTACATCCCGACCGGTTTATGGGGAAGATCGGTGATCAGAGGCATGTATACCGGGGTCACAATTCACAGGCCACAACCAGGCCCAGCCAGTCTATGGATCGCTTTCTCCGTAAGCCGCAATCCCCGGCTTCAAATATTCCATATTACTCTGCGGTCCTAACTGACACGCTCGCAACTAACACAATCACACTGGCTAGCTCCTCTCTGCTTACCACAGATCATCCCCACCATTCAGGATCTTCACATCTATCTGTTTCTCCCACCACCATGTCTCAACCTGTGACAGTGGATGTGTTGGACACTAAGCTGCAAGCTTTGCCTCACAGCATCACCCAGACCATCACCAAAGAAGTGAGCAAGCTTGCCCAGGAACTTAGGGGTGAGAGAGACCAATTGGGGGAACGCACAGACACGCTGGAGTCCAAGTTTGATGACATGGTCCACTATATACATGCGCTAGAGGAAGAAAACATCACTTTAAAAAATTCAGTTACACAACTACAGATGCAGCAAGAGGATCTTGAGAACAAGGAGAGACGTCAGAATTTACGGATCCGGGGGGTCCCTGAAAATGTCCCTGACAAGGAAATACGCCCCTACCTCTTGGACCTCTTTGTTACGCTTGCTCCCCACATTCCTGACATAGATTGGCGTCTCGACAGGGCTCACAGATCATTGGCTCCTAAGCCTCCCCCAGGTGCTAATCCCAGGGACATCATCGCGCGCTTTCATTTCTATGAGAGCATGGAGGCTCTGACCATAGCTACCCGCAATAGATCCCGACTGGAATTTAAAGGCGCGAAGATTCAAATTTTCAACGACTTGTCACCTATTACCCAGGGAAAACGTTGAGCTCTGAGACCAGTTACTTCCCACCTACAACAACATCAAATCCCTTATAGATGGGGTTTCCCCTTCCGCCTGTCAGTCACCAAGGATGGAACACAACATTCAATGAGAGACTTACAGGAGTGTAAGTCTTTTGTCAGGAACCTGGGATTACCCCCGATCCCGGATGAAGAACTACAGTCCCAAATTCCATCTTCTCGGTCCCTATCCACACCTGCGAAGATCTGGACCCCAGTTTGTCAAAGACCGCGGAAACCACCTGTAACACCCCAAGGAGCAACATCATCAAAGGGCCTCACCTGAGATTCCCATTTGACCCGAATTTGGTTCGCACTAAGTCACGTTTCTCTCTTGACTTACACGACCTCGAACTTTCTGTTCAAAGTTCAGTTCTATTTTGGTTGAAAAATTAAATTACATACAATCCTCGACTCTATAGCCATCTATATGTTACAGGTGGATTGTTCTGTTAATCGATGTTCGGATGGGGCCGAGCCTACGTATCCGGTTTTGTAGGTTTTCATGCCCCCCCTTTTTTCCATTATGGTCACGACCCAGGAATGTGACCCCCTGGGAAAAAATTTTTTCCCAGGTTTTTTTTGGTGTTATTTTTCTTTTTATTATGGATCCTTTTTGATCCTATTCAGGGTTTTGTTTTATTTTTTATTTTTTTTAGATTTTTTTATGTTTATTTTTTCTTTTTCTTTTCTGTTTTTCTTATTCCAAAAATGTTTGCATGGGATCTCTTTTTGATCCAAAATTAGTAAACAAAGGCTTTTATGCCTTTTTTTTCATGTCCATCTGACTGCATATATTTGTTTCAATATTCCACACATCAAGGTATACACATTTTCGCTATTTTGTGATTGCATCCACCGCTTTGTGCATATATTTGAAAAATAGGTATTAAGAAAAGGCAAGTCACCGCGCTATACCGAAAATTAATTAGTGCATAGAGGCATGATGAAAAAACAAAAATTAAAAACAATCAAAAAATGACAAATCAATGATCAAAATCAAACATAAAAGCAGCCGCTAAAAAGTGGGATACACACATAACATAATACATACAAGAGAGGCAGCGCTGTGAAAAAAATGTTATATATGATATAACCAAAACAAATATGTGAAATATTAGGCCCAAATTTAAGATAGGCTCCAAAGTTCATAAAGGTGCATAAACAAGGTGAACCGTCCTATCCAAAATCGATCATAGATGGTGGATAAAAAGGAAACGTAGATAGGTGGAAATCGATTAAATCAATAAGTCCTTCACCACACCACTGTGATAATGTTAAAATGCGCGCTTACCAAACGGCAAGCTTGAAAGAGCTTGCGACCTTAACCCGGTCGGGGCCTTTCAGGGTGGAATCATCAGAGGAAGACACGCCACCTTTACTTGGATTAAGCACGCTGTTCTTCCAATCGTCACTCTGTGGGGATGTAACCCCTGACTAGGGATAAACCTCGAGAGAGGTATACCAAAGGAAGAAGGAAGGCAACATAGCGTATTCCTGCTTTCACTTTTTATTAAAACCAAAAGAAATTGCACTTACATTCGGAAGGTAAACAAAAGACATATAAGCCGGCCGGCTAGAAAGCGAACGCCCGTCCTGTAGACTGTAGACGGTAAATGCAGCACGTCAGCACGTCAGCACGCCCGACGTACGTTTCGTCACACTCTGACGTCGTCTGGGGCGTCGTCTTGTGCCCCAGACGACGTCAGAGTGTGACGAAACGTACGTCGGGCGTGCTGACGTGCTGCATTTACCGTCTACAGTCTACAGGACGGGCGTTCGCTTTCTAGCCGGCCAGCTTATATGTCTTTTGTTTACCTTCCGAATGTAAGTGCAATTTCTTTTGGTTTTAATAAAAAGTGAAAGCAGGATTACGCTATGTTGCCTTCCTTCTTCCTTTGGTATACCTCTCTCGAGGTTTATCCCTAGTCAGGGGTTACATCCCCACAGAGTGACGATTGGAAGAACAGCGTGCTTAATCCAAGTAAAGGTGGCGTGTCTTCCTCTGATGATTCCACCCTGAAAGGCCCCGACCGGGTTAAGGTCGCAAGCTCTTTCAAGCTTGCCGTTTGGTAAGCGCGCATTTTAACATTATCACAGTGGTGTGGTGAAGGACTTATTGATTTAATCGATTTCCACCTATCTACGTTTCCTTTTTATCCACCATCTATGATCGATTTTGGATAGGATGGTTCACCTTGTTTATGCACCTTTATGAACTTTGGAGCCTATCTTAAATTTGGGCCTAATATTTCACATATTTGTTTTGGTTATATCATATATAACATTTTTTTCACAGCGCTGCCTCTCTTGTATGTAATATATTTGAAAAATGGCTGTAAGTATTTTTTCCTGCAATGTTAAGGGTTTGGGCTCTATACGCAAGCATTGGTTGGCGCTGAAGGAGTTCAAATCTTTAAAGGCTGATGTGATCATGATTCAGGAAACTCATTTTAAGACAAACGGTACATTTAAATTTGCTTCTAAACAATTTCCTACCGCCTTCATAGCCTCTGACCCAACTGGGAAGGCTGGGGTGGCTATTCTGTTAAAACGCTCCTCATCTATTCAGGTAAAATCCTCTTACGCTGACCCCCAGGGTAGATTCTTACTCCTGAATTGTGATCACAACAATGTCTCTTTCACCCTGGCCAACGTCTATGCGCCCAATATAGGACAGATTGGGTTCATGGATATTTTTTTTGAACATCTCCAGCCTTATTGTCAACCCTATTTAGTTATTGGAGGAGACTTTAATGTTTGTATGTCACCAACTAAGGATAGACTCGCCCTTTTTTCACATGCTCCATCCCCTCAGGTTCAGAAGCTTTCCACGGCATTCCGGAAATTGATAAGATCTCATAATTTGTTTGACACGTGGAGGATAAAACATCCGCTGGCCAAACAATTTACATTTTACTCCCCACCTCATAAATTATATACCAGATTAGATCATTTCTTTGTCTCAGCTCCCCTTCTACCCTATATGGTAAACTCCGAAATACATATACCTATAATTTGGTCAGATCATGCACCCATTGCCCTAGATCTCCTTCTGTCAAAGCCCACACCTAGAACATGCCATTGGCGCCTTAATGAGTCTCTTCTTAAGGTGCCTGAGATTCATCTCCATTTACAGGGAAAGTTGAAGGAATTCTTTGAATTTAATGAGGGTTCAGTCTCTGGGGCGTCCACCCTATGGGAAGCCCATAAGGCCTTTTTTTAGAGGAGAATGCATCTCTGCAGGCTCTCGTTACAAACGTGATCATGAATTTCAGAGATCATCCCTTTTAGACGATTTATCTGAAGCAGAGAAACGCCTACTCAGCCTCCCTACAGTGTCCCGCCTCAGAGCTGTGGTCTTTGCGCAATCGCATCAAATCCTTGGATCTGACCAAATTTACTAAATCCAATCTATGGTCCAAGCAAAAGTTTTATGAGTTTGCCAACAAGCCTCATAGAATTTTGGTTAACAAACTTAGACCTAGAGCATTTACTTCCGCTCCTGACCATTTAATACAGTCTAACGGTGAATCCACATATTGTCCTCGTAATATGTCAAGGGTCTTTGGTGACTTTTACCGAGGTTTGTACAACTGTCTATCAACAGACCCAAATTTTCAATTTACCCAGGATAAATTTGACTCCTTCATAGAATCTTTGAGACTCCCCACGATATCCACTGAGGATCGCATAGGTCTAAATGCCCCCATTTCTGTCAAAGAAATTATTAAGGTAGTGAATCAGCTTCCTAATCATAAAGCTCATGGCCCTGATGGACTTTCTTACCCCTACTTTAAAGGTTTCCTCCCAGTTCTATTACCCCATACGGCTAATCTGTTCTCTTCGCTAATGTCAGGTACAATACCCCACTCCCAATTTCTTCACGCCTTCATTACAGTCATTCCAAAGCCCGGGAAGGACCCCTCCTTACCTGATAATTATCACCCCATTGCCCTTCTTAATTCTGACTATAAAATCTTCACTAAAATTTTGGCCAGCAGACTTTCATCGCTCCTCCCGTCGTTTGTACATAGGGACCAGGTCGGGTTTGTCCCGGCTAGACAGGCAGGAGACAACACTAGGAGAACAATTGATCTTATTGATCTCCTGACGAAAACTAAGAAGCCTGCCTTGATTCTTAGCCTAGATGCTCAGAAAGCATTTGACCGCTTGAATTGGTCATTCATGTTTGCTATTTTACATAGATATGGCTTCTCCGGTCCCTTTGTACAAGCGTTAAAAGCACTTTATTCCTCACCTTCGTCCCAAGTGCAGATGGCTTCCCATGTATCTCCATAATTTACTCTAACTAATGGCACTCGCCAGGGTTGTCCCCTTTCTCCCCTTCTTTTTATCCTTCGCTTAGAACCCCTAGCAGAGGCTATCAGATCCCATCCAGACATAAGTGGAGTTTGGTTGAATATAAACTATCACTCTTCGCGGATGACATCCTCTTAACTTTAACTCACCCTCGCATATCACTTCCCTCACTACACGCAACCTTAGCCTTATTTGGGGATATTTCCGGTTATAAAATCAACTCATCCAAAACAGAAGCGCTCCCTATTAAAATTTCGGCAGATGCACTCTCGACCCTACAAGGTAATTTTAATTACCGATGGTATCCTCAGTCACTAAAATACCTTGGAGTCTATCTGACTCCTTCGTATTCTACCCTCTTCCAAGCAAATTTCCCTTCTATGTTCACTGAAATCAACAATCTATTGAAAACCTGGACGAAATTCCCTCTCTCCCTTCTAGGTAGGGTAAATGTCCTTAAAATGTCGATTCTCCCGAAACTTTTATATCTCTTCGAAACCTTGCCAGTGATGATCCCAATGTCTCAGCTCAAAACCCTCCAGAGAAGTTTTCTAAATTTTATATGGGATAATAAATCCCATAGCGTAGCCAGCTCAATTCTTCTTACATCCCAAACTAGAGGGGGCCTAGGAGCGCTGGATATAATCAAATATTATTATGCTACACACCTGAGGGCTATAGCCTCTTGGACGTCTAGATTTGCTCCTAACCGCTGGTCCAAAATTGAGATGAGCATTACAATCCCAGCTCATCCGTGTAGCTTGTTATGGCCATCTACTGATAAATCTTTCACCCAACTACGAAGATCTGCCTAAATCCAATGCTTTTTACTCTCTCAATTTGGAAAAAATGTTCGGGTAAATTCTCACTCACATTCTCATGCTCTCCTTTAATAAATATCACCTTTAACCCAGACATTCCTGATAGTCTATCCTTCGAAGCCATGTTACCATGGACAAAAGCAGGTATATTCCAGCTACGCCATATAGTTCACCCGGTGACGCACAGACTATTTACCTTCTCAGAATTACAATCTAAGCATGGAATCTTTTACTCATTTCTTCAAATTAAACATTTTTTTCTCCAAAAAACTACCACAACTGACACTTTCCATACCCACACAATTTGAACTGACGTGCTCCAGAGGCCCTCACGAACCCAGTCTAATTTCCACTATATATAAAATATTGTAAGACACCCCTCCTATTACAGAACACACCCACACATACATGCATATATGGTCCCACATCTTAGATCGGCCTATTGCTTTACAAGAATGGAGAGAGATCTGGGAGGCTACTTCTAAAGTATCCAGATGTGTGACCCACAAAGACACAGCCTAAAAAAATCTGTATGTTTTGGTATAGGACTCCAGATTTCTTGTTGAAACATAAATTGACAACTTCAGGTTTATGTTGGAGATGTGGTGTGTCCATAGGCACTAATCATATATTCTGGGATTGCCCCGTATTATTGCCTTTTTGGACACAGATTCACACAATATTAGAGAAGATCCTGAACCTTTCCATCCCTTTCCAACCAATACATCTTCTGCTAGGCCTCCCGATCCAAAAAATGTCCAAGCTTTGCAGGAAATTGATGGCCTTCGTATTGCTGGCAGCTAAACGGGCCATTCCCCAGTGCTGGTTGACCAAAGCTCCCCCTACCCTTGCACAATTTCTAAATATCATAGGGGATATTCGTAGGATGGAACATCTTACGGCTATTATTGAAGAAACCCTTCCTAGTTTTGATAAAATTTGGGAACCTTGGGATGCTTCTGAATACAATTTGGAGAAACCCAAACAGACATGATGCTCACGTAGTTAACCAATACCTTGAATACATTTATGCTGATCCCTTTTTTGAACTAATTTTTCTCCCCTACACCAGATGTGTATATTTTGTCTATCAATCAACTAGTTATTTTATTTCTACACATGCTTATTCATAGAATGTGATGATGTGGATTCCTTGAGATGGACTTTTTTCTTATGTTATTTCATTTGCTTTGCATGTATATTGTTACATCATTGTCTAACATGCTAAACTTTCAATAAACAAACAATTTAAAAAAAAAAATACTGAATGTAATGAACAGCCTTAACCAAAAAGGAGGCTTCCTGCTGAGTAATGATATGGTCGCTAAGTGCATCCCTGACAAGGGAAGTGGCCTCTTGGGTGAACCGGGGTAGCGGGTCGGTCTTTTAATCTGATATATGTGTTTGGTATCTGACAAGAGTCCAGTAGCCTCTGCGATATAGTCAACTCTGTTTTGTACAACTATCCCTCCTCCCTTATCCGCAGATTTAATGGCCAAATCAAAATTATTGGTTAAGGCATCAAGAGCTTTCTTTTCAGAGTATGTAAGATTGTGAACCATCTTATTTTTACTTTTGGCTGAATTGCACATATCCTGAATCTCTGCATATACAATACGATAAAAGGCATTGATGCAGGAACCCTTGGAGTGAATGGGGTAAAATACAGATACAGGTCTGAATTTAGTGTTTTGGATAGGTGTAGAGTTCATAAGGTACTGAGTATACAATATTTGGTCATTTTCAGAGTTCTCAAGGGAGGGAGAGGGGGTTGGGTGATAACTGTTGCGTTCTGTATTGTGAGAGTAAAATTCTTCCAGGAGGGCCAAGCAGAAAGAATCATCATGGGTCATGATGTCATCACATGGGGAATCAGCAGGGATGGAATTAGCCTTAGAATGGTTGTTTTTATGTTTGATAGACTGTATATTATAGAATCTTTTTAGGGTAAGGCCACGTATGAACTTATTCAAATCCTTGAATAAGAGAAAAGGATTGGGCTGGGCACATAGGGGACAAAATTGAGGCCCCGACTAAGTAACAAAGTCTCATCACTAGTGAGAGAATGAGTAGAGAAATTGAAGATTTTTATAGTACTCTCTTTTTCCTAGGGTCTGGACTTAGGTCTGTCTCCCCTACCCCGGCATCCTCTACTTCGTGTTTTCTTTCTAGAGATTTGATCCGGGGGCGGTCTGGCACTAAAAAAGAGACCGCAGTAGGGTCGATGGAATGAACTGTAGCAGTGGATGTGACAAGAAGAAAGTTTGGACCAAAAGAAATGGGTAAAATGGGTGGTACATTATCCATAGGGATGGTGGGCATAGATGTAATATTAATGCTACCCTCATCAGTTAGCGTGGAAGAGGATGAACAGGGTGCCGAATAGATGGGTACAGGATGGGATAAGATACTAGTATGTGCCTGTGAGATTAGAACTGAAGGGACCAACTGTTGTTGCCTATGCTGTAAATCTACATCAGGTATGGATGAGGAAACTGGTATTGGAGGTGGATTAACCATGGTATTTTCCTTCTTATGGAATATGGCCTGTTTCTGGGGCATTGAAGGCGATCCCCTATGTGCCATAGCTATCGGAAGATAAGTAATCTGAGTGACACATGGATTGATGTCCATGAGAGATGGAATACTATTGTCAGATGTGCGTTTCCATGAAAAAATTATATTTTAGCTGTAGTCTTCCAAATCTCTACGGAATAGTGTCCCTAGGCACTATCTTGAATACCATAACAAATCAACTGATGGTCTAAAGGTTTGGGTTATCGAGGCAATGCCTAGAGACCTCCCTCCAGCTGAGCATTTTCAAAAGCTTTTTCACAGAGAGATGTAGTGGATTTTCTCCATGAATGTTTTGGCTCCTGGAGGGTTAAATGAGGATTTTGAAATCAGTGCCATACTTTAGAACCTTATCTCATTTACTATATCATCCTCACATGTACATTCATATCATAGTGTCTTTGTTTCCCTCATGTATGTCCTCCATTGGACAATAATACCGCATATCTCATTATGGGGTGTGTATATGTTCATGATTATTTTTCCACAGACGTACGTGTACACATTTCTTGCATGTATTTGTGTGTATGCATGTACAGATGCACTACACATATCTGTCTTTTTTCCTATATGCGTGCACTGCCTCAACGTACTTATGCATGTGTGTGTTTATCTGTGTATACACATGTATACACACGTTTTGCCTGTTACCCTTACTACATTCACTTGATAGTTTTCCACACGACAGTGTTTTTTATATAATATGACATGTTCCACGCTGACTCTGACGGCGCGATTGCTCCACCAGTGCTTCCAGAGCTTGTGGCATCCATCTGCTGGTCACCCTGGGATCTTCTGCTGCTGCATATTGACATCCCTGGAAACCTATAACACACTGGGACCTTCCTGATGCTGGATCACCTGCCTTAAAAACATGTGAAATGCTCCCTTCATTCTTATATCCTGTAAGTGTTTTTAATCCTTTTTGGGGATATTAAAAGTTTTAATTCTGCAGTTAGAGGCACATTTTCTTCTGTTTGTCTCTAATTAAATTGCCAGATCTTTCCCTTTTATTTCTCTTACCTCCATACTGATGTGATGGAGACATTCTTGAGCTGGACTGTTCAGCAGAGGACTGAGACTTGCTGCAGCTGGCGCCATCTTGGGATGCTGGAGCTCTGGTCGACCTAAAGAAGTCAGTCAGCTTACGAGGACCCACTGCCATTTTCTGCATCCCCATAGTGTGCCGAGGGTGCTTGTGGTCTCCTGAGAGGTAAGAGGAAGGCTGGTTAGCTGCCCCACATTGCTAGGAATGGTGGTGAACTGTATGCTCCAGAAGCTTTCTCCTTACGCGGCCATCCACACAAATAGGTGTATTTAGAATTAAGTCCTAGAAACCAGGGGTAACTTTGGCAGCAAATTTCGATATAGTTTTAGTCTTAGTCTTTTTTTTTACTAAAATGCCATTTTAGTTTTAGTCCCATTTTAGTCTTCTGCAATTGTTTTAGTCGACTAAAATCTAATGAGTTTAGTTACATTGTAATGCATTATTTAAAGCGTAACTCCACTTTTGTTGAGAAAAAAACATTCTCCTCTGGGTGATCTATGCACATTACAAGGATGATAGCAAACTTTGTTACAGATTCCTACCTTTTGTTATTCCCGAAGAAATCCATATGTGTTTCTCTGTACCTCTGTTCTGAGTAGGTGTGATGGGGGTGGTTTCATAATTAACTGTCAGGTGTGGATCTACAGGGCACTAATGAGGAAATCTGCTGGGCATGCATCCCTTTAGACGTGTTCCTATTGAAAGTATCTCTCAAAAAATGAAATTTTTGTTGCAGGGGATGCCTGAAATCTGACTTGTATTTTAGGCAGACTTCTGGGAAAATTGTTGAGCCAATCACACAAGCAGGAAATGATGTTTCTGGGGAGTGGTCAGTACACACTCTGTGTACAGAAAACTCCAGGTAGCCATATTGCAATGTATTCTCAGAAAATCACACTGGCTGCAGATTGAAAAGGAAAGGTAATTTTTAATAACATTCAATTACAAAATGATTAGTGTTGCAATCATATGCGCTATATTATTTTTTCTTTACTATTTTTTTTTCCCCACGAAAGTGGAGTTTCCCTTTAAGCATTTCTCTACAATTTCCAAACTCATTATATGCTCATGGAGTGAAAAATCTAATGGGTTATTATTTATGGTTTTCAGATTTGACCATGCACTACAGACACATATTTAGTCATTATATAATGTCTTTAAGGTAAACCAAGTTTCGTTACAAGAATATTGCTTTTTTGACAGGAGTGTAACAATAAAATAAAAACTTTTTGCTTGATGATGCCACCATGCAGTGCACATTTACATAAATGTGTCTGCTTTAAGAAAATATATAATGTTTGGGGAGAGATGTTTATGTAATCTTCAGGCCTTAATTGATTTTTTTTTAAGCATGGGTGCATAAATAGCTCTGGCAGCAAAAGGGTTAATCCTGTACTGATCAGACAGTGTGCTGCTCTCCCGTAGTGTACAAGCTGTAAAGCCTATTGACAAGGGGCAGGTCTCCTTCAGGGGACCTCTATATATCAGTATGAAGTGTGAGTGTGTGGCAATGTATGAGAGGGTTAACTACACAGCCAAACCTGCAGATCGTCTAACCTTCAGCTCGGACAGCCTTCTGTCTACAAATGCCAGGCTCCATCCCGAGGAAGCAGGTGGAGCTCCATGGAAACCAGAAGTTCTGAGGGTAAACGTCCCTGCCTCACATTTTCCTCCCATTTTCATTCGTTAACTAAAACTGATTTGATTTTCATTTTTGTTGTTTTATCAATACTCATGGTATTATTATAACTATATCCTGGCAGAAGAGCTTTGGAAATATATCTGTGATATTGCCAAACGTTACGTTGATGCTGGCTAAGCTTCTGCATCCAGCATCTGTGAAAAATTGCCAAATATGTATGTCTTCACGGAATTGAGTAAAATATTTAGGGCTCATTGATACCATAAGTTTGGTGTGCATGATCAATGCAGGTCTCTGCAAAGGCACATGGAAAAATGTGGAAAAATGCAGCATGTATGAATTAACAAAATGCAAGTGAAACTAAATTAATATGATTCCAATGAATGCTGGAAAAAATGCATACATCAATGGAAGTCAACGTGCATAAAAACACACAGAAATATGCATACAAATGCATTTAAATACATATCAATGCATGTTTTTTTCACTAGTTTTTATTCATATGTTGGTGGGAACGAGCCATAATGATGTTCTTTTGGATCTCATTTGACACATAAGTGCATACATTACCTAGATGCTTTCTGAGCTGCATTCTGCCCAGAGTGTTGAGGGAGAGAAATAAAAAATGAATGGCCTCCAGCATCAAGAGTGGTCTCTAAACTCTGCAGACAACATTCTCAGAATAAGATGCAGCACAAAGCAATTTGAAATTATTGACATATCTATAAACACAAGTTTTTATTAAAATAAACATGCAGGTACAGTATGAGAAAACGAATATAATATATATCTGAATACAAAATATAGACTTCCTTATAGTAATTATTGTGTACCTTTAAAGTGTATTTATAGCCAAAACATTTTTTGAAAGAGTGAAATTGGTTAAAACCCTGCCAGTTTTTTTTGTGTGTTTGTCTTTTTTGTGGTCTGTGTACCCATGGGAAAAAATCAGTTCACATCCTGGTCCAGAGACACAACAGAAAGTTAGAGGAAATCTCTCAAATTTACAGAAATTACTCTTAGACAGTTGTTCCTGGAACAGGTTTCCCCATAAGATTTTCCCTTCTTGTTCTGGGGACAACGCTAAAATTTTGGATTTTCTCTCACTTTTTGTTGGTGACAATGATCACCAGGACAAATAGAAGGGTGAGATCTCCCTAGTGTCGTCATAAGACAGCAAAAAATGGGGCTAACCCTTCCCCTTTATCCAAAACTAAAAAAAAAAACAATTTATTTTTTGCCCTCCTAGTGATCGTTAGTGTCTTTCCACTTTTGCAGTCACATTTAAGAAAACACCACTGTTTGTGTTCCCATTCACACATACATCATGCTGAATTTTTTTTTATATATTTCTTACCTTTTAGATGTTTCTCAGAAGGGGAGAGGGTCTGCCCTAAACTAGTACATTCTGAGAAGGAAGCATAGCCTACTAGAGATGATCCTCTTAGGGAGAATATACCAACATCCTATATCAGGGGTCAGCAACCAGTAGATTGAGATCTATCAGTAGATCACGGACAGGTGACTGGTAGATCACGGTCTGGGTTTGCTGACCCGCCACCCTAGAGCATCAAACTGAATGCAATGCAGAGGGACTACTTGTAAAGTTGGAGCTGTAGTAAGGAGCAAAAGCTTCATAAGATGATGCCTTCTCTGTATTGCTGGCTCCTGTCCCAAGCGGAGTGATACTAACTGCACTCCACCTCTTATCCCAGCTACCGGTCTCCAGAGTGGTGCCAGCATCAGGAAAGAAGAGAATTTCATGTCAGTTTGAAGCATGATAGGGCTGCTTTCACATTGATGCGCTGTGGTTTACCCACACTGTGGGTGCAGTGCAGTGTACCTGCAGCTTTCCTGTGGGTTTGCTGTGCTTAGCCAAAGACTTCTATTACATCCTGTGGGTTTGGTGCAATTTCTGAGAGCACACCACCCCTGCAGGATATAATATTAGTCTGGCAAAGTGTAGCTAACCCAGGAAGGTCGCAGATGCACTGCACTGCACCCACGGTGCAGGTAAACTGCAGCACATCAGAATGAAAGCAGCCTTATAGAGGGTTTTACCACCCCCAACTATACGTGTGAATGAGCATTAGGGGGGCCGCTGCCAAATGCAACTAAGTGCTCATTCACAAGTGCAGCAGGCGCTGCTGTTCCCCTGAAAATTGATCTGAGTGTTTGACGGGTGGTGAGGAAGCAATATGTTGCCTCCTCACCACCTGATTTAAACCCACGATTGGCGTGCAATGCACATGATTGCGACACGGTAGTATGGCAATTAGAGGTTTAAATAAGGTGTGAGGGGGCGACACCGTGGCTGGTGATCTTTGACATCTCCCATGTTGTTCAGGTAGATCTCCACCTCTTTAAGATTGCCTACCCCTCACCTATATGATTGTTGATACACCATTAAAAAATGCAACCACCAAGAGGTAATTATTTGTGACTTCTTAGGTACTCTACCATTAAATACAATAAGTATACAAGCCAAAAAGCTTGGACAGATATTAAAAACACATGGATTATTTAATAATGTATAGAAAGAAGTTTTCACCATAGCACAACAAATGTGAGTTGTCACATCCTTGGTATATGGAAAAAATGAATTCCCCCCTGGATGGGACTTTAAATGGCAACAACACAAACTAGTATATAAAATTGGTAATTATTGAAAAAAATATATGATAAAAAATAATCAATGACAATATGATGATTGTTAAAACTCACGACAATAAACAAATAAAATATTTTCTTGCAGTAGAATATTGGTATATGTATCAAGTAGTTACTCTCCAAGGTCAAAGAGACTCTTCAGTACCCTCGGTACCGACGTGTTTCATGTTCAAAGCCCTTTCATCAGGGGTGTTAGTATAGGGGAATTTGTATTCGATATGAGGTGAATGATTCAGCACCCAAGTACAAAGATGTTCCAGAAAAAATGCATATAGAATGGAGTTATCACTGTCGGTAGATTGCGTATTAGGAGGTCTGATCTGGCCTCCGTTGCAGCCTCTCAAGCCCCACGGGTAATACCGTAGCACTCGCCCCCAAGTATTAAACTGGTGACAGGAACTTGAAAGCTAAGAGAAAGGAGTCTCTCAGTGAGGGCCGGGTCAGGCCTTTCCAAAAACCTTCATTACAGAGGGAGATGGAGTATACTGAGTAGTGTCTCTCACACCCGGTGCTGTGTATGGGGGTCCGTGAGGCATGCCGTCCGCCCTGGCAGTGTCTGCCTTGGCACGGCCCTCACTGAGAGACTCCTTTGCCTTCGCTTTCAAGTTCCTGTCACCAGTTTAATACTTTGCATCTTGGGGGCGGGTGCCATGGTATTACCAGTGGGGTTTGAGAGGCTGCAACGGAGGCCAGATCAGACCTCCTAATACGCCATCTACCGACAGTGATAACTCCATTCTATATACATTTTTTCTTGAACATCTTTGTAATTGAGTGCTGCGTCATTCACCTCATGTCGAATACAAATTCTCTTATACTAACACCCCTGATGAAAGGACACCGAAGAGTCTTTCTCGGACCTTGGAGAGTAACTATTCGATACATATACCAATAGTCTACTGCAAGAAAATGTTATTTGCTTATTGTCGTCGTGTGTTTTAACAATCAATGATTTTTTTATTACATTTTTTTTTCAATAAATACCAATGTTATATACTAATTGTGGTGTTGCCATTTAAAGTCCCATCACTTTTTCTATTTAATAATGTGTTGCATGTATTTAATTGGCAGTTGTTTTTTATGAGCCTGTCATTATTAACATATAATGCAGGAAGTCCAGCCTCTAACCCTTTAACCCTTTGTTAGAACAAATAATGTTTAAATCTAGTTACAATTGATAATGAAGCGCTGCACAGACAGGGTTTATTATGACAAACACAGCTGCCCAGTCCTCTCAACAAGAAAGAAAACTATATAGGATTGTTCCTTGCTGGAGGGTCCAGACTAGAGCATCTAAAAAAAGGTAAGCTGCAGTTAAAAAATATTTTTATTCTATGTAAATGGGGACATGTAATAAATATAAAATCGGTATTATCCCACTTTGCCTTCAAAAGTGGAAATAAATTTTAAGTACAACTGCTTTTCACAGCCGTGTAATCAGGCTAATAGAACAGAATATCTACTCTTTTTTTTTTTGCTTAAAGCCTCGTACACACGATCAGATTGTTGGCCAACAGAGTGTCAGACTTTTTTGTCCAAAGGGCTTGTGCCAGGAACTTGTTTTGCATACAAACGGTACACAATTGTCGGCCAACAAACACAAACATAGTGATGTACTAGGAATTTCAGCTCTTGAGCGCCACCCTTTGGGCACCTTCTGCTAATGTTGTGTTTGGTGAGCATTGATTCTGTTTGTACTTTCAACTTTTGTGTGACGAACTTGTGTACAGACAATAGGAAAATCTGACAACAGACCATTGTCTGCCGAAAATTTACTAGCCTGCCATCCAACATTTGTTGGTGGAAAGTTGGACAACAATTGTCTGATGGAGCGTACTAACGGTCGGATTTTAGGCCAACAGTCTGTCATCACACAATTCCCTGCCGAAAATCCGAACGTGTGTATGAGGCTTAAGAAACTATTTAATTTTGTGAAGGCAATCTTTTTATTGCTGAATGGGAAACATTTGGGCCCCTTGTAACCAGTCACCGAGTTTTGTTTTGTAACAGTGAATCAAAGCCACATTTTGCAATGTAAAGGGTCTGTTTTGTGTAAGAGCTCAATCTTTTTTCCATTTTTTTTTTTGGTCAAAATGCAAGCTTTCATTATGTCACCTTTTGTTTATTTGTTTTGAATTGAGTTTCTTGCATGATATGGCAGTGAATGATTAGGACTTTGTACTTAACTAGATGTGCTTTAAAATGTTAATACATAATATAATAATTCACTTATTCAGGAATTTTCTTACATGTGTCCGAAAGACACCATTCAATTGACTTAAGTGTGAAAATGTAGGTCAGCGCACAAAAAATGCAACATGCAGGATTTCTATCTGGTGTTACTCACTATACACATATACCACAAACAGGCTTGATAGAAAACAGGTTTTCTAATTCAGTGGATTTTGCCTAATCAGGAAAAATCAGCATAATGCTTAACCATAAATCAAATTTAATTGCGCCCTTTGTTGACAAGAAGATGGTTATCTTATGTCACCCGCATTTTTTTTTTTTTTTTTTTAAAGAACAGAAGCTGGTAAGTGCCTTTACATTTCTTTGCAGCATTCAAACCCATCTATTCAGTTATTTTTAATGGGAGACTATAGTGTATTTTCAGCATGTACACATTTTAAGTTTCTTTTTAACGCAAGTACATTTAGAGGACATTTTAACATTACTGGCTTGCTGTAACATATCTTGGATTGTTATGTTTAATTTTCAGCTTTGTAAAGGTTTTTTTGTCCTTAGAGTGGACCTTTCCACCCTTTAAATAAAAACAATAGCATGCAGCTCTGCATGCTGATATGAAATCATCATACATTTATTAGTTAAAAAAACATTTACTTAAAGCGGACCTTCAGTCATTTTTCAACTTTCCATCTATTAAATCTTCTGCCCTTGTTGTTTTAACTTTGGATAGTAAAACATTTTTTTTCTGCCAGTAAATACCTTATACAGCCCACTTCCTGTTTCTTGTCTGGTAAAAAGCCTTAGGCTTATGACGACATGCACAGCTCTCTCTCTCATGAGAGTTTGCCAAGAAGAGATGGATGAGTCATAAGGGGGCCAATGAGAGCTGGAGGCGTGCCTCTGTGTAAATCCAGGAAGTGAGCAGCTACAGCTGCCCGCAGTTAAAATGGCTTCAGCCAGACTTGGTGGAGGGAGGTTTCTGCAGCATATTTGGCAAGTACAGAATCACAGTATATATAAAATAATATGCAAAGTGGTTGGAGGGAAGCTTCAGAATGGCAAAGATGTTTTTATTACAAATTATGTGAGCAGACTGCAGTTCCTCTTTAACTTACAATTACTGTTTTTCCTGGTTGAGTGAGGCACAGGTGATTTAGCCCTGGCCTCAGTTATACTGTGGGAAGGCTACATCAAAAGTGCCTTCTTGGGAAATCTAGTCTGTATACTGTGAGATCTCCTTAGATCAGCATTTTTTTCTGCATCATATTATATTCATTGTCACATGTTACAGGAGGCAGACTGAGGGTTTCAGGTAGTAAAGGGAGATAGATTCACCTGCCAATAGTGAAAATCGGCAATTATCTATAAGTATCTGTTTGTAGACTGCCATTGCTAAATATTTTAAAAGGTGCCTAAGGCTTGGTTCACACAAATGCAGCTGCAGTTTGCAGTCCTGAGTTCGGTGCATTTCTGTTCACCAGTTCAGGTGCGATTCAGGTGCAAACTTTTACCTGAATTCACACCTGAACCGGACCCAAAGGTGTAGGCTGCAGGGGGGGGGGGGATTTGCTGCCCCCCCCCCCAAAAAAAAACCACCAGCTGCCACTGCAGAGGAGACTGTAGTCTCTCTCACAGGTTATTATCTCTTTTTTAACAGAAAGGGTGCACTTCTCAGAGTGCAGGAAAGAGTTTTAGGTACTAGCAGCTCACAAGGATTAAGATTAAGCAAAAAAAAAAAATAGAAACCCATGCTTCTCTATTAAGAATAAGGGTGAAGTTCCTCTTTAAGTGTGCTTGTATATATTAAGGAAAGTAATTCTGCTTAACGGAAACCTGTAAGTGTAAAAAATATGGGAGCCACCAATGCTTCCTTGTCTTTTTTTTTCTATCAGTGTAGGTTTCAGGCTGTTAACTTGGGTTAATTCTGACTTTACTGCCAAGTGATTCCCCGACCTTGGAACAAATATGCAGGAAAGGCATACAGAATTATATTTTAGATTTTAATGACTTAATACTTTTTCTATGTCAACAACTCAGCAGGTAGTAATAACTGAACCTATATGACCATGTCAGGGCCTGAACCTTTAAAAACAAGTCAATAACGCTTGCCCCAAATTCTATACATACTGTTTCACTATAAGTTCACAAAAAGTGCATACAGATTTGAGACACATTCCCTGGGCAACCCCTTGTGTAAAGAATTAAACCTGCAAGCCTAGATTTTTAGTGGCAGTGTCTTGTTTGCATGTCAGACTGCCAACTGGTTTACATGAGTAACTTTCGCTTTATGAAAATCTGTTTTAATAAATCATACTAAATGCAGCCTATACTTTCTTAGGGTCATAGAAGAAACACAGAGGAGCATTGGAGAGCAATCATTTCCAGTACTAAGCAGAGCTAGCCTGTCTAATGGGTAGATATGCCGGTGCTTGTACATACTGTAAAATATTTACATACTATTCACAGAAACAAGGTTTTTAAAATTTTAACACCCCTTCATAAAATTCTTTACAATAAGCTTATCAGATTTACATTTTTAAATAGGAAAGTAACAAGGACAAACCCTATAGCCCCCCCCTTAAAGTAATGGCTGCAATTTAACTTGATTGAGCGCATAAAAATACATGCATCTCTATGAAGACTCAGAACGCCTCATTAACCCACTTCCAACTTAAAATCTTTCGGTGTGATTTGAGCATAACAGGGTTCTCAATTGACTCTTAGTCCCTACACTTTGAACCCTTGGGATGGCCATCTAAGGATGCACGTCTCACCATGACCCGTGGAGAGTTACACATCTACCCAGCCTGTCACCAGCTGTGATGTGCTTTGGGAATGACTAGGGCACCTTGCAAATGTCTCTGACAAGTGCAAGTTACCGATCCCCAGGGAAGCCCTAGACTGCTTTATTGAGGAACATCACCAACAGGGATCAGGTCATGTATGGCTACCCTTAGACTTGGTGATCTAATTTGCTTATAAGTGACAAAATGATGATGTAACAAAGTTAATATGTGTTGCTAGGCTTTTAATACCGTACTACTACTGGTACACATTTCCTTTTTTCGTTCTGTAAAAATTAGACTACCTGCATCAAAACTGTTAGGCTGATTTAAATGAGATGTAATATTGTAAGCAAAAGTGTTATGAAATGGGAAATCCATTTGGATAGCGGCAAACAAGGAAATGTTAATTTAAAGGACTGTGTTAAATAGCATGGTTCGAGCATTGACATGTTTTGTTTTTTTTTTTTCTCCTCTACCCCAAATCCGGACTTCAAGATTTAGTTGCTTGTTTCAGGCCAGTGAAAGATGATTTCTGACTGGTTTCAACTTATTGTGTTTTTGTCTTAAAGGTAGAATTGTTTCTTCTCCAGCTGCATATTGTTTTGTGTTGTACTGAGCTGTATGGGATGTACCCCTCACCTTTTAGGTAATCCTGGAGGACTGACAGAACTGTTGTATGTTGTTGCATTGTATAGGAATTGACTCCCTAGGGCTTTACATTGGTCACCTGATAGCTATATTCAGTCATACTACATACACAGCATGTTAATATCTCAAAGGAGGTGACAACACAGACTACTATTTCTACTAAGTAATCATCACTCAGGCTTGTACAAATCAGAACTGTTTACTGTCCATCCAGTAATATATATATATATATATATATCTCTTGGTGCATACACGCTTCTCTTTAAACATGCTTGTTGAGTGATCCATGCGACAGAGAGGGATTCACTATTGATACACTATTGGTAAATGTGTTGCTGTATTATCTACAGCATGTACAGTTCGTGGCAGCAGGATTCTAGATGCGTTGAACCCTCTCTTAAAGAACCCAGCCAGCAACTTCTAGAAGAATTTGGATAACCAGATGAAGGCTGTGCGTTACATGATGCTACACTGGGTGGTCCCACAGCAATCTTTGAGGATGGCCATTCCTGTTTTTGTTATTGATGTTTTGCTTGTTGGAAGCTCAGTTTTCTTCTCTGGGTTCACACCTGTAGTAATAATTAAAAACAAACAAAAAAAATTGCCATGAAAGGGTTAAGAGAACACAGGCTAATGCGTTTTTCCAGTCCAAATGATAGTTCTATTTCTGTAGGATTGCCACCTCAAACCTGAACACAGGTTCTGTGGCTGATTTGAGTTGGTAGAGCTAATCAGTGCCTTGCATTTATTTAATTAGCCCCAGAGCCTATATTATTCATGTGTGTTCAGATTTAAAGCACTCATTTCATTGGAAAATGATGTAGTCTACCATTTCTGAACTTACTGTTTGAGAATACTAGTTTCCTGTCCTGACTAAGGCTCCATTCACACTAGCGCGTTTTTTGATGCATTTTGCATTTTGCAGAAATGCATGGGAATTTTTTAACATGGGTTCCTATGGAACATGTTCACATCAATGCTTTTTTGTATCTCTGCGTTTTTGGAAAGGGTCGGGGACTTTTTTTCATGCAAAAAGCAGCGTTTTGCATGTAATGGATTTCAATGGACAAGCATCAAAAACGCAAGTGCACAGTTTTTGCAGCGTTTTTGGTGCGTTTTTGGTGCGTTTTTGCCGTTTTTTTTTTTTTTTTTGTAATTTTTTTTAAGACTGTAAAAAAAAATGAAAAAAAAAAAAAACCGCAAAACGCAAATTGCGGCAAAAACGCAGCAAAAACGCTACAAAAACGCTGCTCAAAAACGTGCCAAGCATGAAAAAAAAACCTCCAAAAATGCTCAAAAGCAACATGCATAGGTGTGAATCGAGCCTAATGAAGCATTGGCTTCCAAACTTTGAGTCACTGACTTGGAACAAATTATAGTGGTAACTAATTTCAACACTTTGACACATCACAGTTAAAGAATGTTTCTACTGGGTCTGTAAATAAAACGTAAGATTAAGCTAGTCAACTAGCATTTTCAAAAGGAGACCAAAATGGCAGCTTCCATACTTCTTTCATGATATGTTTTTTTAAAAGTGAAGTGGCAAACCAAAAACATTATACCAATGTGCAGGTTTTCTCCTCATGTAATTTCCCTTTTCTTCCTGGCTTTGTGAATAGGCCCCTGCATTCATTGTCTCATAATAAAGGTCTTACTCCCTTGTGTTCATGCCTTCTAATTGCCCATTTTTCTTTAGGAAGAGGGGTGGAAATGGAAGAGAGAGAGAAAGAGAGCAGAAATATCTGTCCAGACAAACCCATAGAGTAGCCTCTTAAACTGCAGTCTGTAGATTAATGTTTTTTTTACCATAAATCAAGCTGCCAGCTTCAGCTATCCCTATCTCATGCACAGAAAGGGACACTGTAACAATGAAAACTGAAACTGGCAGGCTGCAGATATCACATTGCAACACATAGAGTAAAAACAAAACGTTTAAACTATTTTGAAATAAAGGCTGTTAAAGGTAAAATATTTTAAAAAATGCATTTTAACCACTTCAAGACCGGACTGTTCCACCCCCATTTAGCCATTTTTCAGATTTCACATTTTGAATAACAATTACTCAGTTGTGCAACACCGTACCAAAATGTATACCATTTTTTTGAGACAGAGCTTTCTTTTGGTGGTATTTACTCTACTGTTTTTTGTTTTTTGTTTGCTATATAAAGAAAAAAAAGACCAAAAATTTGGAAAAAAATATGTTTTTCTTAGTTTTTGTTATAAAATTTAGCATATAATCTTTCTCCATAAATTCAGGCCAAAATGTATCCTGCTACATTTCTTTGGTAAAACTAACCCAAATCAGTGAATATTATTTATTCTGTGTGAAAGTTATAAAGTCTACAAAATATAGTATATCATCTATACTATAGTTTGTAGACTCTATAAATTTCACACAGACTAAATTGAGATCGTCTGTCAGAATATCAGGACTGATCAATTTTCAAATATCTCTACTATAGATATTTGAAAATTGATCAGTCCTGATATTCTGACAGCCAATCTCAATTCTTGAGATCCCAAAATGCAAGGACAATACAAATACCCCCAAAATGATCCCTTTTTGGAAAGTAGACAGTCAAATATATTTAATAAGAGGCATGGTGAGTTTTTGAAGTTTTTTTGCTACAATTTTTGGAAAAATGAAAACATTAAAGCGGAGTTCCACCCAAAAGTGGAACTTCCGCTCATTGGGGGGACAGGATACTTGTCTTTCACAGGTATCCTGTCCCCACGTCTGGGAGCCTCAGCCGTGGGTATTGATGTCACTGCAGGGCTCCCTCCTCCTCCCTCTTCCTTCCCTGGCTGCCGGGCCAGTAGGAGAGAGGAGCAGCACCCTGCGCATGCGCAGTAGGGTTCCCGCGTGAAGCCGCAAGGCTACACTGCCGGATTCCCTTACTCGCAATGGAGGCAGCAGCACCCGACTGCTGATGGAAACATCAGCTGTGGTGCTGGACTCCAGGACAGGTAAGTGTCCCATTATTAAAAGTCAGTATGTGCAGTATGTGCAGCTGCTGGCTTTTAATTTTTGCAACGGTGGGCAGATCTCCACTTTAAATACATTTTTCTTTTCTCAAAGTTGTCATTTTGAGAAGTTATTTTTCACACACAGCATAGGAATACTTACAATTACACCCTGTAAAATATTCTGCTATTATCCTGAGTATGGGGATACAACATATGTGATGTTTTTTCACAGCATATCCGCATAGAGGGCCCAAAATCCAAGGAGCACCTTCAAGCTTACAAGGAGCATAAATTACGTGTCTTAGGCCTGATTCACACCTATGCATTTTTAATGCTTTTTGCATTTTGCAGATTTGCACTACAGTCCATTTAACATGGTTTCCTATGGAACACGTTCTGTAATGCAAATCTGCGAAATGCAAAAAGCACTAAAAATGCATAGGTGTGAATCAGGTCTAATTTCTACACATTTTTAGCGGCCCTCGAGCACCAAGATAGTGGAAACACCCAAAAACTACTAAATTTTTTAAAGCAAACACCCCATTGCCCCACGTATTTTATAGGAGGGATAATGAGTTTTTTTTTTTTTAAATAAAAATGTTGACACAAGTTTTTGGAAAATGTGGAAAGAAAATGAAAAAGTATATTTTTTTTATACATCATCAGTTTTGTAAGATATTTTTAACACACAACATGGACATACTTAGAATTACACCCCAAAACACATTCTGTCACTCCTCCTGAGTATGGAAATACCACGTGTAAGATTTTTCAATGTTTAGACTGATTATACTCGACATTGCATCTTATGTATCACAAAAAATTATTTCATAACCAGTGTACTGCATGAGTAGTCATGGAATATAGCTTTGTGTAGGGTAGCCTATAACAGTCCTCATTTCTATAAGCCAAACAAGCCTAGCTAACTGGTGCGTGACTGCCCCCAGGAATACCATGTTCACTGGTAGGGAGGTACAGGAGGCTGAACAAAGTTTGAACAAAAGAATGCCTGTGGTTCCAGGAGTGCAGTTGTTCGGAGGGGATGACTAGGACTGGTGTCTCGCAGGAACATAGTCAGCAGCATGTGCAGAACAGGTAGACAGGCAAACAAACAGGCAGAAACATGGTCAATAAACAAGCAAAATATTGGTCCAAACAGCAGGCAGCAACACGATCAATAAACAGGCTAGGGTCAGTGCAGGTGGCAGACAGACGCAACACTTTCACAGATGTGGCTGTTGCTGGCTGCACTGGCTCTGGTAACACTGTACTGAAATGATGGAGATCAGGGACATTATTGATGGCTGCACAGGCATGGTGGCAATCAGGAACACTGTTGCTGTCTACGCTGATCTGGTGACAACGTGACTAGTGTGGTGGATTGGGGACACTATGACTGACTGGTCACACTGTCAGCATTCAGACCTTGCACCCACACCCTCATGAATGTCACATTGGGAAGCAGTGGCTGTGTCCTTGCAGCTGCTGCATCCCAATAGACATCAAAGGGACTGCCTGCACAGGGATGCTTAGGTGTTCCATTGATGATTATTGGGACAGGGGCAGCACATACATAGCCACTGCTTCCAATCTGACGTCTGTGAGGGTGCATGTCCCTAAACTCACACTGTCTGTGTTCAGGACTTCCACCTGTCTATGCAGCCACTGCAGGTGGTAAATGTCATTTTTGAATGTGTGCACTGTAATATTTTGTTCTGTTTATATGGTCTTATCGCGGCACCATCTTTAATGCATCTTTTAGCGTGTGCCCCCCAAATCTTTGTTTATTGTATGGATTCTGACCAAATCCTCTTGGGCTGGAGACAGGGCCATCTTTAATATTGATTGGACCCTGGGCAAAAAAAAATTTTGGGCCCCCATCCATGCAGTTTCGCTCTCCGCCTGCTCTGAGACATACAATAAATAGCAGCTAGACTCAAAATCAGTTTACTGAATCAGATCAGGCAGCGATTGCGATTGGTTGCCAGAGGTTACAGTGTACCATTAACGCTCACTGATTAGTTGCTAGAGGTTACAGCACATGATTACTGCTTGTTGATTGGTTGCTAGAGATTTCTGTACATCAATACTGCTCACTGATTGGTTGGTAGAGGTTACTGCACATAATTACTGATTGGTTTCTAGAGGTTACAGCAAGTCATCTCCTCACTGCCTGCACACCATGGACTGGGAAGGTGAGGGGACCCATTAATAGACAGAAACACTAGGACTCCTGGGATCAGTGGCAGTGCTGGGGGGAGGGTGTAATCCATGGCAATGCTAATTTTTTTTTTTTTACCGACTATCAATATAGAGGAGTTTCAACACTGGCCACCAATGTAATAGGGGTTTACACTGACCACCAATTTAATAAAAGCATTCACAGTAACCACCAATATAAAAAGGGATTTACACTGACCACCAATGTAAGGGGGGTATTCACACTGGCCACTAGTGTGAGTGAAAGGATTCTAGACCAAGCCCCAATGTAATGAGAAGATTTACACTGACCACCAATGTAATTGAGACATTTAGCCTACGTTCACATTTGTGTGTGTTGGGAACACATGCAATATCGCTTTCCTGACACCACAGAAATGTGCTGCCCTTTAGCAGATACACAGCAGTGCCATTAATTGTTAATGACACCCTCACGCATTTGCTGTCATGTGCCTTGGCACCGTGTAATTTTGAAAAATGGTTTGGGACTTTCTTCCACATTGAAATGAATGGGCTGCCCTATATGTGACCTACATCTTTATCCACCCTGTCAGTACAGCTTTGCATCCTAAAACCCATGGCTAACCTCTGCACCCCAAACCTCTCCCATCCTCTCCACTCCAATCCCTCTCCCCATCTTTGCACCCACCTTCCTTACCTCCATACATCCCCTCCTTGCTCATCTGTGCACTCCAAACTGTAATTCCTTCTCTCCCTACCTCTGCACATCCCACACTACCCTCCCCCCACTAATTTGCTTACCTTTGCAGAACAGGCTGATGTTAGGCTTAACCACTTGACATCCGCGTTATAGCCGAATGACGGCTACAGCACGGACCTGAATTTCCAGGAGGCCGTCATATGATGGCCTCTCCTGTGCATGCGCCCTATAGGACGCGCACGGAGTGCGCTGTGATCACCGAGTCACTGAGACTAGGGTGATCACTGATCCGAGTAAGGGGCCGGTCCTGGCCCCTTACCATGTGATCAGCTGTCAGTCAATGACAGCTGATCACATGATGTACACAAAAGATCGGTAATCTTTTTCTTTTTTTTTCTCCTCACGCTGACAGCGCGAGGAGAAAAGAAAGCCGATCACCGGCTCAGCTGCACGGGACATCGGTCCCGAAGTGGAAGAGGCACATCTGCCTCATCTGTGCCACCTGCCATTGCCACCTAACAGTGTCACCTATCAATGCCCACCAGTGCCACCTATCAATGCCCACCAGTAGTGCCAATCAGTGCCGCCTATCAGTGCCCATTATTGCCACCCATCGTTGCCCATTACTGCCACCTATCGGTGCCCATCAGTGCCGCCTCATCAGCGTACATCAACGAAGGAGAAAAATTACCTGTTTTAAATTTTTTATAACAAAATATAAAAAAATTTTTTTTTTTTAATAATTAAATCTTTTTACATTTTTTAACAAAAAATAATAACCGCAGAGGTGATCAAATACCACCAAAAGAAAGCTCTATTTGTGGGGAAAAAAATGAGAAAAATTTCATTTGGGTACAGTGTTGTATGACCACGCAATTGTCATTCAAAGGGCATCAGCGCTGAAAGCTGAACATTGGTCTGGATAGGAGAGGGGTTTAAGTGCCCAGTAAGCAAGTGGTTTATGACCACAGTTGTAGGAAGGACATTCAAGCATGCCCCTTTATCTCCTAAATGGGCAACATTCAGTATAGGTGATGGTGGATATGACATCAGGGGAGCATGCTATACATATGGATACCGTCTCTATTTACATATGAATACTGCCGCTCCACCGCTGTTTACATATAAATGCAGCCACTATTTACAGTACATATCAATACCGGTATTTACATGTGGACACAGGGTCTTGCAGGTGAGTCATCTGTACACAACAATAGGGCAGAGCTGGGCAGCATTAGTAACAGAACTTCACACTGAGATATCAGGACACAGCACAGGACTAAAACCTGAAGGGAGAAGGGAATTTAAACTGGGATAGTTGGCAATTATGAGGCAGCTGCTTTGGGCCCCACAACAATGACAGGACCCAGAGCAAACAAAAGAACTCGCTGTTCCAGGTGAGACATGAAGCCTAATGATATCACGGGTGCCTGCCTCGGCTCGCCTCCGCATACGATCAACACTGAAGAAGTGGCTGCACTCCAATATCCATCAAAATTTTTGTTTAATAAACGAACATCCCAAGTGTTACAAACAGTTCAAATGGTAGACGTGTTTCACACACTAGCAGGTGCGCTTATTCATTACAAAGATAAGTCAGCATTATTCTCCTTATATAAACCTATCCAATATAGCAACAGGTGATGCAGATCATTAAATTGCAGACTTCTTTCTAGCCACTTGTGATTCACATAAACATTAATGAGAAAGAAAAAGACATAGACATATAAACTTGCACATATTTGGATATCCATTCATAAATAAAATTAATGGTAGTGATGAGGATATATCAATATAGACATTTCATGTGCTATGAGAAATCAGGAAAAAATTGTGTACATATGAAGTATGTGTAAAAAGGAGTCCCCACATTTTACCACCTACCTAAATCCCATAAGGGACTGGATCCCCTACAGGGAAGACCTATTATATCGGGTATCAATTCCCTGAATGAGAGACTGGGACAGTGGCTGGACAGGCAGCTGCAGCCTTTAGTCCAGCAACTTCCCGGATATCTCAAAGATACAAATCATCTTCTAAAAATCGTAGAGAGTTTTGAATGTAGAAGCAACTATTCATGGGTTACATGTGATGTTGCAAGTTTATACTCGTCCATTCCACACAACCTAGCTATTGTATCAGTAGCCTTCTTCCTTGAAACACTCACAGACCTACCGATTGAACAGAGAGAATTTATTGTGGAAGTTTTAGATTATCTGTTATCTCACAATTCTTTTTCATTTGATGGGAAGTTCTACCTCCAGAGATGTGGGGCCGTGATGGGGGCCAAATTTTCGCCCTCATTAGCCAACCTTTATATGGGCTGGTGGGAGCGGACCCACATCTTTGGAGGGGAGAACCCCTTTAGGTCCTCCATTAGACTTTATTTGAGATTTATAGATGACCTCCTGTTCATCATGAAGGATGGTACATCTAGATTAGGTTCATTTTGGAATACCTTAATTGTATCAATAAAAACCTCACCTTCACTGGTGAGGCTGAAAATGATGAGATACACTACTTGGATGTACACCTTAAGGGAGTGAACAAGGAGGTTATTACTATCTATAGAAAACCTTTGTCAGGAAATTCCCTCCTTTTAGCTCAATCAGAACACCCTAGACACACCATTAAGGGGATCCCTGTGGGACTGTTTTTACGAATCAGGAGAATCTGTATGGATGATGTTGATTTTGAGCATGAGGCAGCATCTTTATCCCAACAGTTCTTGGAAAGAGGATATCCAAGATGGATGATCAATAGGGCTTGGATGATTGCCAAGAATAAAAACAGAATAGACCTCATCAGTAGAAAAAGGATGCACGCTCAAAATCAGCATCAAAACAGAATGACTACTCCTTACAGTATGGAATTCAAAGAGATAAGAGAGATTGTGAATAGACATCTTCCTGTTCTGAATGCAGATGAGACTTGTGCGCAGCGCTTTTTTTCAGCGGGAACGCGGGGGAACGCGGTTCCGGCACCTCCTGGGCTGACTATGTAATGGCAAGGGGTGCTGGCGTGTGCTGCAGGGTACTGATGCTCACTGATGGGGGATCTATTCTAGCTGGAGGGGATCTATTTTTGCAGGGGAGTCTGTTGTTGCTGAGGAGGTCTATTGTTGCTGGTGGGGGACCTATTGTTGCTAGGGGTGGGTCTTATGTCGCTGGGGGGGTTAGTTGTTGCTGAAGGAGATCTACTGTTGGGGGTGGGGTCTATTGTTGGCTGCCAGAGGGTCTATTAATGCTGGCTGTGCGGAGATCTGTTGATGCTGCCGGGAGTCTATTGTTGCTGGGAGGGGGATGTTGTTGTGGGTTGTACATTGTTGTTAGGGGAATCTATTGTTGCTGGCTGAAGGGGATCTATTTTACTGCTTTTCTTGATATCATTACCAAATTACATACAAATTACTTAGCACCACAAAATGATACTTGGTTCTGTATTGTCTAAAAGGGGTGGTACTGGGAGGTGGGTAAGAGATGGAACCAAGGGACGGTGCTCGGAAGTGGGTAGGGGTGGGGAAAAGGGGTAACTCGGAAAAGGGGAGTTCCTGCACCTATTGTCTGAGAAAAAAAGCCCTGCTTGTGCGAGTATTCTGCAGGGAGGAGTCAATGTAGTACCACGCAGAGCTCCCACTCTGGGTCAATAGCTGTTTCCTAGTTTCTTTAAAAGATGAACTATTAAATCTTTAACATGGCTGCATTTCAAGGGAAACTTCAAGTGTGGCACAAATGGGTGTCCTTACTGCAGCCATGTAGTCAGTGGAAATCAGTTTTGTTCAACAGTCACACAAAAGAACTATGAAATAACTAATTTCTACAACTGCAACACCAATTATGTTATATACAGTATCTCACAAAAGTGAGTACACCCCTCACATTTTTGTAAATATTTTCTTCTATCTTTCCATGTGACAACACTGAAGAAATGACACTTTGCTACAATGTAAAGTAGTGAGTATACAGCTTGTATAGCAGTGTAAATTTGCTGTCCCCTCAAAATAACTCAACACGCAGCCATTACTGTCTAAACCACTGGCAACAAAAGTGAGTACACCCCTAAGTGAAAATGTCCAAATTGGGCCCAAAGTGTCTATTTTGTGTGGCCACCATTATTTTCCAGCACTGCCTTAACCCTCTTGGGCATGGAGTTCACCAGAGCTTCACAGGTTGCCACTGGAGTCCTCTTCTGCTCCTCCATGACGACATCATGGAGCTGGAGGATGTTAAAGACCTTGCTCTCCTCCACCTTTCGTTTGAGGTTGCCCCACAGATTCTCAATAGGGTTTAGGTCTGGAGACATGCTTGACCAGTCCATCACATTTACCCTCAGCTTCTTTAGCAAGGCAGTGATCATCTTGGAGGTGTGTTTGGGGTCGTCATGTTGGAATACTGCCCCGTGGCCCAGTCTCTGAAGGGAGGGGATCATGCTCTGCTTCAGTATGTTACAGTATATGTTGGCATTCATGGTTCCCTCAATGAACTGTCGCTCCCCAGTGCCGGCAGCACTCATGTAGCCCCAGACCATGACACTCCCACCACCATGCTTGACTATAGGCAAGACACACTTGTCTTTTGTACTCCTCACCTGGTTGAACTTCCAGTGACCAGTATGAGAGAGTGAGAGCGATAACACCAAATTTAACACACCTGCTCTCCATTCACACCTGAAACCTTGTAACAATAACGAGTCACATGACAGCGGGGAGGGAAAATGGCTAATTGGGCCCAATTTGGACATTTTCACTTAGGGGTGTACTCACTTTTGTTGCCAGCGGTTTAGACATTAATGGCTGTGTGTTGCTATTTTGAGGGAACAGCAAATTTACACTGTTATACAAGATGTACACTCACTACTTTACATTGTAGTAAAGTGTAATTTCTTCAGTGTTGTTACATGAAAAGATAGAAGAAAATATTTACAAAAATGTAAGGGGTGTACTCACTTTTGTGAGATACTATACCTACTGACATGCGACATTTGTCGCATTCAATATGTGGGTAGAACAACCATGCATCTTTGTGATTGTTTCAATGAACATCTATATAGTGTGACAAAAAATTTGGATACAAATGTAGCTAAACATTTTAATTCATGCCATAATGGCAATACTTCAGCTATGTGCATACAAGTAATTGACAAGATCAGGTCGCCAGTGAGGGGGCATGATGTGTTCCGGTTACTGTGCCGGGGAGAAGTTTTCTGGATATTTCACCTCCAGACTCGCTCCCCACATGGGTTAAATTCTGATTGGGATGTTACTTATTTTTATGACTAGCCAAATATACATCTTCTCCGGGAACATATTATCAGCCCCGTATCCCCCCCCCCCCTTTTGTTCTTTGCCTTTTGCCACATCCATTCCAAGCTATATACTACTACTATTTTTTGGCTTGTGATGTGTTTGTTTATCGATATGGTCCTTTTTTATTTAGTGTCTCTTTAAATTTCAGCGCAAGTCTAATTATGATAGTTTTGTTCCTGGTACTATGCACGCCCAAGATAAGTGGTCATCCAATTCATTTATTAAACACAAGTCCCTCCTATATATTACATTGGGCAGAGGGACAATTTAAAAACTGGGCCGTGTTTTTACCGCCCATATTGTCCCATATGGTATTGTGCACACCCAGGATAGCTGGTTGTTTAAATCATTTATTGAATGTGAGTCCCCCCTATAAATCGCAGAAGACATGGGTTTAATCTAAAATTTGGGCCGTGTTTTTTTTACCGCCCATATTGTTTCATATGATAATATGCATGCTCAGGATAGCTTGCCACTCAATCCATTTATTGAATACGAGTCTCTCCTATAAACTGCAGAAGGCAGAGGGACGATCTAAAATTTGGGCCGTGTTTTTACCACCCATATTGTTCCATATATACACAAATATAAATTGATATACCGTACATGAATTAATCTATCTAGTTAGGACCGACCATGGTACTGAGGTCATACGGAACAGATAATAAATGGATATCTTATGTTCTGTATGAACCATATACCGCCGATCGATTTTGGTCAATTTTGTCGCGTTTTATACTCTTCCTCTTTCCATCCTTATACCTTGATAGCTTCCCCATGCTTTTGATATTTTTATTGTGGGGTTAGCTAAATATAAATCTGGGGCCCAGGGTTGTGGGAAAGAGGCCCTTGTTCGAATCAATATGGGAAAAAGTGCCCTGGGGTGGGGGGGGGTGAGCCCAAGAGCACCCCCCCATGTTGAGGGCATATGGCCTGGTATGGTTCAGGAGGGGGGGCACTCACTCGTCCCCCTTTTTTCTGGCCTGCCAGGCTGCATGCTTGGGTAAGGGCCTGGTATGGATTGGGGGGACCCCATGCTGTTTTTTTCAGAATTTTCGATTGCCGGCATTGTTTTGTTTACATTTCAGCTGTCAATGTGGAACCTCATTGACAGCTGATGAGTCATTGGTTGTTAAGGATGTGGCGGCTGGCTTCCCGGCCCACTGCTTAACCACTTAACAACCGCCCACTGCAGATATACTGCAGCAAGGCGGCCGCTCTGCGCCAGATCACGTACCTAGTACATGATCTGACACTTTCGGGTCTAAGGCACGCAACGCCGGTGACCCATATCCGCTGTGATTACACACAGCAGGAGCCCAGCGGTGGGTACCATGGACTCAATATACGCTGGCACCTGCCGATTACACAGGACACAGGGAGAACGACAATCTGCCTATGCAAACGAGTAAGATTGTCATTCTGTCAGAAGGAAAGGCACTAATCCTGTGTTTCTACAAAGCAGGAACACGGATCTTTGCCTTCCCCTAGTCAAAGATCTTCCCCCACAGTGAGTAAGTGCAACCTAGGCACATAGTTAACCCTTTGATCGCCCCTGGTGTTAACCCCTTTCCAGCCAATGTTATTAGTACAGTGACAGTGAATATTTTTTTTAGCATTGATCACTATATTAGTGTCACTGGACCCCAAAAAGTGTCAAAAGTGTCAGTTTAGGTGTCAGATTTGTCCGAGGCAATATCGTAGTCCCGCTATAAGTTGCTGATCACTGCCATTACTAGTAAAAAAAATACAAAATAAAAATATCCTGTAGTTTGTAGATGCTATAACTTCTCCGCAAACCAATCAATATACGCTTATTGGGATTTTTTTTAAATATGTAGCAGAATTCATATTGACCTAAAGTGATGAAGAAATTAAATTTAAAAAAAAAAAAATTATTGGGTATGTTTTATAGCAGAATGTAAAAAAATATTGGTTTTTATTTTCACAATTGTCTGGGTGTCTGGGTTTTTTTGTTTATAGCGTAAAAAATAAAAACCGCAGAGGTGAAGAAATATCACCAAAAGAAAGCTCTATTTATAGGAAAAAAAGGCAAAAAATGTACTTGGGCATAGTTTCGCATGACCACGCAATCCTCAGTTAAATTAACGCAATTCCGTATCACAAAAAATGGTCTGGTCATGAAGGGGGGTAAACCTTCCGGAGCTGAAATGGTTTACAACCGGCTATTCACACAGAATTCAAATCGGTCGTTCATTTTTTGACCAGTGTTCTGAATTCGAATTATTACGAAAATTTGGAATTCGTTAGAAATTTATTAAAGAAAAGAAATTTAACGAACACGAAACATATTCTGAAACAACACGAAACGAGATTAGTAACATAACAAATACATATATCTACTAAACTAAACAAATTTTGCTGTTCTGCACATGTCTACTCTGCTCCGCTGTCATCCTTTACTCTGCTTATCTTAAACTTCGACTCCCAACTGAGCATCTGTGCAGAAAAAAACAAGTACAAGTTTCACATGAAATAGGTAAGTTGTATTATTTATTCTATGATTTAATGCCATTTCTAAAAATAATTGTTATATCAACAACTTGCTGATCACACCAATGTTCTGTGAGCTATTGATCTGAAAATTATTTTAGGAGTTCCCTAAAACATTTTCCAAGGGGTCTTCCGAGGTAAAAAGGTTCAGAAACCCTGCTATAGATACACAGGGCAAGTCTAAAATAGACCTTAGTGTGCATCACATATTGGTGAATTAGTTCAAATGACTGCACCTTATCTAGGAGACTTCTCAAGGGCCAAACTAGAAGTGATGGTGATTTATTACAAATATTTAGTTTATTGCTAAATAAAGGCATTAAAATTTAAAAGGATATCCTAATAAGTTTGTTGATTCAATTTCTACATTTCATGCCCAAACATACTCAGGGTATCTAAATCGGTGTCAGCGCAGAGCCAATGCTTTGTGACAAAATGCAAAAAGTGTGATTTTGGGGGTCATTTACTATAGCGCCGCGGCGCTAATTACTGCGAATTAAAGCTAATTAGCACTAATCATGCTAATTAGCACTAAAACAGTATTCACTGTAGTGCTGATAAAAAAATCGAATTTTACTATAGCTAAAACCTGGAGTAGTGCACATGGAAATAATGTTTAGAGCATGATATAATTGCCTAAATGGTACTGAAATATGCGGTATATTGTTTTCTAAGATAATCTGCTTTTAAACTGTGTGAAAAAGTGATTTCTACACTGAAATATCTTTAAAAGTCTGAGAAGAGATAAATTCCCCGTCTCTATACAACTAGGTGCCAACACAACTGAGCATGCTCAGACCTGCAAATAGCGCTCATTTTAGCTCCAATGTCTTTTAGAGACAAGATTTAAAGATTTGAATCTCTTTGCGAGAAAATTACTGCTTAAGACTATGTACTCTAAGAACAAAGATAAATTCGAAACTCCTAATATCCAGCACGAAAAAGATCTCGATGTGCTGTTGTCCCTGCTTGATGAGCAGGACCCAACAGACCTAATCGATTCTTTACTCGAATCCTTACTTCAGGAGCAACTGATGGTTGAACCATCCCCCCCTCGGTCTATAAAGTTGAAAAACAAATCAGATAAATTTCCCTCTATCAGTTCAAATCCGAACCTGATGTCCTTTGTCTCCTCGGTGACATCTGAAATCAGGAAATTGAAAATACACAAAGAGGCGGACAACCTATCCCCCTCAGAACGATTAGCGCTTGAAAATTTAAAAAAATGCCACTCTCTAACAATCAAGCCCTCCGATAAGGGGGGCAACATAGTCATTATGTCCAATGACCAATATGTGCAAAAAAATGTGCAAAAAAGTTTTGGCAAATCGAGACTAGTATAAATCCATCCCCAGAGCGAGTATCATCAGATTTGAAACTCAGTTTTATGCTCTTGTGGATGGAGCCTTCTCTCAGGGAATCATAGATCAAGATACCTGGGAATTCTAGCGCATAAAACATCCTAAGATTCCAACATTCTACTGCCTACCCAAGGTCCACAAGAATCCCTTGGTTCCACCAGGAAGACCCATCGTATGGGGCCATTACTGCACACCTTAGCTTGTATGTCGACTCGTACCTCAAACCCTTTGTTGAAAATTTACCCTCCTTTGTACGGGATACTATCCATCTCCTACAAAGTCTAGATGGGCTTCATGTCCCACAGCGCTCCTTGTTGGTGGCGATCGACATAGAAGCTTTATACAGCTCCATTCCTCACCAGTTAGGCTTGGCCCTTATTAGACGCATCATTATGCAGACACATAGAGACGACAAAAAACGATGTGAGTTCATTATCATGGCATTGGAGTTCATTCTCCACCACAACATTTTTTCCTTCGACGGCTCCCATTTCCTCCAGGTACAGGGCGTTGCGATGGGGACCTCGTGTGCCCCATCGTACGCCAATCTGTACCTGGGGGAATGGGAAAAGTCGTTTCTTGCTGACGAGTCTCTCAGATCGCATACACAACATGTACTGGCTTGGTTCCGATATATTGACGACATCTTGATGCTGTGGGATAACCCGGAGAAGGAGCTGGAGGAATGCTTTTGCTCCATGCAACAGAATACTCTCAATTTGAAGTTCACTTTCACCTATAGTGAGACCAGTGTCACCTTTTTAGACACTACCATTACAAAAAATGAGGATGGCAGCCTATCAAGTGGGCTGTTTCGGAAGCCCACGGCTGGCAACACTATTTTGCATGCCTCGAGCGCCCATCCTCGGCCCCTTCTCCGTGCCATCCCCTACAGCCAATATCTGAGGTTAAGGCGGAATTGCTCCGATCAGGAATAATACCTACGTGAGGCTTCCGCACTGAGAGACAGACTTCTTCGTAGAGGTTACTCTCTTTCCTCTCTGAAAAAGGCATTCAAGCGAGCCAATGCACATACCAGACGCGAGCTACTGTTTAGACATCGAAGGAAGTCCGATGACTACCCTACAGTCAGGCTCATTACGAGGTTTAGCAATCAACAGGAATCCATAAAATTAATTCTTAACAAGTTTTGGCATACCTTATATGATGACCCCATGCTACGCCCACATTTAACTGCACGACTGGCCATTACATATCGACGCACTAGTTCACTAAGAGACCATTTGGTCCAGAGTGAATTTGTAGGCGACGTCCGAAACGATCCATGTAAAAGGTTTGGGACCTTCACCTGCGGTGGTTGCTCTATATGCAGATACATGAACACCAGTAAAAATATCATTCTCCCCAATGGCCGACTATACCAACCCCATCATTTTTTCAACTGCAAGACCGAGGGGGTGATATACCTTCTTACCTGTCAGTGCCAACGTTTCTACGTTGGGAAGACCAAACTGAAGTTCTCCCTGCGAGCCTCCAGGCACATCACTTCCATGAAAAAGGCAAACCCAGATCTCCCTCTGGGAAGGCACGTAATTCATGAACATCATGGGATCTTTCCAGGAATTCAATTTTTGATCCTGGATAGAATCCATCCCAACCCCAGGGGCCGGGACTGGAACAAGGTCCTCTTTCAACGGGAAGTCCGTTGGATTGTTGACCTTGCTGCCACCTTGCCCCCAGGCCTAAATGAACAACTTAGCTATAGGCCATTTTTAGAGGGGTTTGCATCAGGAGAATGTGAGATCTATAGTCTCCTATATCGTGGTTCCTCCCCCTCTCTCCTCCCCCCTCCTTTGATCTAACACACTGTCCGATCATCCAATTTAGGTTGGTCACCTGTGTAATGTTATGTTTAAACCATCTACTTAGATTTGTCTACCCCTGACCTGCTCATCGTGTTTTAGTTCCTTGATGATGTTACATTTGACCTGTTTTCTTGCCCTGCAGTTGTTGGATTTCTCATTGCCATGTCCGGTTATGGCGCACTATATGTTCGGTTACATCTGTTGGCCCCTCTTTGCCCCGCCCGGCGCAGGGGGTCCTCCCAGGGACTCTGTGTCCCTCTTGGGGGGCCTTTTTCATGTGGCATCCATGCGGGCATCTAGATGCCTGGCTCGGCCTCCCTCTCTGCGTCGGTGGGTCGCCGCTGCATGACCCACCTCTCAGACTTATGCCTGTGGGGTGCGCCGTGCAGTGATGGCTCTGGGTCCCCCCGTCCTGTTTGACACCTTTTACATGTTGCCCCCTATTTCCAAAAGCTCTGAATATACAGTAGGTCCCCTTTTTTGTTTAATATGTTCACATAGTAAACATGGAGAACCATGGATGCATCTGCGCTTGACATGATCCTCCTATCCTGTGGTCTTACTATGTAGCCGGCTATTATATTGTTACAACGCTCCTGGCTGCTAAGATACAGTTGGCTGCGCTCTGTCTCCTCTCACAGAAGAGTGGGAGGAGTTCCGGGCTAATCCTGGCTGGAGTGAGAATGTGGGGATGCCGCAGAGAGTGCGGTGTCGCCGCGAAATCACTCTCCCCTGGAGTTTTTTAAATGCTGCAGTGATCAGTATCAGTCCGTCATTGCCCTGAACGGAGGCGACCTGTTTGGACATAGATGCTGCAAGATCTGACGCCCACTAACTAAAGAGCCTTATATACTTATATGTAAGCTTTTGCCTTGTTGCTTTATATAAGTCCAGGCACTTTACTTACTTTACATTGATTTACCTTCTCTCACACAGCACTCTCTCTGTTTGTTTGCAGACTCTGCTGGTGTGAAGATCAATATGTTCATGCGAGCTAATCAATGACCATTCAATTGGTACCCCATACACCCTTCATATAGCCCCCTTTTTTCTACTCGCCCTAGATTCACCACTGTATACTTTCTAGCACTCAGGTATGATACTATTTACTGAGCCGACTCTGACCCTTGGACTGACATTTTTGACTTAGATAATCTTTAATTGAATACCATATTTTTTATTATCCCTTTCAGATATCTACTTGGGTCTGTGCCTTCCTGACACAGTACCCTCTTGGACGGGCTCCGTGATTCGGTGTTTCTTTTTTTGGGGGTGGATCAGTGTGGGCAGAGTTGGGCCAACCACACACACCCAGGCTCCGGTTTTTGGATCCGTGGGTTGTTTGGACATATCCGCCACCGTGATTTGGGCAATGGGTGCTCCAACACTGTCATGTTTGGGTAGGCTGTTTCTCTTGTTTTGGTTTCATAGACTTCATGTTCTCTATGCAATGCTATGACAATATTTTGCGATAGAAAATGTTGTATTTATTTATATCTTTTCCAATCTTGTATTTCACCATACAGTAAGAGCTTGTCCCACGAGTCGCCCTTGACGAAGGGACGGTCAGTTTCAGTCCCAAAATGCGTAGGCCTTCGTGGAAGACATTACAAGCATCTTTATCCAATGCACATCAGTACAGCTGTGTTTCAGCTTTTTATTGTGTTCACTGTGTTATGTTTATTAACTATGCTTATGTTTTGTATACATATATAAATTTTTCTATGGAATAAAATTGTTTTTACGCTGTTGCCGTTAAAGTCCCACAACCTTATTTGGGGGTATTTTTTTCACCTAGAACAGGGGTAGGCAACCTCCGGCACAGGTGCTGCAAGCGGCACGCAAAGCCTCTTTTGCTGCCACTCGACTCCCTCCCCATCAGCAGAGCAGCGCAGGGAAGTGTCAGTGAGACACTAATGCATTCCAGTTTCAGAGTTCCCCACATCGCACCTGCACTGAGGAGGAGGCACTGTGCCCCCACACATTGTAAAAGATGGGAAATATTGTTTGGTTCTATAACTTTGCTGTAACTGCGATCGTCAGCTTTTGTAATGGGGAAGAGATTGGGTGCAGTTCTGCTGGGGGGGGGGTCCTTGTTTCCAGGAGGAGGAGGACTGTCATTGGCCCCTGCTAAAGCCAATCACAGTCCTGCTAGCCCCGTCCACTCTCTGGAGGAAGATGGCTGGCTTGGTTGCCACTACCAATCTCAGAAGGGATTTCAATGTGCTTGAGAAAACAGTTTGTGGAATTACTGTTCAGCTTCTGGCAACTTTGTTGAAATTATTCCTGAACCTTTGCGTCACTTACTACTGAACCCCTGCACTCTGTGTCCCTTTAAGCCACAGCCCTTATTCAGTGCAATGAATGTTGCGTGGGCCCAAGTTATGATCCTGCACACAGGCCAACTGCTTTCAGAAAATGCCCCTGACCTGAGCTCATCATTGCGCATCCATTCCAGATGCTTGTATGTGACATCACATAGAAGCACGTGGGCTGGATGTGAGAGGTGAATCAGCAGGATGAGTGTGCCAGGACAGGTAGATGTGTCTCAGCTCTGCTTTCTTTCACCACTCTGCATATCATAGATGAGAAGAGGGTACAGTGGTGGAGTAGATGAGCAGGAGGGTACAGCGGTTGGGAAAATGAGCAAGAGGGGTTCAGTGATGGGACAGAAGAGCAGGAGGGTACAGCGGTGGGGCAGATGTGCAGGGAGGTACAGTGGTGGAAGAGATGAAAAGAGGGTTCAGCGCTGGGACAGAAGAGCAGGGGGGGGGTACAGTGATGGGGCAGATGAGCAGGGGGGTTAAGTGGTGGGACAGATAAGAAGGGGGTCACAGTGGTGGGACAGATGAGCGGGGGGGTTCAGTGGTGGGACAGAAAAGCAGGGGGGTACAGTGATGGGGCAAGAGAGCAGGGGGAACAGAGGTGGGGCAAAAGAGCAGGGGTGTACAGAGGTGAGACAGATGTACAGGAGTTACACTGATGAGGCAGATGAGAAAGTGGGTTAGAGTGGTGGGGCAGATAAGTAGATGAGGTAATTACTAAGCGCTAACATTTGCGCGAAACGTGTCTACCTCTTTGTCCCCTGCTCCATCTGTCAACTACTTGTCATATGAAGCTTCAATAAAAGGATTTTTGGAAGTGCAGCCGTCCAGAATCTTTTCCATATGTTACACAGCATGCGAGCTGGGCTTGCACCTGACTAGTGTGTGTATGGGGATTAACCAGAGACTCACTCACCTGAAGCGGCTTTTCTTTTTATATTGCAGATGGGTTCAGTGTTAGGACAGATGAGAAGGTGATTCAGTAGTGAGACAGAAGAGCATGGGGATATGGCGACGGAGCAGATGTGCAGGGAGGTACAGTGGTGGGGCAGATGAGAAAAGGAGTACATTTATAGGGCAGATAAGCAGGGGGGTTACAGTGGTGGGGCAGATGAAAAAGGGGGTTATAGTGGTGGCGCAGATGAGCAGATAAGTTGAGTGTTAGGACAGATGAGAAGATGGTTCAGTGGTGAAACAGAAGAACATGGGGATACGGCAGTGGAGCAGATCTGCAGGGAGGTACAGTGGTGGGGCAGATGAGAAAGGGGGTTACATTGGTGGGGCAGAAGAGCAGGGGGTTACAGTGGGGGGACAGAAGAGCAGGGTAGTACAGTGGGGGGGCAGATGTGCAGGGGATTACAGTGGTGGGGCAGATGAGGAAGGGGTTACATTGGTGGGGAAGATGAGCAGGGGGTTACAGTGGTGGGCCAGAAGAGCAGGGTGGTACAGTGGTGGGACAGATGAGCAAGGGGGAACAGAGGTGGGGCAGATGTGCAGGATGGTACAGTGGTGGGGCAGATGAGTAAGGGGGTACATTGGTGAGGCAGATGAGCAGGGGGTTACAGTGGTGGGGCAGATGAGCAGGCGGGTTACAGTGGTGGAGCAGATGTGCAGGGGGTTACAGTGGTGAAACACTTTTGCAGGGGGGATAGTGATCTGAGGTGTGAAGTTGCATGAATTGGGGCTGATCTGAAGTGTGGTGTTGCAAGAATTGGGGCTGATCTGAGGCTTGAGAGGGCAGAATGTTAATTTCTCACTACTACTCAAGTAGTTTGCAGCATTAACTTTATAAAAAATCCTTTTCGTGAATGAGAGTGTAAAGTTGACACTTTTTTGTTATAAAATCATCACTCTCAATTTCGTTGAAAACATTTTTTGTCACACTGTGCTCAAAAGGTTTCCTACCCCTGTGCTAGAATATGGAATGTTTTGATAAAAAATATTTTTCTCAGTCACTTTCACTTGTTACTCTCCATCTCACAAATATCTTTATCCAAACTCACACAGGTATCTTTACAAACCACAAACATTACATTGCTGATGCACATTTAAAATGAGTCAAAATTTTTTATGCTTATTATTTCCAAATAATCATAGTTTGAGCCCAAAAAATTTGATGTGTACTAACATCAGAAATCAAAATGTAATTCCTAAAAATTTGAGGGTAACATCTCTATTCTACACTCACCCACAAAGAACCACCAAATATCACAGAATTAATAAAGAAGATTAACTCTTGAGTAATGTAATTCCACCACCTGTATGGCCAAAGAAATGCAGTATTTATGTGTAGGAGGTTTTCACATGTGGCAGCTCCGTGGCTTAGAGGTTAGAACTTCTGCGTAGCATCCCTGAGCATCTGGGTTCGAATCCCAAACATGCTGCTTCATGTAGAGAAGTTGTCTCATCTCCCAGGTCCTAAAACTATGTCTAAATGTAGTATTTGTGTAGGAGTGTTCCACCACTATTGCAAATCTTGCCAGATACACTATCTAGCCAAAAGTATTGGGATGCCCGCCTTTACACACACATGACCTTTAATGGCAGCCCAGTCTTAGTCCGTAGGGATAAAATTTGATTTGGCCCACCCTTTGCAGCTAGAATATCTTCTGGGAAAGCTAGGAAGGCTGCCCACAAGGTTTAGTGTGTCTATGGGAATGTTTGACCATTATTCCAGAAGTGCATTTGTGAGGCCAGGCACTGATGTTGGATGAGAAGGCCTGGCTCACAGTCTCTGCTCTAATTCAGCCAAAAAGGTGTTCTATCGGGTTGAGGTCAGGACTCTGTACAGGCCAGTCAAGTTCCTCCACCCCAAACTTGCTCATCCATGTCTTCATGGGCCTTGCTTTGTGCACTGGTGCGCATTCATGTTGGAACAGGAAGGGGCCATCCCCAAACTGTTCCCACAAAGTTGGGAGCATGAAATTGTCCAACATGTCTTGGTATTCTGATGCCTTAAGAGTTCCCTTCACTGGAACTAAGAGGCCAAGCCCAACCTCTGAAAAACAACCCACACATCATAATCCCCCCTCCACCAAATGATTTGGACCAGTGCACAAAGCAAGGTCCATAAAGACATGGATGAGTGAGTTTGGAGGAACTTGACTGGCCTGTACAGAGTCCTGACCTCAACACAACAGAACACCTTGGGGATGAATTAGAGCGAAGACTGTAAGCCAGGCCTTCTCGTCCAACATCAGTGGTCAAACATTTCCATAGACACACTCCTAAACCTTATGGACATCCTTCTCAGAAGAGTTGAAGCTGTTATAACTGCAAAGGGTGGGCCAAATCAATTTTGAACTCTACGGGCTAAGACTGGGATGCCATTACAGTTCATGTGCATATAAAGGCAGGCGTCCCAAATACTTAGGACAATATATCGTATATTGTTTGTGACACTGAGCATGGCTATGGACTTAGGGTTGGTACACACCACAGAGATTCAGACGTGTGAGGCTGCCGCTGACTAAGGCTCCATTCACACTAGCGCGTTTTTTGATGCATTTTGCATTTTGCAGAAATGCACGGGAATTTTTTAACATGGGTTCCTATGGAACATGTTCACATCAATGCTTTTTTGTATCTCTGCGTTTTTGGAAAGGGTCGGGGACTTTTTTTCATGCAAAAAGCAGCGTTTTGCATGTAATGGTTTTCAATGGACAAGCATCAAAAACGCAAGTGCACCGTTTTTGCAGCGTTTTTGATGCATTTTTGGTGCGTTTTTGGTGCGTTTTTGCCGTTTTTTTTTTTTTTTTTTATTTTTTTTTTTTTGTAATTTTTTTTTAAGACTGTAAAAAAAAATGAAAAAAAAAAAAAAAAAAAAAAAACGCAAAACGCAAATCGCGGCAAAAACGCGGCAAAAACGCCGCAAAAACGCGGCAAAAACGCGGCTCAAAAACGTGGCAAGCATGAAAAAAAACCCTCCAAAAACGCTCAAAAGCAACATGCATAGGTGTGAATCGAGCCTAAATGGGTAGCAATTATGTCTAGCAGCACTGGAGTTGCTGGTTCAATTCCCCAACATCCTAATGCTTGTGTTGAAGTTTATATGTTCTGCCTGTGTGGGTTTCTCACCACAGTCCAAAGACATGCTGGCATGATATTTGTCTCCTGTCGAAATAGTATCTAATGTAAGAAAGTTCGTTTTGGACTTTAGATTGGAAGCTTATTGCAGCCAGGGACTGATGTTAATGTTTGTTAGCACTAATCATGCCCAGGGACTTGGAGATTTAAAATTGTAGGGTTTACACTGCACAGATACACATGCTTAGAAAACTGTTTCTTTGTTTATGTGCATGCAAATGGACTTCGATCTTTGGCCTGTAGAGATTTGATGCACAAAGCCAAGGGCTAACACAGTTGTAAATAGTATTATGTGTTCCTGCTCATCAGGTGCAATCACTTTAGACATACATGAAGAGACAGATTGAAAGATACTGGTGGGTGTGTACCTATATTTGGCATGTGTCAGTATGCTAACAATACAACCAAACATATATAAAGAGCCCCAGTAGGGGGGGTTCGTTTTGCCTGAGAAGGCCAGTTTTTTTGCGTGTGTGTGTGTATTGTTCCTATCTGACCATGCATTCATGATTTGGGAGCATGTGCTAACCTTCTACTCTTTGATCTCATTGCTTAATCATGTATACAGAAATGCAGCTTCCAGCAGAACATACTTGCCAATGAATGTATGTGTGTGGATTGTGGGCTGGTAGCGGATGTTATATTTTGAATATGTGCCTTTTTTAATATTATGTTGGAATGCTTTGTAAGAATGATGACTGTTAAGTATGTTTCTACAATCTTGCAGATAAAAATGATGTGGGCTGGTGGGTGAGTAGTTGTACTATGAAATGTTACCCGTTATACACTGAAAGTAAAGCTGTGTCCACTCTAAGGTTTAGACAAATTTTAGATTGTAAGCTCCTACATAATTTTGTTTCTGCTGGCAAAATAAAAGTACATTATTGAGCTTGTTTGTTTTTTTCTCTTTTCTTTCTTCTTTTTAATTAGTTTTGGGGGGGGGGGTGGAGGCTGGGGGTGGTTTATCTTTATATCTTTCTTTTATAACTTATAATTTCTATATGTATTTGTGCACCAAAAAAACAAATCTCTTCAGTACACCTGCAAGTAAATGATAAAGGTGGAATTTTTACATATAACAGCTGTGGAGAATTGCAGGTAATGAATTCAGCTGGAGGGTAGGCAGTGTTGTATGTGTTTTTTGGTTCACATTGGTGCGATTTGACATGTCCAATCTGCGGCAATTGCACCGCTGTAATCGGTGCGGCGGCGCAATTTTAAACGTAGTTTCTGTACTAGTTTTTGGTGACTTCGAGGTTCAATTTTTGACATCCGTGCAGAAACCTGTACAGATGTTTCTGAAATTCCCCCCGCAGTCGGGGCTGACATACGGGAATGAAATCGTGTAAGTTCAACTAAACTGGCACGATTTCCTCCCGCTGTCAGTGTGAACCAGGTCTCAAACTGGGCCTTTGTCTTCGTAATTCACCTGCTGCTATCCCAAGGACACCATTTCTTATCGAACTCCCTTAAAGCGGAGGTCCGCTGAAAAAAAAATATTAAAAGCCAGCAGCTACAAACACTGCAGCTGCTGACTTTTAATATATGGACACTTACCAGTCCAGGGAGCCCGCGATGTCGGCAGCAGAAGCCGATCCGTCCTTCGGCTCTCGGCTGCTGCTGCCACCATCCTCGGTAAGGGAATAAGGAAGTGAAGCCGTGCGGCTTCCATCTGGTTCCCTACTGCGCATGCGCGAGTCGCGCTGCTCGTCCTCTCAAGTCCCTGCTGTGTTCTGTGTCTCACAGAATACAGCGGGGGAGGACGGGGTAGGCGCCGTAAGTGGCATAGGTCACCGCAAGCGCCGCGGTGATCTATGCCAGGAAGTGGGAGCAAATACCTGTATCAGACAGGTATCTGCTCCCTCCTCCCCCTGAAAGGTGCCAAATGTGACACCGGAGGGGGGGAGGAATCCAAAAAGTGGAAGTTCCATTTTTGGGTGGAACTCCACTTTAAGTTTACCTTCAAATATTGTTATATGTAGAAATACAGATTTGCATATCTGCAAATAAACAAAAATAAAAAAAAAAATGAATTGTGGTTGCGATCAAATATTTGCAGCTGCGATCAAAATAGCGTGGTTTCACCTTCTGACCCCAAAATGAGTCATTGTAATCACCCGGAAGTTCCTGTGCTAGTCAGGATCTCCATCTAGGTGGACATGGCGAGGTCCCTCTTTAGCAAAGAGGAGGTGCTGCTCATTTGCCGGGTAAGTGTAGGATATGTACTTGTGCTTACTCAATGTGGTGGTGGATGTGGTAGTTAGATTTGGTGTGGATGGGGTTCATTGATTTGTTTGGCATCACCACACATTTGCTTCTGGCCCATGTGCACACATCACTTCCTGCATTTGTTCTGCTGATGTAAATCAGTAAAGACTATGCAAATATAAATGAGAGCTCCTTTCTATTAAAATATATATGACTGGTTTCACAGTTGGGGCGACTTTTCCAGCAAATTTGAACCTCCGAGTTGCATGACAAGGTGTACCACATGATTCTCAATGATAACCATTAATTTCTGCAGCAGTGTGAATGAGATTCATGGATATTACCTTTGAATTAAGTCCTATTCTGACTTGTGCATCCTGCAAGTGGGACAGATTCATCTCTGCACTAATTTGTTTGACTTTGATGCGACTTGAGGTCCACATATGGCAAGATTACACAGACATTGGTCGCACAGGTGCAAATGGGGCCTAATTCAAAGGTGTTATCAATGAATCTCATTAGGTTGCTTTCACACTTGGCCGACTTTTCATACAACTTGAGGTGCATAAGGCCCCTTGTGCAACTTGAAAGATTTTGCAGTGTTTTTTTGCCGTGAATTTGATGTGATTTGAAGCAATGCCAGTGTAATCTTGAGGTCTATGGTCCCAGGACAAGTCGCACAAGTGTGAAAGAGGCCTTAGGGCCGGTTCACACTGCTGCGCTGTCCGACATTGGATGTGATTTGCCCCGCACTGCAAATCACATGCGATGTCTGTATGATGCAAACTCAGCCATACAGGTTGTATGGTTGAATTTGCATCACATTCGGACCAAACTTGCACAGGACCCTTTTTTTGGTCCGCAGCAGAATCGGATCGCATGGGTTTTGTCTGAATTTGCAGTTCGCTCTGCGATATGTGAACTGATTTGGGGGTGTCATTAGCTTTCTACTGACACTCCCAGCAGTTCGCTTATGGCAGTGTGAACTGCCTGCAAGTTGTATGCAATGCGGGAACCCGCACCAGATTCACAGGGTTCCCACATCACTCCAGTGTGAACTGGCCCTGACCCTAGGTTCACACCTATGCATTTTTTGTGCGTTTTGCATTTTGTGCTTCTTATTTTAACACTGTATATAGCTGGTTGCTAACCGGGGGCCAAGAAGCCAGCCGCAGCGTCCTTAACAATCAATGAGTCATCAACTCTTAGCGGCTTCCCCACTGAAAGTTAAACAAATGCCAGCAAAAAAACTGCATGGGGTTTCCCCTCCAGGTCTAAACCAGGCCCTTTGGGTCTAGTATGGGTTTGAAGGGGACCCCCCGTGCCAAAATTTTATGAAAAATTGCATGGGGTTCCCCCTAGGTCTATACCAGGCCCTTCGGGTATAGTATGGACCCGGAGGGAACCCCCCACGCCAAAAGTAAAAAAAATGGCATGGGGGTCTCCCCAAATTCCATACCAGACCCTTATCCGAGCACGCAACCTGGCAGGCTGCAGAAAAAAGGGAGGCAAGAACCATCCTGAACCATACCAGGCCACATGCCCTCAACATGGGGAGGGTGCTTTGGGGTCCCCCCAAAACACCTTGTCCCCATGTTGACGGGGACAAGGGCCTCATCCCCACAACCCTTACTTACTGGTTGTGGGGGTTTAGCAAGGGGGCCCCCAGATCCCGGCACCCCCTATGTGAATGGGTATCGGGTACATAGTACCCCTACCCAGTCACCAAAAGAAAGCAGTGAAATGTGACAGAAAACAATATTAGGTCTTTGACAATTCCTTTATGTAAAATAGCTCTGAGCGGTCTTCTCCCCTGAGCCGTGTCTCCCACCATCATCCTCTCCTGGTGCTGTCTCTCTTGCCGCCATCTTCTGTCACCATCTTCTGTCGCTGTCTCTCCCGCCACTGCCTACTTCTCCCGCTGCTGTGTTCTTCCTTGCTGCTGTCTTCCTCCGTTGTGCTGTCACCCACTGTCTGGCATCTCCTACACAGCCATGGGGTGTTAGCATCCGTTGATGTCACATGGAGAGCCCACCCCCTTTATTTTTTAAACCAAAGCACCCTCCCCATGTTGAGGGCATGTTGCCTGGTACAGTTCAGAAGGGGGGGACGCTCTCTCATCCCCCCCTTTTCCTGCGGCCTGCCAGGTTGCGTGCTCAGATAAGGGTCTGGTATGGATTTTGGGGGGACCCCACGCCATTTTTTTCTAATTCTGGCACAGGGTTCCCCTTAATATCCATACCAGACCTGAAGGGCCTGGTATGGATTTTGGGGGGACCCCCACGCAATTTTTTTTTTTTTTACATTTTGGTGTGGGGTTCCCCGCAATATTTATACCAGACCCTGGTAATGGACTGGGGGGGGACTCACGTACTGTTCTAAACATGGGAAAAATGCGCTACTCTACAGGCATACTAAAGACACCCCCAGGCATGATATTTAAAGGAATATTTCATTTTTATTGTTTCACTTTAAAGGGGTTGTAAAGGTTCATTTTTTATTTTTTAAAAATAACAAACATGTCATACTTACCTCCACTGTGCAGCTCTTTTTGCACAGAGTGGCCCCGATCCTCCTGTTCTGGGGTCCCACGGCCGCTCTCATGGCTCCTCCCTGCAATAGCTAACCCCCTCGGGAAGCTCTCTCCCGAGGGGGTTACCTTGCGGGCGTGCTCCCGTCTCATACACTCTGCATCCATAGACAGAGTGCATGTCTCGTTCCCCCCCCCCCGGCGGCCGCGTCATTTGGAATGATTGACAGCAGCGCGAGCCAATGAAGAGCCAAGAAGACCTGAGAAGCCAGCGCGTTGTCGACGCGGGACTTTCGAGGGCTCAGGTAAGTAAACTGGGGGGCTGGGGCGCCTGTAACTATCAGATGTTTTTTTTCACCTTAATGCAGGACGCATTACGCATTATTAAAATCACTGAAACAGCCATTTTTAAAACTTTTTTTTGGATTGATGCATGTCACCTGGGCCAGGACCCAGGTCCCCATACACTTTTTATGGCAATAACTTGCATATAAGCCTTTAAATTGAGCACTTTTGATTTTTCATGTTCGTGTCCCATAGACTTTAATGGTGTTTGCACAAATTTTTTGCCTGTTCAAATTCTGGTGCGAACCGAACCGTGGGTGTTTGGCTCATCCCTACCCAATAGCCAATGGCGCATAAGCATGGTTGGTACCATTTTGCCTCAAATGTAAAACATTATTGTATAGAATGAAAATAAGCAAGCATTAGTAATAGTATTTTCTATGTATGTTTGTGCTCCTCTCCAAAGCATAGTGGTATGCCCTGCTATATTCAGAGGGTTTAAGCCATGGGTTTGAATCCCACCAATGGTATCACCTCCTGAAAACGTACATTGTACTCAGCAGCATAATTAGTGAATGCAGATCAGTTTGGTTTGTAACATTATTTGAACTCTTCAAATGCATGCAATGGTATGTAATTATTCAATAATATTATGGTGTGGAATTCCAAAAATCCAGCTATTTACAAATCAAGAAAAAAAAAATGTGCAGGGTCCCCCCTCCAGTGCATACCAGGCCCTTTAGATCTGGTATGGACTGTAAGAGAAAAAAAATTTACATGGCCCCCCCCCCAAGATCCATGCCAGGTCTTTCAGGTCTAGTATGGATTTTAAGGGGAACCCCGCACTAAAAAAAAAAAAAAAAAAAAAAATGAAATCCATATCAGACCCTTATCCGAGCAAGCAGCCATGACAGGCCAGGAAAGGGGGGGGGCGAGCGAGCGCCCCCCTCCTGAACCATACCAGGCCACTTGCCCTCAACATGGGAAGGGTGCTTTGGGGTCCCGATCTGTCCACTTGCATAGCGCACATTTCATATATAACTATGGGGCGTGGCCACCTGATGATGTCAGCCGGAGACCCCCCTTGTGACATCATGCCTCGGGCGGTGGAGTCACAGGGGGCGGGGTCTCGGAGTGAAGTCATCCGCCCCATTGCAGCATCGGAGGAGGTTCATTTTTTAATGTGCAGCGGCGGTAGAAAAAGACCAGAGGATGAAGTGGGGGAAGAGGAAGCCGGAGGAAATTGAAGGAAGAAGCGGGGGAAGATGAAGCTGGAGGAAGAAGGAGAAAACCAAAGGAAGACCAGAGAAAGATGGAGGAATAAGCGGGGGAAAAAAGAAGACATTTTTACTAAAGGAATTGTCAAAAAAAGGCTATTGCCTTTTGTCACATTTCACTGCTTTTTTTGGTGAATGGGTAGGGGAAGAATGTACCCGATACCCCTTCTCGTGGTGGGGGTCGCGATCTGGGGGCCACCTTGTTAAAGGGGGCTTCCAGATTCCGATAAGCCCCCCCACCCGCAGACCCCCATAACCACCAGGCAAAGGTTGTGGGGATGAAGCCCTTGTCCCCATCAACATGGGGACAAGGTGCTTTGGGGGGGACCCCAAAGCACCCTCCCCTTGTTGAGGGCATGTGGCCTGGTATGGTTCCTGGACTGCCAGGTTGCGTGCTTAGATAAGGGTCTGGTATGGATTTTGGGGGGCCCCTACGCCATTTTTTTTATTTTGCCATGGAGTTCCCTTTAATATCCATACCAGACTCGAAAGACCTAGTATGGACTGATGGGGGGAACCTACGGCGTTTTTTTCTTGATTTTTACTTTATATTGCCAGGAACCGGCAATCCATTACAGTCGTGAGCAATTTTGAATTACATTTTTTCCTTTAGAAATGTCATTTTGCTGTGGTACTGTAATAAACATGGCAAAGATGCACTACTTTACAGGCATACTAAGGACACCCCCAGGCACGATATTTAAAGGAAATTTTAATTTTTATTCTTTCACTTTAAGCATTATTAAAATCACTGCTCCTGAAAAAACGTCTGTTTTAAAAAAATTTTTTCCAATTGATACATGTCCCCTGGGGCAGGACCCAGGTCCTCATACACTTTTTATGGCAAAGAACTTGTATATAAGCCTTGAGTGAGAACTTTGGATTTTGCAGGTTCCAGCCCCGTTGACTTCCACTATTCCCGCATATGTGATCTGACAGGCATGTTCGCCGGCAATAGCGCCGCTTTCCCTTTGCAATTGCGCCCAGTTTCTGAGAGTTGAAGTCTTAATTGGCCTTAATTGGGCACTGTTTTCCAGGACTGCAAGATCATTTATTGGCAGCTATGTGGAACGATTAGCTGAACTGATTAAGGGGGATATGATCACCATGTATAAATACATAAGTGGTGAATATAGTGAACATGGTGTTACTATTCACTCTCAAGTCATTACAGAGGACGATGGGGCACTCTTTACATATGGTGAAAAAGATATTTAACCTTCACATATGGAAAAGCTTCTTGGCACTCCAAAGGCAGGCTAGTGCCTCCAGAGGCCAAGGATGGGCTAGCATTTTACCCCAGGGCTGAGTCCATGGCTAAAATAGGGGGACCGAGAAAGGATATTGGGCCTCGGTCACTTTTGTCTTGTTAGTATTATTGCTGAACGATTAAAGATGTGAGGGTTAGGGGGCCCCAGATACAGACTCTTCAGATCCAAATCAATGTCCCATGGGGGCACATACGCGCAGCAGCTTAGGATGGATGCACTGTAGGACTGCTCCGCACTCACCTGGTATTGATCACCGTCAATTACCGTGGTGATTCGCTCCTGTCATTTATTTTTTTCTACCACAGCTTTCTCCACTAACTTTTCAAATGAGTCCGCCATCTGGACATGATCGCCAAGGCTATACCTCTATCTCCTCACTATGCCGCACATCAGATAAGATGTCACCTGGTCTCAATAAGACTGCTTCCTTGGCTTCAGCGAAAATGTCAAGTCCCCACAACTCTCCTCCTGACCCTCTTGTGGATTCAGATTTAGCTAATCAAAACCTCCTTATGCAAGTGAAAGACATTATTAGAGAATTGGTGGCTACATCACATACTATCATGATTTAACTGCTTCATAACATCCGGGAAATTGGTCATCGCACTGACCTTGAAAACTTACAGATTATATTACTGTAGTGCTCAATAGTCACGATAAAAATTTAAATGCAGCGCTTCATGATCTTTCCTTACTTAAAGACCAGATAAAAGACTATGAAAAAGAGCGCAAAGATGTATCTTTGCATTTGGTGTCTCCCAGAGAGCTTTGATGAATGAATAAATGTATCAATTCTCACCCTCTTTCAGGAATTAGCCCCACCATCACCGATCAATAGATTGGAAATCGATCGCGCACATTGAGCTCTTGGCTTGCGAAAATCTAATGGTTGACCACGCGACATCATTGTTAAACTTCCCTTTCGCACTCAAGAACTCCTCCTTCACGCTGCTCGAGAATCTTCGCGCCTTACCTTCCAAGGTCTTCCATTTAGCCTTTAGGCTGACTTAGCATATTCGACTATCCAAAAAAGGCAAGCTCTCTGTCCTTTTCTCATTATTCTCCAGAATGCAAAACATTTATATTATAGGACTTTTTCTTCAAGCTTTGCTTTTCTCATGGAAACACCCTATTTCAACTTCGCACTTCAGAAGATGTTTATGCTGCCTGCCTGCCTGCTTTCAACTACTAAATTTACCACTTCCTATGATGCCTACCACAACATCCTCGTTCCAGACATCTTCAGGGAACACTACTTTCCTCCAAGCTCGAGGAATACCTGATGACAACACCCTTTCCTGCAAACAGGATTACAAGAATGCCTTGGATCGTCTTAATTCACTGATATTTCAGCTGATAGATAACAACTAACTTATCTTTATTCCCCCCCCTTCTCCTACACCTTCCATAATTTTATATACACTTTCATCGTATATACTTCACTTTGGTATATAGGATATTTATGATATAATTAAATACAAGATTCATAATAGTAATGAGAGATATAAGGTAAGATCATACTTTATGAACTAACATGGTAAACATCCACTCAAAATATATTCTTGATTTAACATTTGATCGATGCCTTATATCTCTTTAGTCAGTCATCTAATGTCGGTCTAATATCGCCTTGACCTTTGTATTGCTTTTTTAAAATACCTATCCATAAATCCCTGTTTGACAATATATTTTTACTAGTTACTTTTCTACAAATATATATTTTTTATAAATATATATATTTGAGATTTCCTATCGTAATTGTAATGTTAATTTGTTATATTATATCCATTAGATATAGTCCTAATATATATCGTTAGTTACAATTACCATACATGATTCAGTAACATCATACACAAGGAGAATTTCCCCCTAGGCAAATAAACTTTAATTAGCAGAAATTCCTGCATAAACATATCTTATATTGTTGATACTTATCAGCATTATATATACTCTTTAACACTTATATTATTTCCCTTATTGCCTGTTCATAATCCTCCATTGCCACAAGTAAACTACAAAAGACACAACTAGCTCCTGCATTTTTCTGGTTATATTATGCTCCAGAATAATTGTGCTCTGACATACCACTGAAATATCTTTGAGAAATGAATTGATCTTATTACAAATAGGTTAATGAAACACATCTACACTTTTTCCCATTCATAAATCCCCTAGGAAGAGTGAATAGATACATAAAATCAACAAACAAGACATTTTAAAATTGTAGAGATCATTTTAATTGATGTCTGTTCAATCTGCAGGAAACCTTACATAGAATATAATGAAATATGTTGTTGGTTATTTACTTTTTACATAATCCTTTTTTAAACATATTACTTGTTAGATATATTTTGATATGAACATTATTATTTTCCCCTTTACCAATAGAAAGCATTAAGGAATAAAATCCAGTTCTTATGATCTCAAAAAGCCGGAAAAATTAAGGGAAAACGTGTCTGAAAAAACTCAAGAACATTCAATCTGAATATTTTCAATGATTCTACTTAAAACCTATGAGTCTACGATAGCTTGTATTTGCCTTAATGATAGCTTATATAATGATTGACGTTTCTAACTTCAGGCTGCAAGCATCTATGCAATCATGCATGAATAAATCAACATTAAAACAGATGCGTATTAAACCGTGCTCCCTAACCTAATGTGTCCCTCACTTCTAACTTGTGTCTGATGGCTGCAACCAAAAAAAATCAAAAATGTTGGCTGTGCCTATCTGTGTGCAATCCAAAACCTTACTTTCAAACCACAAAACTGCTTTACCTATTCAGTGACAAACTTTCTTGTGTACAATAAAATAAAACAAATTTGACAGTCCCAGATGACTAAAGTTCAATTAGTAGTGCTTTTCTTCTTTCAAATATTTTTCCCTTTAAAGTGGTTGTAAACTCTGCACAACCAACACAAGCCTACAGAGCCTTGCAAAAGTATTCACCCCCCTTGGCTTTTTACCTATTTTGTTACATTACAGCCTTTAGTTCAATGTTTTTTTTTAATCTGAATCATATGTGATGGATCAGAGCACAATAGTCTAAATTGGTGAATAGGGATGAGCCGAACACCCCCCTGCTCGGTTCGCACCAGAACATGCGAACACCATTAAAGTCTATGGGACACGAACATGAATAATCAAAAGTGCTAATTTTAAAGGCTTATATGCAAGTTATTGCCATAAAAAGTGTTTGGGGACCTGGGTCCTGCCCCAGGGGACATGGATCAATGCAAAAAAAAGTTTTAAAAACGGCCGTTTTTTCGGGAGCAGTGATTTTAATAATGCTTTAAGTGAAGCAATAAAAGTGTAATATCCCTTTAAATTTCGTACCTGGGGGGTGTCTATAGTATGCTTGTAAAGGGGCGCATGTTTCCCGTGTTTACAACAGTCTGACAGCAAAATGACATTTCAAAGGAAAAAAAGTCATTTAAAACTACTCACGGCGATTAATGCATTGCCGGTCCAACAATACACATAGAAGTTCATTGATAAAAACGGCATGGGAATTCCCCACAGGGGAACCCCGAACCAAAATTAAAAAAAAAAATGACGTGTGGGGTCCCCCTAAATTCCATACCAGGCCCTTCAGGTCTGGTATGGATATTAAGGGGAACCCCAGCCAAAATTTTTTTAAAAAATGGCGTGGGGTCCCCCTCAAAATCTATACCAGACCTGGGTCTGGTATGGATTTTAAGGGGAACCCCGCGCCAAAATAAAAAAAACGGCATGGGGTCCCCCCAAAAATCCATACCAGACCCTTATCCGAGCAAGCAACCTGGCAGGCCACAGGAAAAGAGGGGGGGACGAGAGAGCGCCCCCCCCTCCTTAACCGTACCAGGCCACATGCCCTCAACATTGGGAGGGTGCTTTGGGGTAGCCCCGCAAAACACCTTGTCCCCATGTTGATGAGGACAAGGGCCTCATCCCCACAACCCTGGCCGGTGGTTGTGGGGGTCTGCGGGCGGGGGGCTTATCGGAATCTGGAAGCCCCCTTTAACAAGGGGACCCCCAGATCCCGGCCCTCCCCCCTGTGTGAAATGGTAAGGGGGTACTACCATTTCACTAAAAAAATGTTAAAAATGACAAGAGACAGTTTTTGACAATTCCTTTATTTAAATGCTTCTTCTTTCTTCTATCTTCTATCTTCCTTCGGTTTCTTCCTCCATCTTCTTCTTCTTCTGGTTCTTCTGGCTCGTCTGATTCTTTCTCCGGTGTTCTCGTCCAGCATCTCCTCCACGGCGTTGGCGTCTTCTTCCCTTCTTCTCCTCGGGCCGCTCCGCATCCATGATGGCATGGAGGGAGGCTCCCACTCTTCTCTTCTTCATCTTCTTCTCTTCTTCATCTTCTTCATGGGCTGCTCTGCATCCATGATTTTAATAAAGCTTAAAGTGAAACAATAAAAGTGTAATATCCCTTTAAATTTCGTACCTGGGGGGTGTCTATAGTATGCCTGTAAAGGGGTGCATGTTTCCCGTGTTTAGAACAGTCTGACAGCAAAATGACATTTCAAAGGAAAAAAAAGTCATTTAAAGCTACTCGCGGCTATTAATGCATTGCTGGTCCGACAATACACATAGAAGTTCATTGATAAAAACGGCATGGGAATTCTTCTCCTCAGGCCGCTCCGCATCCATGATGGCATGGAGGGAGGCTCCCGCTCTTCTCTTCATCTTCTTCTCTTCTTCATTTTCTTTTCGGGCCGCTCTGCATCCATGATGGCATGGAGGGAGGCTCCCGCTGTGTGACGCTTCTCCTCTTCTGACGGTTCTTAAATAACAGGGGGCGGGGCCATCGGGTGACCCCGCCCCCCTCTGACGCACGGTGACTTGACGGGACTTCCCTGTGGCATTCCCCGTGACGCCACAGGGAAGTCCCGTCAAGTCACCGTGCATCAGAGGGAGGTGGGGTCACCGGGTGGCCCCGCCCCCGTTATTTAAGAACCGTCAGAAGAGGAGAAGCGTCACACAGCGGGAGCCTCCCTCCATGCCATCATGGATGCAGAGCGGCCCGAAAAGAAGTTGAAGAAGAGAAGAAGATGAAGAGAAGAGCGGGAGCCTCCCTCCATGCCATCATGGATGCGGAGCGGCCCGAGGAGAAGAAGGGAAGAAGACGCCACGGAGGAAGATGCCTGACGAGAACACTGGAGGAAGAGCCAGAAGAACCAGAAGAAGAAGAAGATGGAGGAAGAAACCGAAGGAAGATAGAAGAAAGAAGAAGCATTCAAATAAAGGGGTTGTCAAAAACTGTCTCTTGTCATTTTTAACATTTTTGACAGTTTTTTTGTGAAATGGTAAGGGTACTTTTGTAGCTCCTTACCATTTTCCACAGGAGGGAGGGCCGGGATCTGGGGGTCCCCTTGTTAAAGGGGGCTTCCAGATTCCGAAAAGCCCCCCCGCTCGCAGACCCCCACAACCACCGGCCAGGGTTGTGGGGATGAGGCCCTTGTCCTCATCAACATGGGGACAAGGTGCTTTGGGGGGGCTACCCCAAAGCACCCTCCCAATGTTGAGGGCATGTGGCCTGGTACGGTTCAGGAGGGGGGGCGCTCTCTCATCCCCCCTCTTTTCCTGTGGCCTGCCAGGTTGCATGCTCAGATAAGGGTCTGGTATGGATTTATTGGGGGGACCCCACGCCATTTTTTACAAAATTTTGGCCGGGGTTCCCCTTAATATCCATACCAGACCTGAAGGGCCTGGTATGGAATTTAGGGGGACCCCCCCACGTCATTTTTTTTTTTAAATTTTGATTCGGGGTTCCCCTGTGGGGAATTCCCATGCCGTTTTTATCAATGAACTTCTATGTGTATTGTCGGACCGGCAATGCATTAATAGCCGCGAGTAGCTTTAAATGACTTTTTTTTCCTTTGAAATGTCATTTTGCTGTCAGACTGTTCTAAACACGGGAAACATGCACCCCTTTACAGGCATACTATAGACACCCCCCAGGTACGAAATTTAAAGGGATATTACACTTTTATTGTTTCACTTTAAGCATGATTAAAATCACTGCTCCCAAAAAAAGTCCGTTTTTAAAACTTTTTTTGCATTGATCCATGTCCCCTGGGGCAGGACCCAGGTCCCCGGTCCCCAAACACTTTTTATGACAATAACTTGCATATAAGCCTTTAAAATTAGCACCTTTGATTTCTCCCATAGACTTTTAAAGGTCTTCTGCGGCATTCGAATTTGCCGCGAACACCCCAAATTGTTCGCTGTTTGGCAAACTTGCGAACAGCCGATGTTGGAGTCGAACATGAGTTTGACTCAAACTCGAAGCTCATCCCTATTGGTGAAGTAGAATTATAAAAATATATACATGAAACTATTTTTCAGAAATAAAAAAACTGATAATTGGCATGTGCGTATGTATTCACCCCCTTTGTTATGAAGCCCATAAAAAGCTCTGGTGCAACCTACCTTCAGAAGTCACATATTTAGTGAAATGATGTCCACCTGCGTGCAATCTGTGTTACATGATCTGTCATTACATATACACACCTTTTTGAAAGGCCCCAGAGTCTGCAACACCTAAGCAAGAGGCACCACTAACCAAACACTGCCATGAAGACCAAGGAACTCTCCAAACAAGTAAGGGACATTGTTGTGAAGTACAAGTCAGGTTTAGGTTTTAAAAAAATATCCAAATCTTTGATGATCTCTAGGAGCACCATCAAATCTATCATAACCAGATGGAAAGAACATGGCACAACAGCAAACCTGCCAAGAGACGCCGGCACACCAAAACTCACGGACCGGGCAAGGAGGGCATTAATCAGAGAGGCAGCACAGAGACCTAAGGTGACCCTGGAGGAGCTGCAGAGTTCCACAGCAGAGACTGGAATATCTGTACATAGGACAACAATAAGCCATACGCTCCATAGAGTTGAGCTTTTTGGCAGAGTGGCCAGAAGAAAGCCATTACTTTCAGCAAAAAACAAAATGGCAGGTTTTGAGTTTACGAAGAGGAATGTGGGAGGCTCCCAAAATGTATGGAGGAAGGTGCTCTGGTCTGATGAAACTAAAATTTAACTTTTTGGCCATCAAAGAAAATGCTATGTCTGGCGCAAACCCAACACATCACATTACCCAAAGAACACCATCCCCACAGTGAAACATGGCGGTGGCAGCATCCTGCTGTGGGGATGTTTTTCAGCAGTCGGGACTGGGAAACTGGTCAGAGTTGATGGAAAGATGGAGGGTGCTAAATGCAGGGATATTCTTGAGCAAAACCTGTACCACTCCGTGTGTGATTTGAGGCTAGGACAGAGGTTCACCTTCCAGCAGGACAATGACCCCAAACACACTGCTAAAGCAACACTTGAGTGGTTTAAGGGGAAACGTGTAAATGTGTTGGAATGGCCTAGTCAAAGCCCAGACCTCAATCCAATAGAAAAATCTGTGGTCAGACTTAAAGATTGCTGTTCACAAGCACAAACCATTCAACTTGAAGGAGCTGGAGCAGTTTTGCAAAGAGGAATGGGCAGAAATCCCAGTGGTAAGATGTGGCAATGGCAAGCTTATAGAGACTTATCCAAAGCGACTTGGAGCTGTGATAGCCGCAAAAGGTGGCTCTACAAAATATTGACTTTAGGGGGGTGAATAGTTATGCACATTTACTTTTTCTGTTATTTTGTCCTATTTGTTGTTTGCTTCACAATAAAAAAAACATCTTCGAAGTTGTGAGCATGTTCGGTAAATTAAATGATGTAAATCCTCAAATAATACATGTTAATTCCAGGTTGTGAGGCAACAAAACACAAAAAATGCCAAGGGGGTGAATACTTTTGCAAGGCACTGTATATTAAGGCTTACCTGTAGGTGCTGGAAATATCTCCTAAACCTGCACGGTTTAGGAGATATTTACAATATATGCGTGCGCCAACGTCATCAGCGCATGTGGACTTTAGAAAGGGCATGATCGTGCCGTTTCTAAAGGAATCATGCCGTGACTAGCGGCTCCCGCGCGCATGCATCATACGTCATGCGACTCCAGCCAGTCAGAGAGCCGGCGTCCACGGCCCCAGAAAGAAGAGGGTGAAGATGGATGCTTCCAGCCAGCGGGGACAGCGGTGACATCGCAGGCTTCATTTTCAGGTAAGTGACACATAATGGGCTACTATGTGATGCATAGTAGCCCATTGTGCTTTACCTTTGCAGGGAAATAAAGAGGAAGTAAAACCCATTAGGGTTTACTTCCTTTTTAAATGTGCTTCTCAAATCCTGCAGTTTTCCTACCTTCAACCTTGTGGATTTCAGTTAATACAGTTGTGCAGTGACTCCCACCACCTTTCACCACTGCGCTCACCTCCAGTTTAGACCTGTTTCCCCCTTCCCCTGCTGGGGTTAATTCCAGGCTTCCCAGCTGTTCAGTCTCCTTCCACTCTCCCCTCTCGTCACTGAGCTGGCTCAGTATAAAAGATACACTCCTATTGTGTAGTATATAAAGGTTTCACATTTATTGCATAATATTCACTTACATTAAAACTTGGGACAGTGTGCTTTAAAAGATAATCCGATGGGGCAGCAGCTCCCGTATGCTCTCATATGTTCCACAAACACAGTACTCTGTCACCCGCCTTCTCCCATGCGTATCGTCACTATCACGCGACTTCCTCAGGGGTGCCCATGAGGAAGGAGATTGAACAGCTGAGGAGCCTAGAATTAACCTCAGCAGGGAAAGGTGATTTTAGATCTGGAAACAGGTCTAAACTGAAGGTGAGCACAGTGGTGAAAAGTGGTGGGAGTCACTTCACAATTGTATTACCTGAAATCCACAAGGGTGAACGGGGGCAGGAGGCGGAGCCTAGCGGAGCAGACATGCATTGTTAGAGCTCCACACCGCTGAGGAGAGAAGAGAAGGACAAAGCGGAGCCTGCAGGCTCAAAAGGTATCCATTTGAACCTTTTTGCCCCAGGGAACAAACTGTGAAAGTTTGGGCAGGAAATATGGTACTGGGAGGAAACCGTGGCAGAAATAAAAATCACCTCACAAAGAGCTCACAGGCACTCACTGCAGCTGAAGCAGCTCCAGTCACCTCACAAGATACAGCATCAGGGCGCTCTCACAGACAGAAAATGTCACAGCAAGACTCTCCATTTGAGTCAGATACAGAACAAATCCTCTCACAAACTTCTCCACAAGCCTCCTCAGTATCCCCAGTAATATTATTACAATTTGAAAAGATGCTTCATAAGGCTTTAAAACAAACCTCAGACCAAATAACAAACAGCCTAACCAAAGAAATAAGAGAGCTGGGAAACCGCACCGCAGCCTTAGAAATAAAAATGGATGCAATTGAAATTACAACCCAAGAAAATATAACAGAATTGGAACAATTAAAAAAAGAGAATTTAATACTTCAAACTAAGCTCGAAGATTACGAAAATAGAGCCAGACGTTCAAACTTGCGCATAAGGGGAATACCTGAAACTGTGACAGACCTGCAATCTACTATTACTGCTCTATTACAAGAACTAAAGCCAGATATCCCTATTGAACGTTTAGAACTGGACAGAGTACACAGAGCCCTCACAGCCAAAAAGAAAGATGGACCCCCACGTGATATAATCACAAAATTTCATTATTACAGAACGAAAGAACAAATACTAATTGCTGCAAGAGAAAAAAAGGAACTTAATTTTCAAGGACACAATTATCAAATTTTTGCTGACCTATCCCAACTTACTATTACTAAAAGACGATCCATGAAACCCCAACTAATGGAACTGCAACGCCACAACATTATGTATCAATGGGGCTTCCCCTTTTCAGTCAGATTTAACTACCAAGGTACAATTTACAGAAGCAGATCAGCAGATGAACTACAACAAACTCTTTTAAAATTAAATCTGACAGAACCCACAAGCAGCAACACTCCCACACGCAGAAGAATGGCATCATCTTCACCTTCAGGCAGCACCCAGAAAATTCCAGAACAAAATGGGATTCATCATTCTCACAAAAGAGGCCGTTATGCCACATCATCCATGGACCAAGAAGATTCAATGGACTGACATCCTAATTCCTGATATCTCCTCATTTATTATACTAAGAGATGGTTCTCTATAAAAAACCTATATTTATAACTGAATGTAACTGCATTCTGATAGTCACACACTGTGTGGGATCATGTTACATTCCAGTTATATTTCTTATTACTTCTGATTCATATAGCCTTAGAATATATAAGTGAAATAAGGAAATTCTTGTTCAGTTATATGTTATCAGGTAATAACAATAGATTTATTACTTTTTAGGACAAATATGTTCAATAATCCAGAAGTAATGGAAGCTTTTTTTTTTTTTTTTTTTTTTTTTTTCTTTTCTTAAAACAAATATATTATTACCTAACTAGTTCCTAGAATTATGTTTTTGTTTATTCTAATCTGAAGCAATACAACCTCAATTTTATGAGTTAACATATCTAAACAGTTGCATATGAATAAAATATGTAATTGTTTACTCTAAAAGGGTTAAAATCCCAAAATAATTCAAACTATCTTCATCTATACCAAAGTTATTCACAGTACCTTTCTAACTGAATTATTTAGCCTAGGGCAAGACTAACCATATACAACCACCCTGGAATAAATAATTTCAACAAAAACTATATTCTGCACTCCAACTAATGAAACATCATTTTGATGTCTTTTGACATAGCACTTCTCTCCTGTAAGCGGAAGATCCGTGTACCCCCATTAACCCTCCTCATTCTCCCAACCATATTATGTGGGAGTGTGACGAAGGCACTTATTCCCCTGAGAGAGATATTTATTCTCTTTCACGGGTAAATTGTGATTACTTGCAAAAAATAATTTATACAATGTATCATCTAATCTCATATGTTTTTTGTTTACTCTTTACTCCAGAATTCACTGGTTTCTTTTCTATCTATTCATCTCTTCAGTCCACACAGGTTGATCTGCGCAGTCAGCTCTGCATAACAAAAAGTAAGTCAAAACTATTTGATCTATTGCCATGGCACCACTGAATATACTTTCCCTGAATGTTCAGGGAATAAATGTCCCTCAAAAAAGGACCAAAGCCTTCCGTACTTTCCATAACAAGAAGGCTCACATAGTATGCCTCCAAGAAACACACTTCACCAAAGATTCTACTCCAAAATATATTTCTCCTTTTTATCAACAAATTTACACGGCTTCTGCCTGTACCAAGCAAAGGGGAACTCTAATTGCATTTCACCGATCCACACCATTCACCTTATTATCAGAAATTAAAGACCCAGAAGGTAGATACCTGATACTCATGGGTTATATAATGGATACAGCAATCACGGTGATTTCCTACTACGCTCCTAACAAACAACCTACACCATTCCTCTCACATATATTACAAGTGATTAATACACACAAAATAGGAACAGTGATAATGTGTGGGGATTCGAACCAGGTCCTCCTCCCATTTCTAGATAAATCACCTTTTACACCATCCAAAATAACCTCTAGATTACCTTTTTCTCAACTTCTTTCCAAATACAATCTGGTAGATTCATGGAGAGAAAGTAACCCAATGAAAAAGAAATTCACTTATTTCTCGCACCCTCATCAAACCTTCACCAGAATAGATCATATTTTTCTAACAATAGGAATGATACCAGAAATTATTGCATCAGATATAATTCCGATTCCGTGGTCTGACCATAATGCAGTATACACTACTATAGCCTCAGCCATACCAAAAGCACATGACCCAACGTGGTACTTACCGGACATAATGCTCAAACACCCACTACATCAGATGGCCATTGAACAAGCTTTAAAGGAATACATATCAATTAATAATACAACAGACATCTCCCCAATAACACTGTGGGAAGCTCATAAGCCTGTCTTGCGTGGTACAATACAAAGACAAATGGCACTATTTAAACGGGAACGCAAAAATCTAGCAAAAAAATTAGAACTCAATTTTAATGCAGCCTACATATCATTTCAAGATAATCCATCTCAGAGTACAAAATCTCATCTGGAAAAATCTAGATTGGAATACGATCTATTTCTCACTGAGTCAGTTGATAAATCCCTCAAACGCTCCAAACACAATTTCTACATGAATACAAACAAACCAGGTACATATTTGGCTCGGGCATTAAATTCAACTAACAAATCTTTCAAACCAATACGTTTGAAATTATCAAAAAATGTTTACACTTGTAATCCAGTTAAAATAGTCCATAAATTTCACTCACATCTCGCAACTTTATACAAGACAAACAATGAATTTAATCCTACAGAGGCTGAATTCTTCTTCTTAAAAATAACCTTACCTGAGTTATCTCAGAATCAAAAAAGCAGTTTGGATGAGCCTATAACTATAGATGAAGTTGCTAACGCCATAAAAGACCTAAAACTTAACAAAAGACCAGGCCCAGACGGCTACTCGGCTTTATACTATAAAACATTCTCAGAAATACTCTCTCCCATTCTCACTGAAACTTTTAACAAACTTCTAGATGGACATTCTTTTCGGCAAGAAACACTAATGGCAATTGTTTGTATGATCCCAAAACCCCTTTCTGATGATACTTCCTGTGTGAATTATCGGCCTATCTCTCTGTTAAACCTCGATAATAAATTATTAGCAAAAATAATAGCAAAACGCCTCAAAAGCTTTATAGGAAAATTAATACATAGAGATCAAGTAGGCTTCATGCCAAATAGACAGGCAGGCGATAATATACGCAGGGCAGTGTTATTGGCACATATTGCTAAAAAACGGAAAATCCCTTTATGTTTTCTATCTCTCGATATTAAGAGGGCATTTGACACAGTATCCTGGCAATATATGCAATATTCATTACAAAAATGGGGTTTTGGACCCCACTTTTTAACATGGATCAAAGCATTATATAATAAACCCAAAGCCTATATAAAATATGCTGGATACAAATCTGAAGCCTTTAATATCGAAAGAGGTACCCGACAGGGTTGCCCATTATCTCCCTTATTATTTGCCCTTATACTCGAACCCATGGCCCAATATATCAGAACAAACCAAACTATAACTGGCATTGAAGTAGGAGGTATTACACACAAATTATGTATATTTGCAGACGATATATTACTTTTTCTATCATCACCACAGGTCTCTGGTCCTAACTTAATACCAGCTCTTGATGGATTTGCAGCCCTATCCGGCCTTATGATTAATCCTAAGAAATGCCTAGTGCTTAATATTTCACTCACAAACATGGAATTGATCCCGGCTAGGGCTGCACTCCCATTCACATGGGCAGAAAAATCAATCCCATATCTTGGAATTCATTTAACAGCCTCTCATTCTGACTTATTCTCAACCAATTATCCTCCTGTATTAAGACAGATCACAAATCTAATAAAACAATGGTCGCAACTTCCTTTATCCTGGATGGGGAAGATTAATGCAATCAAAATGACTATTCTACCCAAATTGCTTTATCTATTCAGAGTCCTCCCTATTCCAATTCCTTCCTATTTTTTGAGAATAGTACAAAAAAGAGCAACTTCGTTTATATGGGGCTCTTCTAAACCACGTATACCTATACACACACTACATCTTCCCAAAAATAAAGGAGGCCTGGGATACCCTAATTTTACTAACTACTACAGAGCGGCACATTTGGCCAGTCTGTCCAAATACCATGCAAAACAGGAAATCCCATTATGGGTATTTATAGAGGCTTCAGAAAATGACCCTCTATTAATATCAAATTTATTATGGCTTGATCCTAAAGACCGCTTTAAAATTCATAATCCCATAACTAAACACTTCTTATCTCTCTGGGATAAACTAAAAACCAAATATCAGTTACAATCTCCACACAATCCTCTCCTTTCTTTTATCAGAAATCCGGCCTTTTATCCGGCATGGATCTACCCAAATTCTTTTAAAGCTTGGACAACATCAGGCATTCAGACACTAAATGACTTCATAGCATCTAAATCATTCCTTTCATTCCCATCGCTTAGAGAAAAATATGATCTGCCAAACTCTGAGATATTTAGATATCTCCAAATCAAAAATTTCTATACACCATTCCTAAAGGGGGATACACCATTATCCCAATTATCCATTTTTGAATCAATCTGTACAAAAGATCCATTTGCTAAAGGTACAATTTCATCACTTTATAATCAATTATATGGAGTACCAAATCTTAATAGACCCTCTTATGTTCAGAGGTGGGAGGAGGACCTGGGACAAACTTTAGAAGACACGGACTGGTCTAACATATGGCTCACATCTAAGTCATCTTCACCCAACATCTTAGCACTGGAGACAAATTATAAAGTCCTAACTCGCTGGTACCTTGTACCCGCTAGAGTGGCAAAATATTCACCTAATACCTCAGCTCTTTGTTTTCGAGGATGCCCAGAAATAGGCACATATTTACACATATGGTGGACGTGCCCAGTAATCCAAACCTTCTGGAAGGAAGTCTTCGTGATTGCATCTAAAATATTTAAAAAAATAATACAACCAGATCCATATTTAACTTTACTTAATCTAAAACCAGAATGGTTAACACTCTCTCAATTCAAACTTATGATCCAACTAATAACGGCTGCAAAACAAACAGTGGCCAAGGCATGGAAATCTCCTACATTGGTACTAGCAGAAACAATTCACAGAATGAATAATACAATGTCTCATGCTAAGATGGTAGCCATCGATCAAAATCAAATTCCAAAATTTGAAAAACTTTGGCATCCTTGGATAAAACAACAGTTCCTGTCAAACTTCAGTGACTCTGTCCTGTTGCCATGGTAACAGATTAAATGACTTACAGAGACACCCATTCTAAGGCTTCAAAGAGAACTAGAAAGAATAATAAACTGACGAGCGGGACAACCTTGTGGACCATACCTCTACCTTTCAACCCTTTTTCTTCTTTCTCTTTCCTTTTCTCCACCTTACGATTAAAGCTCATTATCAGAATTTATTTGACCTATATACACTCTACTTGTAAACAATATGTATAGTAGGTATAAATCATTTAAATACCTACAAAAGTAACTAAGAAAATGATATATATCTTTAATTTAGGTTTACGTGAACCCAATGTTTAATATTTGAAATTTCATGATATTTACCTATATAAACCCTACTGTAAAACAATGAGCTTACTTTATAGATCCTTGTAAACTTACTTTATGTATCTTTATAACATTGTATACTCAATAAACTTCTTTTGACAAGGAAATCCACAAGGGTGAAGGTGGAAAAACTGGGATAATCCGATAACATCATAACTTCCTTTTATATTCTCCTGACCATACATTATATTCTTACATATTTGTGATGTTACTTTGGATATACTTACAATTTTAAATTACACATTTAATATTACCATTAATAACTATATCTATGGTGATTACGTTACCTATTTTACATCAGTTGTTAAATTCTTTTCAACAATTTTCTGCTGCCGACACAATAATAGTTCGACCTTATAGACTTTTACTTTTTACTTCACCATAATTCGATTGTTTTACTGTACTGGTTTTCTGTTAAGTCTATCCAAGTAATTTATATAAAAGGCAGTACAGCGCATAAAATAAACAAAAAAAATGCTAAAATGTAAAATGCAATGAAACTGAAATAAAGTATAAAAAACAGTCCATGTTCTTCATGATATGACAAAGGAATATCAGCATAAAATCGGTAGAACTCCAGTGACTTAGGTGATGATCACAGAAAAAAATGGTGACTGATGTGACAACCTCCACCACCAATAATACAGGCTGCTCACCTCAACAGATGGACCCCTGAGTGAATCAGTCAGGTCTAAAACAGCTGTTCCCACTTGGGATAATGTCAGCAGGATCACACACACTAATATCAGATGAATGCCGATATCTTGCTAGCTCATAGAGTGTTCACACCAGGCACGATGGATACATATAATAAAAGTAAAAGAGATCTAGTGCTCTCTGTATGCTGAACATGAGGTTTATTAAAGGAATAACATGTGCACTTACAAAGAACACACTGTACCCCAGTGCGAGGGATGGATAGCTAAAAATGAGTGTCCACAGAGAGTGACGTCACGATCAAGGTCACATGGTTTTCGTACGCGTGCCCAAGGGGGCAGGACTTCATCAGCGGCGACGGCATGATGCAAGACACCCGCTAGATATACACAACAGCTGACCATTCCAACCAATGGATGTGGATGTGTGCCGATCACCATGGCAACCAGGGAAGCAACAGAGAATGGTAACAGCTAACAGAAAAAAATACTGGGAATGCCAAAATAGCAATCAATAAAGAAGCAAGCCGATATTGACATAAGTGTGGAATTTATTAAGATTTTGAGTGGGAGCAAATTTTAATCCCCTATCAAGGACTTTCATCTCACTGGTACTCAAAGAACAACTACTCAAATTATAAATTTCAGCACCTATTGGGGTTTTTGTCTTTTGAATTCTCCTACCCCCTCTCCTTCCTCTCTCTCTTTTCCAGGGTTGGCCTTTTGATTGCGGGGATGGTTGAGACTGATGTCTCCACCAATTCGCTGGATTCGGCTGGTACATCGGTACACCCCTCCCCGGGCCACTCTGAGCCCCTGAAAAATCCCCTCCCTCTCTTGTGCCATTATATTGTAATGGGGCAAATCTATTAGAGATAGGCAACTGGCCTCCTCATGAGTATTGGGATGTCTCCCTTCTGTAGTTATTTTTATGATAAGGATTAGAATCCTGTCTATGGTTTTCCCATCCATGGGGTGATTCATAATCCTGCTGGTAATAGGAATTATTCCTAACAGGAGTCTGAGGAGGACCATTCCTCCTTCCTCTACCCCTTTTACCTCTGTTGTTCCCTCTAAACACCTGACCTACCCTAGATGTAGAGGGAGTTGGTGGGGGATAGTCATAGCTATGTGTAGGACCTCCAGACCCCTTCATGTCAGACTTGGAGAGCATGTAAACAACATCAAAGAAGGATTAAAATCGCATAATGTCTCCAAACATTTTAAATTGGTGCATGGCCAAAACCCTAGAGGTCTTAAATTTTTGGGGCATCGAAAAGGTTATAAAGCATTGGAGAGGGGGTAATTTTCTACGCCAGCTTAGTCGTAGGGAATCCCATTGGATTCATGAGACAAAGGATCTTGTGCCGGGAGGCCGGAACGTAGAATTCGATATCAGTTGTTTTATTTCTGATCGGTAGATATGTTTTTTCTGTTTTTATATCCTCTTTGTTATATCTTCTCTTTTATGATTGTTATTTGATATGTCATGTTGGGTGTATCCACGAGATTAAGCATTTTTACGCGGGGATGACATAAATATTTCTCTTTTTACACTTCGTTTTTTATGCTGAAGTAAAGCCTTAGATAAAATAATGGCCGTGTTTAATCTAATTTAATACGCGCTGTATCGGCTTGCTTCTTTGATTGCTATTTTGGCATTTCCAGTATTTTTTTTCTATTAGCTGTTACCGTTCTCTGTTGCTTCCCGGGTTGTCATGGTGATCGGCACACATCCACATCCATTGGTTGGAATGGTCAGCTGTTGTGTATATCTAGTGGGTGGCTTGCGTCATGACGTCGCCGCTGATGAAGTCCCGCCCCCTTGGGACGTAACGTGTATGAAAACCACGTGACCTTGATCGTGACGTCACCCGTGTCTTGCATGCTGATCTCCGTGGACACTCATTTTTAGCTATCCATCCCTCGCACTGGGGTACAGTGCGTTCTTTGTAAGTGCACATTTTATTCCTTTAATAAACCTATGTTCAGCATACAGAGAGCACTAGATCTCTTTTACTTTTATTATATGTATCCATCGTGCTTAGTGTGAAAACTCTATGAGCTAGCAAGATATCGGCATTCATCGGATATTAGTGTGTGTGATCCTGCTGACATTATCCCAAGTGGGACCAGCTATTTTAGACCTGACTGATTCACTCAGGGGTCCATCTGTTGAGGTGAGCGGCCAGTATTGCTGGCGGTGGAGGTTGTCACATCAGTCACCAATTTTTTCTGTGATCATCACCTAAGTCACTGGAGTTCAGTTTCATTGCATTTTACATTTTAGCATTTTTTTCTCTTAGTCATCTTCCAGGACGGCACACCTGAGAGATGAGAGGCTCCTCCCTACAGGAAACACAATCAATCGACAGCTGTTTTAAGTCCCCACCCTTCCCCTGGATCCTCAGTTTTTGATTGTGTTTCTCCCTACACAGTGAAACCGTTTGTTTTTTTTCCAAATGACCCGAAGCCTGGGGCTGGTGGTCTCCCCCTGGGAGCCGGACCAAATGCCTGGGCAGGCCTACGGCCACATCACCCTGAAAGCGAAAGAGGGCGCCGCCTGCCCGATCTCGTCTGATCTTGGAGGCTAAGCAGGGTTGGGCCTGGTTAGTACCTGATGGGCCTGTGGGTCTGGCCAGATATATTTATCCTTCCTGGGGGGTTCCCCTATCCTTTTCTCAGGGGGGGCAGCAGAAACTGGAAGAGCCCCCCTGAGAGTTGAAGGCCCCTGGGTACAGTGGCGTTCCCAGAACTTCAGGGGCCTTTTTCCTGTCTCCCCCCCCTTACCTGTCCGGGCGTCCGTTCAGACAGGGGTGCTGGCCGTCGGTTCTTTCCAGGGCCCCCGACTCCTGGGCCCCTGGTAGCTCGCGTGGGCTGCTGGGGAGGGCGCCGCCTGAACGACCCGCGTTCTTACCCAGAAGGGAAGGCTGAGAGTCAGCAGGAGCAGGCGCCCACATCCTCCTTTTGAGGAGGCACCAGTTCACTACGGTGGATGTCTGCCTAAACCACCTCAGAATGGAATGAGGTACGTACAGCATTGCCCCCCCCCCAGGTGTATATACTGACTGGCAGGACACAGCCTAACCTTGCAGCTCCCTACGGGGATAGCAGTTGGGGGGGCACTTTGGTGGCTATCCTCCTTGCGTGTGGACCATAAGGATGGAAAAGCAAGCACGATGGCTGAGGCAAAGGGGGAAGACGACAACGGTGAGTACTTTCCTTTACCTTGGGAATTTAGCTGCAAAATCCCCAATCCCAGCTAGATGGTTTCTGGGCATTTGAGATAATCTCCCCTGGGGTCTGGATTCAAATAGCCCAGAAGCTTCTGCTAAAAACACCAGCTACAGCTCCCTCTTACATCAGAGATGCTGTATGGTGGACGAGTGGTGCACAGGAGCGAGTGTGCCTAAACCACCTCAGATGGGAAAGAGGTAGGTAAGGCATTTCTTCCCCTTCCCCCTGTATTTACTGAGTGGTGCAGTGCAGGACCTGGGGTCTGCATAACAAAATAGCCCAGAAGCTACTGCTAAAACCACCAGCCACAGCTCCCTCTTAGAGCAGAGACACTGTGGTTATCACAACAGTAGGTTGCCAGCCTCTCCCTACATGTCCGGTTGTGGGACATTAGTAGGGATGAATAGAGCGAAGGGGGGGATTGGTAGATACAAAGAGTTTCTTACAGGCCAGGTATACCACTGAACAATTTATTGATTGTGCAATGGTTGAAGGATTCAGGAGTAAGCTCCCCTGGTCAGCAGGTGAACTAGGTTATATGGCCCTATTAGCCCAGCTGCTAGGAATCTGAAGTCATAAGCTCCAACCTCCCACTCCACCTTTACATTGTGGTTATATTATAGTGCAGAAGGTAAGAAAAACCTTTTTGTTGGTTTGGGCTACAGTCAACTCAGTGACAGATCTAAAGGCGATTTACCATAAATCGCTTCCTATATCCTTTAATTAAGGATTTTCTGTGCAAACATATGCAAGAGCTAGATAGGTACATGATTGCTTGTTTAAGGCCTGCAGGTGGCTATTTTCCTCCAGGCTAAATTGGTGACCACCTTTTCTAGAGGCTGTCCTAAATTGGTCTCTAGGGCTGGGCTCATTGAGACTTTAGTTTCTGATCAGCCCCACCTGTGTGTGAGCTGGCCAGCGTTTGCTCAGTCTACGGAGGTAAGGTAGGACAACAGCTACTATAGTAAGGTGTCTAACCATTTTAGGATTTGTTCCTTCACTGGGGGTGAAGTGTTAGTATCTACAGCCCAGGCTATGCCTAGGGATCAAATTGCTTTGTTTGGTTATTTCATAAAGGGATACACCATGACTCCTTGGCTGCTCACCAGTAGACCTCAGTAGTGAAGGTCTGTCCTTGCTGGGAGGTTTTGTGGCACAGCAGAAATACACATTGAGATTTGTGACATTTCTGCTCATAAGGGGTATATTGCTGTACATCAGAAATGCACTGCACTGAAGCTTGTTTGTTGTGTTTTATATCCTAAAGGTACTACCTTATTTGGCTACAGATCAGAAAAATACAACAGGGAAGGTGGTCTGTACTTTCTGGTCTTGTGGCGCATGGCGGAAATGCACATCATTGAGTCTTGTGACATCTCTGCTCATATTTGTTATATTGCTGCACATCAGACATACTCAAAATTGAGTTCTGTCTGGGTTTTTTTGTGTCCTGTATTACTGCCTTATTGGTTGCTTATTAGAAATGCAGTAGTGAAGATTGATGGTCCTGAATTGTTGGGAAATACAAATTGAACCTGTGCCAGGGGTACTACTGGTACTGCCTTTGGTAATCGGTGCAGCCCAGCAAAGTGGTGTCGTGCTGACAGTGCTATTAACGGCAAAGGCTGCCAATTTTAGGCATGCAATTTGACATGTTGAGTCGCATGCCAAATCACTTCAATATGGATGTGCTATCTCTATTCAGATTGTTATATTGTTGCACATCAGATATAAACAAGATTGAAGGTTGTCTGTCCTTTTATGTCTTACATAGACTGCCTTATTGGCTGCATATCAGAAGGGACACTGCAGTGAGGTTGCTTGTCCTTTTCTGATTTGTTTTTGCTGCCTCAGCAGGGAGACACATTGAGGGTGGTGGCGTCTCTGCTCAGTATTGGTATATTACTATACATCAGACATACACAAAGATTGAAGATTGTTTGTGTCCTGTATGTTCTATATTTACAGCCTTATCGGCTGCATATCAGAAAGGCACAGCAGTGAGGGGTGTCTTTTCTGTTTCTCATTGTTCTACCTTGCTGCTTCTTAAGGATACACAGCAAGGGGTTGTTGGCTGCACGCCTCCAGGGAGATACAGCATTGGGGACCCCTCGCTTGTTCAACCTGAAAATTGCAAGTTCCCTGCAACCTGTGTAATCTTGAGGTCTGTGGATCCAAAAAGCAGGATCTGCTTGGTGGCGCTGTGACCTGGAGTTGCACAGACATGAATGGTACCCATTGGAAGCCATAGTGTATGACTTTTCTCTTGCGTTTTTGCGGTTGCAAGTTGGGTCGCACAGGTGTGGGAGCCCTAAGTTTATCTGTCCCTTCTGGTTGAGGTTTTGCTACACAACAAGAATAGACATCATGGAGTTATTGCCTTACTTTGCAATACACCAGAAAGATCGCAGCTAGGAAGGCTGTCTGTTTTTGTGTTGCTGCACAGCAGAAATACTCAACATTGAAGCTTGTTGGTGCTTTCTGTTTCAGATTCCCTTACCTTACTGAACTTCAGAAAAACACAATGCTGCAGGTTGCTTGGGTCCTTTCTGTGTTGGTTCTATGTGACTGCACTACAGAACTGCATAACAGAAAAGATATTGTCTTGTGTGCCATATTGATCTTATAACTGTATTTGGTGGTTCGTCGGAAATACGCAACATAGAAGTTTGTGTCTTTCTGTCTTATATTTATGGCCCTGTTTTGCTGTACATCAGTAAAACTCCACCGTAAAGAGGGTTCCCGTCCTTTATGTATTTATATCAGTTATGGCCTAGCTAGCTGCACTTCAGAAACACGCAGCATTTAGGGTCGGTTCACACTGAGGCAGCGCGACTTACAGCGCGACTGCCTCAGGCGACCCAGGACATGACTCAGCGGCGACTTGCGAAACGACTTCTGTATAGAAGTCAATGCAAGTCGCCCCCAAAGTTGTTCAGGAACCTTTTTCTAAGTCGGAGCGACTTGCGACACCTTTGACAATTTTTGGGGACCAGTGACATTATTACGGTGATCAGTGCTAAATAAATTGCACTGTCACTGTACTAATGGCACTGGCAGGGAAAGTAGGTTTACACCAGGGGCGATCAAAGGGTTAAGTGTGTCCCTAGGGGGTGCTTTCTAACTGTGGGGGATGTGCTTTGACTGGGGGAAAACAGAGATCTGTGTTTCTGCTTAGAAACACAAGATCTCCATTTTCCCCTCTGGCAGAACAGCGATCTGCTTTGTGTACATAGGCAGACCACTGTTCTGCCTCTCCTCAGAATGATCGGCGGGTCCCGGCTGACATTGCATCCGCTGATTGGCTCCTGCTGTGTCCAATCACAGCGCGCACGCCCTGGAGCTGAAGAAAAAAAATCACGTACAGGTGTGTGATTTTGCGCTTAAGGGCCACTCTGCTGCAGTATATGTACGTGGGATGGTTCTTAAGCTGTTAAAGTAATTGTAAAGGCTTGTTTTTTATTTTTTTTAAACAAACATATACTTACCTTCACTGTGCAACACGTTTTGCAGAGTGGCCCCGATCGTCCATTTCTGGGGTCCCCCGGTGGCTCTCGCGGCTCCTCCCTGCATCAGATAACCCCCTAGGAGAAGTGCTCTCCCTGAGGGTTACCTTGCGGGCGCGCTCCCGAGTCCAGCATTTGCATCCATAGACACGAATGCTGGACTCCCACCCCCCCCCCCCGGTGCCTGCGTCATTGGATTTGATTGACAGCAGGGGAAACCAATGGCTGCGCTGCTATCAATCTATCCAATTAAGACCTGGGACAATGTGTCCCTGCCAAGGGAAATACGGGGCTCAGGTAAGTAAAGGGGGCTGGTCACTGCCAAGTTTTTTTTTTTTTTTTCTTAATGCATAGGATGCATTAAGGTGAAAAAAAACGAGGGTTTACAACCCCTTTAACATAGGTTGCCATGAAAAATAAAAATTGAATTGCCAGTGTGCATTCAAAATTAGACATTAAAGACCTTAATTAAATATAAGAAAAGACAAAGGGAGAGAGAAAAAAAAAGGGAAAAATCGACAACAAGATGTCTAGTGGTATGTGAAGAAATATGGGTTTCTAGGTTAAGTGGAGTAATTCTAGAATAATAAGATTGCACCATAAATCTTGGAAATTAGAATATTGGTTGTGTAATTGTGCCGACAGTTCTTTCGTTCTCATGAGCTTATTTAATTCAGTTACCCATTCTGTTAATGAAGGAGGGCGCTAGAATTTACAAACTCTCTGAATTATTACCCTGGCAGCCACTAAAAGAAACATAAAACCCTTCTGAACTTTTGAAACAAATTCTGGGAACATAGATAATAGTGCTATTTGGAGAGTTTGGGGCACTGTCATTGAGGCAAAAACACTGTATATTTTAAAAACATTTTCCCAAAATGGGCGCAAGGTGGGGCAACTCCATCATATGTTTTGCATGTTGCCTACATGAGATAGACATTGTTAAAACAGACAAAATCCTGCGCTTATCCACCAAAAGCAAATGAACTGTGAAATAATATAACCTCACAAAAAAAAAACAATGAATGCAAAATGGAAAAGTACAACCAAGTTTTTATATAAAAGTGACCAGGTGCACATCCCAAACAAATCATGATATAAACTTTAGATAATATCACAATTTTCAAAAGAATACATAAGTGTAAAAACAAAAAAATACTGTATGTCATCCAAAACAAAATAAAAACAGTCCATTTAAATGAAAAAAAAATGGTCCCAGTGATTGTGCAGAAAGACAGCTCCAGCAAACAAAGGGAGGTTGCTCATGCAAAACCTTCACCAAACTCACGCCTCTTACCAGAGACTTTGGATCTCAGATTATAGAGCTCAAACCTGCTTTTTGTTTCCATGCATCCCTGTGTGTCTCAGAAGCAGTGGCGGCTGGTGCTCAATATTTTGGGGTGGAGGGGGCGGCAAACAAACCTGGCCCTCTCACTCGCACTACCACCCCCTCCCCACGATAGATCGGGAAGGCGGCGATCCACTCGCACTACCCCCCGGCACTCGTTTGACAAGGCACCGATCCACTTGCACTACCCACCCCTCCCCTGGATTGTGAAGTCGTCGATCCATGGCCTTACCTTATGCTGCGGTAAAGGTGTGGGGAGGGGGACGAGGTGGTGGTGTTGGTGCACTGCTGAATCCAGGTTAGGGCTCCTGAAAGAGACTGTTGCTGCCTTGGCCGCTGCTTCTTCTCCAGGCCTAGCAGCAAGCGGGTCTTGAGACCTGATTGGCCGGGAGTCCTAAGACTCCATGGCCAGTCAGGTCTTAGGACCCACTTCCTTATTGGCCAGGAGGAGACGCAGGAAGATATTAGTGAATATTAATTTGCTAATGTCATTTTTTTTTAAAGATATTTTTGTTGAAATTTTCACAACACACAAAGAAACAGAAAAAAACAACAACTTCGGTTATTCACTGCATCCGAATATTACAACCTGCATTAAAACAGACATTAAACAGTGTTCAAGTCAGATGTCTCTTGTCATTATTAAACATAGGAATAAGTAATACATTTCCCCCAACATGAAGTCACCTGAAGAATGTACCTGACACAGGTTCAACGTATCAATAATGCACATTATCTAGCACTTGGTCCGCTTGATGTGAGGGTGAGGGAGCTGGCCAGCCACCTGCCCCATATCTTTTGAAATGTTTTGGATCTTTTCCGAACCTCATATGTAAGTTTATACAGTGGTATTGAGTCATTAACCAATGATATCCAGAGAGACCTTAAAGGTTTCTGCCAGCCCTTCCAGGTCAAAAATGTAGCCTTCCTAGCATAGAAATGGAGGATGCGAAAGAGTCTCTTTGCATGGTTAGAGATTTGGAGATCCCCAGATTTTCCAAGAAGGCAGTTCTTAGGGTGAAGAACATTTGGGAGGCCCAGTGCCTGCGAAATAAAGGACCCTACCTCTTCCCAGAGGGCCTGAACTATTGGACAGGTCCAAAAACAATGTAGAAAATCTGCCTCTTGGCCACACCCTCTAAAACAGTCAGCTATGTGGGCTAGGCCCATCCTGCATAGTCTAGAGAGGGTTAAGTGAGATAAGTGAAAGATCTTTATGTTGATTATACGGTCTTTGGAAGATATTACCGAAGTTTTATACGTGTCACTGAATTCTGACCAGTCCTCGTCCGTAAGTGTAGGGTCCATAGATGCCCATCTTGCCTGTGACATCCTAAATCTAGGGTTACAATCAGTCAGAAGAGCAGCATAGTATCTAGATATAAGCTTAGTGGAGTCGGGGTCTTGCAGTAATTTCTCTAGCTGTGGTACAACAGTGGGGTCAGCTAGGGAGCCAAACTGGGCACGAATAGCGTGTCGGCGTTGGTAGTAAAAGAACATGTATGAGCATGGTAGGTCAAAGTCTATGTTGGAGACAATTTTTTAAACAAGGAGAGCGAGGTGTTCAGTATAGATGTGCCTGGTTAGGTCGGGGTTCGACCCCGGCACACAATATTGTGGAGGGTCTCCATTGAAGAAGCTATGGCACCTTTTGTGGATGTTCAAGCGTTCTCTTCAGTTGGGTGTAGCCAGTCGTGGATGTGGACTAGTTGGGAGGCCAAATAGTACAGGTAAAAGTTTGGAAATGCTAAGCCCACCAGTTGCGCTGGCAACCGCAAAGTCTCTAGAGCCACCCTGGGGGACCTGCCATTCCACAGAAACGTTGTGCACATCGCATCTATCCTTTTAAAGATGGATCTAGGCACCCTACACGGTGCATTGGATAGGACATACAGCAGTTTAGGTAGATCATTTTAAGGGTATTAACCCATGAGATCCAGGGGCAGGTCCATCCACCATTTAGTCTGCTCTAGGAGCTGGGTCAGCAGGGGATTCAGGTTATTGTCAATATCAGAGGATAAAGGGAGCTGCACTATGACCCTTAGATATCTAAAAGAAGACACTACCTGTAGTTTGGACTGATGGTAAATCTGTGAGGTTGCATTAGTAACTAGAGGAAACAAATTAGATTTTTCCCAGTTTACTCAGAACCCTGAATAGTCACCAAAGACCTCTACCTCTGTTAACAGTGTCTTCAACGAGTCCTGAGTATCGGCTAGATACACTAAGGTGTCATCTGCGTACAGAGATATCTGCTTCTAAATAGTAGCGATAGGGAGTCCTCTAATATGGGGGGAGCAGCGAATACGTATAGCCAGTGGTTCCATGACCAGGGCAAATAGGAGGGGCGACAACGGACAGGTGATGGAAAAGGTGTCTGTAATGTGAGAATTTACCTGTATACATGCCTGTGGGGAAGTGTAGAGGATCCTGATCCAAGCAATGAAGCGAGGGCCAAAGCCATTGCGCTGCAGAACTTGAAAAAGGTACGGCCATTCCACACTATCAAAGGCCTTACAGGTGTCCAGGGGCACAATGGCCTGGGTAGGTGTGCATTCGTGTGGGTATTGAAGATTGTGGAACAATCTACGAATGTTCATTCTCGTAGATCTGCCTGGTATAAAGCCTCCCTGATCACTCCTGACCAACTGCGCAACCATGGCATTCAGACGATTGGCCAAGACTTTTGCAAGAATTTTGACATCCACATTTATAAGATAAATAGGACGATACAAGTCACATTTAAGAGGATCTTTTCGCGGTTTCAGTAACAGGACTATCGGGGCTTCCCGCATAGTGGGAGGGAGAATCCCACAGTTAGAGCGGAATTATAAGTCCATAAAAGGAATGGGCAAAGGAGATGTTTAAACTGGGAGTACAATTTAGCAGGGAAGCCATCCAGGCCAGGGGTCTTAAGTGCCGGTAGTTGCGAGATAGCCGTTGTGATCTCCTCAACAGAGAGGGGTGCCTCCAGTTCTCCACTCTCAGCCGAGAGAGAGGGAAGGGATATTTGGGCCAAATAATCAGTCAGCTGGGCATCTGTGTAGTCTGCCCTGGAAGAGTATAAATTTTTGTAAAAGTCCAGGAATGTCATGTTATGTAGTCATAATGCGCGGGATAGATATGGGGGAGTATTCTGGTCTTGTCAAATAAGCTAACAAACTGCCTGCTTTGTTACCGTGTTCGAAGGACTTTTGTGTAACATGCAACATACGCTTCTGTGTGAGGTCCAATAAGCGGAGCTTGTAACCAAGTCTCTCTGATGGTCAGACTAGGGTCGGAGGCATATGCACGCTTTGCCGCCGTCATAGTTGTTCTCAATTCCACCGTATGTTGCTGGGTGTTTTTACGTAAAACACCCGTTATTGACACAAGTGCTCGTAACGTGGTCTTAAAGGCCCCCCATTCTGTAAGCGGGTCTACTGTGCCTGAGTTCTCTTTCCAATAGTTGGTTATACCCATCCCACACTCTCCCTGCACATCTCATCCTCCAGCTAGTATGAGTTCAAGCTCCACATTCTTGGACCCGAACCTGGAAGAAGGAGGAGGTCCATGCCTAAAGGGGCATGATCAGACACGCCTCGGGGCAGGTATGACATAGTAGAGACCACCGGTAGAACATCCCTGGTTCCAAACGCTAAGTCTATACGAGACATGGTATGGAAAAAATCTGAATGACAAGAGTATTGACGCTCATCTGGATTTTTCCATCTCCACAGCTCAGTGAGGCCATGAACCTGGGCCCAGTCAGTAAAGGAGGTATAGGATCTGCCCCCTCCCCCCATGCGATACATAGCCGGATCCATGACAGCATTAAAGTCACCCACATAAAGCAGCGGGCCTGGGGGCCTAGACCATAGCATGAGAGATAATTTTGTCAACACATCAGCAGAGAAGGGGGGTATATATACATTTACCAAGGTAAACGTTATAGAGGCGATCTGCAGAATAAAAATGACATACCTGCCTTCGGGGTCTGTTTTGATTTGTACAACCTCCGCATGTAGAGATTTTAGCAAGTAAGACAGATACCCCCCTAGAGTAGGCTGTATGAGTGGCATGGTACGACTTGGCCAACCACGGCCGGTTAAGTGACCTTGTTTTAGAGTCAACCATGTGAGTTTCTTGGAGGCAGAGGATATGGGGGCAGTGTTTTTTCAAAACTGAGAATACCAGGAAGCACTTCTGAGGAGAGTTCAGCCCCCTGGTGTTCCATGAAATTATTTTCATTTTGTTAGCCATAACACTGGGAACAGTATACAGTGGACATCCTGCGGGCTAGTGGCATAGCACAGCCTGGCTTGCCTCCCAGGATGTGCACTAGCAAAATATATAACATCAGGTAATATGCATTATTCTGAACAAACGAAACAGAGATACATATGAACAACCAAAGTACAAAAAAAACAACCTTTGTCTCAAAAACTGGAGAAAAAGAATCAAAAAGGAAAGTATCCCAAAAAAGAGAAAAAAATATAGAAGGTCCAGAAAAAACCCCATGTCTCCCAACCCTGCTCGTCCAACCCCAACATAGCGAGCCTTGGATCCCTGAATTGAAAAACAAAGACCCCCTCTTTAAACTGAGGGAGAGCTGTCCCATGGTCTCGCCACCAACTGGTACGAGGGTGTTGTGGACTCTAGAGTAACTCCCGAACAGTAATACAAGAGGGAGAAGTAACACAATTCAATGGTAGATCAAATAAATTGTAGAATAAACAACCGGCAAAAATTATAGAGGGTGCAGGCCTGGTAATAGGGAGGAAGTCCAATCTGCAAGGATTAAAGATGGCAGGATATCAGTTCGCAGGACTACTGTAGGGAAGTGTAGCGTACCTTCATGGGAAACTGGAACAGTCAGCATGGACAAGGTGGATGAACTCCCTGGTAGGGAAGGAAGGGTAACCCCTTAACCGACTTAAGGCAATCATAGATGAGAATGCAGGGAGTTAAAATCTCAGACATCAGACAACTCTGCGCCTTGGTGGAACTCCGTATCGATCATTGAGCCACGCCATGGCCTCTTTGGGGTTAGTGTAGAAATGAGCTTTAGTATCATGAATGACGCGCAGCTTGGCGGGAAAAAGCAATGGAGTAAGGAACCTTGTGTACGTAGTCGGGCCTCCACTGCCACAAAGGAGGTGCGCTGTCGCTGGACATTTGCTGAGAAATCGGGGTACACTGAAATGGTATTGCCATTGTATTTCAAGGGGCCTTTCTCCCTGGCAAGACATAGAATAGCAACTTTGTCTTGGAAGTTGAGGATCCGTGCAATAATGGAATGTGGGGGTGCTCCGGGGGGGGAGGACGCGGAGGAGTGCGATGTGCATGCTCAATCACATGGGAAAAGAATGGTGCGTCAGTCCCAAAAATGTCCCTCAGCCAATTATAGAGGAGATTTTCTGGGTGGGAGCCCTCCACCCGTTCAGGGAATCCAACGAATCGCAGGTTGTTCCTGCGCGAACGATTTTCCAAAACGTCGATTTTGGCATGGAGGGCCGCCATTTCCCTTGTATGGTGCCTCACTGCAGCAGATAGGGGGTGAACAACATCTTCAAGGGAGCTGATACATTCCTCAGTGGCCCCTGTTCTGTCCCTTAGGTTTTGCACATCTTGCTTTCAGAGAAAAAAGTCCATGCGGACTGATGCAATCTGAGCAGTGAGGGATACCTTGCAATCCTGGATAGCAAACATGATGGATAAAGTAGGTTCAATGGAAGGGGAGCCTGGACTGGCGCTACACTCACTGTCCTCGGGAGGAGTCCTGAGACTATAGTGGGTCAGGCTGTATATCTTAGAGAGTGGGGGCTGAGTCACTCACCATAGCTGCTTGTTGTGTGTGTGGATGGCTGCAGCAGTGTGTCATGCTTCTCTGCCTGTGTCCCGGTACCATCTTGCCAGCGATATCGGGCTAGCTGTTCTGCTGCCTTCGCTGTCGCGGGTGGCCCGTATTTCACCATGGATACCAGCCTGGATGGTTCCCACAGCTCTGGGGATTAATTAGGAGCCGGTCTTGAAAAAACTGTCTCTGGATGCCTGGCGGATGCCGTTTGGGAGCTCGAGCTGTTGCTTCACACGTCTGCTCGCTCTACCATCCGGCGCTAATGTCATTTTATTAATGAGATGGACATCGCCAACATTGGTCTGATGAATTTGGAAATATTTTGTGTAGTATCCAGGGACAGCGATACCATCTCGTGATGACTTTGTAGTTTCGTTCCTGTATTTTACTCGCAACAGAAGATTTATACAGGATTTACAAACTTCTTCCTCTGAAAAGATGACTCCTAGCTCCCTTTCCCATTCCACAAAGTAAGAAGGTTTATCAGAAAAAAATCTCGGTTGGGAATAGATTATAAAGAAAGGAAACCGTATGTCTATGGGGTTCAGGTTGTATACAGTACATAAAGATTAAAAAACAGTAAGAGGACGATATAAATCGCCTCTGGTTTTTAATGAATTATAGAAGTTATGAAGTTGCAAATACAATAGCCACCTACTTGAGTGACAGGGCAGAAACTCATTAAATTGTGTCAAAGGTTTCAGACCAGTTGGATCAATAACATCAGTCATCATAAAATGAATTTTAGAAGTAGCAAAAGAGGAAGGAAGCTTTGATCGCAACCCTAGGGGGGAATTCGGGGTTACCTATGAGTGGCGTTAATGGGCTCATATATGAAGTTAGAAAAGGAATATTGAGCAAGCGGTCCCAGATTTTAAGGGCTGCTAAAATGCAAGACTCCTAATTTATTTGTTTTTTCTTTTGTTTTCTTTATTTTTTCTTATAATAATTTTCTTTTCTCAATTTTTTACATCTTTCTTTTCTCCCCCTCTTTTCCTCACCTTGACCTTATTTATAGGGCTCATTAATATCTATATTATCCCCCCATTTCCTTATGTCATTTAAAAATCCTACTCATAACATTCAGGGTTTGAACTCTCCTTCTAAAAGACGTAAGGCCTTTTTTGAAAACCCGGTCTATAGACATTGCCTGTCTCCAAGAAACTTTTCCTCTCAATCTGCTCCAAGATACTTTCATCCCTCCTACCTCTCTACCTTTTTGGCATCTGCTCCCACTAAACAGAGAGAAGTATTGATTAGTGTTTATTAACGCAACAATTTTGATCGCAAAATACGAATTTGAGACTCACATGGTCGCTATCTGCTTCTATAAGGTTTAGCACAGGGATCAGAAATTACTTTAGTTTATTATGCCCCTAACAAAAATCAAATTCCCTTCTTTAACACATATTTTGGATTTGAGCTCTACTCAATCTTAGGACACTTTGTTTATTTGTGGAGACTCCAACTTAGTAACTGATCCCTTATTAGATTGTGCTAAATATAATATCCACTTTCTTAACCCTAACCCCATTCGCTTTCAAGAACTCTTCTCCAATGCTCGCTATGTTGATGCTTGGCGTTCATTAAACCCTACTCTTAGAGATTATACATATTTTTCTAGTTCTCATAATCTACACACGCATAGATCACGTCTGGATTCCTCACTCTCTTCTGTTTCTTCTGTATCTAAAGCTAAAATTTTATCCCTAACATGGTCCAACCATAATCCTACAATTATTTATTGTCATTATCTTCGAAAATACCCTTGCGCCCCCTCCTGGTCATTAACTGATTCTCTTGTATCTATCCCTACTGTTTTGGATCAACTTAAATCTATTTCTTCTGAATATTTTTCCCTTAACAAAGACTCTATCTCTTCACCACTTATTCTTTGGAAAGCATACAAATTTGTATTAAGGAGACACATTATACAAATTTCCTCTACCTGGAAAAAATTGAGAGAACACCGCAAAATTGACTTATAAAAATATATATAAAAAAAAAAATTCTTCCTCAGTTTAGGCCAATATGTATTCTTCTACATATTTTTGGTAAAATAAAATTGCAATAAGCGTACATTGATTGGTTTGCGCATCTACAAAATAGGGGATAGATTTATGGCATTTTTATTATTATTATACCGCAAAATTGACTTATAAAAATATATATAAAAAAAAAAATTCTTCCTCAGTTTAGGCCAATATGTATTCTTCTACATATTTTTGGTAAAATAAAATTGCAATAAGCGTACATTGATTGGTTTGCGCATCTACAAAATAGGGGATAGATTTATGGCATTTTTATTATTATTATTTTTTATTAATAATGGCGGCGATCTGCGATTTTTATCGTGACTGCGACATTGTGGCGGAACAGATCGGACACTTTTGACACTATTTTGTGACCATTGACATTTATACAGAGATCAGTGCTATAAAAATGCGCTGATTACTGCGTAAATGTCACTGGCAGGGAAGGGGTTAAACACTAGGGGGCGATCAAGGGGTTAAGTGTGTTCTAACTGTAGGGGGGATGGGCTCACTAGGGCTCATGACAGAGATCACTGCTCCCAATCACAGGGAGCTGTAGATCCGTCATGTTGCTAGACAGAACAGGGAAATGCCTTGTTTACATAGGCATCTCCCCGTTCTGCCTCTCCGTGTCATGATCGCCTGTCACCGGCAGAAATCAAGTCCGCGGGACTCATGGGCGCGCTGCCAGCGGCGCGCACACGCCCGCTAGCCGCCGATGGTGCAGCGATGCACGGGTACGTTGTTTTGCGCACCCGTGCCACTTTGCCGACGTATATCGGCGTGTGCCGGTCGGCAAGTGGTTAAATAAGGACATCAAAATTTTTGCCAAAAAATTAGCTAATAGAATCAATACCTACTTAAGCGTACTGTATCCACAAGGACCAAGTAGGTTTTGTACCAAAAAGACAAGCCAGTGACAACGTTCATAGAGTTCTACAATTTACAAAAACTAGATCTCTTGCCTCAACATATGTAAAGCATTTGACTCCTTATCCTGGCCATATTTATTTTTTGTACTTCATAACTGGTGATTTGGAGATAACTTTCTAACTTGGATAAATGTCCTATATGCTAATCCCATTGCTTCAATCAAATACGCTGGCTTTTCATCTATACCCTTTTCTTTTCTTTGAGTCACTAGGCAGGGTTGCCCTTTATCTCCTATCCTCTTTTTATTAGCCTTAGAACCTCTAGCAAAAGTGATCAGAAATATTTTATCTATCAAAGGATTGAAAACGCCAATGTTCATCACAAAATTCTTCTCTTTGCTGATGACATTCTTCCTCACTTCTCTGTACCAAATCTTTTTCATCTACTTAACAAATTTGCTCTTATTTCAGGCCCCTCTCAATGAAAAAAAATTGAAAGCCCTAAATATCTCTCTCAACTCTGAATACCTGTCTACAAAAATTAAAATTTTTCATGGCCCTCTACCATATATCTTCTTCTTTAGATTCTATCTACTCTGACAATTACCTACCTCTATCTAAAGATTTATCTAAACCGGGGGTCGTCAAGCCATCGACTGCGCACACGGGGACAGGTGGATCGTGAGTGTGGCTCTGCCTCCCCCCAGCCTCTGCCACTCTCCTGTTATCTGGAGAGTTGGAGGCGGGAGCTGAATGAAGGGCGAGGGGCCAGAGCTGCTCAGTAATTGGTTGCTAGGCGGTCCTAGCAACCAATCACTAGCTTGCTATTAGGAACGCCATCAGTTCCCGCCTTCCACCTCAGCACTAAGCTATCTCTTGATCTCCGCTCTGATGAGCACATGCTGGCAGGTAGGTTTTACCTACACAGCGTTGTGTGTATGGGGGGGTTGGGGGTACACTGTTGGAGGGGGAACAGAGGACACTGTGGGGGCTTGATGTTAAGGGGATCAGATGACACTGTTTTGGGAATTACAGGACATTACTGGGGGGAGGAAGGGGGCAGGGGACACTACAGGGGGGGTGATGTCAAGGGGCAGAGGACAAAGCCTTGGGGGGGGGTGGTAGAGGACACTACAGTGTATGTGGGGGAGGGGGGTGATGTGAAGGGGGCAGAGGACACAGCAGAGTTCTTTGCTTTCCTCCATGTTGTCTTGTCCAGGTAGATCTCAACCTCTGAAAGGTTGCCTACCCCTGATCTGAACTATTTGCTGCTATATTATACCAACAAAATGAAAATTGATAGTTTTTTGCTTTCTCTTTAAGATTATTTATAACTACATTCATCATTCTTCCGAGCCCAATATATCCAACCCCCCTCTTCATCTTTCCTTTTCTTTTCCCTCTCCCCTCCTCCCTTTTTTTCCTTTTCCATCATTTTTTTTTTTTTTTTTGATTATATATTATATTTTCTTAGTTAATTCTACATATGATCTGCATCTACTTTTGATTTAAATATATGTAATGTTTTCTTCTTTTCATTATTGTTATTATATATAATATTTCTTTATCATTTTCTTTATGTATTCTATTATACTTTACTCAATAAAAGAAATTGTAACCACAAATTGATGTCCCACTTCAGTGTCAAAACAGTGCTTGCTTCTATGCTAACCAATATCTGTGTAAATAACAATATAGTGACATATATTCCAATATGCCTTAATAGTACACACAATGAATTGGTAAAATAATTATAAATGTGTAGTCCAAACAATGGGTATTAAACTCTGTGATCTCATGTGATATCAAGTGGATAAAGTTCTCTCAGGCTCACAGACTAGCTTATCCCATGTGTAACCCACAGCGGCTGACACGTAGCTCTGTATGTTCCCAAGAAAAACGTGGTGCACCGTGCGTCTCAGCTTGACGTTTTTCATCATCAATATGATGCCATCAGGAGCTTCTGAAGATGTCATATCGATGACGAATGCACAATGCGCCACGCTGAGCTCTAGGTGGAATGCACGCCGGCACCAAGGCGTTTTTTTGCTATCACCGCTATTGCGGACACTGGCATATGCTGTATTTTTCTTTTCAATCTTAGTTTATTTCAAAAGCAAGAAAATAAAGGATATAACAGAGAAATACTGTTCTTTACAATATAACAGCACAAACAGTATACATAGAGTAGCGAAATGTACCATATCTATATATATACAGGGGTGATCATTCTGACATGTATCTTTCGGTGGATTACTGGTCTATCATATTGTACTTATAGATTTTTGATATAGGAGAGGAATAACATGCAAGTGGGAACCAACATATATTAAATCTTGCGGTTTCGTGTGTTGGTGTTGTCCGAGGTCTCCTTTTCATCAAATTAGTATGCTGTAAGAATCATGTATTCACCTATTATATATATATTCAAATCATTTAACTATTCTGGGTATAAGATCTTTAGTTACATGTATGAATTATTAGTTCAGTACTTAATAGGAAAAAACAGAGAAAGTTGGAAATGAGGTCGTGTGTAGAAGTAAGGGATGGTTTCTGAGGTGATAGGCACCCCAGCATGGCTAATCGGTGGGTAAGGGTGGGATATCTCTGACCCATAGGGAGAAGTCATCAGAATAGCGAAACATTGACCACGAGGTCCAGGTGGTGGAAAACTGTTCCTCCTTCCCCGCTTCCTGCGCCAACAGACGCTCCAGATCTCTTATCTGATCCACTTCAACAGCCCATTCTCCCAAGGAAGGCACATCTGCCGTTTTCCAATGTCGTGGGATCACTGTCCTAACTGCTGCCAGAAAGTGGCGCAGTATATCTTTTTTAATCGACTTAAGGGGGCCCGGGAGTATAGATAATAGGGCTATCTCTGGTGTGGGCTTAATTGACGTCGCCATTAGCCTGCTGTATAGGTCAAATACCTTTTGCCATAGTTTCCGGATTGGAGGGCAAGCCCACCAGATGTGAAGCATTGTCCCGCTAGAGGACAAGCATCTCCAACAAATGTCTGTCAAAGAGGGGTTAAACCGTTTGATATTCACTGGACATCTGTACCACCTCGTTAACAACTTAAACCCTTTTTCTTGGGTCTTAGTTGCCAGGGAAATCCTATGTGTTAGGATAAAACTTTTTTGCCAATCAGTGGGGGAGATGGAGTGCCGCAGTTCCGTTTCCCATTTCTGTGTATATGTTGGGAGGTCAGGGGCAGATACGTTCAGTAGTAGGGAGTATAACAATGATACTACATTTGTTGGTGGGTCAGGTTGTAGGAGCAGCTCGTCAAAATCTGATGGGTCATCTAGGATCTCTGAGATGGAGGGGAAAGTGTGTATGTATGACATTATTTGGCTCCTTTGTAGCCACATTGTTGAGGGCCCTAAGTCCGTCCGAGAGGGTATGTCCGTTCTCAAGGATGGGTCAGCGCGTAAGACCTGTGCCAGACGTCTATGGCTGTCCCTACTCCAAGGTCCAAATCTCAACTTATTTGCTGCTGGGGAGAAGGCCGGAGTCCCAAAGAGAGGGGTCATTGGGCCCTGAAGTTTAGACAGTTTACCCGCTGAGATCAGGCGGTCCCAGATCTGGAGAGTTTGACGAGTAAGAGCAGTAGAAAGTAGGCTGTCTCCACGCCGAGCCGCAGGGGTCCACGGCAGGGCGCAAAGATCAGCCCCGTTAAGATATTTCTCTAAATGAAAGTTTGGAGGAAGCGTGATGGAACCAATCCACTATACGTACGAGTACCGCTGCCTTATGGTATGTAGAGGCATCTGGGACCCCCGCACCCCCCCTGACCTTCGGGAGAATCATTGTGTCATATTTTATCCTGGGGCGATGTCCCTGCCATATGAATTTAGAAAAGATCTGGCGGAGCCTTTTGAAGAACGAGGTGGGGATAAGGATAGGGATGGTCTGGAAAAGGTATAGGAATCAAGGGAGAACATCCATTTTCAAGACATTCACCCTACCCAGCCAGGAGAGCTGTTTAGAGGCATATGTGGCCAAGTCTGCTTGAGTTCTAAGAAGCAAAGGGGTGAAGTTGCTGGAAAATAGTTGAGACGCGACTGTTGGAATATGGATTTCTAGATAGCGAATAGATGTAGAGCTTGTCTTAAAAGGGAAGGAAGACGCGAGCTGTTGGAGAGCTGCTGCTGGGAGTGAGATGTTGAGGATTTCCGACTTATTAAGATTAACTTTAAAGTTACTAACCTCTCCATACCTCTGAAACGCCTGCATGATGGAGGGTAGGGAAGCTTGTGGTTGAGTTACAAATATGAGTAGGTCATCAGCAAATAGGGCAATTTTAGTGTGGAGGGGGCCTATACTAACACCATGAATAGCCGGGTTATTTCTAAGGGCAACGGCTAGATGTTCCATAACAATCACATAAAGAATGGGGGACAGGGGGCACCCCTGCCGCGTTCCATTGTGTATGGTAAATTTTGGAGATAGGGAACCGTTTAGTCTAATCCTAGCGGAGGGAGATGTGTAGAGGGACATTATTCTGGAAATCATGTTTTGGCCTAGACCTAGTTGTTGCAATGATAGGCGGAGAAATTGCCAGTCGACACGGTCGAAGGCCTTTTCCGCATCGACTGTGAGAAGGCACAATGGGATATTGTGGGCCCGAGCATAATCCGCGATGAGAAGTGTTTTCAGGGTGTTATCTCGCGCCTCTCTTCCGCTCACAAAGCCAACCTGATCTAGGTGTATTAAGCGGGGTAATAATGGTTGCAACCTATTAGCCAGCACCTTCGCATACACCTTTAGATCTACTCCTATTAGCGAGATAGGTCGGTAATTGGCACAAACAGTCAGGTCTTTGTCTGGTTTGGGGATGAGGGTGATATGTGCCTCTAAGGTTTGTGGCGGGAACACTGATCGCTCAGAGATGGAGTTAAATACTTGTGTTAAGAAGGGAGTAAGGAGGGGAGCAAATTGTTTGTAAAATTTTGGGGTAAAGCCATCAGGACCCGGGCTTTTACCAGATGGGGTAGAAGCGATGGCACGGGCAACCTCGTCTTCCGAAATCGGGGCCTCAAGGTCCTCTATTGCTTCGTTATCTAGAGTGGGTAGTGCAGTTTGCGCGATGTAGGAGGCTTGTGTTTCCGCTGCAGTAAGGGGAGATTCAGTGGGGCTTGCTGTAGGTATATTATATAGGGATTGATAGAAGTCCCGGAACACTTGTCCCATCTCAGATGGTGATGAGACAGTTTTCCCAGAACTGTCCCGTATGAGGGGTATGAAGGTGTTAGGTTGTTTGGTATGTAGGGTGCGAGCCAGGGATCTGCCACATTTATCTCGGAATTTGTATTGATGAAAAGCTAATTTGTTCGCAAACGTGCGGGCGGATGCCTCATATGGCTCTCTAAGCTGAGTGCGAGCGGAAGAAACCTCCGCAAGCACTTCCACCGTCGGGGAGCGCTTATGAGTAGTTTCTAGTGTTCTTAGCTTGTGTATTGCCTTAGCTATCGCAGCTGAGCGTTCTTTTTTCATGCGGGCTCCCATTTGAATAAACCTACCCCGCAATACTGCCTTCAATGCCTCCCATTTAATGGGTGGTGAGGTGTCATCTGAAGTGTGGTCTGTGAAAAAGTTTGATATCGTCTCCGCTATCTGTGTATCAAACCCTGGTTCAGTCAAGAGAGAGTCATTTAACCTCCATGTCCATTCTTTTATTGGAGTAGAGGGGATTGTAAGCATCAGGAATATAGGTGAGTGGTCGGACCAAACCATAGGGTCTATTTCGCTATTGGGGGACCAATCTAGGCAGCCGTGATCGACTAGAAAATAATCTAGACGACTGTATGATTGGTGTATGTTGGAGAAGTGTGTGTAGTTTCGTGAGTCCGGGTACAGTATTCGCCATACGTCAATGAGATGCATGTTGTGGATGGCATGTTTTAGGACCCGTATTTTCGGGAAGGATATAGGGGAACGGGATGTCGATGAGTCCAAAAGTGGCTCCAAGGGGATATTGAAGTCCCCTCCGAGTATGATCTTGCCCTCCGCGAAACCCGCCAAAATCTTAAGGTACTGCAAGGTTGATGGGACTTGGTGTGTATTAGGTAAGTATACGTTAGCTATTGTCAATTTAGTCCCCCATAAGGAAATTTTCGCAAAAACATATCTGCCCTGGGGATCTGCCACATGATCGAGCAGCTCAATAGGGAGTGTTTTATGAAACGCAATAGATACTCCCTTAGATTTTTGTGTCGGGTTGGTGCTGTGAATCCATCTATTAAAGTATCTATTGGAGCAGGAAGGAGTGGAGTCAGAATGGAAGTGGGTCTCCTGTAGCAAAAGTATGCTGACCTGTCTTTTGTGCATCTGATATAGAATTTGCCCACGTTTCGACGCGACGTTAAGTCCGTTTACATTATACGAACAAAATTTCAGGTGGGGGCGTAAAGTCACCGTGTGAGCCATGCTGGAGTGCCAAAAACTGTAAAGGGGAGAGAGTAATAGAATATGGAGGAAAGGTATAGGGAGCAAAAAATAGAGAAAAAAGAAAGAAAAAAGAAAAAATGAGGGGGAAGAGAAAGAGAAAAACCAAGGAAAGAAAAAAGAAAGGGGAGGGGGGAGAGAGGAGGAGGAAATAAGAAACAAGCGTGTGGATAATGAAAGAAGTAAGGTATAAATGAGAAGACACCTAGAAAGATGTGTCTGGGAAACTAATGTGTTCGCTAATGCAAAACACTGCGTGAAAGATCACGCTTTAGGCACAAACCGTGCCTGTCCTATTGCGGGGGAAAGATTGAGCTGAATGGACCTGAGCCGTGGTCCCGACAGCAGACCAGGCATGTAAGTAATATGTATGGCACACTTAACATTTAATACTAAACGAGTGTGGGGCATAAGGCAGCTTAACAGCAACAAGTGGTAACAGTCCACCAAATATGTGCATTGGATTTAAATGATTAACCCTGGGGTAAACATAAAACAATTACAGTGGCTCTGGCATATAAAGAAGGTTATGGAGCCAAAACAATATTGTGGGTACATGGAAGGTATAAGGTGCGGGGGGATCCCCCGGAGGGGGCAATCCTCTGCCCCATGCGTAGCGCCCCTCAGGCTTGTATAATCTAAAGCAGAGACTGTGTAAAGCCAGGTGCCAGACCCCCCCCAGGGCAGCACCCCCCACCCCCGCCACACATCCCCCACTGCATATAATATCAGGGGAGGGTGAGAGGAATCAGTCTGAGACAAAACAGAACATCTTTAAAGGATAACAGAAAAAGAGACATAACATTGGTATACATTCGCTTTACCTGACGTTCGTCAAAGTGAAAGGCACAAAAGTGACTTCAATCTATGTTCTCACCCGAACCCCAGCCAAATAGTATATTGGCAAAGAGCAGGGAAAGAGCCAGTAGATCCGAACCCTGTATTCACTATTTCTCCTACCAGGTTTACTGGAGGTCTTAGCTTTCAAGTAGAAAAAGCACAGTTGAGGGATCAATAAACACATCATGCCGCCTGAAAAATGTAGCAAAACTACCGGGAGCCCTTGGAAATATAATTGGCATGGTAAGACAAGGCAAGCCATCAGTCACCAGTTAATCTTCTGGAGAAGTAGGTCTTCTTATCCCTGGGCCGGAAGAGACTGATCTAGACCTAGGACGTCTGCGGCGCTGTGGAAGTGGACCAAGTCCCAGCTGTCTTGATCTATCCTCTGGAGGGTCTAACCAGTTTAAAACGTCTACTGGTTCTTGTTCAATAAAGAGAAAAAAGTCGAGCAGTTGATCTGGATCAGAGAGCGTGAACCTGCTGTCGCCCCGTGTCACCTTGATGCTGAAGGGGTGACCCCAGGTATAGGTAGCTCCGGCTTGCCGTATAAGGTCAAGTAGAGGGCGCACCACTCGACGCATGTACAGCGTGTTGCGAGATAAGTCAGGGTACAGGTGGATAGGGGCTCCAAAAAAGTCAACAGAGCCCAGGTTCCATGCCTTTCGCATGATCTCTTCTTTTAAGGTGAAATAGTGGACCCGACATAAAACATCGCGGGGGCGACCATCTCGGGCCCCTCCTGGGCCTCCCACCCTGTGAACACGATCCAATTCAATTGGTGATGCTGTCTCTCTTCCCAGAACTTTATTGAGGATAGTTATGACAGTGGGTTTCAATTCTGCTCCAGATGTTGCCTCCGGTATGCCTTGCAGTCTGATGTTATTTCTGCGACTGCGATTTTCGCTGTCTTCTATGCGGAGTTGCTGGTGGCGTAGGCGCCGCATATGCGTCGCGGATGAGGATTCAAGGGCTGTTATACGTGCCTCATGGTCATCTTGAGCATTGGTTAAGACCGATACTGCTTCCTCATTAGCTGTGACTTGTTGCCTCAGAGCGTTCAACTCCACATGTAGGGAAGCTTCCATTTTGCTAGCCCATGATTCAAAATCAATTCTGAAAGCAGAGAGAAGAGCAGCAGCTTCCGTTCTAACGGGTTCTCCTGATAAGGGATGCGTAATTGACTGAGATTCCCCGGTGCCTGTGTCAGGTGGTGTGGCTGACCTCGCAGAGGAGGCTGATGGCTCTCCCTTGGAATTCTGGGGTTTCTCATTATTGTCCTCTGCCGTGTAGGCTGCTGCTGTAACGGAAGCGGGAGGCTTGGCCTTCCCCGGGTTGCGGCCGGGCGCCATCTTGTCTTTGGGAGTCCGGGGATCAATCGGCGCTGTTCTAAGAAGATACCTCTGTATGGTGCCTTGTTGGGGGTCAGTAAGCTCCGTGGAGTGTGAACTAGCTGCCGCCATGTAGTATACAGGTGTGCTATGCTATGGAAATAGCCTGTAGCTGTCGGGATAGCACGGAGCTCAGGGGCGCGGGTCCTCAGCCATCCATATTCGGACACTCGCCATCTAAACCCAGCCTCTACAGGGGCAAGGGGGACTGGGGAAGAGGGGCAGGCCTGAGGAACAGCGGCGTCACCCTGCCAGCATGGGCGCAAAGCTGACACACTGTGCGTGCGGGGGTTCGCAGGGGGAACCACTGTCCAGGTAGGGTACAATATCTGTGGGTGCAGGCCCGTCTTGTAGGCTAGGCCGCAAGATGGCGGCCGTCCCTGGATGTCTCTGAGAGGACCTTTTCTGAGCTTTCCGGGGTCAGTGAGGGGTCTGTGCAGGCTATCAACTTGCCGGTTATGCCCAGGGGGTGGTCGCTGTATGTGGGGGTGAGTGGAGTGTCCCCCTTACCTCCGGTTGCAGCACCAAGGATCGGCGATGCTGTAGGCCTCACAGGCCTCGGGCCTCCCGTAGGCCGTGGGTGTCTGGGCCTGCTTTCCCTATGTCGTCTGGGGTCCCCTCGCGGTCCGGTCCGCTCCTGATGCAGCGCTCCTATCCGCAGGCCGTCCGATCAGCTTCCGTACCGCCGATCGCGGTACTCGAGGCCAGGGATTCCGTGTGTCCCGTAGGCCGCAAGATGGAGGCCGGCGTCTGTGGAGTGAGGCCGACCACGGCCTAAAAACAGCCCAATCCGCTGGCCAATTTATTCAAGAGACCCCGGGGGAGACTCTGCTTGTGTCCAGTGGCCGTCAGGTAGAGATTGGGGCAATCTTAGAAGCTTATATGCTCCGGATGGCTGTAGATTGCAGAGGGCTAAGCGGAGCTCCTCTGCAGTGCATCCATTCACCTCCATATGCTGTATTTTTAATGCTTTTGCATGTAACCTCGTTTAAGGTTTTTAATAAATTACTAAAGCTTTCTTTAATTTTTCCTTCTCATCCTGTATATTAAGAGATCTTATCCCTTGAACCACGGATCGCCATGAGGAGAAGACGTGGGGAACAGGTTGGTGGATATTCCTTGGTCACGGAGACCTTTCAAACCTGATTTGACTACTCTTGACATAAGACAAAGAGGGTCAACAAAGTCTGGTGAGTGTGGACCTTGACTTCACCTTCTCACATTGGTGTGTATTTTTCTTGGGAACATACAGAGCTACGTGTCAGCCACTGTGGGTTACACATGGGATAAGCTAGTCTGTGAGCCTGAGAGAACTTTATGCACTTGATATCACATGAGATCACGGAGTTTCTAATACCCATTGTTTGGACTACACATTTATATTTATTTTTTACCAATTCATTGTGTGTACTATTAAGGCACATTGGAATATATGTCACTATATTGTTATTTACACAGATATTGTTTATCATAGAAGCAAGCGCTGTTTTTCACAGATTTTTTTGAGTGGATTATATGTCACAGTTCAACCAACAACAGCTGCTTTATATCACGGTATTATTAGAAGAATTTTTCACTTGTTTACTTTGTGACGCGAGTGTATATATACATCAGTATATATAATTTTTCAATCCGAACCTTTAAGCTGACTGAGCAACACTGTAAGCATATTACCAAATGTCAGTGCATCCTCCAAGTGAGTTACCAGCCCCCTCTGACAGACCAGCCTTCTTCCTGGCTCTCTCTAGCAAGGGGCCTCCCCTGGGTCTCCTCCTTGGCACAGCTTCCTCCAGACAGGACAGCTTCAGGACCATTTCAGCACATGTTGGGTCCCAAAACAGGCTATTGGGCCTAAAGCAGAGCTTCATCCAGCAGCACAGGGAAAGAGACAGAGCACATGGCCTGTCCCGAATATTTATATTTATGCACCAGTGGCCTAATCCTACTGTATTGGCTGAAGAAAATATAAATATTCATAACTTAGTTTTGTTTGTGAAATCTCATACTATGACCAGTGATACCAATGACATCTACTGGCGACCGTGAGAACTCATAAGCCAACTTATCTTTGGGAAAAACTAGGTGAAAACTATACAATCGGTCTGAGCTGACTAGAGCCCAGTCAAAAACTAAATTGACATAGTAGCCCCTGTTTAAAAAAAAGGGGCTACAACAGTAATAGCTGTGAAAATGTGAAATAGACTCCCTCAAGAACTAGTTCTGGCCTGCTCAATAGCTTGTTTAAAAAAGAGCTATGGGTAGGTGATCCAGGGAATATCCAATTGCCTCCTGGGGGATCATAAAGGAATTTTTTTTCCCACATCAGCAAATTGGATCATGCTTTATTGCTTTTCGTTTGTTTTTTTTCTATTGGTTTAACTAGATGGACTTGTGTCTTTTTCAACCTGACTATGTAATTATGTATCTGGCCAGGTGCCATAATGGCGATGGGGTGCAAAGCAAATGCCATGCCATATAACATGAAGCAAGGCAAACTTAGTAAAACTGAAAAAAGGAAGAACACAGTGAAAGTTCTTGGTGTCTAATAAACTTAATGGTAGGCATCTAGTGGTGTCTATTCTTACACAGAACTTCTACTTTAGAACATTTATTTAGTGCAGGGTTACTTTGTACAACCACATTTTTTTGGCAATGCATGGAAGAAGTCAAAGCAGAAGAAAAGGAATGGTCTGGATCGAAACTAAGTGTATTGTGCTGCCTCAGAGGAGACTATCATCAGGCCTAAGATCCTCATGCAGGCATAATTAGAGGGATGACCCTGAGACCGAAGGGTTGGGCCGCTACAGCAAAGGGACAGAAGTTTGTCCCTGGTCAGAGCCATAATTCATCGTCAGGCTCAGATACTCTGGGGAAATGGTTCCAGAGATTACTTCTGAAAGTTGAGAATCCAACTGAATCCATCCAGTGGATATTGGCTCACAGGTTTAGTGGGGTTGGTCCTTTAACAGGAGATTGTCCAGGTATCCCACAACATGTATTTTCTGAGCATAAACTAAAAAAGGGGGAAAAACACTCCTATTGCCACATCCGTATAATTGAATAATCAGAAAAAAAAGGGGGAAAGGGAAGAGGAGGGGTGGTTCCGAGAGCCCCTGGTCGGACTTTGAAGGCACAGCAAATCATGAATCGCCGGATTTCCGGTGGTTTCTGCTCCGCTTATGTTGTTGTCCGCCTGGCTGTTTGCCCCGGCCCCCCCTCCCCTTTTCATATATGGATGGGAGATGGGACTTGTTGTTGCGTTCGGCCGGCTATGACGCCGAAGTGGGCGAGACCGCCGCTCCGCCTCTCCCTTAGGTTGTACACATGTGCTGCTTGATGCGACTGGCTCTGCCTCCCCCCTCCCTTCCCACGTGCGGGATCATAGGTCATACCCGGGACGTTGATTTTGGCGCCAGTTCGGATGAGGTTTCCACCCCTCTCTTTGGCGCCAAAGTAAACTATTTCAACAGTTGTTCTCTGACCCTCAGCTCAGGAGCACCTCTGTGCCTTCCAGGGGATGTACACCGAACCCATTTGATAGTAAGTACTATGATGTTCCCGCAGGTTTGCTGTGGTTATTATTGTTGCTAGATGGATGTAGTTGGCATAATTACTTTGGACGTTTTCTCTGTTAATACCTTTCTAGGCTCCTCCATTGTTGCTATACAGCTCCACATGGACGGTTAGATGGATATCCTATGTGGGCTTTTTTGATGCCCTATAGTGATTGCTGGAGCTTTGGTGGTGTGAACACTCACCCTTATGGCCAACTGGAAAATCTTTGATCCTCTCCTTTACTAGGAATGAACCCATAGTTTGAAGGTATATAGTAACAGGTACATATCTATCCTTTTTATTAGTGTGGTGGTCTTTATGATTCTCACTTTTATCTCATTGTGTTTTTTTTTTCCTCTTCAGTTGACGGTCACTCTTATAATACAATATTCTGCACCTGCAGTGGAAATATGAACTACAGACTTTTTTCTAATCATTTAAGTCTATGGAAGCCTCTTCTAAGGTAATGTGAACTTAAACAGTATCCGCCCTGTGTTTAATGGTCATTGTACCTCATCTGGTCTTGTATAGCATCATATGCTCATGTGTTTTTTGTTTTTATTTTAGATAGTAAGACCTTTTTTTCTGTACTATTTGAAACCTGGATGTGTCCTGAGGAAGTCTTTTAAACAAAACGCGTTGACGCACCGGGGCTTACATCACGTATATCTCTTACATAGATGCTTTTTATATTTTTTTGGCAATGTCTTTGTCATTTATACATTTGTATTTAATAAAATTTACTGTATTGTTATTTTGTACATGATTTTCTTGATTTGCTGTGCCTTCAAAGTCCGACCAGGGGCCCTCGGAACCACCCCTCCTCTTCCCTTTCCCCCTTTTTTTCTGATTATGTATTTTCTGAGAACAAAGTAGAGCTAGGATTGGGGCAAGCACTTTGGTAAAAAACCAGAGTGCCATAGACAGGCCAAAGGGAAGGGTGACAAATTGGTAGAGCGCTCACAGCAAAATGCAAAAAGTGCTGTGGAGGAGGAAAGATGGGAATGTGCAAGTAAGCATCTCTAATATCTACCAAGGCTAGAAGGTCCCCAGGAAGGAGGGAGGCAATGACCAGCCAGGTCGATTCCATGTGGAATTTTTGACCTTGCAAGAACAAGTTGACAGTTTTCAGATCCAGGATGGTCTGAGTGCTTCTATTTGCCTTGAGAACTATGAATGGGTTAGAGTAGAAAGCCAAAAATCTTTTGGGACTAGAGTGATGATGACCCCCTGAAAGAGACCAGAAGGCCAAAAAGGCAAATGGATGTCCCTGCACTTATCAGTGCCCACCCACTGGGAGGAGGACTTGGAGTTCCATGTCTTATGACAAAAGTGTTCTCCAGGATTAGACTTTGAGGCCTGAGAGAGATGAAAAGAGATTTTCCTAGTCTCAGAAGTCCAATGTCTAACATCAGGAGCATGAATCATCTTTTTCTGGAGAGGAGAGTACCTTTTCCCCCTTGGTTTCTTTGATATAGTAGTCAAAGGAAAGATCACACAGGCACTCTCCCTTAAAGGGCATCTTCTTGAGGTGCCTCTTGCATGTGAGTTCTGCTGATCAGCATGTCAGCTAAAGTATCCTTCTCATTTGGACGGACAGAAAGCTCATCCTGGAGAGCTGGTGAAGCATTTCTGCAAAACTGTTCACATACTAGCACTAAAACCACAATAAAAGCACCTGGTGGTGGTGAACTCAGGGATCTATTAAAATGGAACTAGGTTATCAGGCCATGTATTAAGTGCAGATAGCTGGGCTCTGGCAGATGTTTGTGGTGGTAACTGCAAGTTGAATGTCGGGGCCCACCAAAGAAAACAAAACTTCCAACATCTCGTTTACCAGGTTCTTGAATACAGGATTATCCTCCACAAGGATTGTTATTGTCTTGTTTAGGCAAGAAATGTCTGGGTAACTACATGGATTGTCTGGTTCTGAAGTACAATGGGATATTGCTGAGCAAAATATGTAGGAGAGACACTAGGAAGGTTTTAGCAGGTTTGGATATCTTTAGGGAACCCAATGCTGGAGACTTTAGGTTGAGCAGACTCAGGCGCTGTACTTGCAGGACCCCAACTGGAGAATGCACACCAGGGAAAAGAAAATGTGCATTAGGGCTGGAAGATTGAGGCAACCTAGTACAATAGACTTGCTCCAAATGGAGGCCTGCAAAAGGTGCCAAATTTAAAAATACAGATGCTTCTGTTCATTGACACATCATTTAAAGTGTTGCAATACAAACTCTGCCATAGTCACCCCTCAATGGGATATTGCTGAGCAAAATGTTTAGGAGGGGCAAAGAGTTTTTCATCATGAGACTAGTCACCATACCAGATGGACTGGAAGTGCACTAGGAAGGTATTAGCAGGGTTGGATAATTTTAGGGAACCCAATGCTGAAGACCTTAGGTGAGCAGACTCAGGCTGGTCTAGCGTTAAACCATGAGTGTACCACATCAATAAGGAGAGCAGTGTTATCCTTACGCTTTGATGAGATTTTAGCAGAGGGAATCTTCCTTGTCTATCACCTCCTTAGGCAGCACAACAGCCACAAAAGCAGTCAGAGACCAACTTTGGGGCTCATTTGTGACCCTTGTAATCTATGACCTCCAATAGGACCGAGATCCTGCCTATGAAATCACACGGTGGCAGAAAACGCCTCTAGATAGGTAGAATGACTGTGTGGCCCAAGGCCAGTGGAGTTCCCAGAGAAAGGCAGGGAATCAGACTGGGGTAGTTGTCAAAATAGACGGCCCTTTGGAAACACTGTCATCTCCTCCTGGAGCTGCTAACTGAGTCTTAGTCAATGAGGCCTTCTGCCCTTGGCCTTTGTGCCTGTGATCTGCCATGTGCAATGCAAAGTGTGCCCAAATGGCGTTCCCATAACCTTCACTACTGCTAAGAGAGAAGTGTACACATCCAATGATCGTTGCGCTGTACTTGCAGGACCCCGCCTGGAGAATGCACACCAGGGAAAAGAAATTGTGCATTAGGGCTGTATTTAAAAATACAGATCTTTCTGCTTATTGACACATCATTTAAAGTGTTGCAATACAAGCTCTGCCATAGCCACCCAAGAGGGAGCACCAGCATACTGGGATCAGTGAGCGTGCAAGTACGTTGCACATTACAGTGGCAGATGCCTTTCTCATGTAGCAGGATGCCCCATCCTGACTTCACACTCCATGATGGGCCTAATCCTGTAGGGGTTTATAGGGGCAGTGCTTCATCTCAGGCAGACACAGCTCTTGACCTCAATGAGGGCCAAGGTGAGCACCCACACAGAATTCAGTGCCTGAAACAACTTTACAGACTGCCCCCGCATCTTCCTACAGGCGGAAACTAGGTATGATCCCCCAAGGCATAGACGAACAGTCAACAGATAAGGAAAGCTCATGAAGTGATTATGGTGCAGTTAGGAACTTGATAGAGGAATCTTAAAAAAAACTGCTTAAAATGGCTAACCTTCTCTCAGTAGAGACCCCCTATTACCTAAGTAAACTACCAAAAATGGAGACTTGGTGTGAGTGGGAGGGATTATATAGAGGGTGCCCTTGCAGTTTTTTTGCCATTGTCTATTCACCTGACGGTAACAGCATGTAATCCATGGTTAAGAATAGGATCCTGTGTCCTTTACTGTATGATTAAGAAAACTATGTAACCTATAAAATGCCTAACAGGCCATTTCATAAGTAATAAAGAGGTTTGGGGTTAATAAAAAAAAAAAAAAAAAAAAAAAAAAAAGCAAACATGCATATCCACCTCCATGCTGAACTATCCATGTGACACTGCAGCTGCCCTATGTTTGCCTTAAGACCAAGAACTTATAGATCACATGACTGTTGATCTGTAAGATGATAGTCTGTTCACATCGGAGAACATTTACTGTTAGCCACTGCACCCCACTCTGCAATTCCAGCACTCACTGGACTGACAGGCTGCAGCTAGGGTGGGGGCAGCTGGTTACAGCTTTCAGCAGCTCGTTGAAAGGCAGTTCAATCTGTCAGTCAGGCAGCAAGGTGTCATTCATGTTGATCACAATTCATAAAGAACCTAAATGTCTGCTGAGTCATATTTATGTATGGTGCATGACAAAAGTGATAAAACTTACTGGCAGCTGGCCTTGTGACTTTATCGAGGGGTTTTAATTTGATGCGAAGGAAGTCTGCAATTTCTTTGTCTTCTTCTTTTTCTCTGAGGGTAGAAAATAAAAAGCAATATATAAACAAATGAGCCGTGGTATAATCAGTATTTATACATATAGAGAAGTTTGTATAACATCTAATTAATTTGACTACACTGTACAAACTGTTAAATAGGTTCAGTGTATAACATAATAACTTTATATTTAGGGAATCAGGTATGATGGCTAGTGTTGGGCAATTGGTTTGAGCCGAGCAAAAGTTCAACTCGAACCTTGCCTGTTTGATCATCCCACTGAGTGCCCCACAATGCACTGAGTGCTTCACAGTACATTCTAGGGCACCAGTTGGATGAAGCCTTTCCCCGACCAGCTTAGCAAATTAGCACTGTCAGAGCCCTGATTTCTCCAATCACGGCTCAGTGCTCATAGTCCCCCACCCTACACTATAAAAGGTAACTTCCCATAGAAAGCTTTTGCAGTGTGTTGGAGTGGAGGGCTCAGTTTGCTACTAGCAAGTTAGTGTGTTCAATGCCTCCAAAACTGCCAGAATGCTCCTCCTCCTCCCTCTCCTCTTCTGTGTTCTGTGGTGTCGCAAGAATTGTGTCTGCATAAAGTGGGCCTTGAGAGGATAGGAAGTCCTCCTCTTCCTCCCGCTGCTCTGCCTCGAGTGCCCTGTCCATAACGCCATGCAGAGTATGCTCCAGCAGGAACACAAAAGGGTTGGTGTCACTGATGCATGCATTGACACAGCTCGCCATCCTTGTCACCTCCTCAAATGGTGACAGTACAGTGCATGCATCCTTTATCAGAAGCCATTAGCGTGGGGGAAAAAAATCTGAGGTGCCCTGGGCCTGTCCTTGTGCCATACTCGCAAGGTACTTGTTGACGGCCCTCTGCTGCATGTGCAGCTGCTGCATTGCCAAAGTTGAGTTCCACCTGGTGGGCATGTCGCAAATCAGGCGGTTTCCTCAGAATGTATCAAATTGTTGATTTGGCCACTTCTAAAGTTGCTGCTATCTCTCTGGTGGATTTGTTTTTTCATTTTTGAAGCCTTACAATGGCCTGTTTCACTTGCATGGACAGCTCCTTTGAACACATGATGTAGGTTCACAGCCATAGATTCCAAATGCAAATACCACACTTAGGCTGCTTTCGCACTGGGGCAGCAGTTCTGTTAGTGGTAAAGCGGTGCTGTTTAAGCAGTGCTTTTTGGCTGCTATCGCCTGCGTTGTTGTGCTTCGGAAGTGCTGCCCATTCATTCCAATAGGCAGGGGCGGTGTAAAAACGCTGTATACAACACTCCCAAACTGCCCCAAAGATGCAGCTTGCAGGACTTTTTTTCCCATCACGCAAGCGCACTGCCCCAGTGTGAAAGGAATCGTGCTTTCACACTGGGGAGGCATGAGAGGCAGTTTTCAGGTGCTAAAACGCGTGAAAACCGCCTTAGTGTAAAAGTAGCCTTAGAATCAACTCCAGACCTTTTACCTACATAGTACATAGTAGGTGAGGTTGAAAAAAGACACAAGTCCAACCTATGTGTGTGATTATATAAAGAAAGAAAGAAACCACGCTAAAGAGCTGTAAAAAAACCTCAGATTGCAGCTGCAACAGAAAAAACACTAATATCGGTGTAGTAAACTAAGAGGAATGGACTAAGTGCGCTTACAATCCAGTAAAAAAATGTGAGTGAAATGACTCAATAAATAATAAATACTGTATATGATAAATGTCAAAAAGTGCTAAAAATGAATGTGCATTCAGTGATCTTACACAAAGAATGATTACTAAGGAATAACAAGATTATTATCAATATTCATACATAATCAATAAATCATTGACAGAAAAAAGTGATAAAAGAAAAAAAGAAAAAAGTCCAAGTGAAAAAAACTTAAAAAAAAAAATCCAGTGAAGAGACACAAATTACATGGTGAGGGATCACACATCCATAATTCATATAGATACAGTCCATATAGGTGAGGAGGGAGGGAGGAAGTATGAAAAAGGATCCCAGCAACCGGTGACTTCCGAGGACAATAAAGATTGACCCTTACCAGACAAGGTGGACCTCCTTAATAGCAAGGTCTTATAGGTGTGCAGATACAGCCCTCTGCAGGGACAGATGGATGGCGGCGTTTGATGGCGCCATCTTGTTGTGTGTGGTGAGTGTCGGTGTAGCGTGGTGTTCGGTGAGTAGAGGAGAATGGGACGAAAGAAGAAGAAGCAGCTGAAGCCGTGGTGTTGAACGAGGATCCAAACTTTCAAATATGTATGAATATTGATAATAATCTTGTTATTCCTTAGTAATCATTCTTTGTGTAAGATCACTGAATGCACATTCATTTTTAGCACTTTTTGACATTTATCATATACAGTATTTATTATTTAGTGTGTGATTATATGTCAGTGTTACATTGTATATACATTGTATTGTGTCTGGGCGGCACAGTGATGTAGTGGGTAGCACTCTCGCCTAGCAGTAAAAAGGGTCGCTGGTTCGAATCCTAACCACGACACTACCTGCCTGGAGTTTTCATGTTCTCCCTGTGCCTGCGTGGGTTTCCTCCGGGTACTCCGGTTTCCTCCCACACTCGCTGGTAGGTTAATTGGCTTCTGTCCGAAATTGACCCTAAAATATGAATGTGAGTTGGGGACCTTGGATTGTAGACTCCTTGAGGGTAGGGACCGATGTGAGTGTGTGATGTATGTGTGGAGCACTGCGTAAATTGACAGCACTATATGGGTACCTTGAGACACAATGTACAGGGATAGGGACAATTGTAGACACGCACACTCACTCAGGTTGAACTGGATGGACTGGTGTCTTTATTCAACCTTACTAACTATGTATATACCTGTATGTTGTGGTGGTTCAGATGCTTATCTAATAGTTTTTTGAAACTATCGATACTCCCCGCTGAAACCACCGCCAGTGGAAGGGAATTCCACATCCTTGCCGCTCTTACAGTAAAGAACCCTCTACGCAATTTAAGGTTAAACCTCTTGGCCATGTGTCTTATTAAACTCATTTTCATGGAAAAGTTTTATCCCTATTGTGGGGTCACCAGTATGGTATTTGTAAATTTTAATCATATCTCCTCTCAAGCATCTCTTCTCCATAGAGAATAAGTTCAGTGTTCGTAACCTTTCTTCATAACTAATCTCCTCCAGTCCCTTTATTAGTTTTGTTGTCCTTCTCTGTACTTGCTCCATTTCCAGTACATCCTTCCAGAGGACTGGTGCCCAGAACTGGATAGCATACTCCAGGTGGGGCCAGACCAAAGTCGTGTAGAGTGGGAGAATTATCACTTTATCTATTGAGGTTATCCCCTTTTTAATGCATGCCAATATTCTGTTTGATTTGTTTGCAACAGCTTGGCATTGAATGCCATTGCTGAGCCTATCATCTACTAGGACCCCCAGGTCCTTTTCCATCCTAGATTCCCCCAGAGGTTCTCCCCCCAGTGAGTAGATTGCATTCATATATTTTTGCCACCCAAATGCATTATTTTACATTTTTCCACATTAAACCTCATTTGCCATGTAGTTGCCCACCCCGATAATTTGTTCAGATCTACTTTCAAGGTTTCCACATCCTATGGAGAAGTTATTGCCCTGCTTAGCTTAGTATCATCCGCAAATACAGAGATTAAACTGTTTACCCCATACTCCAGGTCGTTTTACCACGTCTACGGGCCTCCCTTTAGCTAGATGGCAGCTCACCTCCTCATAGAAGGTTAATAGAGTGGTTTGGCAAGAACGATTCTTCACTGGTTTCATTACTAAAATCTTGTATATAGTCCCTTATCCTCTCCAAGAGCTTGCATACTATTGATGTTAGGGTAACTGGTCTGTAATTCCCAGGGATTTATTTTTGCCCTTTTTTAAATATTGGTGTTGCCTTGGCTTTTCTCCAATCAGCTGGTACCATTCCAGTCAGTAGACTGTCAGTAAAAATTAGTAACAATGGTCTTACAATTACTTGACTGAGTTCCCTAAGGACCCTCGGGTGCAAGCCATCTGGTCCCGGGGACTTATTAATGTTAAGTTTTTCAAGTCTATTTCTAATTCTGTCCTCTGTTAGCCATGAGGGTGCTTCCTGTGACGTGTCATGAAAATAAACAGTTTTGGTTACTGAAGCCCCCCGATTCCCTCGTGAAGACTGAGGAGAAGAATAAATTCAATGGAATATGCAAAGACTAATGCGCAAAAAGCACAACCTCCTATATAAAATATAAACCTGAGTAAAATATTAAATATTATGGTACCAGATAGAAAGCAGCCAACATAAATGGGTGCACTCAACACCCCAGAAACTAAATGCTAAAACAGAATGATATGTGGCGCTGCTCTATCCTCCCGTACCAGACTGCAGGGAAGCAAGGTAAGCACTAATAGGTCAATCAACATCCAGGTGAACCTCCTAATTACAGGTACCAAGTATATGACTGAAAGGTATTAACCACTGAACCAATATTCCTAATGGATAGCCTGCTTGTCAAATAAATAAATAAATACACAACTAGTGCAGAAATGCAATCCCTAGTGCAATAAACCAATCTCCACACTATAATCAATAGTCAAAAATCCTAGTGAGTATCCTGCATAACAAAATAAATACATAAATAAATAGATAAAGTGACTTGTGCACAAGTGCAGTCCCTGGTACAATGACCAATCCCCACAATGTAAACAGTCATCAGAGTGACCTATTAATAACTCTGAAGTAGATCCAAATATTGTAAAAGTGTAAATAGTGCATAACAAGTGCAAAAATATTGAATTGTGCAAAAAATGAAATTTCTGATGTGGCCTCGTTTTCTTTAAAGTGCAGTGACTAAACCAGTGTAGAAAATATCCTGAATAATGTGCGACTACGGATGCCAAAGAAATGCTCCGCAGTAATAAAATTAGAAGTAAAGCAAAAAAATGCTAGCATAAGTGCAATAAATGATAATAATAGTAATAAAATCACATCCCTTCAATATGAGATGCAAACGGGGCACACACAAAACAAGAAAAAATAAAACACTAAAAATAGTGGTAATATAGTCCAAAATGTGACAATGGTGCAATGCAATCCACACCAATATCATGCAATCTGTGACTTCCAGTGTTCAAGCAGTCTTTTAAAAACGTGCAGATAGCAGTGACTTGTGATGTTCTTTGCTTCTGGTGCACACACCAATTATTGCCCCCAGCCTCTCACCTCCAGTAGCGGCCCCCAGTGGGCCGAGTCAAGCAGATGGATAATGTTATTATCACGGGGATGTATTTCATGCAGCAGCACCGTCAGCATTCGCCTTCCCTGTGGGGTGACTGTAGATATAGCTCTCCGCTTCAACTCCAGCCACTCACAGTAGTCCCAAGGCAATAGTTAAAAAGAAGGAATAGCTCCCATAGTGTAGTATTTTAAAATTCAGGTTTATTGTAAGAAATGTATTAACTTACATAAAAATTCACAACGAGCAGTGAGAAAAGTGTATGGCTTCTGGGTTCGGCCGTCCCCGAGAAGCGTCGGCACCTGGCTCCTCCTACCCTGACGCGTTGCATCACACCACGTGACTTTATCAAAGGGATGAGGAGTCCGGTGCCCACAAGCCAGCTTAAATAGACGCCGCTGTCATAGCAACGACTTACACAAACATTACAAGCGATCCTCCGTATATCTTAGTAACACTAGGCGGAAGGCATAACCAATCCATGATACTTCTTAAGAGATCAATAACCCTTATTTCTCATATATGGGTAAAAGTTGTAGAGGGAGTGAAGATCAACAATTAAAAATTAATTAATCCAATATCTAACTTATAACTACATTTTCTGCAGCTAATACAGCGCCTGCACTGGGTAGACTGTGCCCCTTGCCTTATATTTTTTTCGATCTTGTTAGGGATTCTATATTTCAATGATTGATAGATGATAGCCCTTCCCCCAATTTTAATATATATTTTAATATATATTTTAATATATTTTTAATATAATTTTAATGTTTTTATTTTTTATTTATATTTTTTATTATTTGAACTATTTTCTATTGGAATTATATTTATAACATGCCTTGGATTAAATATATGAGCATGTGATTAACTTTGATATGTCCTGGTGGGTGGACAAATGTGCTTTTAGATTTGAATTGTTCCTTGTCTCTTTTTTCCTGCCTGGTTCTGGTTAGTGGTTTTTTAATATCATGGGAGTTACTCTAACCACCACCAGATGGTGCAGGCTCTGTATTAGCTGCAGAAAATGTAGTTATAAGTTAGATATTGGATTAATTAATTTTTAATTGTTGATCTTCACTCCCTCTACAACTTTTACCCATATATGAGAAATAAGGGTTCATAGGTGTGCGCAGCCTATTGTATTAGGGTGTGCACCTCAAAGCTCCAACACATATGCCTTTGTGATATATTAACCGGCCTCTTCCCCACTCGTCATCCTAAAACAATGGGGGGGAGCAGGTGAGCACACATGGGGACCTGGGCAGCAGAAAGAAAAGGAACTGGGACAAGAGAGGTGGCATACATTGGTACCAATCCTCTGTATTTTCCTCCCGTGGCAGCTGAATTTTGGCGAGAGGAAGAGGAGGAGAAGCCTACTTTCAGCTGCTGCAGAAGGAAATACAGATTGGTCCAGGTTCTGGGGGTCGGCAAGTAAGGATCGCGGCTTACCTGTCACCTGCCCACAATTGATGGGTTGCCAACTCCAGGATTAGGGTGTGCCCAGGCACACCTGGCACACCCCTTGCGCACGCCTATGTAAGGGTTATTGATCTCTTAAGAAGTATCATGGATTGGTTATGCCTCCAAATTGTTCTATCGTGTGGAGTGCATTGCTTAATGATGGGCCCGAGTCTGCCAGGTATAATAGCGTATCATCTGCATACATGCTAATTTTTCAGTCAGGGAACCCATTTCAAGTCCTTTAATTTCTGGGTTTGTTCTAATGGATATTGCCAAAGGTTCAGCCGCAAGGGCATAAAGTAATGGGGATAGGGGGCAGCCCTGTCTTGTGCCTCTGCTGAGGTCGAATAACCCAGATGACCATCCATTAGCTACCACTCTGGCCTTGGGTGCCTGGTATAGGAGTTGGACCCATTTAATAAATTTTGGCCCAAATCCGTACCTCTCTATACATTTCCAGAGATACCTCCCCTCTACCGAGTCGAAGGCTTTCGCTGTGTCTAAGGTCACAACAACCCTTGAACCGACCTCCTCGTGTGTAGCTTGTAGGTTGATGTATAGTTTTCGAAGGTTAAACGACGTGTTTCGTCCAGGCATAAAACCAGTCTGGTCTGCGTGTATTAATATTACTTGATTGAGTCTGATGGATAGTACTTTGGCAAGTATTTTGATATCAACCTGTAATGCCCCGTACACGCGGTCGGATTTTCCGATGGAAAATGTCCGATCGGAGCGTGTTGTCGGAAATTCCGACCGTGTGTGGGCTCCATCGGACATTTTCCATCGGATTTTCCGACACACAAAGTTGGAGAGCAGGAGATAAAATTTTCCGACAACAAAATCCGATCGCGTCAATTCCGACCGTGTGTGGCCTGTTCCGACGCACAAAGTGCCACGCATGCTCAGAAGAAATTCTGAGACGGGACAGCTCGTTCTGGTAAACTTAACGTTCGCAATGGATACAGCACTTTCGTCACGCTGCAATGTTAAAAATGGTTTAATACAGCGCACTCTCTCCTTCTTTATAATGTGACAAGAATTAAGTAGTTTTGCTGCTCATATTCACACACACTTCTCACAAACTTATTTCGTTACTATTTATCGGGATTCCCTCAATATATTTTGATTTCTCACATCTGACAACATATTTTTGTATATTTTTTATTTATTTTTTTGGCTTTAATGTAGAATCTTTTTTTGTGTTTCTATTTTTTTTTTTTTTTTTGCGATTTTGATTTGTACTCCAGAAAATGTTTGTGTGTGTTTTTTGTGACAAGTTCCCACAACACCATTGATATGATGTTCTATTTAATCTGTAGGAGATTGTTTGGTGTAGTTGTCCCTTGTTAATTTCACATTTTATGTTAGAAATGTACCTGAATCCTCACCAACAAACTGTCCTTTTTGGATGAAAACACACACAGGAGAGTAGAATTTACCCAAAAAATGTATTAAGGGCTCACAACTAAACAAAGAGGGAGGCAACGCTGGAGAAACTGCAGAAGTGGGTGAAGCCTTGGACCCCCAGGGCAGACATCAATTATTTAAAAGCAAAATTGGTGGCCTGAGGAGTCCTTATCTAAGGGAGGGCAGTCTGGTCCAGAAGTCCCAGAGATCCGGAAAGCAGCAGATGACATGTGTCCCCAGGCTGTGGTCATACGAGAGACTGCATCTTCTGTCAGACCAGACAGAACCCAGGGTCATCACTCTTTGGTCTTCCTTCCACGCCTCCTTCCACGCGGTGGCTGTGGTGGTGGAGTTGTGGCAGCAGGAGGAGGAGGAGGATCGTCGATCTCAATGACATCCGTCTTGGGTGTTAGTTCCCCACTCAACCCCTTACGTAGGACTTTATAAATTAGGTCCTCAGAGAGCTTGCGTTGACCCTCCTGCATGCCCTGCAATTTGGTGGCAGGCAAAGGCCTCTTCAGGAGTGGGTAAGGCTCGTAGGGACGCCGAAGCCTCCTGAATCAGCCTGTACGCTGAATCCTGCACGGGACTCGGAGTCGCCTTCCTGGCTCGTTTATGTGGCAGGTGGAGGGGAGGGACCTGAGACTCAGTCAGGCTGCGACTGGTCCCAGGCTTCTCTTGGCTGACACTTAACCCCGCCTCCTCCTGGCTGCCACTAATCCCCACCTCCTCCTGGCTGCCACTAATCCCCGCCTCCTCCTGACTGCCACATTCCACAACCTCCTCCTGGCTGAGGTCTTCCTGTGTATGAAAAAGGGACATAGTTTTAGTATTGTTTTCATCAATCACACACAATTTTCACCTCCTGACTGCTGCAAATTGAATGTTAACAAATATAACAGACTATCCTTCTGAGCCCAGCATTTTTCATTCTTGTCCCAATTTTGGGTGCCCACTACTGTCTATTGATATGTAAAACACTTTTTTCAATCAGCAATTAGTGATCAATAATCACATCTAGTAAACATAATTTCTTTATTGACTAGAAATCTGTAGAAGAATGCTATACCTGACTCCAGCTGGGCTCCTCCACTTCTTCCTGGCTGGAAGGCCCAGGTTGGACATCGGAAGCCTCAGCTGGGGTGGAAGGAAGCGTGGAAGGAAGAGTAGAGAGGGATTCCCTGACTTCGGTGTGGTCTGACAGAAATCGCAGTCTCTCGTAGTACCACAGCCTGGGGACATAAACGTCATCTGCTGCAGCTCCGGACCTCTGGGAATCTGTGACCTTCTTGCGCTCCCTAAGATACGTGCTCCTCAGGCCACCAATTTTGGCTTTTAAATAAGGGATGGTTGCTGTGGGGACCACCGGCGTCACCAACTCCAGCAGTTTCTCCAGCGCTGCCTGCCTCTTCTGTTTATGATTATAGTGGGGGTGTCTCACTTGCCACAGACAGGGCAGCTCCCTGTACTTGTCTATGAACAGGGGCAGGAAATTGTGGTCGTTGAACCCATCCATTTTCTCTGCAAGACACAACACAAGACAAACCCTAATGTCAGGCCAAACTCTCCTAATCTTGTTACAATATAGGCTTCCATTTCGAAGCAGTATAGGCGCAAGTTTAGATCTTACCTTCGTTATCACGATCGGCGTCTCCGATGCTCCTTCCTCCGTTCACAGATCGTACGTAAGACGCATGTGTGTTACGCTTTATACACACTGCGCATGCGTATAACTCCGCCCGCCCCTGACGTTCTTTCTAGTCTATTCCCCGCCCCTTTTCGTTCGGCGCAGTGGGGGAAGAGCACATGGTGGATAGACAGCAGGTGCGTGCTAATTGTAGCAACGAGGAGGAGGAGGAGAGGCCGGATCCGGACACGTCCCGATCCAGAAGGAGATTTAAGGACTCAAATATGTCCTTTGGGGAGATGTTGGAGATGGTGGACATCCTGAAGAAGGCAGACTATGATGGAAAGTATGGGCCTTACCCCAACCACAATCTCAGAAAGGCCAAGATCATGGCGAAAGTGGTCAGGAGTCTGCACCGGAAATTCGGGGTACGACGATCCAAAGATCAGCTCAGGAAGCGGTGGTCGGACCTGAAATTACGAGAACATGAGCAGTACAGAAAGATCCGGAGAGTGCTGCAAAAAAGTAAGTAGTTGTGCTGTGTTCCTATTGTTTTTGTGTTTATTACGTTCGTGCTGCTCCATGTGCTTTTAGGAACTGTTGTACAGTTTAAAATGGCAACTTTCATGTTCATGGGCACATTATTCGTTCGGATCAAACATTTTTCGTTCCAAATATAAAATAACATTGTTTAGCCCATATGCATTTGGCCACCATTTTGACGCCCTATACTTGTCTTAAAAGAATTGGGTTGTGTAGATGGCTTTGTTACTAGAATGAAATGCAAACTAGATTCTGTGTAAGGAGAGGACACTGAGCAGCTGTTTTCACATATGGACACTGGAGCACTAGTGTGGGACACAAAAACGCCATTTTTATTAGGGGGGCCACACAGGTGCTCCAGTGTATACTATATGGGGGTCTCCATCTGTGAAGCTTGTACCAAACAGGTAAAGTATTGCAGGTTGACAAAGGGCATTAAAAAAGCTACATGTTGGAACTCTGCTAAAATAGATAATTGTACCCCACTTCCAAGCAATGTTTCATCTTTATAGTTCTGACATTAAATATCTGTGTGCTAATTATACCATTTTGTTTGACATAGGGGAGAAAAGACTCGGAGGACACCCCTCATCTGAGGAGACCAGAGCCCCCCCCCCTGGAAGAAGGTGAAATCCCCCCAACACAAGCTGAGCAGGAGGATGAAGACGTGGTGGAACTAGTCACCACAACAGGTGAGTGTCTGCAACCACAGGCTCAGATAAGAGATGGAAGGTGGCATTTTTTTTAAACCAAATTTATTTTGGGGTTCCTCTCTTTTTAGGTGATCGTGAGGTTGTGGATGAAGATCCTTTCACATCCGAAAGTGCCCAGATCCTGATCGGGGAGATCATGGGGTGTAATTTACAATTGGAAAACATCAAGCAAAACATCAATGATGTTATTCCAAAATATTAAAACATCATTGATGTTTTGGGGCGAGTTTAAAACCCCTCAAAATCACTTTCTTCTTTTGTGTGCTACAATGTGCTAAATGTTTTTGTGATTTTTCCCAAAGCCAAATTTGGAGGATGCACACAGTGTGTCAACATGTGCTATCTGCCATCACGGGAGATCAATGGACGTGCTTTGGGGGTGCAACCCCTTCCTCAATAATAAAGTAGCTGAGAGGAAGGGCTTGCTCCCCCAAAACACATCCCTTGATCCCCCGTGATGGCAGCTAGCACATGTTGACATTGGGAAATTTGTGTGCATCTTCCAAATTTGGCTTTTCCAGGGGTGATTTCCCCCCATGTGAACGCTATATCAAATCCAGTTCCTAAATGCTCATGTCTGATATTGCCTTCAAGTTCTACCAAATGTGAACTTTGTAAGATCCAGATTTGTGTCTTTCTTGTTGTTTTTACACAGGCCTGTTTTCTATAAAATGGACATTTTAATTTTGGATAATGCCACCACCAAAATTGGTATACAACAAACATGTTGGTTTGTCAGCAAAACCTTTGGTAAATGCATATGTGATTGTGCAGGTATTAAAAAGATTGTTAATCAAGAATGTGTGGATTATTGTCTCAACGCTACAACACTTTTGGGGTGATGTAATTCTTGTTTTATGAGAAAATGGGTGTTATTTCCTAAGGGCAAATCCACTTTGTACTACAAGTGCAGTTTCAGTGCAGTTGCAAGTGCACTTGTAGTGAAATGTGTTTTTGCATTTAGTAAATAACAGCCAACAGTGCTTTGTATAAGGTTACACAATCACGCCATTTTCTGCACTCAACACATTTCTGTCAGGGTCAGCTCAAACAAACACAAGCAGTAAATGTCCAGAAAGATTTTTTTTTTTATTTGAAAAAGGCTTCACATATTGTCTGGCATATTGATAGCCCCCCTACCCACAAAGAACTCCAGGTAGCGTAACCGGACATCATGGGCACTCAGGGAGGGCAAGCCAGGACGGCCACTTTCAAGCGCCGTCAGTGTGGTTTGATGTAGGATTCCGGCCTCAGGCCCAACTGAGCCAGCATAGTTGACCGATTGTTTCCGTAAAAAGTTATGGAGAACACAGCACGCAAGTATTATATGGTTCAGTTTATACTCCCCCATATGGATAGGTGTCAGAAATAGGCGGAACCGGCTGGCCAGGATTCCAAATGTGTTCTCCACCACTCTTCGGGCTCTGGCCAGCCGGTAATTAAAAACCCTCTGTTCCGGGGTGAGGGTCCTCATCGGGAATGGCCGCATCAGGTAGTCCCCCAGCGCAAATGCTTCATCAGCAACGAACACAAATGGGAGTCCTTCCACATTGTCCTCTGGAGCTGGCAAGTCCAAGCTGCCATTCTGGAGACGCCTGTAGAACTCCGTCTGGGCGATGACTCCACCATCGGACATCCGGCCATTCTTCCCCACGTCCACATACAGGAAGTCGTAATTAGCCGACACCACCGCCAACATCACTATACTATTGAACCCCTTATAGTTGAAATAGTACGACCCCCAGTTGGGTGGTGGGACGATGTGGACGTGTTTCCCATCAATTGCCCCTCCGCAGTTAGGAAAGTCCCACCGCTGGGCAAAGTGGGAGGCCACAGTCTGCCATTCCTGTGGCGTGGAAGGAAACTGTTGAGGAAAAAACAATAAACATTACTATTTTTCCTCTGAAACATGGCAAGCAGATTAGACACAAACATTATGGGGCAACCTCCAGATAGCATTTAGTAAGGGGAATTTAACAAGGCCAAAGTATAAGGTACACCTATCATATTCCCCCTCCCCCCCTCTCATGGGCCATTTCTAACTTTATAGGGGGTGTGTGTAAATCTTGGACAGGTAACCCTCTTCACTTCATTGAGAGATGAATGCCTAAATAATGGGTATTACTTGGAACAGCCCCTCCTTAGTTACACTATTGGCAGCCCACTGGACAGGTAAGAAGTGTCATAATACAAAGATATAAATACACATTGTACACATTTGAGGACATTTGGACATTCTGCTATTACCTATCAAGATAATAATAGGATACAAAAACTTTAAACAGTACCATTGGAAAGTATACAGGCAGGCCCTTGCACTACATGCTTTGGGGAATTCATCCATAAATCTGACCAGTAAAGAGGTGGGTATAGTGTGTATGGGTTTGGCAAAGTCAGCAGATAGATGATTGAGGATAGATAGAGAATTGGGATCAGCTGACTCATTTCCAAACATTTTAGGGGGTGTTTGGGGTAAAGCACTACTATGGAACAGATAAAATACATTAAGTGACTACATGAGGTGAATATAGGGCAGGAGACACCATGCTGGGGAGGTTAGTGAAGGGCAAATATGTATGAAGGACCTAAAATAATAATTACATAAAAATCCAGCATGCATGAGAACAAAGGGGACATTCACAGCATATTACAATCATGGTAATTAGGGAATGAGGAAAGAAATACAATATATTATCAAACATTAAAGACAATAAAATGTGATATTAAAGGATAAAAATCTTACCTTCATATACTCCTTCTGCAGGACCTGTATGATGGCAGAACAGGTCTCTGGGATAATGATCCCCAGAGCCTGGGGGGAGATGCCTGTCGAGAACTTGAGGTCCTGCAGGCTTCTCCCTGTGGCCAAATACCGCAAGGTAGCGACCAGCCTCTGCTCCAGAGTGATGGCTTGCCTCATGCAGGTATCCTGCCTGCTGATATAGGGGGTCAGCGAAGCCAACAAACGGTGAAACACGGGGTCCGTCATCCTGAGAAAGTTCCTGAAATCATCAGGATTATTCTCACGGATCTCACGGAGCAAAGGCATATGAGAGAACTGGTCACGCTGAAGCAACCAATTCTTGGTCGATGAACTCCTCCCCACCCTGTTCATGGACTGGACTTGTGTCAAGGTCAGGACCCCAACACCAAGCCCCCGCACAGCACGAACTCTACGAGGAGTACGCATACGAAACATGGCTAGAAAACGGTCGGCTGCTCAGAACGAAGTAACAGAACGCACTGAAGAACAGCAAGGCCTGTGAAGAGCGACCTGAAAAACAGCAACGAGCAGGCAAGATCACACAGAAAACTCCGATACGAACTGACTGCATGCACTGAAGAGCAGATACAAACCCACAAGCACAAACTGAACGGCAGAAAATGATCTGAAAGCCACGAGTCTGAAAAAGCACGAATCGTCTCTCACCAAACTTTTACTAACACGAGATTAGCAAAAGGAGCCCAAAGGGTGCCGCGCTTGGTTCTGAACCGGCCTTTTCTAGTCTCGTCATACGTGGTGTACGTGACCGCGTGGTTGGCGATCGGAAGTTCCGACAACTTTGTGCGACCGTGTGTAGGCAAAACATGTTTGAGCCAACATCCGTCGGAAAAAATCCTAGGATTTTGTTGTCGGAATGTCCGAACAAAGTCCGACCGTGTGTACACCCTATAAGAGTGATATTGAGCAATAAGACTCTGGGAATCCCAAATCTTTGCCGGGTTTGGGAATGAGAACTTTTGTGGCCTCTGTCATAGATGGGGGTAAAGCTCCAGTCTCAAATAGATGATTATACAACTTTAATAGTTTAGGGGTTAGAAGTTCACTGAATTGGGAATAGAAATCTATTGGAAGTCCATCCGAGCCGGGGGACTTGGACCTAGCAAAGCTAGCCATGGCAATTGATATTTCGTCTGCTGTGAGCGGTGCTTCCAATAGTTCTATCTGTTTTTCTGTGGAAAAGTTACCTTTTCAAGAAAAAGAGACATGAGGTGGGTCTCAGTGGGGGCTGTCGTTGTGTATAAGTCAGCGAAGAAGTCTCTGAACATTGAGGTTACTGTAGGTGGGTCTGTAATTTTTTGTCCCCCGGGACCATGTAGCATGATAACCACCGGAGGTCTATCTTCGCTATGTGCCAAGTATGCCAGTAACTTTCCTGCCTTTTCCCCATGTTCAAACATTTTCTGTTTGGAGAAGAATATTTTTTGTTTGGCTTTCTGGTACTGTAACTTGTTAACCACTCTAGTCTGTAATTTGAGCTGGTCTGCGTTTACTAATGTCGGGGTGTTGGCGTACATGCTTTCCGCAGAGGACAAGTCCTCCAGCGCCTTACCGAGGGCACCAGAAGAGTCCATCTTAATTTTATTAATAGCGGTTATCAATGTATGTCTAGCAAATAACTTAAAAGAGTCCCAAACTGCGGATGGTGATGCTGACTTATCATTTTCCAGAAAGTATCTTTTCCATTTATCTATAAGCTCACCATCCTCTGGTAAAAGAGAGAGCCAGAATGGGTTTAGACGCCATGTCCGTGGTGGCTTTGCCACTGGAATACTTAGTGTAATCCAATAAGGACTATGGTCCGACAGTATTCTAGGGCAGAACATTACCTCCAACAACCTTGGAGTCAGCCTACGGGAGATAAGTATAAAATCTATACGGGACATGGAACCATGAGGGGGCGAGAAACATGAATATGACCTGGTCTGTGGGAACTTATAGCGCCACGTATCTATTAAATGGAAGGTGGAGACAAGTTTAGAGAATTTAGTTTCAGTGGGGGCACTAGGAGCCGTTGATGTTAGCTGTAGCCTGTCTAGGTTTGGATTTAAAGTGACATTGAAGTCTCCTAGCCAAATCGCTGCTACATTTGGATGATGGGTCATGAATGATATACCCTCCTTAACTATGGACACATTAAATGGAGGTGGTATGTAAAAGGCCATTATGAGCAGAGGTTCTCCATATATTTTGGCGTGAATAAATACATAGCGGCCCTGCGGGTCAGTAATTAGCTCACCCAATTCAAAATGTACGGACTTAGCTATTAACACAGAAACTCCCCTGGAATGAGATGTGTGGGTAGAGTGATACGCCCATCCAACCCAAGGCCTGCGAAGCGCCATCTGAACGCTTCCCTCAATATGAGTTTCCACAAGTACCACTATGTCCGCATGTTGCTTCTTCAGGAATGTGAAGACTGCCGCGCACTTAAATTTCTCGCGCAGGCCCCTCACATTCCATGTAAGAAATTTTAAAAATGCCATATGTAAGACTTTTTAAACATTAATAAACCATTTATATGTAACAGTTTGCTCCTTCCACACAAGGCACAGAGATTTTTAATTTTCAGACATAGCTGTCTCAAGCACTTGTCACGCGACACAAATGTACTCATCAATAGATTGGGCACATATAACGTTACCTTTTCCCTATAATGCGTATGCACATTCAAATTTAAACGAACCAAAAACATTTGAACCCCCACCCCCCTCCCTGCCCTACACTGACCCAAACTTGTGCGGGCATCATCCCTTAACTGGTTGTTATCTGGGAAGTATTCTAACATCTTAGTGAACAATGGAATGTAGAACAGTTGGTTCAAACTCCGGACATTAAATAGAGTAAGTAATGTCAGCCATATCACTTGCAAAAGGTGAAGTATGGTCCCTCGATCCTCTTGTGTCCGTTTAACCAGAAACTCTAAGTATCGGATAATGTTCCAATGAGCATGTTGCTGCTTCCCAGAACTGTGTGGGGAAAAGTCTCGCTGCACGATGCATGTTTATTGTAGGACTGTTTTTCTCTCTCCGGAGCCCCGGAGGGTATTTTGACTCTTGTACTATGGGTAAACAGGATTTATGCATAGAACTTGCGCTGGTTAGGAACAGTTCCTGGTTATATCTACGTTATCAATGGGACTTAATCAATCAGCTTGTTGAGGATTGGCTCTTCGTTCCAACCAAGAGATCACCTCCTCTGGATCCTCGAAGAAGATCGCACGACCCCCATGTTCCACCCTAAGACGGGCTGGAAAGAGCATGGAGTACTTGTATTGTAAATTTCTTAGCTTGCGTTTGGCCTCCGTAAAGCTCTGACGACGACGCTGGACTTCTGCCGAGAAATCTGGGAAAATGGCTACTTTAACATTTCCAACTGGAATATTGCCTTTTTCCCTTGCCATCCTTAAAGCAGTGTCCCGATCCTTATAGTTAAGGAGTTTAGCTATAACGTGCGAGGTGGAGCCCCCTGTGGAGGGGGTCTTGCTGGCATGCGATGCGCCCGCTCTACCGCAAACATAGGGGAAAAGACTTCTCTCCCATAAGTAGTAATCAGTAGTTGTTCTAGAAAAGTGGTAGTGTCCTTACCCTCAGATCCCTCCGGCAGGCCTATCAGGCGTATATTACATCTTCTCAGCCTGTTCTCCATGTCATCTTGCTTTATAAGGAGTTGCTGTATCTGCCTTTGCACACGGTCTGAAGAAGTTTGTAGGGGTGGGATAGCATCTTCCACCTCGCCCAGTCTGGTCTCAGTTTCCTTCACTCTTTCCCTAAGTTTTTGAAAGTCCTGTCTGATAAGGGAGATATCCATCTTAACTTCCTCAATTTGTGCTGTGAGAGAAGTTCTGCAAAGGGTAATTGCTTCAAGGAGTTTGTCGGTATCGCTCGCCGTTCGCTCTCCTGCCGCAGCCTTCTCAGTTGTTCCTTCCTCCTCCATGTCTTCCTTTTCTAGTCGGCGGTACTGATCCAGTTTTGCTGCCGCTGCTTTTTGTGCTTTAGTTGGTGACATATTGTTAAGGACCCAGGCAGTATCCAGATAACCTCCAACTTAGTATGGTAGATTGACTTGCTGGTTAATTAAGGACACGTGTTGTGGAGGTTCTTGTAGTCCCTAAAGTGCCCAAGGATTGGGGTTGGTTTTACCGGGCAGATGTGCGTGATTCTTCACCGCCTCTTTAGGAGTTGTTAATCTGAGGCTACCAAACGTAGGGTACTTGGGGTGCCAGTGAAGGCTGCTAAAGGGGGCACATCAGGGTCACATCTCATGTGCCCTATATAAGTATGAGAAGCTGGTGTGCTAAGATGGCCGCCGGTCGCCTCGTGTAGGCCTAGGCCGCAATCCAGGCCGGATGCAGTTATTAGCCTTCCCGGGGTCCCTGCTGGCAAGATGGGCTGTAGCAATGAGGGGTAGTATTGCCCCGCTCCCCGGGAGATTTGTCCAGCAGCCAGGTACCTTAAATTCTGTGGATTCCGCAGGGCAGAGCTGGAGTACTGGAGGACCAAGATGGCCGCGGCCTCCAGTTGTAGGCTGAAGCCACGGGCTTGCTTAGTTGCGGCCGCCGCGCGGGAGATCGCCGCTCCGTTCGGGCCTCCGTGCAGCCAATCTATCCAGAATGAAGCCCAGGGTGTCCCCAGAGTCCCAGGTAGGTGATCCAGCCAGCGAGGACGTCCAACGAGTCAAGGATTAATATTTATCAGGAGTAATGGACGGAGCTCTGGTTACCAGCGTCCTACTCCATGCTGCGTCAGGCCACGCCCCCCTGCTATGTGTCTTTCATGTTCTACCTTAGCCACCCTAATTGCACCCTTACATTTCTTGTTGCATTCTTTGTAAAGTTTGAAAGCTGGTGTTGATCCCTCAGCCTTGTATTTTTTGAAGGCCTTCTCCTTTGCTTTTATATGCATTTTTACATTGGAGTTAAACCACCTAAGACTTTTTATTAGTTATTTCCCAATGGGATGCACTAGCTAATGCCCTTATTTAATATACACTTAAAGCAAACCCATCTCTCCTCTGTGTTCTTTGTTCCTAAGATTTTATCCCAATTAATATCTTCTAGTAGGGTTCGTAGTTTAAGGAAGTTGGCTCTTTTGAAATTCAGTGTCTTTGTATTCTCCTTATGTTTCATATTTGTGTGATTTATACTGAAACTAAATGACCTGTGATCACTTCCTAAATTGTTTCGTATTTCCACATCTGTGATCAGGTCTGTATTGTTGGTAATCAGTAGGTCTAGTAATGCTTTGTTTCTAGTTGGTGTGCCTACCATCTGACCCATGAAATTGTCCTGCAAGACATTTAGGAACTGGCGAGCCTTATGCCCCGTACACACGGTCGGATTTTCCGATGGAAAATGTCCGATCGGAGCGTATTATCAGAAATTCCGACCGTGTGTGGGCTCCATCGGACATTTTCCATAGGATTTTCCGACACACAAAGTTTGAGAGCAGGCTATAAAATTTTCCGACAACAAAATCCGATCGCGTCAATTCCGACCGTGTGTGGCCTGTTCCGACGCACAAAGTGCCACGCATGCTCAGAAGAAATTCCGACACGGAACAGCTCGGTCTGGTAAAATTAGCGTTCGCAATGGATACAGCACTTTCGTCATGCTGCAATGTTAAAAATGGTTTAATACAGCGCACTCTCTTCTTCTTTATAATGTGACAAGAATTAGGTAGTTTTGCTGCTCATATTCACACACACTTCTCACAAACTTATTTTTATTTTTTTTCTTGGGATTCCCTGAATATATTGTTATTTGTCACATCTGACTTTTTTTTTTTTTCTTTTTATTTAAAGCCATTTTTCTTTTAGATTTTATGTTTGTATTTTTTCAAAGGCTGATCTTTGTTTAATGTTATTTTTAGTTTTACTCTAGAATATTTTTGTGTGTGTTTTGTGTGTCAAGTTACCACAACACCATTGATATCTTTTATTATTTAATCTTAAGGAGATTGTTTGTTGTTGGTGTCCCTTGTTAATTTCACATTGTATTTTTGAAATGTACCTGAATCCTCACAAACAAACTGTCCTTTTTGAAGTAAAACACACATAGGCAAGTATAATTCAAACAAAAAATCCTTTATTAAGGGCTTAGAACCAAACAAAGAGGGAGGCAACGCTGGATAAACAGGAGAAATTAGCGAAGCCTTTGACCCCCAGGGCAGACATCAATTCTTGAACATCAAAATTGGTGGCCTGAGGAGTCCATATGTAAGGGAGGGCAGTCTGGTCCAGAAGTTGCAGAGATCGGGATAGCAGCAGATGACATCTGTGTCCCCAGGCTGTGGTACCACAAGAGGCTGCATCTTTTGGCTGACCAGACTGGATCCAGGGTCCTCACTTTCTGGTCTTCCTTCCACGCTTCATTCCCGGCTGTGGCTCTGCTGTTGGAGATGTGGGAGCAGGAGGAGTAGGACCTGGAGGAGAAGGAGGACTAGGAGGACCTGGAGGAGAAGGAGGAGGAGGACCTGCAGGAGGAGGAGGAGGACCATGTGTGAGTTCACAAAGGTGTGTATCAGATGTAATTTGGGCCCTCATCTCCTTATTAAGAGCCTCCAATATTAAGGACTCACACATGAGTTGTTGTCCCTCCTCCATCCTCTGCATTTTACAGGCAATGATGGCAGCGAAGTCATCCTCCACGGTGTGTGGTGCTCCCAGGGCCTCTGTAGCCCTCCAAAAGAGGCCTATGGCAGCCTCCTCTAGGGCACTCCTCCTCCTGCCACTTTCTCTTTCCAGGTGTAGGGGAGGGACCTGCAGATCAGGCAGCCTGCTCGGCCCGGCCACCTCCTGGCTGAGACTTCCCTGTGTATGAAAAAGGGACATGGTTTTAGTTTTTGCATCATCAATCACAATCATAAATTAGTACTCCAAACTAACATCTAGTTAACATCATTGATTGGACAACCAGCAATATTTAAAGGAATGCTATACCTGGCTCAATCTGGGCTCCTCCACATGTTGCTGCCTGGAAGGCCCAGGTTGGGCGTCAGAAGCCTCAGCCAGGGGGGAAGGAAACGTGGAAGGAAGACTGGAGAGTGATGACCTGGGTTCAGTCTGGCCTGCCAGAAAATGCAGCCTGTCATAGTACCACATCCTGGGGACATAGATGTCATCTGCTGCTCCGAATCTCTGTGAATCCTGGACTTTCTGGCGCTCCCTTACATATGTGCTCCTCAGGTCACCAATTAGGATCTTCAAATATGTGATGTCTGCCGTGGGGATCACCTGCTTCACAATTTCCAACAATTGATCCAGCGCTGCCTTCCTCTTTGTTTGGTTCTTGTAATGTGGGTGGTTGATCTCCCACAGACAAGGCAGCTCCCTGAACATGTCAATGAATATTGCCATGAAGTCATTATCTTGAAAGATATCCATTTTCACTGCAAGACACAACACAAGACAAACCCTAATGTCAGGCCAAACTCTCCTAATCTTGTTACAATATAGGCCTCAATGTAGAAGCAGTATAGGCACAAGTATGTCTCTTACCTTCGTTCTTACGATCGGCGCCTCCAATGCTCCTTCCTCCGCTCACAGATCGTACGTAATACGCACGTGTGGTACACTTTATACACACTGCGCATGCGTGTAACTCCGCCCGCCCCTGACGTTCTTTCTAGTCTATTCCCCGCCCCTTTTCTACTGTGCAGTGGGGGAAGAGCACATGGCTGAGACACAGCAGGTGCATGCTAATTATAGCAACGAGGAGGAGATGGAGGAAAGCCCGGATTCGGACACATCCCGATCCAGAAGGAGAAGATTTAAGGCCACAAATATGTCCTTTGGGGAGATGTTGGAGATGGCGGACATCCTGAAGAAGGCCGACTATGATGGAAAGTATGGACCTTACCCCAACCCCAATATCAGAAAGGCCAAGATCATTGCGAAAGTGGTCAAAAGTCTGCACCGGAATTTCGGGGTACGACGATCGAAAGATCAGCTCAGGAAGCGGTGGTCGAACCTGAAATTAAGAGAGCCCGAGCAGTACAGAACGATCCGGAGAGTGCTGCAAAAAAGTAAGTAGTTGTGCTGTGTTCCTATTCTTTGAGTCTTTATTACGTTCGTGCTGCTCCATATGCTTTTCTTAATTGTTGTACAGTTTAAAATGGCAATTTTAATGTTCATGGGCCCATTATTCATTCGTATCAAACATTTTTATTTCGGCCTCTAAAACACCATTGTTTAGGCCATATGCATTTTCCTACATTTTTTAGGGCCTACTTGGATGAAAAATATTTGGTTGTGTAGATGGCTTGGTTACTAGAATGAAATGCAAACTAGATTCTGTGTAAGGAGAGGACACTGAGCAGCTGTTTTCACATCTGGACATTGGAGCACTAGTGTGGGACACAAGAACACCATTTTTATTAGGGGGGGCACACAGGTGCTCCAGTGTATACTATAGGGGTGTCTCCATCTGTGAAGCTTGTACAAAACAGGTAAAGTATTGCAGGTTGACAAAGGACACTAAAAAAGCTACATCTTGGAACTCTGCTAAAATTGACAATTGTACCCCACTTCCAAGCAATGTTTCCTATTTATAGTTCTGCCATCAAATATCTGTGTGCTAATTATAACATTTTTGTTTTACATAGGGGAGAAAAGACTCGGAGGACACCCCTCAACCGAGGAGACCACAGACCCCCCACCTCTGGAAGAAGGGGAAATACCCCCAAACACAAGCTGAGCAGGAGGAGGAAGAAGATGTGGTGGAAATTGGCACCACAACAGGTGAGTGTCTGCGACCACAGGCTCAGGTAAGAGATGGATGCTGACAGATTTTTGATACCTGTTTTTGTTTGGTTTCTCTCTTTTTAGGTGATCGTGATGTTATGGATCGAGATCCTTTCACATCAGAAAGTGCCCAGATCCTGATCGGGGAAATCATGGGGTGTAATTTAGAATTGGAAAACCTCAAGAAAAAAATCAATGATGTTATTCAAAAAAAATAATAACATCATTGATGTTTTGGGGCGAATTTAAAACCCCACAAAATCACTTTCTTTTTTTTGTGTGCTACAATCTTAAAAATTTTTGAGCGATGTTTCGAAAAGCCAAATTTGGAGGATGCACACAGTGTGCCAACATGTGCTATCTGCCATCACGGGAGATCAATGGACGCGTTTTGGGGGTGCAACCCCTTCCTCAATAATAAAGTAGCGGTGAGGAAGGGGTTGCTCCCACAAAACACGTCCCTTGATCTCCCGTGATGGCAGCTAGCACATGTTGACATTCGTAAATTGGTGTGCATCTTCCAAATTTGGCTTTTCAAGGGGTGACTTCACCCCATCTGAACGCAATATCAAACACAGTTCCTAAATACTCATGTCTGATATTGCCTTCAAGTTTTACCATATGTGAACTTTGTAAGTTCAAGATTTTTGTCTTTCTTGTTGGTTTTACACAGGCCTGTTTTATCGTAAATGGACATTTCTATTTTTGATAATGCCACCCCAAAAATTGTTAGACAACAAACATGTTGGTTTGTTTTAAAAACCTTTTCTAAATGCACATGTGATTGTGCAGGTATTAAAAAGTTTGTTAATCAAGAATGTGTGGATTATTGTCTCAACGCTACAACACTTTTGTGGTGATGTAATTGCTGTTTTCTGAGAAAATGGTGGTTATTTCCTAAGGGCAAATCCTCTTTGCACTACAAGTGCAGTTTCAGTGCAGTTTCAAGTGCACTTGTAGTATAAAAAGTGTATACGCCTTTAGTAAATAACACCCAACAGTGCTTTGTATAAGGTTACACAATCACGCCATTTTCAGGACTCCCCACATTGCTGTCTCAGGGTCAGCTAAAACAAACACAAGCAGTAAATGTCACCAAAGATTAGCTTTTTTTATTTATTTGATAAATGCTTCACAAATTGTCTGGCATATTGATGGCCCCCCCTACCAGCAAAGAACTCAAGGTATCTTAACCGGACATCACGGGCACTCAGGGAGGGCAAGCCAGGACGGCCACTTTCAAGCGCCGTCAGGGTTGTATCATGTAGAATTCCGGCCTCAGGCCCAACTGAGCCAGCATAGTTGGCAGAATGTTTGCGTAAAAAGTTATGGAGAACACAGCACGCCAGGATTAGATGATTAAGTTTATACTCCGCCATATGGATGGGTGTCAGAAATAGGCGGAACCGGCTGGCCATGATTCCAAATGTGTTCTCCACCACTCTTCTGGCTCTGGCCAGCCGGTAATTAAAAACCCTCTGTTCCAGGGTGAGGGTCCTCATCGGGAATGGCCGCATAAGATGGTCCCCCAGTGCAAATGCTTCATCCGCAACGAAGACGAATGGGAGTCCTTCCACATTGTCCTCTGGAGGTGGCAAGTCCAAGCTGCCATTATGGAGACGCCTGTAGAACTCTGTCTGGATGATGACTCCACCATCGGACATCCGGCCATTCTTCCCCACGTCCACATACAAGAAGTCGTAATTAGCCGACACCACCGCCAACATCACAATACTATTGAACCCCTTATAGTTGAAATAGTACGACCCCGAGTTGGGTGGTGGGACGATGTGGACGTGTTTCCCATCAATTGCCCCTCCGCAGTTAGGAAAGTCCCACCGCTGGGCAAAGTGGGAGGCCACAGTCTGCCATTCCTGTGGCGTGGAAGGAAACTGTTGAGGAAAACAAAAATAAATAACTATTTTTGCACATAAACATGGCAAGCAGATTAGGCACAAACATTCTTGGCCAACCTCCAGATAGCATTTATTAAGGGGAAATTAACACCAAAGTATAAGGTACACCTATCATATCCCCCCCCCCATGGGCCATTTCTAACATTATAGGGGGGGTGGAATCTTGGACAGGTAACCCTCTTCACTTCATTGAGAGATGAATGCCTAAATACAAGGTATTACTTGGAACAGCCCCTCCTTAGTTACACTATTGGCAGCCCACTGGACAGGTAAGAAGTGTCATAATACAAAGATATAAATACACACTGTACACATTTGAGGACATTTGGACATTCTGATATTACCTATCAAGATAATAATAGAATACAAAAACTGTAAACAGTACCATTGGAAAGTATACAGGCAGGCCCTTGCACTACATGCTTTGGGGAATTCATCCATAAATCTGACCAGTAAAGAGATGGGTATAGTGTGTATGGGTTTGGCAAAGTCAGCAGATAGATGATTGAGGATAGATAGAGAATTGGGATCAGCTGACTTAGCAGTTGGGGGGAGGGAGGGTTTAGAAAAATGTTTTGGGGACACTACAAAAAAAAGCCTCTGGCACTCTTCCTGAATTTAAAGCACAAATCACATTTCTAAACATTTTAGGGGGTGTGTGGGGTAAAGCACTACTATGGAGCTGATAAAATACATTGTTAAGTGACTACATTAGGTGAATATAGGGGCAGGAGAGCATGTTGGGGAGGTAAGTGAAGGCAGATATGTAGGAAGGACTAAAAAAATAATGACATAATAATCCAGCATGCATGAGGACAAAGGGGACATTCACAGCATATTACAATCATGGTAATTAGGGAATGAGGAAAGAAATACAATATCTTAGCAAACATTAAATACAATAAAATGTGATATTAAAGGATAAAAATCTTACCTTCATATACTCCTTCTGCAGGACCTGGATGATGGCAGAACAGGTCTCTGGGATAATGATTCCCAGAGCCTGGGGGGAGATGTCTGTGGAGAACTTGAGGTCCTGCAGGCTTCTCCCTGTCGCCAAGTACCGCAGGGTAGCGACGAGCCTCTGCTCCGGAGTGATGGCTTGCCTCATGCAGGTATCCTGCCTGCTGATATAGGGGGTGAGCGAAGCCAGCAGACGGTGAAATACGGGGTCCGTCATCCTGAGAAAGTTCCTGAAATCATCAGGATTATTCTCACGGATCTCACGGAGCAAAGGCATATGAGAGAACTGGTCATGCTGAAGCAACCAATTCTTGGTCCATGAACTCCTCCCCACCCTGTTCATGGACTGGACTTGTGTCAAGGTCAGGACCCCAACACCAAGCCCCCGCACAGCACGAACTCTACGAGGAGTACGTATAGCAACATGGCTAGAAAACAGTCGGCTGCTCAGAACAAAGTAACAGAATGCACTGAAGAACAGCAAGGCCTGTGAAGAGCGACCTGAAAAACAGTAACGAACGAACAAGAACACAAGGACTAATTAAAGTCACGTGGAACTTGCTTGCACGCACTGAAAAGCAGATACAAACCCACAAGCACAAACTGAACCGCAGAAAATGATCTGAAAGCCACGAGTCTGAAAAAGCGTGAATCGTCTCTCACCAAACTTTTACTAACACGAAATTAGCAAAAGGAGCCCAAAGGGTGCCGCGCTTGGTTCTGAACTGGCCTTCTCTAGTCTCGTTGTATGTGGTTGACGTCACCGCGCTGTTGGCGATCGGAAATTCCGACAACTTTGTGCGACCGTGTGTACGCAAAACAAGTTTGATCCAACATCCGTCGGAAAAAATCCTAGGATTTTGTTGTCGGAATGTCCGAACAAAGTCCGACCGTGTGTACGGGGCATTAGACAAATGCGCAGTTCCTTCCGCCCAGTCTATGTCTGGATAATTAAAATCCCCCATTATGATGGCACTTCCCATCCTTGCTGCTAACCCAAATTACCTGCTTAATTGATGAAGAAATAATGAAGGAATATCCCACACCTGGCCATGTAACGGCTTTTGATTCAATTGTCCAATTACTTTTGGTCCCTTGAAAAAGGGGAACGGCTATTCTTAAGAGCTGTCATTTCTAAACCCTTCCTCCGATTTGGATGTATATACCCTCAAATTAAACCTGAGAGTGTGCACTTTCAGCCTATATCCATTAGATAGAATAAAAAATAGCACTAAAAAATAATAAAACAGTAATTCTAAAAGCTTCATATAAATAATATCTGACAGTTCTGTGATGTATGGACAGTCCCAATAAATATATGGTTTAAAAGCCAAGTAAATGTAGAGAAAGGCACCAGCAGACAAGATAAAGAGTCCTTAGTAGTGGTCAGGGTGCTCGAGTAAAATCATAGTATATGTGCGTCCTTTTCTGTGCTTCCACCACCATTAGTACAGGCCGCTCACCTTACTCTGTGGACCTCTGAGTTAACAAGAAGCCTTTGCACCATTATAGCCGAAATAACTTCACATTTTGCACTTCTTAAGGGCAGTTTTGGACTTGGTCCTCAACAATAAGGGTGCAAATACTGGTGATATTCACATTAGCCAGTGAGCGCTGGGTTAACGAACTGCTAAAAGCGCCGTTACTCTAAGTAGTAATAAAGATTCATCCTCCAAGATGAAATATCTTTCCACAATGGGACCTTTACCCTGTTCTAGGAGATTGTTCCATGGTTCATGTGGAAAGCTGATCCCTGTGGGACTTAACACTAAAAGCAGCCTTCCTGGTGCCAGCAGGTATAGAAGTTTAGCGCTACCCCGTGAGGGCTGCTTACTGAATCTGTACCCACTGGTTGCTCTGACCTTGCAGGTCCTCCGACACCCTGGGTTCAGACTTTTTGGTAATGATCAGGATAATTAGAGACACATACACAATTTAAGTGAAATAGTTGAATCTTATTTACTGGAAAGTTAGAAACATTAGATTCCAGTATCATAAGCTAAGCCTTAGAAAAAAGTTTCACCAAGGCAAGTGATGCCAATGATATGAAACTGTAGAACAGAAACTGTAACTGATTGCAGAATATAAAAATTACTCACACAATACTCTGTTTAGTTGAATGTGAACAGGCAGAAGAAGGGCAGAGGAATGACCTTTTGTACCTCAGCACCACAGGCCCAGAAAGACAGAAGGATATAACACTGTACCTAATTTAATCTGAATAATGAAACCCCTGAGTACATGTTAAACTTACCTGCTCTGTGCAGTGGTTTTGCACAGAGCAGCCCAGGTCCTCCTCTTAGGTCCCCCTTCGGCTCTCCTGGCCCCTCCCTCCTGTCGAGTGCCCCCACAGCAAGCAGCTTGCTATGGGGCACCCGGGCCGAGTCACAGCTCCCTGTGTCCATTAAGACACAGAGCCCTGGTTCGGGCCCCGCCCCCTCTCTCCCCTGATTAGCTAACTGACTTTGACAGCAGCAGGAGCCAATGGCCAATCAGGTGGAGAGTCCCAGACGGCTGAGGCACTCGTGGACCTCACTGGAGAGGGAAGGGGCTCAGGTAAGTTCTAGGGTGTGCTGGGACGGCTGCTGCACACAGTAGGTTTTTTTATCCGAATGCATTAAGATAAAAAACCTTCTAACTTTACAACCACTTTAAACCCACTCAATTTGCATAGAGTCCTGGGGAAAGATACTTATCCTTATGGCGCTAACTGCTTTAATCCCTTAGTGGGGGAGATATGATGTAGTCTCTCAGAAAAAAGAAACCCTTTTTTCTTCAGCTAGCTCTTTAGTGAAATACATGAGAGATCCTGGTAATTAGGAGGAGGCAAAGTATTAACAGTGTGTAGCAGCGTGTACTTGTATTGTCCTGTGGAAAGAGGAATTCTGTTGCTGCTTCACAAAGAGTAAGTGTAGCACTAAGTCCTACAGGCTTAGGCAAAAGTGTCTGCATGCAGTGTCTCTTGTGGTATCAGAATGGGCAAGTGCCCACTCACCAGTCCCAATGACTCTTGGTAATGGAAAGTGGCATGTGTCTCCACGACAGGCCATTGTAGAGCCCTGCTTAAGTGATAATGCGGTCTGGCGACACACTATTTCAGCTTGGCTGGATCTGGCATGGATGTGTGAAAAGTGGCCTCCAGGCTGCCGCTGAACAGTCAGAAGTAGCTGGCAGTGGACGCACCCAATGACTCTCTCTCCCTGTAGCACAGGCCACGACTCAGCCACAGCACACACTGATGCAGAGTCACTTGCTCGCAGTTCCAGTCCCAAGAGGAAGATCCCGCCCACACACAGGCTTTTTATCACTAGTATTTGTAATTAAAAACAGTCCAGCTGAATGCAAATCTTGCCTCCCTGGATTACATGTCCCAAGATGCTTTACTTTACTCTTAGAACTCAGTCATTCTATCTTCAGGATATGACAACAGATTCCAGGCTGAGCACTAGGAGAGAACAGCTTCAGAGCAGCAATGCTGCACAGTGTCTCCTGACAATGCAGGCAACATTAGTCAGCTCCTGGCTACAGGAGCTTTATGTGCGTGCTAGTGTAGGAAAGCTCCACAAATCATCTTTTCTCCTGATTATGGCATACTAAGTCCCTTGCTCCAACTCATGTCAAAAGTCGCATCCAGGTTCCATATAACCTAATAATAGATACTATCAGCCTTCAAGAATCACAGCAACTTCTAGTCACTTCAGGGTCTTAATCGCTCTTCACGCTCTAGAGTCCTATATATCAACTACAAGCTCTTTCCATTCATTTAACAGGTTATTTTTGTTACCCTCTGGTCCCGGGAAGTAAGAGATGCATCATTGCATGTTTTATAGCATCATGGATCATCAAATTCAAACAAAATGCATACAGGGTTAATAGTCATGATCCTCTAAATAAGAACCCTTTTCTTACTCTTTGTTACTGTAATTATTAAATGATTTGGCATTCTCTCCTGTTTCAGGATCGCTATTTGCTACCATGTGGCTGTCAGGAAAATGGTATGTTGCTTTTACATAGTTACTGTAATTTTCTATTGCTATCACCTATACATTATATGTTTTAATTTTACATTATACAATAGCAAACTTCAAAGCAATATGTTATACAATAACAGTTGGGGAGTGTTCACATTCTCACACATTCACAGTTCCATAACCAGTGGTCGAATAAAATTAGGGATCTGAGCCTTTATGGAGCCAAAGAGAAAAATCTGCTCCTGTAGCCTATACATGGTGTAATACTTTACCACCTGTGGCATTCTATCTATATAATTGCAGGAATGCAAAGGTTGGGACCATAGGTCCCTCAGCTAAAGATGTACTGTATCCTACCGTAGGTGTACTAAAGTGAATAATCTGGTATGCTAAGTTAGAATTGGTGAGTAAATGCATTTTGCAGATTAGAGAAACAGTGCTGTGTACTGCTTTACTATAGTACAAAATATATTCAGACTACACTGAGACCATTTGCCAGTCTTAACCACTTCAACGTTCGCCCATGTATCTAAAGGAAGAGAGCAAGGAAAGTGGGACTTTGATTGAAGTCTCACTGGCTATCCTGGTGTTCACTCTCACCACCTGCCACACTCTGGTTTTCATCACTCCCATCACCTGGCAGCTTCTGACTGCCAGCCTTCAACCCACCATCACCCTCCTCACCAGCATGGGTTTTTTTGTCCCACCCTCCTACACTTTCACCTCTAGCCACCCACCATCACCCTCCGCACCAGCACGGGGTTTTTCGTCCCACTCTCTCATACCTCCGCGTCCAGCCACGCACGGAACTCTTTCAGTTTTGTTTAAACTTCACGCTCATTAGCAGTGATTCCTGTGGTCCCTTTTCTATTCCGTTGGTTGCTTGTCTGTGTTGTCCCCGTTGGGAAACCCACCACGGCCCCCGGTTGGAGGAAACCCTGAATGCTTTTGGCGTCTCACTGCCGCATCATCAACCATTGAACTCCAAGTAGTAAGTATGCACCTTGGTGCCATTGGGGGTGTCATTCTACCCCTGCCTAGGTCTACAACTACTACTGATCATCTAATTTATATTCTTTTATTTTAGATTACCACGTGCATGCTCCTGATGAGTGGCGTATCAGCCACGAAACGCATAGAGCTATTTGATGCCGTGTCCTTACCTATCTATACCCATTTTAAGCTACTATACAATATCTACCTCTACAGGCCTAGTGATGCCATAGGTCCTGCAGGCATTACCTCGCAATGATGATTTTATCCAATTTGGTCTGGGTTGAACTATGGAATTTTATTATGGTCTTCATCGAGATATTACTGCCATTTAAACTGTTTACGGTTCTTTATTATGTCTATTTTTTTACCTCCCACTCCAGCGGCTACATTTTGAGACATTTTTGTTATCATTATGGTTATTGCTACTATTGTGTAACTGTGTATGTCACTTTGCCATAAAAAGTGTTTGGGGACCCGGGTCCTGCCCCAGGGGGACATGTATTAATGCCAAAAAAATTTTAAAAACTGACTTTTTTTAGGAGCATTGATTTTAATAATGCTTAAAGTGAAACAATAAAAATGAAATTTTCCTTTAAATATCTTGCCTGGGTTGTCCTTAGTATGCCTGTAAAGTAGCGCATCTCTCCCATGTTTATAACAGTACCACAGCAAAATGACATTTCTAAAGGAAAAAATGTCATTTAAAACTACTTGCAGCTGTAATGTATTGTCGCATCCTGGCAATATAGATAAAAAAACATTGAATAAAATGGCATGGGTCCCCCCCCCAGTCCCTTTGGGTCTGGTATGAACCCCACACCAAAAATAATCGCGTGGATGTCCCTCCCAAAATCCATACCAGGCTCTTCAGGTCTAGTATGGATATTAAGGGGAACCCCGCACCAAAATTAAAAAAAAAATGGCGTGGTGGTCCCCCAGGCACTATATACTCTGAACAGCAGTATATATACTATATGGCCTGCCCTATATACTCTGCAGAAAAATTGGGCCTTAGGTGTTGGTGGCGACAGAACATTGTAACTCCTCACAGTTACACTTGTTGGGTGCAGGAATGGGCCCTGTGAAATAATATATAAAAAATTGTAATTACATGCCCCTGTTAAACAGGGTTAGAATATTTGGGCCTTTGGTTTTGGTGGTGGCAGAACACTGTAAGCCCTCACAGTTACTAATGTTGGGCACAGGAACGGGCCCTGCGTTGAGATATTATATCAAACATTTTAATTACATGCCACTGTTAAAAAGGGACAGAAAAATTGGGCCTTGGGTGGTGGTGCCCTAAACCAAAAACATTGTTGGAAGCTAGCATCATCAAGATTGAGGGGGAATAGGATAGTCAGCCTATGCAGTCTTCAAGGGATTCCAGATGCAAATTCAATCAGTTACATCAGCATCAGGTGCTTGATAGCTACTGATTCATTTTTATGAATGTGAGCCTATTAACGGAGTCTGAGGACAGGCGCACTCTTTGATCCAATACAAACCCTCCAGCAGCACTGAATGTGCTTTCAGAAAGCACACTGGATGCAGGACAGGCCAGTAGCTCATTGCATATTGAGCAAGTTCTGGCCAGTGGTCCATCCTCAAGACCCAGTAACCCAGTGGATGCTCTGTTGGAAAGGTCTCCAAGTCTGCTCTTGCCCTAGAAATTCCTGCACCATATAATGCAGACATTGGCAATGGTTGATTGAACCGATCAGACCCTGGCGCTGAGGACTGAAAAATTGTTTAAAGGCATCGGTCAGCCGGCCACTTTCTCCACCGTTCTTCATCTGACTGAACAAAGCCTCAGCAACATGTTGTCCAGCACCAGGAAATGGTAACCTCCCAGGGTCTGGAAATGCGTTACACAAACATTTCTTCAAGGCCTCCTGAAGATGTTTCATCCTCTGCTCCCTCTGCGAAGGCAGGATGAGTTCTGCAACTTTACCCTTGTAATGTGGATCAAGAAGGGTTGCCAGCCAATAATGATACCACAAATCCTAGGGTCCTTTCCCAGGCTTTGCAGAATCAGGGAGGCCACGCAGCATAAGTTTGCAGAGGCATTCGATTCTGGTTCACTAAGCATCACATTATCCGTAACTACCTCCTCCCAGCCATGTACAACTCCCTGGGTTTCTGGGGACTGAAAACCATCCCTTGAAGTCTGCTGCTAAGTGTTATCCTCTACATCCATGCTGACACAATCCCCCTCCTCCTCCACTTCTTCCTGTGCGTTTAGCGGGCCCGCAGGAATGCTATCTGGATAAAGGGGGCCTTGAGAGGAAAGGAAGTCCTCCTTTTCCTCCCGTTGTTCTGCCTCAAGTGTGCTGTCCATGATTCCATGAAGCATGTGCTCCAGCAGGAAGTCTAGAGGGACAGTGTCACTGATGCATGCATTGTCGCTGCTCGCCATCCTTGTGGCCTCCTCAAATAGTGACAGGGCAGTGCATTCATCCTTGATCAGTAGCCACTGGCGTGGCAAAAAGAAGCCAAGCTCCCCTGACCCTGTCCTGGTGCCATACTCGCACAGGTACTCACTGATGGCCCTCTGCTGTGTGCGCAGCCACTGCAGCATTGCCAACATTGAGTTCCACCTGGTGGGCATGTCACAAATGAGGCGGTTGGTGGGCAGGTTGCATTCCCTTTGAATGTCAGCCAGCTGAGCACTGGCATTGTATGACTGGCGGAAGTAACTACAGACTTTTATGGCCTGCCTCAGGAGATCTTGTAAGCCTGGGTACCTGCTCAAGAACCGCTGCACCACCAAATTCAGGACGTGTGCCAAACATGGAACATGGGTCAAGTGTCCTTGTCAGAGGGTGGAGAGAAGGTTGGTGCCATTGTCACATACAACCATTCCTGGCTGAAGCTGGTGTGGCATCAACCACCTCTGAGCCTGCCCCTGCAGAGCTGACAGAATCTCTGCCCCAGTGTGGCTCCTGTCCCCTAAGCAGACCATCTCAAGCACCGCATGGCATCTTTTAGCCTGACTGCTTGTGTAGCCCCTTGAACTCTTATGGAGCACTGCTGGTTCAGAGGACAAATCTGCAAAAGAGGCCATAGAGGAAGAAGAAGAGGAGGGGGTGGGGGAGAGAGCTGTGACAGGATCACCACTAGCATTTTGGAGGCATGGTGGTGGAACAGGCTCCAACAATACTGAACCCTGTCCTGCATCCTTCCCAGCTACCAGCAGAGTTACCCAGTGCGTCATGAAGGAAAGGTAACGTCCCTGCCCATGCCTGCTGGACCATGAGTCAGCAAGTAATATGAACCTTACTGCTGACTGCCCTGCCCAACAAGGCCAAAACATTGCCTTCCACATGCCGGTAAAGAGCCAGAATGGCCTTCTGTGAAAAGAAATGGCGTTTTCGAACCTGCCACTGAGGTACAGCACATTCCACACCGCCTGAAGTGTATTAGAAACAGTACACCACTGAATGCACTGTAGATATAGGCTACACTGGATGCAGAGTATACACTGGACTGTGTGTGTGTGTGTGTGTGTGTGTGTGTGTATATATATATATATATATATATATATATATATATATAAATACAGTGCCCACACTGACTGAATATAGAGTAAACACTGAATATAAAGTCTATGCTAAATGCAGAATATATATATATATATATATATATATATATATATATATATATACATCAAATACACTGCCACCAACTGAATAACTTGCCTGCTTAATCTAACTCAAGCTATCTCTCCGTCCACGCCAACAACACTACATATGGCCGCTATGTAAGTAGCCTTATATAGTGTGGGGCATGGACTTAGTCCCCCTGAGCCATGATTGGCCAAAGGCACCGTGCCTTTGGCCAATTATGGGTCGCTCAGCAGAGTGCGCTGTGATTGCCCAAATCATACAGGTCAGGTGCATGCTTTGGCCAATCATACAGCAATGCACTGCTATCTCGCAGTGCATTATGAGGCATTCCGTGGCGCTCTAATTTACCGTGAACACCCCACATGTTCGGTTCCTTTTAGAACAAACGAACACCCTATGTTTGAATCAAACGTAACCACTTGCTCATCCCTACTGGTGAAACTGGATAACAACATAGTATAATCATCTTGACTCCAGATTGCCATGAACTAGAACCCTCACCTTAACCTCTCCACTTCTGCATCATCTACGAGGAAATCTCTTTTCTGTACCAACTTCTGGATCTTCTGAATTAGTTCATCTTCTCTTTTTTTCTGCTGGCTTGTTTTATCTTTTTCTGCAAAAGGAAATCATGGTAAAATTAAATGAATAGCACAATGCTTACACATTTTAAAACTGATCTCTAGGCAAGGTAGCTTTGTACCTGCTAAAGCATTTGTAATTGTGTTCAGCTAGTGTTGTGATTAAGACACCCCTGTCACTCACCCTTTCACTGGTCTATAGATCAGCAGCGGCAGTATGAGTTTTCCACTAAACCCAGAGCCATTCCTTAATGGCCTTACTGGTAAGCCAGTAATATTGAAACTGAAGTGGGGTATGGAATACAAGAGATATCCGGTCTTTGTGGTTGGCTACATGAACATGCAGCTCGCCAATACAGAATAGTATATGGATGGGGCATTGTCTGGACATCTTGGAGAAGTTCTAATAAGGTGTAATAATGCATGTATGTGGAGTAGAAGAGGAGGAAGAAGATGGCGTGATGAGAGAATAAAACAATTTCCAAATTAGTTTTGTAAATTTATTTTGAAAATTCTCTTTCAAGGTTATTGTTAGACTTTGTTTTTGTATTTCTTGTTAAAAAAAAAAAATCACAAAAAAAGACACCCCTGTCAAACAGTAAAGTGATAATCTCAACCTTTACTACAGCACCAGGACAGCATAATCATGAACATACCTCCAGCAGACTGGTGGTAGGGAAACGAAGGAGCAGAATCACACTGTGGTCATTCTTCTGTTTAATCTTCTCCTGTCAACATGTTCCCTATTTAGCACATGTGAATTACAGCAGAATTTATAATATTCATCTTCAACCACCCTACCTCTGTGCTTTTGTGCAGGGGATTGCAGGAAATCAAAGTCAATATATATTATGATACTTGAAAATCTAGATGCCTTGAAAAAAAAGAAATTATTTATACACGATTTGTGATTTTATATCTGCCTGATGTTCAGATTTAAAATCTCAGCCCAAAATGCAAGTGCTTAGCTGAGTTTCTCCCTGGGTTCCAATTTGAAAAAAGAGTTCTATAGTATCTTAAGAGAAATGGGGAAAAAAGAGGGTGCACCAACCTTGTGCATTATCCTTAGATATATTTTATTAAAGGAGTAAATTAAAAACTACTCACAAACATGTGAAAGAAAACCACAATATAAATAGCCTTCAGATGATGGCAATCGGTCTGATGACAACAGTCTCCAGATGGTAATAGAGAAGATTTTGAGGGCCACTGCCATTTGATGAGTTTCGAAGGGATACCTTCTTCCTCAGAGCCCAGCAGTGTTATCTCCTTCAGCTTCTTATATATAAAGTATGCATTCATAGAGCAGCTCCCAGAGAGGTTCAGAGGTCCCACCCAAAAATGTAGGTGGTTCTCAGCAGGAGGGCAACGCCCAATTCACAACTAAGAAATACATCCATGCATACATTCACATAAGTTAACATACACGCATACCTATATAATCAATTAACTAAGTACCCATAAAGCAATGCGCATGGTGTTGCAAACATCTGTACCCGCAGTGAGTTGTCAAAAATCTCTAAAGAGATAGGGGGTGGTTCCTCGCAATGAGCACATACTGCCCTTAGGGTATCAGCCAAAAAGGTCCCTGAGCCCCTCTGGGATCAAATCGCTAAAATAGGCGACTCTCAATAAATGCCCTTATCAAAGTGCACACACACCCCTGAATATACTATATTAAGATCGAGTGAGCATAGGGGCAAAGGGTACATGTATACCAATGTATATACACACATACATATGGTAAAAACTCATAATGATCATACACTGTAGGTACCCATGGCCATAGCTGAAGGAGCAAACATTTTTTTACACACTAAGATATATATATATATATATATATATCTCACATATAATATACATCTCACATATAATATATGCAAAAAAATAGATACAATTAATAAATTAAATAATCTGTATTTGCAGACGATACTAAGCTAAGCAGGGCAATAACTTCTCCGCAGGATGTGGAAACCTTGCAAAAAGACCTGAACAAATTAATGGGGTGGGCGACCACATGGCAAATGAGGTTCAATGTAGAAAAATGTAAAATAATGCATTTGGGTGGCAAAAATATGAATGCAATCTATACACTGGGGGAGAACCTCTGGGGGAATCTAGGATGGAAAAGGACCTGGGGGTCCTAGTAGATGATAGGCTCAGCAATGGCATGCAATGCCAAGCTGCTGCTAATAAAGCAAACAGAATATTGGCATGCATTAAAAGGGGGATCAACGCAAGAGATAAAACGATAATTCTCCCACTCTACAAGGCTCTGGTCCGGCCGCACCTGGAGTATGCTGTCCAGTTCTGAGAGGGGATATGATTTCAATTTACAAATACTGTACTTGTGACCCCACAATAGGGATAAAACTTTTTCGCAGAAGAGAGTTTAATAAGACTCGTGGCCACTCATTACAATTAGAAGAAAAGAGGTTTAACCTTAAACTACGTAGAGGGTTCTTTACTGTAAGAGCGGCAAGGATATGGAATTCCCTTCCACAGGCGGTGGTCTCAGCGGGGAGCGTTGATAGCTTCAAGAAACTATTAGATAATCACCTGAATGACTGCAACATACAGGGATATACAATGTAATACTGACATATAATCACACACTTAGGTTGGACTTGATGGACTTGTGTCTTTTTTCAACCTCACCTACTATGTAACTATGTAATAATAAATCTAATGGTATACAAAATAATACCTATCATAGATTAAAATAATCTTTGGTAAAAAACCTTAATAATAATAATAGTTATTTAAAATTGATTAATTAGTAGAGAAATCGTTATTAACCATAGCAGGTAGTCTAAATATATATGTATACCAATGCAGCAATGATTACACATATAAATGGAAAAAAGAGAGAGAGAAAACTAATCGAGCAAGGCTTACTACATCAATAGATAAAAATCAACAATCAGGTGAATGGTTATCGTTTCTAAAAGGAAAGCTTATCCTAGACCTAGCTAAAATTATGTTTTTTTTTTTTTTGTTTTTTTTTACACAATTTTATGTATTTCAGGATCTTCGTTAAAGCCTCCAGGAGGGTGAAGATCCAAAAGGCTTCTTGCTTTCATAACCTTTGGTGTCTCCTCCCTTCGTCTAGGTTGCCTTCAATCGACTTTATCCCAAAAACCCTCATGCCCGATGGGTCACCTTGATGGGCTTCTTGGAAGTGCCGAGGGACTGGATATTTCACTCTTGTTTTGATAATGCCACATTTGTGTTCACCTATCCTGACTGTTGATTTTTATTTATTTATTTTTTTGACGTAGTAAGCCTTGCTCGATTTAGTTTTCTCTCTCTTTTTTTTTCATTTATATGTGTAATCATTGCTGTAATGCTAGGTATACATATATAGATTTAGATTACCTGCTATTGTTAACGATTTCTCTAGTAATTATCAATTTCAAATAACAATAATTTTTTATTTTTATTGATATTAATAAGGTTTTTACCAAAGATTATTTTAATCTATGATAGTATTATTATTTTATTTGTGGAAAGAAAATGAAAACGTATTTTATTTTTTTACACAAAGTGGTCAATTCATAAGATTTTTCTTACATAGCATGTACATAGTAAAAATGACACCCAAAATACATTCTGCTACTCGTCCCAAGTATGGTGATACCACATATGTGAGACTTTTACACAGCCTGGCCACAAACAGAGGCCCAACATGCAGTGAGCACCATCAGGTGTTCTGGGAGCATAAATTACACATCTAATTTCCTGATGACCTATCATACTTTTGAAGGTCCTGGAGCACCAGGACAGTGGAATTAATGACCCCATTTTGGAAAGCAAACACCCCAACATATATTCTATGAGGCATGGGCTGCAGATAGGTACTCGGGTACTCTGATGGGTTGGAGACAGGTACTCGGGTACTCTGAGGGTTTGTGACAGGTACTCAGGCACTCAGATGGTCTGCAGATAGGTACTCAGGTACTCTGGGCTGGGGACAGGTACTCAGGTACTCTGATGGGCTGGTGACAGGTACTCGGGTACTCTGGGCTGGAGACAGGTACTTGGGTACTCTGATGGGCTGGAGACAAGTACTCTGGTAAACTGATGAGCTCCAGATAGGTACTCTGATACTTTAATGGGCTGCAGATAGGTACTCAGATACTCTGATGGGCTGCAGATAGGTACTCTGATGCTTTGATGGGCTGCAGATAGGTACTCAGATACTCTGAAAAAACAAAAAAACAAAAAAATACTGCGCTACCTATAGAAAATATCCCCCAAAAAAGCAGCACTTAAACAGTGAGATGTGCACTTAAATAACTAATAAAAAGGAAATAACCGCGCTAAATATAAGTGAAACACGTGAAACAATCTCCAAGACTTCCGTGAGGAAGTACATATATAAATACAAAAATGTTGAAAATTATTAACAATTAAATTATGAAAAGTACATGGGTCAACACATGTATGTATGAATCAAACATGAGTGTCCATATGTGATATTTGCGAATAAAAATAAGTGTCCATATATAGTAACAGAAAATAAAAATGTGAAGTAATGATCTGAAAACAGTCCAAGAAAGACCCCTTGGATGAATCCAACCAGAGTCAATGTTGTAAAAAATATGAGTGACAACCCATACAGTATCCGCAAATACCCAATAATTGCGCTTACCGCAAGGCAAGCATACACCAGCCTGTATCACGTCTTGGGTTGGAGAATCCAGATGGTGCTCTAATGCCCCGTACACACGGTCGGATTTTCCGACGGAAAATGTGTGATAGGACTTTGTTGTCGGAAATTCCGACCATGTGTAGGCTCCATCACACATTTTCCATCGGATTTTCCGACACACAAAGTTTGAGAGCAGGATATAAAATTTTCCGACAACAAAATCCGTTGTCGGAAATTCCGATCGTGTGTACACAAATCCGACGGACAAAGTGCCACGCATGCTCAGAATAAATACAGAGATGAAAGCTATTGGCCACTGCCCCGTTTATAGTCCCGACGTACGTGTTTTATGTCACCGCGTTTAGAACGATCGGATTTTCCGACAACTTTGTGTGACCGTGTGTATGCAAGACAAATTTGAGCCAACATCCGTCGGAAAAAATCCTAGGATTTTGTTGTCGGAATGTCCGAACAAAGTCCGACCGTGTGTACGGGGCATTAGACTGTATACATCGTAGCTGAAAGGATGCAATGAGGACACCAAACTTCCATCAGACGACGCCATTTGTGGTGAAATGTACATCGGGAGGTTGACGCTCTGACGTCATCGCCATTTTCAGTGTGGACGGGTGCTCGATATGCCGGCCGGCTGTTTGCTGTATTTTTACATACTCATGTGAGTTTTCTACCTTTATCTATTAAATCGTTTTTATCAGTATTACACTATGGCCAGTTCCTTTTTATTTACATGCTTGTGAGATGTCATTTTGGAGTCTCTGCTGTATCCCCCCGGTTCCTGCCCAAGCAGTCCAGAACGCCAATGGATCTCTCATACTGCTATTGAACATAAGCTGTGGTTGGCTTGCCTTGCGGTAAGCGCATTATTTGCCTGGTGGTGGATCACGTAGTGTGGTGTGGTTAACCAATACTGAACACATGCTGTTGTTGGCTTGCCTTGTGATGGAAGTTTGGTGTCCTCATTGCATCCTTTCAGCTACGATGTATACAGTCTAATAGGGCGTACACACGGTCGGACTTTGTTTGAACATTCTGACAACAAAATCCTAGGATTTTTTCCGACGGATGTTGGCTCAAACTTTTTTTGTCTACACACGGTCGCACAAAGTTGTCGGAATTTCCGATCGCCAACCACGTGGTCACGTACACCACGTACGACGAGACTAGAAAAGGCCGGTTCAGAACCAAGTGCGGCACCCTTTGGGCTCCTTTTGCTAATCTCGTGTTAGTAAAAGTTTGGTAAGAGACGATTCGCGCTTTTTCAGACTCGTGGCTTTCAGATCGTTTTCTGCCGTTCAGTTTGTGCTTGTGGGTTTGTATCTGCTCTTCAGTGCGTGCAAGAAAGTTCCGCGTGACTTTAAGTAGTCATTGTATTCTTGTTCGTTCGTTACTGGTTTTCAGGTCGCTCTTCACAGGCCTTGCTGTTCCTCAGTGCGTTCTGTTACTTTGTTCTGAGCAGCCGACCGTTTTCTAGCCATGTTTCGTATGTGTACTCCTCATAGAGTTCGTGCTGTGCGGGGGCTTGGTGTTTGGGTCCTGACCTTGACACAAGTCCAGTCTATGAACAGGGTGGGGAGGAGTTCATCGACCAAGAATTGGTTGCTTCAGCGTGACCAGTTCTCTCATATGCCTTTGCTCCGTGAGATCCGTGAGAATAATCCTGATGATTTCAGGAACTTTCTCAGGATGACGGACCCCGTGTTTCACCGTTTGTTGGCTTTGCTGACCCCCTATATCAGCAGGCAGGATACCTGCATGAGGCAAACCATCACTCCGGAGCAGAGGTTGGTCGCTACCCTGCGGTATTTGGCGACAGGGAGAAGCCTGCAGGACTTGAAGTTCTCGACAGGCATCTCCCCCCAGGCTCTGGGTATCATCATCCCAGAGACCTGTTCTGCCATCATACAGGTCCTGCAGAAGGAGTATATGAAGGTAAGATTTTTTACATCACATTTTATTGTATTGAATGTTTGCTAATATATTGTATTTCTTTCCTCATTCCCTAATTACCATGATTGTAATATGCTGTGAATGTCCCCTTTGTCCTCATGCATGCTGGATTTTTATGTAATTATTATTTTAGGTCCTTCATACATATTTGCCCTTCAATAACCTCCCCAGCATGGTGACTCCTGGCCTATATTCACCTCATGTAGTCACTTAACAATGTATTTTATCAGCTCTATAGTAGTGCTTTACCATAAAACACCCCCTAAAATGTTTGGAAATGTTATTTTTGATTTAAATTCTGGCAGAGTGCCAGAAGCTTTTTTTTGTTGGTGTCCCCAAATAATTTTTTGTAACCCTCCCAACCCCCAACTGCTAAGTCAGCTGATCCCAATTCTCTATGTATCCTCAATCATCTATCTGCTGACTTTGCCAAACCCATACACACTATACCCACCTCTTTACTGGTCAGATTTATGGATGAATTGCCCAAAGCATGTAGTGCAAGGGCCTGCCTGTATACTTTCCAATGGTACTGTTTCAAGTTTTTGTATTCTATTATTATCTTGATAGGTAATAGCAGAATGTCCAAATGTCCTCAAATGTGTACAATGTGTATTTATATCTTTGTATTATGACACTTCTTACCTGTCCAGTGGTCTGCCAATAGCGTAACTAAGGAGGGGCTGTTCCAAGTAATACCCATTATTTAGGCATTCAGCTCTCAATGAAGTGAAGAGGGTTACCTGTCCAAGATTCCCCCCCCCCATAATGTTAGAAATGGCCCATGAGAGGGGGGGAGGAGGAATATGATAGGTGTACCTTATACTTTGGCCTTGTTAAATTCCCCTTACTAAATGCTATCTGGAGGTTGCCAAATAATGTTTGTGCCTAATCTGCTTGCCATGTTTCTGTGAAAAAATAGTAATGTTTATTGTTTTTTCCTCAACAGTTTCCTTCCACGCCACAGGAATGGCAGACTGTGGCCTCCCACTTTTCCCAGCGGTGGGACTTTCCTAACCGCGGAGGGGCAATTGATGGGAAACACGTCCACATTGTCCCACCACCCAACTCGGGGTCGTACTATTATAATTACAAGGGGTTCAATAGTATAGTGATGTTGGCGGTGGTGTCGGCTAATTACGACTTCCTGTATGTGGACGTGGGGAAGAATGGCCGGATGTCCGATGGTGGAGTCATCGCCCAGACGGAGTTTTACAGGCGTCTCCAGAATGGCAGCTTGGACTTGCCAGCTCCAGAGGACAATATTGAAGGACTCCCATTTGTGTTTGTTGCTGATGAAGCGTTTGCGCTGGGGGACCACCTGATGCGGCCATTCCCAATGAGGACCCTCACCCTGGAACAGAGGGTTTTTAATTACCAGCTGGCCAGAGCCCGAAGAGTGGTGGAGAACACATTTGGAATCCTGGCCAGCCGGTTCCGACTATTTCTGACACCCATCCATATGGCGGAGTATAAACGGAACCATATTATACTGGCGTGCTGTGTTCTCCATAACTTTTTAAGGAAACATTCGGCCAACTATGCTGGCTCAGTTGGGCCTGAGGCCGGAATCCTACATCAAACCACACTGACGGCGCTTGAAAGTGGCCGTCCTGGCTTGCCCTCCCTGAGTGCCCGTGATGTCCGGTTACGCTACCTGGAGTTCTTTGCGGGTAGGGGGGCTATCAATATGCCAGACAATCTGTGAAGCCTTTTTATAATAAAAAAAAAAAAAGAAATTCTTGGTGGACATTTACTGCTTGTGTTTGTTTTAGCTGACCCTGACAGAAATGTGTTGAGTCCAGAAAATGTCGTGATTGTGTAACCTTAAACAAAGCACTGTTGGCTGTTATTTCCTAAATGCAAAAACACATTTCACTACAAGTGCACTTGCAACTGCACTGAAACTGCACTTGTAGTGCAAAGAGGATTTGCCCTTAGGAAATAACACCCATTTTTGCAGAAAACAGCAATTACATCACCCCAAAAGTGTTGTATTGTAGTGTTGAGACAATAATCCACACATTCTTGAGTAAGCAACTTTTTTATACCTGCACAATCACATGTGCATTTACCAAAGGTTTTTAAAACAAACCAACATGTTTGTTGTATAACAATTTTTGCAGTAGCATTATCAAAAATGGAAATGTCCATTTCAGATAAAACAGGCCCGTGTAAAACCAACAAGAAAGCCAAAAAAACTTGAACTTACAAAGTTCACATTAGGTAAAACCTGAAGGCTATATCAGACATCAGTATTTAGGAACTGGGTTTGATATAGCGTTCAGATGGGGGGAAATCACCCCTGGAAAAGCCAAATTTGGAAGATGCACACCAATTTAGGAATGTCAACATGTGCTATCTGCCATCAGGGGGGATCAAGGGACGTATTTTGGGGGAGCAAGCCCTTCCTCAACGCTACTTTATAATTGAGGAAGGGGTTGCACCCCCAAAACGCGTCCATTGATCTCCCGTGATGGCAGATAGCACATGTTGGCACACTGTGTGCATCCTCCAAATTTGGCTTTTCAAAACATTGCAAAAATATTTAAAAGATTGGACCACAATCCAAAAAGTGATTTTGTGGGGTTTTAAATTCGCCCCAAAACATCAATGATGTTATTATTTTTTTTAATAACATCATTGATTTTTTGCTGTATGTTTTGCAGTTCGACATTACACCCCATGATCTCCCCGATCAGGATCTGGGCACTTTCTGATGTGAAACGTTCTGGATCCACAACATCACGATCACCTAAAAAGAGAGAAAGAAAACAAAAACAGGTCTCAAAAATCTGCCACCATCCATCTCTTTTACCTGAGCCTGTGGTCGCAGACACTCACCTGTTGTGGTGCCAATCTCCACCACATCTTCTTCTTCCTCCTGCTCTTCTTGGGTTGGTGTTAGTTCCCCTTCTTCCAGAGGTGGAGGGTCTATGGTCTCCTCGGATGAGGGGTGTCCTCCGAGTCTTTTCTCCCCTATATAAAACAAAAATGGTATAATTAGCACACAGATATTTGATGGCAGAACTAGAAATAGGAAACATTGCTTGGAAGTGGGGTACAATTGTCTATTTTAGCCGAGTTCCAAGATTTATTTTTTTTATTGGCCTTTGTCAAGCTGCAATACTTTACCTGTTTAGTACAAGCTTCACAGATGGAGACCCCCCTATAGTATACACTGGAGCACCTGTGTGGCCCCTAATAAAAATGGTGTTCTTGTGTCCAGATGTGAAAACAGCTGCTCAGTGTCCTCCCCTTACACAGAATCTAGTTGGCATTTCATTCTAGTAACAAACCCATCTACACAAACAACTATTTGGCATCCAAGTAGGCCCCAAAAAAATGTGGGAAAATGCATATGGCCTAAACAATGGTGTTTTAGAGGCCGAAAGAAAAATGTTTGATACGAACGAATAATGGGCCCATGAACATTAAAGTTTCCTTTTTTAAACTGTACAATTAAGAAAAGCACATGGAGCAGCACGAACGCAATAAAGACAGAAAGAATAGGAACACAGCACAACTACTTACTTTTTTGCAGCACTCTCCGGATCTTTCGGTACTGCTCTGACTCTCTTAACTTCAGGTCCCACCACCGCTTCCTGAGCTGATCTTTCGATCGTCGTACCCCGAAATTCTTGTGAAGGCTTTTGACCACTTTCGCTATGATCTTTGCCTTTCTGATGTTGGGGTTGGGGTAAGGCCCATACTTTCCGTCATAGTCGGACTTCTTCATGATGTCGACCATCTCCAACATCTCCCCAAAGGACATATTTGTGGCCTTAAAACGTCTCCTTCTGGATCGGGACGTGTCTGGATCCAGGCTTTCCTTCTCCTCCTCCTCGTTCCTGCAATTAGCACGCACCTGCTGTGACTCCGCCATGTGCTCTTCCCCCACTGCGCCGAATGAAAAGGGGAGGGGAATAGACTAGAAAGAACGTCAGGGGCGGGTGGAGTTACACGCATGCGCAGTGTGTATAAAGCGTAACACGCGTGCGTATTACGTACGATCTGTGAGCGGAGGAAGGAGCATTGGACGCGCCGATCGTAAGAACGAAGGTAAGAGACAAACTATACTGCTTCTACATTGAAGCCTATATTGTAACAAGATTAGGAGAGTTTTGTCTGACATTAGGCTTTGTCTTGTGTTGTGTCTTGCAGTGAACATGGATATCTTAGTGAAAGACAATGACTTCATGTCAGTATTCATAGATATCTAAAGGGAGCTGCCATGTCTGTGGGAGATTAAACACCCCCTTACAAGAACCAAGCAAAGAGGAAGGCAGCACTGGTGCAATTGTGTGAAATTGTGAAGCAGGTGATCCCCACGGCAGACATCACCTATTTAAAGATCTTAATTGGTGGCCTGAGGAGTACATATCTAAGGGAGCGCAATAAAGTCCAGGATTCACAGAGATCCGGAGCAGCAGATGACATCTATGTCCCCAGGATGTTGTACTACGACAGGCTGCATTTTCTGGCAGGCCAGACGGAACCCAGGCCATCCCTCTCCAGTCTTCCTTCCACGCTTCCTTCCCCCCCGGCTGAGGCTTCTGACGCCCAACCTGGGCCTTCCAGGCAACATGTGGAGGAGCCCAGATTGAGCCAGGTATAGCATTCCTCTAAATATTTCTGCTTGTCCAATCAATGATGTTACCTAGATGTTAGTTTGGAGTACTAATTTAGGATTGTGATTGATGAAGCAAAACATTACAACCATGTCCCTTTTTCATACACAGGGAAGTCTCAGCCAGGAGGTGGCTGGGCCGAGCCGGCTGGCTGATCTGCAGGTCCCTCCACCCCCCCTGAAAAGAGAAAGTGGCAGTAGGAGGAGTGCCCTAGAGGAGGCTACCGGAGGACTCTTTTGGAGGGCTACAGAGGTCCTGGGAGCACGACAGACCGTGGAGGAGGACATTGCTGCCACCATTGCCTATAAAATGCAGAGGATGGAGGAGGGCCAACAAGTCTTGTGTGAGGCGCTCATATTGGAGGCTCTTAACAAAGGTATGAGGGGCCAAATGACAGCTCAGACACACCTTTGCGATGGTCCTCCTCCTCCTCCTGCAGGTCCTCCTCCTCCTTCTCTTCCAGGTCCTCCCAGTCCTCCTCCAGGTCCTACTCATCCTCCTGCCACATCTCCAACTGCACAGCCACAGCCCGGAATGAAGCATGAAAGGAAGACCAGAAAGTGAGGACCCTGGATCCAGTCTGGTCGGCCAAAAAATGCAGCCTCTTGTGGTACCACAGCCTGGGGACACCCATGTCATCTGCTGCTATCCGGATCTCTGCGAATTCTGGACCAGACTGCCCTCCCTTACATATGGACTCCTCAGGCCACCAATTTTGATGTTCAAGAATTGATGTCTGCCCTGGGGGTCCCAGGCTTCGCTAATTTCTCCTGTTGATCCAGTGTTGCCTTCCTCTTTGTTTGGTTCTGAGCCCTTAATAAAGGATTTTTGTTTTGAATTATACTCTCCTATGTGTTTTACTTCAAAAAGGACAGTTGGTTTGTGAGGATTCAGGTACATTTCAAATATACAATGTGAAATGAACAAGGGACACCAACAAACAATCTCCTTGAGATTAAATAATAAAAGATATCAATGGTGTTGGGGTAACTTGACACACAAAACACACACAAAAATATTCTGGAGTAAAAATAAAAATAACATTGAACAAAGATCAGCCTTTGAAAAAATTCAAACATTAAAAAAAATAAAAGGCTTAAAATCCCCAAAAAAATTAAATAAAAAAAAAACATTCAGTCAGATGTGACAACTAATAACAATATATTCAGGGAATCCCAATAAAAAAAAACAAAAATAAAACTTTGTGAGAAGTGTGTGTGAATATGAGCAGCAAAACTACTTAATTCTTGTCACATTATAAAGAAGAAGAGAGTGCGCTGTATTAAACCATTTTTAACATTGCAGCGTGACGAAAGTGCTGTATCCATTGCGAACGCTAAGTTTACCAGAACGAGCTGTTCCGTCTTGGAATTTCTTCTGAGCATGCATGGCACTTTGTGCGTCGGAACAGGCCACACACGGTCGGAATTGATGCGATCGGATTTTGTTGTCGGAAAATTTTATCTCCTGCTCTCCAACTTTGTGTGTCGGAAAATCCGATGGAAAATGTCCGATGGAGCCCGCACACGGTCGGAATTTCCGACAACAAGCTCCGATCGGACATTTTCCATCGGAAAATCTGACTGTGTGTACGGGGCATAAGAGCACCATCTGGATTCTCCAACCCAAGACGTGATACAGGCTGGTGTATGCTTGCCATGCGGCAAGCGCAATTATTGGGTATTTGCGGATACTGTATGGGTTGTCACTCATATTTTTTACAACATTGACTCTGGTTGGATTCATCCAAGGGGTCTTTCTTGGACTGTTTTCAGATCATTACTTCACATTTTTATTTTCTTTTACTATATATGGACACTTATTTTTATTCGCAAATATCACATATGGACACTCATGTTTGATTCATACATACATGTGTTGACCCATGTACTTTTCATAATTTAATTGTTAATAATTTTCAACATTTTTGTATTTATATATGTACTTCCTCACGGAAGTCTTGGAGATTGTTTCACGTGTTTCACTTATATTTAGCACGGTTATTTCCTTTTTATTACTCAGATACTCTGATGGGCTGCAGATAGGTACTTGGGTACCTAATATGCTGGAGACAGGTACTTTGGTACTCTAATGGGCTGGAGACAGGTACTCGGGTAATCTGAGCTAGAGACAGGTACTCGGGTACTCTGATGGGCTAAAGATAGGTACTCGGGTACTCTGGTGGGCTAAAGATAGGTACTCGGGTACTTTGGGCTGGAGACAGGTACCTGGGTACTCTGATGGTCTGCAGATAGGTACTCAGGTGCTCGGTGCAGGTGACAGGTACTGGGGTACTCTGATGGGCTGGTGACAGGTACTCAAGTACTCTGAGGGGTTGTGACAGGTACTCGGGTTTTACTTTGTACTGTGATCAGTAACTAGCTGTCACTGCAATCTCCTCCTTGCAGGATCGGTGTGTGAGGATTAGAACCCGGTAACAGCTAGTCACAGCGGTTTGTTTACATTCTGTGACCGGCTGTGATTGGACACAGCTGGTCACGTGGTAAAGAGCCAATTTCATTGCGCTTTACCCCGATTGGGGATGGGCTGTATCTGCCAGAGTCACACGCCGCATCCCTGATCGCCACTCTGTGCGCCCCTCTACGCTCACGAGCAGCATGCACGAGGACAGTGTTTGTGACTAGCTGTGATTGGACACAGCCAGTCACGTGGTAAAGATCCATTTTTATTGGCTCTTTACACTGATCAGGGTTAGGCTTTTTTCCGAAGGACATGCCTCATCCCCGATCACCGTGCTGCGTGCACCCGGGGGTGCGTAAGAGCTGCAAGACTGGGCGGATGTCATATAATGCCCACCAGGAGGAAGGAGAAGTTCCTGCCAGCGTCATTTCACTATGGCCCGGTATAAAAGTAGTTAAGGTGGTTGTAAGATCTGAAGGTTTTTTACCTTCATGCATTCTTTGCAAGAAAGTAAAAAAGCTTTTGTATGCAGCAGCTTCCCCCCCAGCCCCCCTAATACTTACCTGAGCCCCATCTTGATTGAGCGATGTGCACGAGAGCAGCGGCTCTCCCAGGTTTTTTCCCCCTCATTGGCTGAAACAGCAGCAATAGGCTTCCGCTACTGTCACTCACAGCCAGTAAGCCAATGAGGAGAAAGCAGGGGCGAGGCACACATGCTTTGTGTGTAAATGGACACACAGAGCAGCAGCTTGGGATCAAGCCTGCTCGGGTGCCCCCATAACAAGCTGCTGGTTGTAGGGGCACTCAGTAGGAGGGAGGAGTGGCCAGGAGCAGCAGGCTGCACATATCATGTAACTTAGTAAAAAAAAAAAAAATCCACTTTTGATATCACATTAAGTTATAGATGTAGCAACGTCAACACCACGATCAGAAGGATATGGTAGTTCAATATTGGGGGGAAAAAAACAGGTGGGTTCATACCTCTTGTCGCTGCTTGTCAGTGCTGTAAGAGGAGGGGGAAGCCAATTTTTTCTGGCCTGAGCATTGGTTGTGACAAGAACCCCATACATGGGGTTTTACCTGCATGCTCGACCAGCATTGTGAGTACATTTTAGAGGCTTTTTTAAACAATTTTCCGGAGGGGTTCTACCTTGGGGATTCATAGATCCAATGCTCCTTTTGGGATATTTTTACCATCTTTTACAAAAGGAGGATGGCATTTGAAGTACATGGATACATCAAAATGTTTGTGTTTTTATGCTTTTTTTTGTGATGATTTACTATATATATGTGGAATTGTTCATATGAAAATGTGTGTACATGTTGATAATGTATACCAGTATTGCTTATATATTAATCATATATAAACTTTTATATGTGTTTTTCTTTAGACTCCTTTCGCACTGGGGCGGTTTTCAAGCACTTTAGTGCTGGAAATAGCCTCTGCTAAGCTCCTGAAAACCGCCTCCCATTCATTGTAGTGTGACTTTTCACTTGGGCAGTGCGCTTGTGGGAGATTATGAAAAGTCTTGCAAACAGCATCTTTGGGGCAGGTTGGGAGCGCTGTATTTAGCGCTCCCAAAACGACCTGCTCCTTTGAATGAATGGACAGCACTTTTAGAGCACCTGAAAAAATGCTTTGAAAGTGCAGCAAAATGGGAGTTTAACCCTTTCTGGGGGTTAAAAGCAACCCGCTAGTGGGCAAAAAGTGACGTAAAAGCACCGTTTAAACAGCGCTAAAGCAAGGGGCGCTTTAGCGCTAACGGCCGGCATGTTCAGTGTGAATGCACTCTTATATTTTCCTATTTGGCTTGTTTTTATTACCCACATATACATCCGTGGAAAGCTGGACTTTGCTCCAATAAACATGCTGGATTGCTACATTGACATGTGCATTATTTGTACCATATCTATATGATATTACATTGAACATTTATACTTTGTGTTTTTGGAAATTTGGGTTTATGTATAGGATATTGAGAAAGAGAGACTATTATGTTTTTACAAATCTTTCACAAATCTTGGTGTCCTCAATTCCTGCACGTCATAAATTGCCCCACTACTAGGGATGAGCCTAACACCCCTCAGTTCGGTTTGCACCAGAACCTGCGCACGGACCGAAAGTTTGCCCAAACTTTAGAACCCCATTAAAGTCTATGGGACTTGAACGTTCTAAATCAAAAGTGCTAATTTTAAAGGCTAATATGCAAGTTTAAAAAGGGGTTGGGGACCTGGGTCCTGCCCCAGGGGACATGTATCAATGCAAAAAAAGTTTTAAAAACGGACGTTTTTTCGGGAGCAGTGATTTTAATGATGCTTAAAGTGAAAAAAAAAGTGAAATATTCCTTTAAATATGGTATCTGGGGGGTGTCTATAGTATGCCTGTAAAGTGGTGCATGTTTCCCGTGCTTATAACAGTCCCTGCACAAAATGACATTTTTAAAGGAATAAAAGTCATTTAAAACTGCTTGCGGCTTTAATGTAATGTCGGGTCCTGGCAATATGGATGAAAATCAGTGAGACAAACGACATGGGTACCCTCCAGTCCATTACCAGGCCCTTTGTGTCTTGTATGGATTTAAAGAGGAACCCCGCACCCAAATTAAAACAAGGAAAGGCGTGGGGCCCCCAGGCCCTATATACTCTGAACAGCAGTATACAGGCGGTGCAAACAAGACAGGGACTGTAGGTTTGTTGTTAAGTAGAATCTGTTTGTAATTTTGAACTGGTACGTTTTTAAAGTGTAGCTCCAGCCAAAAAATCAATTTTTAAGCTTTTTGGAAAACATAGGGAAGGGTTATCACCCCTGTAACATTTGTTTTGCTGTCTGTGCACCTCTTCAGAAGATTTCACCTCACTTTCTGTCCCAATGACAAATGTTTTTTGAAAATTTGGTGTTTTTAGTGAAACAAGGATTGGTGATAAAGCATCAGTGAAGAGGAGACATGTTTTTCCCATATTAACTCTTACAGGAGAGAGTTTCCCTTCCTAGGGGTAGATTTAATCTCACTTCCTGTTGTCTCCTTCCATTTGCAAGTAGGAGTCGTTTGTAAGTTGGATGTTTGAAAGTAGGGGCCTGCCCTATATACTTTGCAGAAATTGGGGCCTTAGGTGTTGATGTTGCCACAACACTGTAAGCCCTCACAGTTACTCTTGGTGGGCGCAGGAACGGGCCCTGCTATGAAATATTATATCAAGAATTGTAATTACATGTCCCTGTTGAACAGGGGCAGAAAAATTGGGCCTTAGGCACTGGTGCCACAACACTGCAACCCCTCACAGATGCTATAGTTGGAGCGCAGCAATGAGCACTGCTGAAAAGTATTGCATCAAAAATTGTAATTATAGGCCCCTGTTAAACAAGGGCTGAAAATTTGGGCCTTGGGCACTGGTGCTGGTGCCACAACACTGCAACCCCTCACAGATACTCTAGTTGGAGCGCAGGAATGAGCCTTGCTGCAAAGTATTGCATCAAAAATTGTATTTACATGCCACTGTTAAACAGGGGCAGAAAAATTGCCACAACACTGCAACCCCTCACAGATACTATAGTTGGAGCGCAGGAATGAGCCTTGCTGTAAAGTATTGTATCAAAAATTGTAATTACACGCCCCTGTTAAACAGAGGCTAAAAAATTGGGCCTTGGCCACTTGTGGCGGTGCCCAGAACCAAAAATGTTCTTACAAGTTATCAGCATGAAAATTAAGGAGGAACAGGATTGTCACTCAGCATAACAGGATAGTCACTCAGAATCAGCATAGCGAGTCTTGAAGGGATCTCACATTAAAAAAAAAATAAATCGGTAACATCAGCATCAGGTGCTTGGTAGCTGGTGATCCATTTTTATGAAGGTCAGGCGTTTGACCGATTTGGTGGACAGGCGCACCCTGTGATCGGTTACAAAGCCTCCAGCAGCACTGAATGTGCGTTCTGAAAGAACAATGGATGCAGGACAGGCCAGTAGTTCAATTGCATACTGTGCAAGCTCTGGCCAGTGATCCATCCTCAAGACCCAGTAACCCAGAGGATTTTGGGTGAGAAAAGGTGTCCAAGTCTGATCTTGCCCCTAGGTAATCCTGCACCATGTGAATCAGACGCTGGTGATGGTTGCTGGAACCAATCAGACCTTGGTGCTGCGGACTAAAAAATTGTCTGAACGCATCGGTCAAACGCCCACCTTCTCCACCGCTCCTTCTGTGACTGACCAAAGCCTCAGCAACACGTTGTCCAGGAGGACCAGGAATTTGTAACCTACTAGGCTCTGGAAACGCGTTGCACAAACCTTTCTACAAGGCCTCCCAAAGATTTTTCATCCTCTGCTCCCTCTGTGATGGCAAGATAAGGTCCACAACCTTACCCTTGTAATGTGGATCAAGGAGGATTGCCAACCAGTAATGACCTCTCCCCTTGATACCACGAATACGAGGATCCTTCCGCAGGCTTTGCAGGATCAGAGAGGCCATGCAGCGTAGGTTTGCTGAGGCATTCGGTCCACAGTCCTCTGGGTCACTAAGGACGACATGATCCGCAGCCAGCTCCTCCCAGCCACGTACAAGTCCATGGGTTTCTTCGGACTGTAAATGATCCCTTGAAGACTGCTGCTGATGCTGAGTGCCAGGCTCCACCTCCCTGCTGACACAATCCTCCTCCTTCTCCTCCTTGTCCTCTTCCTGTGTGATCAGCGGGCACACAGGAACACTGTCGGGATAAAGGGGGCCTTAAGAGGTAAGGAAGTCCTCCTCTTCCTCCCTCTGTTCTGCCTCAAGTGCCCTGTCCATTATTCCACACAGCCTGTGCTCCAACAGGTGGACAAGAGGGACAGTGTCACTGATGCATGCACTGTCACTGCTCACCATCCTTGTGGCCTCCTCAAATGGTGACAGGACAGTGCATGCATCCCTGATCATAGCCCACTGGTGTGGGGAAAAAAAAAACAAGGTCCCCTGACCCTGTCCTGGTGCCATAGTCGCATAAGTACTCATCGATGGCCCTCTGCTGTGTGTGCAACCGCTGCAGCATGGCCAATGTTGAGTTCCACCTGGTGGGCATGTCACAGATTAGGTGGTTCTTGGGCAGGTTCAATTCCTTTAGGAGGTCATCCAGCCGAGCACTGGCATTATATGACCTGCGGAAATGCACACAGACTTTCCTGGCCTGCCTCAGGACATCCTGTAAGCCCGGGTACCTGCCCAAGAACCGCTGCACCACCAAGTTAAGGATGTGAGCCAAACAGGGCACATGGGTCAGTTGTCCCTGTTGGAGGGCGGAGAGGAGGTTGGTGCCATTGTCACAAACCACCATACCTGCCTTAAGCTGGCGTGGCGTCAACCACCTCTGAACCTGCCCCTGAAGAGCTGACAGAATCTCTGCCCCAGTGTGGCTCCTGTCCCCCAAGCACACCAGCTCAAGCACTGCATGGCATCTTTTTGCCTGCGTGCTTGCTTAGCCCTTTGAATGCCTATGGAGCACTGCTGGTTCTGAGGACAAATCAGCACAGAAAGAGGCCATGGAGGAAGAAGAAGAGGAGGGGGTGGAGGAGAGAGGTGTGGCTGAATCACCACTAGTAGAATTTTGGAGGCATGGTGCTGCTGTCCTGTATCCTTCCCAGCTGCCAGAAGAGTCACCCAGTGCGCGATGAAAGATAGGTAACATCACTGTCCATGCCTGCGGTAATATGCACCTTACCGCTGACCGCCCTGTCCAGCGAGGCCGTGAGAAAAAGTGGCGTTTGGGAACCTGCCACTGAGAAACCGCACATTCCACAAACTCGCAGAAGGGGGCAGAGTCTACCAACTGAAAAGGCAGCAGTTGAAGTGCTAGCAATTTAGTCAAGCTAGCATTCAACCGCTGGGCATGTGGATGGCTGGGAGCGAACTTCTTTTGGCGGTGCAGCAGCTGGGGCAGGGAAATTTGCCTGCTACACCTTCATTCCTCTCAGTGCAGGTTTCAGAGAGGACTGAAGGTATAGTGGGGTTGGAGATCCCAGCTGATGAGGAGCAAGGAGAGGTCCGCTTTTGTTCTTTGGTGTGGGTCTTTTAGGTACGCTTGCCAACAAATTGCATGGCAGGTCGACATATGTCTGGTTAAGCATGTGGTGCCCAAGCGGGTGATGTTTTGGCCATGTGAGATACCCTTGAGACATATGTTGCAAATAGCAGCAGTGGGATCTGATGCACTCATCTCAAAAAAGGCCCACACCAAAGAACTTTTGGAATAACACGCAGAGACAGCAGCGCGCTGCACATGCGGAGCTCTGTGGTGTGATGCAGTCGGTGTGCTGCCCTTAAGCTGGCCCCTGGAGGACATCCTGCCTCGGAGATGTGCCTCCTCCTCCTCTCTCCTATCAGGCACCCACGTGGAGTCAGTGACCTCAGAATCCCCTCTCTCCTCATCACTGGAGCAAAGCTGGCAGTATGCTGCAGCTGGGGGAACATGACTGCCAGATTGCTGTCCTTCTTGGGCACCCCCTCTCTCTGGGCTCACGTTACTGCCTTCCTCTAGCTGGGTACCATCATCGGAGCCTTCAAAATGCTGGGCACCCTCCTGGAGCATGTACCCAACACAGTGGTCAAACAGTTCGGGGGACTCCTTTAGGAAGACATGGTGGGGCTAGGGAAGGAGTGACTGATGCCATTGAGCCGAAAGAAGAGGCCGCGTTGGCAGCTGCTTTGCCAGACAAACTACCCTGAGCCTGGGTGAGAGAGGATGAGGATGGCTTGGTCATCCACTCTACCAAGTCTTCTGCATGTTGCGGCTCAACACGGCCAGCTGCCGAAAAAAAAAAGGACAAGCGTGTCCCACGACCACGTGCTGATGAGGATGCACCGTCTCCATGACCAGCACTGTTGCCTCTAGACACAGAGCCCGCTTGCCCTCTTTTATTGGCTTGTGACTGTCTGCCTCTCCTTGTTGGCCTTCCAGACATACTAATGGCCTGCAGTGAGATGTAGCTGAACAAAGCTGGGATGTATATATATACTGATACTGCAGCTAGCAGAATCAACTGCCTGGCTGTAGTATTATTAGTATGAGAACAACAGCAATTGTCTTCAGGCAGCTTTAGGTGCACACTGTGCAGAGGACGCAGTACACTAACTGTAAATACTGCAGCTGCCTGCCTGTGGTATTAATAGGATCAGAACAACAGCAATTGTCTTCAGGTAGCTTTAGGTGCACACTGTGCAGAGGACGCAGTACACTAACTGTAAATACTGCAGCTGCCTGCCTGTGGTACTAATAGGATCAGAAGAACACCAGCAATTTTCTTCAGGTAGCTTTAGGTGCACACTGTGCAGAGGACACAGTACATTAACTGTAAATACTGCAGCTGCCTGCCTGTGGTATTAATAGGATCAGAACAACAGCAATTGTCTTCAGGTAGCTTTAGGTGCACACTGTGCAGAGAATGCAGTACACTAACTGTAAATACTGCAGCTGCCTGCCTGTGGTACTAATAGGATCAGAAGAACACCACCAATTTTCTTCGGGTAACTTTAGGTGCACACTGTGCAGAGGACGCACTACACTAACTGTAAATACTGTAGCTAATAGGACTAATAGGATCAGAAGAATTTTCTTCAGGTAGCTGTAAAAACTGTAAAAACACCTGCCTGTCAATAGGAAGAGAATAACAGGAACGGATCTAGCTACACTGAATATAGTGTGTGTGTGTGTGTGTGTATATACACACACACACACAAAACACCTAAGATGCATATATGTACACAATACACACTAAGTGCAGCTAACTGACTCGCCTGCCTACTCTGTCTAACTTAAATCAAATGACCCTGTCTCTCTATCTCTCCGCCACCGCTGGAACACACTACACAAGGCCGCCACGAAGGCGGCCTTATATAGTGTGGGGCGTGTAATAAACCCCCTGAGCCATAATTGGCCAAAGCTACCCTGGCTTTGGCCAATTACGGCTCTCTGTACAGACGGCGCTGTGATTGGCCAAGCATGCGGGTCATAGTGCATGCTTAGCCAATCATCAGCCAGCGATGCACTGCAATGCCGCAGTGAATTATGGGCCGTGACGCGCCACTCGAATGTGACCCATAACGTTCGAAATTCGACGAACAGTCAAACATGCGATGTTCGAGTTGAACATGGGTTCGACTCGAACTCGAAGCTCATCCCTACCCACTATTACAATACATATTTTTTTCACTTAAAGATTATCCAGGGGTTAAAAAAAATAAAATACCTGATAGATTGCCATATCAACACAAGCAATTTTGGGTGCCACACTCTCCCACCGCTTTGCTATTGTATTCTGATAAAGGGACTCTCCAACCTCCACCCATTATACACGTATCAGCACTCGTAGCCATTGGCTGCAAGGACTGATTGCATGCTGGTTTTCCAGCATGTCCCTTCAACAAAAGCTGGTTATTAGATCAATTTCTGTCAGCCAGACTGTTGTACACACTGACTGAAATTCGGCCAGTTCCTCCTGAGCCGGCCTTTTTTGGACCGTGTGTCTGTGTTACAGTCCTAGCAACTCCCCTGATTTTATAGTTTACATTTCATGACAGATGTTAACACTTACCAGACACATCTAAGGTCTGCAATTCTTGCTTCAGGTTCATGATTTCTCTGCACAGCTGAATATCATCAATCCTGTAAGAAAACAATACAAAGTACTGACATTAGGAATTGACTAGTTTAATATAAGTTACTAAATTAATATTAGTTTGATAGATTTTCTGTTTTCTTTACATTTTATTTTCTTTTATGTGACCTATTACTAAGGAGAAAAGGGGTTGTCCCTGTTCTACCCTATTCTCTGAGAAACAATTTAGGTAGTAGCTCAGTTGGGTGGAGCCTGGGTCTGGAAAGGGATGTTGAATTTTTAAAAAAAAGGTAAATCCACAAGAAAATTTAAGAAGGATGAACACATACCACACTAACATGCTGGTCCTGCTAGGAAAAACCTAGCTTCTGTTCAGCAGGCTTTAAAGTTTCCCAAGTGATGGGAAAGGGATTGGAGCTGAGATGCAGGGCCAAGCAGCACTGGAACAGAGTCCCCTGACAATCAAGGCAAGGATGTCAAAGTGTGCTACCCCCCCAAACTCTTGGCACTACAGAAACTAGCAATTAAAAAAAAAAAAAAAAAAGGAGGGCGATGAAATAGTTGATAACAATAATGCCGTGTACACACGGGCGGACTTTTCGGCATCAAAGGTCCGACGGTCTTTCCTGACGGACTTTCAATGGACTTTTGATGGACTTCCGAATGAACGGACTTGCCTACACACGATCACACCAAAGTCTGACGGATTCGTACGTGATGATGTACGACCGGACTAAAATAAGGAAGTTGATAGCCAGTAGCCAATAGCTGCCCTAGCGTCGGTTTTCGTCCGAGCAAATCTAAAAGTCAGTCTGATTTTCGACTGAAAAAGTCTGCTGCAGGTCCAACGAAGCTTACATACGGTTGAATTGTCCAACGGATTCGTCCCATCGGACCAGTCCGGTTGAAAAGTCCGCCCGTGTGTACACGGCATTAGCATTAAATAAAACTTCAACTACAATTGTAGTGTGAATAAAATAGTTATGGCGGACAGCATTTTTTTTTGCTAATTTCACCAAACACGAAATTAGCAGAAGGGGCCCAAAGGGTGGCGTTCAAGAGCTGAAATTCCTCGTAGTACGTCACTACATTTGTGTTTGTGGCAGGACAACTTGTTTAACGTTAGTATGCAAGACAAGATCCTGGCACACGCTTTTTTGACAAAAATCAGATGCCCGGTTGTCCAACAATCGTACCGTACGAGGCTTTAGACCCCATACACACTATTAGATTTTCTGCAGATTTTTGTCTTCAGATTTACCAAAACATGTAGTGCAAGGGCCTGCCTGACTGCATATAAATTGAAACTCCTAAGCCTTGTACACACAGTACGATTGTTGGACAACCAAGCGTCTGATTTTTGCAACGACGAACGTAGTGACATACTATGAGGAATTTCAGCTCTTGAGCGCCACCCTTTGGGCCCCTTCTGCTAATTTTGTGTTTGGTGAGCATTGATTCCGAGCATGCGTGTTTGTACTTTCAACATTTTTGTACTGACCATCCGAAAATCTGATGTGGAGCTGTTTGACAAAGATTGACTAGCCTGTCATCCAGCATTTGTTGGCTGAAAATTGGATTGTTGAAAGGAGTGTACTAATGTTAAGAACTTTGGACAACAGCCTGTCAAACGAAAATCCCCTTCTGATTTTTGGACCGGGTGTACGAGGCTTTAGGCCTCGTACACCCGGTCCTAAAATCAGAAGGGAAAAGTCTGAAGACATGCTGTCTGCTGATTTTCGGATCGTTAGTACGGTGCATTCGACAGGCGATTTGACTTTTTCGTCAGACAAAAGCTGGATGTGCAGGCTATACATTTTTTGGCGCATGTGAACTCAACGTCTGATTTTCGGATGGTCAGTACAGAAATCATCACACAAAAGTTGAAAGTACAAACAGGCATGCTCGGAATCGAGGAACGACTGGGAAGAGTTCGGTCTTGTAAACTGTAACGAGCCTCTTTGCTCGCTCGGTTCCACTCTCCCGACACTCCTTTGCAGCTATTGAATCAGATTTCAACGTCTGATGGTTTGGTCATCCAATGCTCCGGGATTAGAACTACAGCTCTGTGCCGTTCTAACCCAGTTGTGATAGCTCAGAACAAACACCAGGCAGGCTGTATGTAAGTTCAAACAGGACTCTATCTTTATTGACAAAATACAGGCTTTTATACACTCAGAGTGGAGGTGCAGACCTCCTGCTCATATTACTCTAACAATACAGCTGTAACCTAATTAACCTAATTAACATGAGCTAATTAACTAATCCCTTTAGACAGCCTAGATGACTCAGACATGACTGTTAGGCCAGACTGGCCGTCTTGTAGTTCAGAAAATCCAATCAACATTATCACAATCAACATAGACTCTTCTTCACACAATAGCAGAGTTAATTAACACAAATAACAATGGGGATCTAATGACTCTTAGATCCCATAGTAGACTTATTTACAATACACATTTTAGCAGACAATAGACAGACAGGTGTTGGAATTTACATCAGCATCTCCTAACCGTATCTGTCCCAGCATTATGAATCAGCCACTATTCCAATATGGCAAATCCAGGGTCCCCAGAGTCTGTGTGTCCTGGGGGACCAGGACCCGAATCCACAGTAATACCACCTCAAGAGTCCCCAGGCATACAGCTCACAAAGAGCACCGTTCCCCCAAATGCAAGGGCCCCCGATCGATCAGCAAGAGGCTAGAATACAGTCCGTCCCCTCCAAAAGTCTCTCTCCCAGCTAGGTCTGTCACATAAACTGATTGATGAAATGTCAAAATTCTCATGTTCTTTAATGGGATAATAATGAAGATGCTTTGCATGTAGTTATGCCAAACATATTTTAAAAGGCATTTGTTTTGTACGATCTGAAAATCGTGAATCAACGCTCACCAAACTTCTACTAACACGAAATTAGCAGAAGGGGCCCAAAGGGTGGAGCTTGAGAAATGAACTTCCTCTTTATACCTCATAGTACGTCACTACGTTCGTGTTTGTCAAACGACAATTTGTGGATAGTTAGTGTGCTAGAAAGGTCCTGCACATGCGCTTTTGACTAAAATCAGACGCTCAGTTCGACAACAATCAAACCGTTTGTACGAGGCCTAAAAGGCAAAACTCTTGATTTTGCATGCTGCCTCAGAAAATACTAAAGTCTAAGGAAAACCATGACACCCAAGCAGCTAGCATTTTCCTAAAAGGTCAGTAAAAGTTCAGGGCAGTTTTCTTTAATTGGCCCTATTGTACCAGTATGTCAATAAGAAATAGCTATTAAAAGAAGATATAGGAACCAAAAGGTTCCAAACCCACGCAAATCAATGACCAAAAAAAAAACTATAATAAAGAGCTGCGTGTTGTAAAGTGTAAAAAACACCTAAAACGTCAAAAGAAATGAAGGAACCGCGCTCTTATATCATAAATTACATATCGTAAATCACCATAGAGAATAAACCAATAAATCTTTACTTGAATAGTAAAAAAAACATAAAAATTATGAAGTCCATGTACAGATCCCACACATGAATAACATCCTTGGTGAGTATAGGAAAAGTTCCTCTCCACCGGCATGCAGGCACACAATGCACTCACCAGACTTAATTGACCCCTAATACATGAGGTCACAGGAATGAATCCAAACCGCTGTTGTTATCCATTCAATATATATGTACAGTAGATAGCGTATTCAAAGCTCCAGTTTTGACACATAGAGAGGGAGAGGAAAGTACGCTCTCATGGTGCAGTAATTCAAATAATTTATTAAAAAGAGAAGGTTTGAAAGAAAACAATGATCGGCATATATTGTATATGGATCGCCAGTTAGCGCTCCACCTGCATTCCAACTGATCAGAAATAATGTATCTCAAACACCAACCAACGTTGTTTCGTCAGCCTTTGCCTGACGTCTTCACCCCGTAACCCCTGAAGACGTCAGACATAGGCTGACGAAACGTCCTTGGATGGTGTTTGAGATACGTTATTTCTGGTCAGCTGGATCCAGGGCCGCTGATAAACCAGTACAACTGGCCCTGTTGTACCGGCCCGGTCAGCAGGGGGGCCTGGGCAATCAGACAGAAGAATGCATGCAGAATAGAAAAAAAATTCTTCAACCAGCGCCCCTCCTTCAGCGGTGCTCAAGGCTGATCTAAGTGCAGAGTCCTCCTCCTTTTCCTCCTTCTGCTTGTGTAGCTAATCTCCCTCTGTGTCATGGAACTGGGGTCTGAACTGTTCGGCAGCCGTCCACTCACTGTAACAAAGCCCCGCCTCCAATATTGTGATAGACGGAACACTGATCCAATGTCTGGAAATTGAATCAGTATTCCATCTATCACGATCTAGGAGGTGGGGCTTTGTTACAATGGATGGCCGCCGAACAGTTCAGACCCCAGCTCCATGACACAGAGGGAGATTCCTGTGTAATACTCTGTGTAATCAAGGCATTGGTGAGGCTGCAGATGGGCGCAGTAAGGCAGAAATGGGCACAGTGAGGCTGGAATTGGCACACTGTACTGGAACATAGCAAATTGTATAAAAAACGGACTGGAACTGCGTGTGGTGTGAATCGTAAGCAAAAACTGATCTGGAAAGTATCCAGAGTGCATTCTTTTGGTGTGAACTGGCCGTAAAAATGCATTCACTGTTTTCCATGTATTCCAATGGCTCTAGTGCAGTCAGTTCCAGACAGTTTCTGGTTAGTTTCTGCACTGGAAACTGACCTGAAACAGACTGGAACTGACTGCATTGGTGTGAACTAAGCGCATGGAACTGTACCTGCTATGAACTGGCCCTTATTCTCAAAGCTTAATTGAATAACCTGAAGTTAGAAGCTGATTGATTGGTTGGCATAGCTGAACCAGATTCTGTGTGCTCCAGTTTTATGAAAATGCCCCTTAGTGTTACTGCATGATGGTCTGGATGCTTTATATTCATGCTAATAATTAGGGAAGGGGCCAGAACATGCAAACAGGCAAAAAATTTGTGTGAACATGTGAAACCTATTAAAGTCTATGGAACACGAACATGAAAAATCAAAAGTGTTCATTTTATAGGCTTATATGCAAGTTATTGCCATAAAAAGTGTATGGGGATCCAGGTACTGCCCTAGAGGACATGTATCAATGCAAAAAAAAGTTTTTTCAGGAACAGTGATTTTAATAATGTTTAAAGTGAAACAATAAAAATGAAATTGGATGGTGGGTGGTGTGTCCTACCATATACAGCACCTCATCCCGAGTCGAAGATCTCAAAAAATGGGGGAAACAGGGGATGATGGGATTATTGCGGTGCCACCAAAATTCAAAATTACTAGAATGATATTTTATATAAAATCATTTATTTTATTGATATCAAAAACATCTAAAATGTTTACATGAAGGAGTACAAAAAATATACAAAGCAAAAACAAAAACAGAAATACAGTGCAAATACATGACCGTCACAAAAGATGTTGAGGGGTGATCATAGTCTTATGTTCCCAACTAGTTTCGCCAAAACATTGGCTTCATCAGGGGAATGTAGAGATGTACTGCAGAGAGTAAAACCACTATAATAAAGAAAAAATGCATTATTGGATCAACATAATCTTGTAATGCTGGAGGCAAGCCAATCGCATCGCATAGCGGTCAAATTGCCGCCCCCCCCCATATCCCACGGTCTTCCCACCCCTCACACACCTAAAACATACCATGCGGGCTCCAAAACGCAAGGGGGACACCACCGAGACACTGAGAATGGAAGTTGCACTCAGCCCAGTATTTGGCTACAGGGGAATTAAAGAGCGCCTAAAAAACGAAGTATAGCATATAAGTATTGAACATTTTTTTAATTTTATTTAACAAAAGGGAGCTAAGCCTCAATTACATACCCTAATTATATGCAAAACCAAGGCACTCAATGTTGCACAAGGGAGATTCCTCCCAATACGTGGCTAGTTGCCTTAGAAGTTGAATGTTTATACAACTCAATTCCACATGTTAAAGGTATGGACGTGATCCGTACCCATCTCCTGGAGCGAGGACCATCTTTTGATGGTTACAGCCAGTTTGTCCTTCGGTTACTTGAGTTTATCTTGACTAGAAATGTTTTCATGTTTGGTTCCTCCCACTTCCTCCAGGTGCAGGGTGTGGCTATGGGGACCAAATGTGCCCCCTCATATGCCAACCTGTACCTGGGGGGGTAGGAGAGGGATTTGTTTTCTCAAGAATCCATGTCAGACTTGCTTTCTCAAATTATAGCCTGGTACAGGTATATAGATGATGTTTTCATTTTATGGTCAGGTAGTCGAGAGGATCTTTCATGGCTGATGGATTTGCTGGCTGTGAATACCTTTAACCTGAGTTTTACAATGGAATGCAGCCAAACTAAGATACAATTTTTGGATTTACAAATACATTTAGATTGTGATGGAACTTTACATTCATCATTATATCGTAAGCCCTCATCGGGCAATACGATCCTACATGCAGCTAGTGCACATCCCCAGCCTTTATTAGACAGTATACCCTATAGTTAATTCCTTAGACTCAGGAGGAATTGTACCTTGGATTCAGATTTTCACCTGGCAGCTAATGACCTGTATGAGAGGCTTCGTCGGCGTGGATACAGTTGCTCCCTGCTGAGGAGGTCCTTCAACAGAGTCATCAAACGGAATAGACATGATCTCATTCATTCTACTAAATCCTCAAAAATCAATAACTCTGTTAGGATTATTACCCAATTCTCAAAACAGCATGGCCAAATGAGAGGGATCTTTCAAAAATATTGGCCACTTCTGATGGCTGATAATACCATTAAAAAATTTCTCAAATCATACCCAGAAATCACTTACAGACGGGCCCCATCTATGAGAGACATGCTTGTTCACAGTCATCATGAGATACGAGGCCCCCTTGATCATTCAAATGCCGGCACATTTTCATGCGGTACATGCGATTTCTGCCCATTTATCTTTAACTCTAAGAATATTCCCCTTCCAAATGGTAGGATACACCGTTTGAAACATAGAGTTACGTGTAAAACAATTGGTGTCGTGTATCTGGCTCTTTGCCAGTGTGGCTGTTTCTATGTAGGGAAGACTAAGCGTCCATTCCTTAAACGTATTAAGGATCACATTGCACCTCTATATAAACACTTAACCACCACAGCTCTGAACAGGCATGTGGCTACAGAGCATAACTTTGACCCTCATGTTGTCAAGTTTGTGGCCCTTGGGCATATCCCTTCTCATGCCAGGGGAGGTAATATTGACAACTCCTTGCTTCAGATGGAGACCAGATGGATATATTTATTGAATGCGGTCAAATATCCTGGCCTCAAATCTTTTCTTTAGAATAACATTTATGTGTATATATACAAATATTCTTATTATCTAGCTAGTCTATTCTTTGATTGTCTCCTCACTGGCTGGTCGATCTTATGCCCATCGGGCCCTGCTGGTTCGGTGTTCCATCTGCCCTCACTCCTTGCCCCCGTCCTGTACCCACTGCTGGTTAATTTTATATCTGCATGTTGAAATAATCAATACAGTAGTCACTATATGTAGTTGCATACTGTATGTACGATAATTCCTATCATCTATTTTTATTGAATACATAATTAAAATATCTGGATTAGTTTGATGTATATAAAAAACAAAAAATAATAAAATTAATACAAAAAAACAATTATTGACAATATGGTGACCTAAGTTCATGTAGAGACATGTTATAAATCAAATGCATTGTTTAATTTTGGACTACCATATCGATTTTATTAATGCAATTCTGTCATCTAACTTATACTTGTGTTGTTGCAGGCATTTTCCTCCGTTATCGCATGGCGGCCATTGCGTTGATACCATCTGTCCACCGCCAGGGCCGCTCCACTTATGTCCCCGATCTGTCTGAATTATCAGACTTCCCTTTGTTCCTTCCGCCCTCCCCTACTCCTGGGGCTTGCCATGGTGGGCCCAATGCACTGAGTGTTTTTACCCCCCATTCATCTGGGAACTTGTTTCACTACAGCCTTTGGCTGCATGGACGCCCAAGGGCTGGCTTTATTGTCAGCCCGCCCCTTCGGCCGGGACCATCGCGGTGTTCCAACGCCTGTTCATGCCTCCTCTCCCCTCTGTCTCCCTTGGATGATGTGGGGTTCTCCCCCTTCTTCCTCTGGAGCCTTCCGTTGCACTTTCCCATCTGTCGATCATGTCGCAGGCAGTAGCCGCCATGTGACCGGACCGACGCTCGGACTTATGGGATATGTAGGCAAATGATACTGGCAACTGCGCATGTGCCCCGCCCGCCTGTCGTCCGCTCCTGATCAGCTGATTTATATCATGCTGATCAGGTGGGGGTTTTAAAAGGCAGCCTTGCTCTCAGTGTGTTTTTTCTCTCCTTGCTGTGGGACCATCTTGGGGAGCTGGCTACATATGTAAAAGGTAATAGATCCAACAAACTTTTTTTCATCACAGCAAGCATCTGTCATTATATTGCCACATATGGCTATACTGGCTGAACTTTCTTGCTAACAGTCCCTTTGTTATATGCATTGACTTTCAGATCATCTATAATAACCGGTGTTACCAGAAAGACTCATTGTGGAGGTTCCAACGTTTAGCCAAGATATTGGTGGAACCTTACTCATAGGATGCATTTTTTCTAACTTAATGCGTATTCGGTAAGCCCTACTCACTATATCCAACATATTTCACTATGTCCTTCAAATCTGAAATTCACTGATATATTTATGTGTATCAATATCATTTTTTCCATGCCTTTTTTTTTCCCCTCTCTTGAATCTATTTTACAGTCCTTTTGATCGCATTCATGCGATTTTTTTACATGAACTGACTGCGCTGTGAATCTCCCTTGTGCAACATTGAGTGCCTTGGTTTTGCATATAATTAGGGTATGTAATTGAGGCTTAGGTCCCTTTTGTTAAATAAAATTAAAAGAATTTTCAATACTTATATGCTATACTTCTTTTTTTAGGCGCCCTTTAATTCCCCTGTAGCCAAATACTGGACTGAGTGCAACTTCCATTCTCAGTGTCTCGGTGGTTTCCCCCTTGCGTTTTGGAGCCCGCATGGTATGTTTTAGGTGTGTGAGGGGTGGGAAGACTGTGGGATATGGGGGGGCGGCAATTTGACCGCTATGCGATGCGATTGGCTTGCCTCCAGCATTACAAGATTATGTTGATTCAATAATGCATTTTTTCTTTATTATAGTGGTTTTACTCTCTGCAGTACAGCTCTACATTCCCCTGATGAAGCCAATGTTTTGGCGAAACTAGTTGGGAACATAAGACTATGATCACCCCTCAACATCTTTGGTGACGGTCATTTATTTGCACTGTATTTCTGTTTTTGTTTTTGCTTTGTATATTTTTTGTACTCCTTTATGTAAACATTTTAGATGTTTTTGATATCAATAAAATAAATGATTTTATATAAAATATAATTCTAGTAATTTTGAATTTTGGTGGCACCGCAATAATCCCATCATCCCCTGTTTACCCCATTTTTTGAAATAAAAATGAAATATTCAAATATCGTGCCTGGGGTCCCCTTAGTCTGCCTGGAAAGTGATGCATTTGTGCGATGCCTAGAACAGTGTTGCAGCAAAATTAAATTTCTAAAGGAAAAAATGTAATATAAACTTGCTTGCGGCTGTAATGTATTGCCGGCTCCTGGTAATATAGATGAAAAATCAATGAAAAAGTCAGTGCGGGTCCCCCCCAGTCCATACCAGGCCCTTCAGGTCTGCCAGGAAAGGGGGGGGAGAGAGCGAGCGCCCCCCCTTTCCTGAACCATACCAGGCTGCTTGCTCTCAACATGGGGAGGGTGCTTTGATGGGGACAAGGGCCTTGTCCCCACAACCCTGGCCCGGTGGTTGTGGGGGGCTTATCAGAATCCCAGATAGATCCCCCCCCATGTAAATGGGTATGTTCGACTCAAACATCGGGATCATCCTTACTAATAATACCACATACCATCCTCCTTTAATGTGCCAGATCATTACCTGTTTTAGTACTACTCCTTGCCTCTCTTCACCTCCCTACCCAAAGTAAATTATCCCCTATCCCTGATCAACTGTATTGTGTCTAGGTGACAGCTTCATTCATGTACAATGATGATTGAGCCTTACAATTCATGCAGACTATATAATTTAAAATTTTATTCATCCAGTTATATCTGGCCATTGAGCAGTAATCATTTGCTGCTACATTCTTGACTGCAAGAATGACCGTGCAGAAATAAATAAGGAAGGCAATTTAGGCGCTAAGTTGAATCAGCCATGACTACATGCTCACTGGTGTGAAATACTGAAACTGTGTTCCTGGAATTATAGTACCAGCAGCAGTGAGACTCTGGAATTCAGTACCTGGCAAGTGTATCCGCATTGGAGCTCTTTACATCTTGTTATTAAGATTGTTCATGCTGTCTCCATTAGAAGGCATGTCAAGGCAAAAAACATATTTCGCACATCTCTACAATTGTTTTCATTGGCACCCCTGGGCAGAGCCTTGGGCCCATCAGTTCAAGAACAGGAGGGGGTGATCAGTGCAGCGGGGGGCCAATACAGCAAACTGAATTTTGTTCATGCGGCTGCCTGTTACTTATGGGCACACAGGAACTGTATGACCTTGTTTACATGGACATACTTAAGCATATACCTGTGCAAGGGCCATGTTTGCCGCACAGGCATGAAGATGCAGAGGTATTGCGCTCTTCTGCTCGAGGGCAGTCCCATTCATGTCAGTTGGAGACGCTTGTTACTCTATGGGCACACAGGAGCTGTATATCCTTGTCCATGGGATACTATATAAAATACACCAGTGTGAGGGCCATGTTTGTCTGAACGGGTATAAGGATGCACAGTTGTTGCGTGTGTAGCAAGGTCTCCGGCCTCCTTCAGTCTAATGAGAACCTCCAGGGCCAGAGATAGCTGGCATCCTTCAGTATGTGGTGGGTTTTGAGACATAGTGGAGGAAGTTACTGGGCGCCAGACACTTCTTGAATGCAAAAGAGATGTTTATTTCTCTTACAAACTTTTATAGGGGAAAGAGGGTTAGGGCCAGGACACCCTTGAGTAGTTGTAAGTTCAATTAGCAGACTCAGAGACTTCAATAAGAGGACAGCTGTGCAGGGAAAAGCCTCCAGCAAGAAGCCATATTTGCACGTACAGGGATGCTGTCTCTTATGGCAACAGTCTTTAACAGTTCCTAACACCAAACGTAACAGTTCTTTAACTTTCACTACAACTTCTGGTAGTTCTTCAGCCCACTGAGCTCCCGGTCTTTCATTAGACCCTCTGATTCACTGCCACTGAATCCCTGGAGCTCCTCCAATCTTTACTGTGGTATCTTTCTCAAGCATCACACCCGCTTCACTGCTGGGTCCCTAGCTTGGCACTCCAGATACTCCTCAAGCTTCACTCACTGGCCTGCTCGGTCCCTGACTTGGCACACAAGGCTGCTCTGCAAGCGTCACCTCCGCTGGCTGCATCCCTGACTTTATTACCGTCTGAAATTTCCAGATTCTCCACCGTGCCTGTTCAGGGAGAGAGTGTGACACCTTTACTCGCTTTAATTACCCATTGTGGTCCCTGGTAATAAGGCAGATGGTCCCTTTGTGGCAACAACTTCCCCTCTATCTCCGACCACTGAAAGGTTCTCCGGCCAGCAAAACCATCACTTCTAGTTGGACTGCAAGCCACAATACCAACCCTGCACTGCTCTCTTGCTTCTGGATAGGCCTCAGACAGCCTAGCAGCCAGATGCCCCCGGGATAGGCCCAATCTCCGGCTGCCCGGGGCAACACGACACACGTCCACCCAGACAGCCATCTGCGTGGCACAGAACATAGATCACCTGACTCCACCTGAATATATAAGTTCTCCCAGCAAGTGAAGAAATCCAAGAAAACCCCTGCCAATTGGCTGAGATACTCCATATGTCCATAACCTGACCTTGAGTTGCCATTCTCATATCTAGTACCACCAAGTACTCGGCCACCTAGTGGTAAAAAAGAGAAGTGCAATAAGGCCAAACTTAGGGAGAAATCAATGGATCTCTAACAATCGACCAGGTGGACTACTCCTGGCGAGTAAATTTGTGAGGAACATCCCTGCCTAAACTCCAGGGTGTTACATGTGCATCCATGTGCATACACAGGTACATAGTTAGTCAGGTTGAGAAAAAGACACAAGTCCATAAGTTCAACTAAAAAATAAAAATAAAAAATACAATCCCATATACACAAACCTACACCCACAGTTGCAGGCCCATTCATGTTCATTCAGAAGCAGTGGCTGCACAGATGGAGACACTTCTCCCAATATGTCATCCTTGTGGGTGAATAAATGTCTTCTTGGGCCTGTGTCCGTTCAGCCTCTGTGTCCTAACTGACATGAATGGGACTGCCTGTATTAGGAGGTACTGAACACCTGTGCACCCTAATGCCCATGTGGGCAAACATGGCTCCCACACGGGTGTCGGCCTAAAGTGATTGTAAAGGCAGAAGGCTTTTTTTACCTTAATGCATTCTATGCATTAGGGTAAAAAGCCTTCTGTGTGTGTAGCAGCTCCCATCAGCCCCTCTAATACTTACATGAGCCCCCTCTAGAGCCAGCAATGTTGCAGGAGTGTCTCGGCTGCCCAGGACTCCCTTCCTCATTGGCTGAGACAGCAGCGTGGCACCATTGGCCAGTCAGCCAGCCAATGAGCAGAGAAAGGGGGTGGGGCCGGGCCGCAACTCCATGTCTGAATGGACATAGGGAGCTGTGGCTCGGCTTGGGTGCCCCCATAGCAAGCTGCTTGCTGTGGGGGCACTGAACAGGACGGAGGGGCCAGAATCACTGAAGAAGGACCCGAGAAGAGGAGGATCTGGGCTGCTCTGCGCAAATCCACTGCAACAGAGCAGGTACGTATAACATATTTGTTATTTTTAATGAAAAAAAACAAAAATGTTACAATCACTTTAGGTATGCTTGTGTGAACAAGGCTTAACAGTAATGCACAGACATACTGTACATAAATACAGGCCACTGGCAGGCTGGAAAAGGCATTTATGTATATAGATATAGATAGATATATCTATATATATATATATAGATATATCTATCTATATCTATATATATATATATATCTATATCTATCTCTATCTATATCTCCATAGATAGATAGATAGATCTAGATATATATAGATATATATAGATAGAGATATATATATATATATATATATATATATATATATAGAGAGAGAGAGAGAGAGAGAGAGAGAGAGAAAGAGAGAGAGAGATCTATATATATATATAGATATATAGGGGCAGTGTAGAGAGGGTGTTAAAGCATGTACAGAGGGTACATTTAATTTGGGATAACTTCCTTGTTGTTTCTAATCAGACTAAAAAGCCACGCCCAATATTTAGCATAATTTAGTCGCACATATTATTTGTTATGGTGTGCTACACGCGCCGCAGGTCACTGTCATTTTGTTCTTCATAACTCTTTATATTGTTTGGATATTTGTGTTGATTAGTCTTTGATTTATGACTTATTTTCTTATTGTTTAATTTTATTGAAACTACTAATAAATATATGTTTAATTCTATCAACTATTTATACTTTAAAGTGGTTGTAAACTCCCATCCATTAATTATACCTATAGGTAAGGCTATAATAAGACTTACCTAAAGGTACTGTAAATATCTCCTAAACGTGCACCGTTTGGGAGATATTTACTGTTTATGACGTCATTGGCGCATGCGCTCTGAAGGAATGGCCACCTGTGCCGTTCCTTCAGATTCCTGTGCCATGAACAGCAGCTCCCCGCACATTCACGGGAGTGACGCCACGCAGGTTTGGCCAGTCACACAGTCGGAGTTTGCGGACCCGAAAGGAAGATGGGTGAAAATGGATGCGGCCTCCAGTGGAGGGCTTAGTTTGCAGGTAAGTTTCACATAATGCGCTAGTATGCAATGCATACTAGCACATTATGGCTTTACTTTGCAAGTCAGAAGAAACAAAAATTAACCCTGCCAGTTTACTTCCTCCTTAATTCTTGGGAGTAGGTACGTAAAGTGGAGCAGGCTGGTAAGGGCCTCGGTGCATTACTTTGCCCAGGGGCCCATGATGCTATTAAGAGGGCCCTGTACATCTCCCTATGCTTTATTCCTTTAAACATGCTACCAGTACAGAAAAATAACTGCTGATGTGTCAGATGTATAGTATGTTCCTACAGAAAAAAGAGGGGGGATTTTGGGACTTTAAATGAGGCCCGATAGGTACCTCCATCCCTAGATCAATTGCAAAAGAGGGGAGTTGGGAATTTAAATGAAGCAATTGAACTGCGGAGGTAAGGGTAAAAGTGTTTAATTTATATCAAATATAATAAAAGAGTAATTTCATATACATACATGTAGGCACAAGGCATAAACATGATAATACAAGAGTATATATAAATAAACACGTAAATCAGGATAAATACATAATGATCAATAGATGATATGTATAACGGCAATATGACCTGCGACTGCCGGAAGCGACATGTCCGGCACCTGTATTGGTATTCGCACGGTATAGATACAATGTACTAAATTCATGTTGATAATGTCATCAAAGCGTAATGAATATTTCTGTAGCATCAAGTATAGCTCGACACGTTTCGTGGATGATTTCTCTCCACTCATCCGGAGCAGATGCGACAAATACCTGTAACGTATACAAATGTGATAAATCACACTCTAAATAGAGAGGAGTAAAAAAATAATATTTGGAGTTGGCCAAGCACACTCACCAACCCCGGCAACGAATGCAACATGAGGCGAGCGGCACATGGTGGGCCAGAGACAAAAGCCACACCACGGGAGCCGAGGCAGCGTGGTATACATAGACAGCATCTGGGGATGTTGGGGTGCCTGGGTGTAGGGAAAGTCTCTATGGGGCAATAGTGCTGGTGTGCAAATCATCAAACAGGGGTGTCTAGAGAAAACAAATATGTATATAATTTAATGTCAACAATGTGACATAGATATGTGTAATGGACTAACCTGTGTCTGAGAGATGACTGACAGTGACCTAATTAAGTGTAAGCATAGAGACTGATGCATGGTGATAAAATAATCCTGGGATAGCTGGGAATATACTATGTATATCGGTATATGTATTTCTTATTTCTATTAACAACAGCAATATATGGCATTCCCGGCATTGGTCCTACATTTATATGTGACCTTTATATATTTTTTTACTATCACATGCACCCACCGCTCTGGCGGTGTTTTGCACCTTGGGGCATTGAGTATGTTGGTGGTGCTGAGGGTTATCCCACAGTACGGGAGCTGCGATGCGCCTCGTGGGTCCTTCCCCTCCTCCTTGTACACTCCTGTGTCTGGGAGATCGGGCGGACGCCCCTTCGCGCATCAGCGCCACGGTCCTTACGTCTTTTGCTTTATGTTGGCTCTGACGTCAGAGCACCAACTGCGTGATTCCCTTATGGGAGAGGTTTGGCGCCAATCACTGAGCGAATTAGCTCGTGTGCGGATGCCCCTCCCCCCCCCTCCTAGGCTCACTCACGTGATGTTGGCGGCGTGCATATACAATCTCCCAGTCGGAGCCGGCTGTCCACCTGGCTGGTCTCCGCCTGGGGTTCCTGCACACCAGCTGTTCGTTGCTTGGTGTTGCATGGCTTGCAGCAATCGGGTAAGTGTCCTTAGGTCTAGGTTCACGTCGGTTCCCATCACCTCTATTCACACAGTTTTGTTTACACATACCTTTATTTCACTTTTTTTATTTATTTATTTTTTACTATTATTATTTCATCACCATGCATCAGTCTCTATGCTTACACTTAATTAGGTCACTGTCAGTCATCTCTCAGACACAGGTTAGTCCATTACACATATCTATGTCACATTGTTGACTCATCACTCCTCCACACTACCACCTTTACGCTGACTAATTGGGTGTATATTTTTATATACCAATTTATTATCATATTAAATTATATACATATTTGTTTTCTCTAGACACCCCTGTTTGACGATTTGCACACCAGCACTATTGCCCCATGGAGACTTTCCCTACACCCAGGCACCCCAACATCACCCGATGCTGTCTATGTATACCACGCTGCCTCGGCTCCTGTGGTGTGGCTTTTGTCTCTGGCCCACCATGTGCCGCTCGCCTCATGTTGCATTCGTTGCCGGGGTTGGTGAGTGTGCTTGGCCAACTCCAAATATTATTTTTTTACTCCTCTCTATTTAGAGTGTGATTTATCACATTTGTATACGTTACAGGTATTTGTCGCATCTGCTCCTGATGAGTGGAGAGAAATCGTCCATGAAATGTGTCGAGCTATACTTGATGCTACAGAAATATTCATTACGCTTTGATGACATTATCAACATGAATTTAGTACATTGTATCTATACCGTGCAAATACCAATACAGGTGCCAGGCATGTCGCTTCCGGCAGTCGCAGGTCGTATTGCTGTTATACATACCATCTATTGATCATTATGTATTTATCCTGATTTACGTGTTTATTTATATATACTCTTGTATTATCATGTTTATGCCTTGTGCCTACATGTGTATATATGAAATTACTCTTTTATTATATTTGATATAAATTAAACACTTTTACCCTTACCTCCGCAGTTCAATTGCTTCATTTAAAGTCCCAACTCCCCTCTTTTGCAGTATGTTCCTACATTCCCCTTTGACATGATACCACAGCTATGAATTTCTCTGATGAACTGAAAAGAATACTGTACAGACAGACATCTCCTCATCTCTTCCTTCCCTCTTCATCTCCATAACGCCTTCTTGTGCACAGGAAGTTATCAGATCAAAGATTTCTGGCAAAATGAAAAGGTATTTTTTACACATATTGAACAGATATAACAAAATATGTTTAATGGTACATTTAGCAGACCAAAAGGGGTGCAAAAAAAGAGGAGATACTACACTATACTGTCCACTATACTACACTGACCACTATACTTCACTACACTGTCCACCATACTACACTACATTGACCACTGTACTACACTGTCCACTGTACTACACTGTCCACTATACTATACTACACTACACTGACCACTACACTATACTGTCCACTACACTGACCACTACACTGTCCACCATACTGCACTACACTGACCACTACACTACACTGTCCACCATATTACACTATACTAACCACCATACTATACTACACTGACCACTATACTACACTGGCCACTACACTATACTGTCCATTGCACTGACCACTACACTATACTGTCCACCATACTACACTGACCACTACACTGGCCACCATACTACACTACACTGACCACCGTACTACACTGACCACCATACTACACTACACTTACCACTGTACTACATTGACCGCCATAATACACTATACTGACCACTATACTACATTGACCACTGTACTACACTAACCACTATACTACACTGACCACTACACTGTCCACTATACTACACTGTCCACTATACTGACCACCACACTACACTGACCACTACACTACATTATACTGACCACTATACTACACTGACTTCCATACTAAACCACACTATACTATACTACACTAACCACTATACTGTCCACTATACTGACCACCATACTATACTACACTGGCCACTATACTACACTGGCCACCATACTGACCACTACACTACACTGACCTCCATACTAAACTACACTGACCACTATACTATACTACACTACACTGACCACTATACTACACTATACTGACCTCCATACTAAACTACACTATACTGACCACTATACTATACTACACTACACTGACCACTATGCTGTCCACTATACTACAGTATACTGACCACCATACTACACTATACTGACCACTATACTACACAGCCTACACTATACTGTCCTGCCTACAGTTTCTCTCTCTCTCTCTCGCCCATCCCCCCCCCCCCCGGGGCCAGTAACAAGACTTCCACGAGGGAGTCTCACTCACCTTCTTGTCCTGGCCTGCATCAGTCTGGAGGAGGAGGAGAAGACAGCGGCGGCTCACATTTTTGCTTCTCTCCCCCACGCTCTGGCTGCTGCCATGTTCAGTGTCCAGCGCCCTGTGATTGGGCGTATAGGGGTCATGTACGGAAGCGGGACTTCAGGAGCGATCAATGACAGGCCAGCCCTACGCCTCACATGACCACCATACGCCCAATCACAGGGCGCCGGACACTTAACATGGGGGCCGGAGCGCGGGGGACACAGGAACTTGAAATTAGGAGGAGGCAGCCAGTAGTGACACATACTGGCGCCCCCCTAAATGTCGTGCCCCGGCACCCCCTGCACCCCCCACACTATGCCACTGGTTAAAGTTACATACACTTTAAAAATGACTGGACGCATTTGAGAATCTGGCATAGGTAGCTTACCTCAGGACAAATGAGCTGTTATGATTACTTTAAAAACCAACAAAAAACAAAAACAAAAGTCTTGATGTGATAGTTTTATCCATTTGGTGTGGAGGTGAAGAATGTGATGCATGAATCAACATCAGCAAGTTGTCTGAAGAAATGATGCACATGCTAACTGCTGCACTAACTTAAGTTACAGACTTTATGGATTACATATGGAAAATATCTACAGTTTTATATTTAGGCTCTGGAGCTCGTAAAGGGCCTTTTTTGGAGTTTGGGCATTTTTTTAACGGCCCATAAACTCCACTCAATGCTATCCTATGTGTTCATGCACACATGGAAGTTTTTTAGCTTTTATCAGCAGTGGAGTCTATGGGCTGTTCTCTGAAAGCCATAAAATCGCGTTCAAAGTGCCGTTTTTCTGAAGACAAAAAAAGCTAAAAAATGCCAAACGCTGATAAACGCGCGTTAATTAGCATTCGGCGTTCAATTTTTTCAATGCAATGTGGGATTTTTGGAGTGTCCTCTATGTATTTTTATTAAAAACGCTCATAAACGCTAGTACAAAACGCTGTTTAAATCGCGTTTTTCAACCAGCGTTTTCTGCCAGCAATCTGGCATCCAGAAAAAGCTTTTTTGAGCTCCAGTGTGCATGGAGCCTCAGACCTCAAACACAACATTGTAATAAGCTTGCATGCAAGCTTGAGTTCAAAGGTAAAAGTATCCTTGGAAATTGGTATTGAACCCAACACCTGACTATAATGGCATCTTTTATGTAAAGGATAAACTACCAAGCCTAAATAGAATGGTAAACTGCTCCAATGTTATCTTTATGAGAGAAGAAAATGATGAGACCAGCTATAGCAGATAATTTTCTTTTCATGTCTGTGTTACCATGGTGACATCTCTGAAAATGTAACGATCTTTATAAGATACTGCTGGCTGTGAGCATAATGTCAACTTAGCATGTGTTCTGGAAAATAAAGTTAGACAATGCCACTAAGTACATAGTTACATAGTTCATAAGGTTGGAAAAAAAAACACTAGTCCATATAGATCAAACAATAAGAAAAAACAAACAAACAAAATAAACAAAAAAAAAAAACACAAGCAAATAGAAAATCTTAATTTACACTATACTCTTCCCACCGTTGATCCAGAGGAAGGCAAATAAAGACCCAATTAAACATGGTCCAATTTGCTCTAGTGGGGGAATAAATTACTTCCTGATCCAATGGAAGGCAGTCGGATATTCCCTGTATCAACTACCCTTATCGTTATTACCTCTAAAAATTAGTATCCAGTTATAATTTGTGCATTTAGGAATGCATAAAGCTTTTTTAAAACAATTTACTGAGCTGGCCAGAACTAGTTTTTTTAGGGAGTCTATTCCACATTCTCACAGCTCTAAAGCTCCATACACACTATTAGATTTTTGTCTTCAGATATACTAAAACCATGTAGTGCAAGGGCCTGCCTGGTTGCATACATATTGAAACTCTTAAGGTTTGGCCTCATATTATATGGTTTTGGTAAATCTGAAGATGAAGATAAAAGATGAAAATCTAATAGTGTATATAGGGCATTACTGTGAAGAAGCCTTTCCTAATGTGAAGGTTAAATCTCTTTTCCTCCAGATGTTAAGAGTGCCCCCTTGTCCTCTGTAATGACCTAAAAGTGAATAACTCTTCACCAAGTTCACGATATGGACCACTTATGTATTTATACATGTTGATCATATCCCCCCCCTTTAATCTCCTCATCTCAAGAGAGAATAAATTCCGTTCAGCTAATCTTTGTTCATAGCTGAGCTCCTCTATGCCTCTTATCAGTTTGGTTGCTCTTCCCTGCACCTACTCCAGTTCTCCAATATTCTTCTTGTGAAATGGTGGCCAAAATTAAACTGTAAATTCTAGATGAACTATTTATTAGAATATTATTCCAAATTCATAATTCTGCACTTATAGGTGTTAAAATATATTCATGGCAAGCTTGCAAAACATATTTGGTTTTATGATTAGTCATAATAAATATGGTATGTATGAATGACCTTGATCAATTTGATTTGATATGATTCTTTATCTAAAGCTGAGTATTGCTAGGAGTTTCTGGTGTATGAGAATGACATATAAGGTATCTTGGTATAGAATGCCATGAGAAGACAAAAATAGACATGTATCTACGTAGCTAGAGGAATAATAAATATTTGTTTATATCCTGTTAAGTTAGTTTAGTATAGTCTCAGTCATATTAATAAGTATTAGTATGTAGTTAAAATGGTAATATGTGTTCATGTTAGTAGATGTTTGGTTATATGACATTACATGATCAGCACATTACTTCATGTGGGCTTATCAATCAAACTCCATATGACTCTCTGAGTTAGTATCTCGTTTTGTATAAGCATATTGCTGAAGTTAGCAGAAATGAATGTGTGCCATACAAGGTTCTACGTTTTTGTGAGGTTATGACGTTCAGATGTAATATATGAAGCCAACGCTTCCATATTGAAGGTGGGTCAGACACACACACCCACTAGGAGAGATGACACTGACATGTTCACGAAGATACTTTGACAAGTTGGAACAGCTGAATTCTCCCAGAAGTCTAATGCCGCGTACACACGAGCAGACTTTACGGCAGACTTGGTCCGGCGTACTGGATTTCATCGGATAATTAGATCGTGTGTGGGCTCCAGCGGACTTTGTTTGCTCCAAAGTTGGACGGACTTAGATTTGAAACAAGTTTTAAATCTATCCGACGGACTTTTCTTTCTAGCGGACAAACCAGTCGTCTGTGTGCTAGTCCGACCAACTCAAACTGACGCATGCTCTGAAGCAATTAGAAGACGGAAGCGCTCGGTCTGGTAAAACTAGCCTTCGTATTGAAGCTAGCACATTCCTTATCTGTGATCTTTTAATACAACGCTTTTTTTTTTATTTATAATGCGAGAGGAATGAAGTTGTTTTTCTGCTTTATATTCTCACAAACTACTTTCTTCATGATTTATCCTCATGCCATGACTAATATTATATTTGTAAAAAGCCAGATCTCCATAAATAAAAACTTTTAAATTAGATTTTGGACTCATCTTTATTTTTTTTATTGATTTAATTATACCAACATTTTTTTTTGTTTTTTTTTTTGTGTGGATTTTCAAGTTACCACAATAACCTTAATATTTTGTGTCGTTTTAATGAACCTTAATGAGGTTGGTGTCCCTTGTTAATTAGACATAGGGGGGTGTATTTTCCAAAGGCAAATTCATTTTTCACTACAAGTGCAAATTCTACTTGGAATTGCACAGAAAGAGCATTTTGAAGTGCCTTCGCTGTGGATCCAAGAGGCACATGCAAGGAACCCCAAAAAAAACAAAACATTTTTATTGCACATGATTGTATTATAAAATCAGCAGAGCTTCATTTCAGCTCTTCCCCTCAGATTTACAGGGACTGCACTTCCAACAAGTGCACTTGCTGTGCAATTTCTAAAGTGAACTTTTCACTAGTACTTTTCACTTGATTTTAGAAATGATTTAGCCTTTTGGCAAAAACACACATAGGGGTTGATTTACTAAAGGGAAAAAGACTGTTGCCCTCTGCAAGAGCAGTTGCTCCAGAACTTAGTAAATGAGCAGAAGCTCTGCTGACTTCCATCATCCAATCATGTGCAAGCAAAAATGCTGTTTTTAGAATTTTCCTTGCACAGGATTGGGTACTCTTTGCAAAGTCAAGCCTTACCTAATTTCTGAAGCTCTGGAGCAATTGCACTTGCAGAGGGCAACTGCCCTCTGCAAAGTGCACAGTCTATTTGCTTTTCTTAAATCAACCCCATAGTCTTTTTGACCTGTACCTGCCTACTCCCAAACAAAATGGCGTTTTTGAATCTAAACACATAGTCAATAATGTAAGGTAACAAAATAATCCATTTATTTTGGCCAAAAAAAAATTAGAAAGGCAACACTGGAGACACTTTTAGAATCTGTGAAGCCTTTCGTCCCCCAGGACACACCTCAAGTTTTAGGACAAGAAAATTGGTATCTTGCGACTAGGGAGCACAGGGAGCACAGTCAGACCAGACAGAAACCAGGCAATCACTTTCGACTCTTCCGTGTAGTCTTCCCTGCACGCTTCTCTGCAGCCTTCCCTCCACGCTTCTCTGCAGCCTTCCTCGGAGGTTGTGCCTCTGGTGGTGTACTTGGGGCAGGAGGAGGAGGAGTGGCTTCATCTGCCAGATACGTGGTAGCAGTAAGCTCCCCTCTCAAGCCCTTCTGATATGCCTTAAAAATCAAACCCTCACAAAGGAGGCGTTGGCCCTTTTCCAACTCCAGCAATCTGCTGGCTATATAGGTGCCATACGCCTCCTCTGCATTGGGTGGTGTGCTCAGGATTTGGAGGGCTAGGGATTCCTGCTCAGTTTGTGTCATTCTCCTGGGCCTTTTGTGGAGAATGCGGAGGGGAGGCACCTGACACTCCGTGCGGCTTCTACTTGGCCCAGCCACAGCCTCCTCCTCTCTCCCACTGGGCAAGGCCTCCTCCTGGCTGAGGTCATCCTGTGTCAAAAAAAGGACATAGTTGTAATTTTGTGTTATGCAATCGCACACAATTTTCAGCTCATGACTTGCAAATATAATTTTCCAAAAATAGTAAAGGCTATCTATTTGACACCACCATTATTTCAGGTGATCAACAATATCTGAAGTACATAGGCGTGCGCACAGGGTGTGCCAGGTGTGCCTGGCCACACCCTAATTGCCTTGTGTGCTGCATATTCCCCCCTGTTTAGACCACTGATATTTCATCCCCCCCCAAAAATGTTACACAAGCCAAAAATTTTTGGGAAAAGAAAATTAACAAAATTACACTGTTCACTGCCCTACTGACACCATCAGTACATATACACATGCATATGTATTTGAGCTTTGGGGTGCACACCCTAATGCAAGAGGCTGCGCACACCTATGCAGAAGTATATTTTTGGCCACTACTGTCTAGTGATATGTCTACATATTAATATTTGTGATGAAGTCATTTTTTAGGAAGCACTTAAAAAATTAACACGTTTAACATCATTAATAACATTTACACAGTCTCAAATGCCACAAAAAAGGATACCTGGCTGAAGCTGGGCGCATCAACTTCATCAATGATAAAAAGGCCCAGTTCTTCCTGGGACTCCTCAGCTGGGGTGGAGGTGGATGGAAGGCTGGAGGGAAGAGTGGAGGGAAGGGTGGGGGGAAGGGTCAAAAGTGATTGCCTGGCTTCGGTCTGGTCATCCAGGAATCGCATTTTGTGGTAGTACCACAACTTGGGTACATATACTTGGTCAGCTGCTGCACCGGATCTGAGCGACTCCTGGATTTTTTTGTGTTCCCGCTTGTATCTTGTTTCGCAAGATACCAATTTTCTTGTCCACAAACTTGAGGTCTGCCTGGGGGACTCGAGTCTTCACAAATTCTAAAAGTGTGCCCAGTGTTGCCTTCCTTACATCTCTATTGTAATATAGTGGGTGTTTGACCTCCCACAGGTTTTTCTTTTCCTGATTATAGCTCACAAAAATCTTCCTCTTTAAAGGGATTCATTGTTTCTGAAAGATAAGACACAAGATCCAAACTAATGTCAGTCACAAATCACAGGATTATTTTGGTTTGGAATCTAGGGGACACACACACACACACACACACACACCCCAAACACACACACCCCCACTTCAATCTTACCTTCGTTTCTGACGCTCGCTACTTCCGCACGGACATACGTAGGCCATCGTAATAGCTTTATATACACTGCGCATGTGTCATGCTCCGCCTGCGTCGCCCGCCCCTGACGTTCTTTAGTACGATTTGTCCCCGCCCCTTCACTCTTCGTTGCGCAGTGGGAGTAGATAGATAAAGATGGCGGAGAGAATCAATGGAAGTAGCGCGGAGGAAAGCTCGGAGCCACAACCATCCACATCCCGGAGGAGATATAAGGCCACCAACATGGCTTTTGAAGAGACTGTGGAGATGGTGTCCATATTGAGAAGGGAGGACTACGATGGCAAAAAAGGACCGTACACACAACCGAATATGCGTAAGGACAAAATAATGTCCTCAGTTGTCACCGCTCTAGAAGCTAAATTTGGCACGAAACGGTCGAAAGAACAATTGAGGAAGCGGTGGTCTGACATCAAAAGTCGGGAGCCAGAACAATATTGGCGAATAAAGAAGCTGCTTAAAAAAAGTAAGTACTTGTTGTGTTTTCTTATTGAGATACTTAACTTGCATCCTGATCCATATTTTTTTATTTTATACAGCATCGTTCGTAAAGACCGTTCTTTGTAAAATACATATGATACTTTAGAAAATGATGTTATTTTTTCGCCAAATACGATGGTACAGGGTTGGACATACATTTATGTCTTGATAATTTGTCGTATTCACACAATTTGTTTATGTGGTGTAGATGTGTTGGAAAATATAATGCTTCTTCAAAAATGATTTAGTGTAACGTAAGGACAGGACACAGCAGCTGTTTACACATCTGGACTCACGAGCACTATAGTGTACTATGTGACTATTATTTGATAAAATCTAAAATATCACTTTTTAACTATACCAATTATCATAGGGGAAAAAAGACTCAGACAACCGTCCAAGGATCCCAGGACCCCCCCAAGTCACCAGCCTGAGGAAGAAGATACCCCAAGCCCCAGCCCAAGACCACGCCCACCCGACGACCTGGAGGAAGGAGAGGTGGAGGAAGTGTGCGAGGTTTCAACCCCACCAAGTGAGTGACTGACACTCCAGCTTAAGGTAATGTATTTTGGCGTGCATATTGTAACCCTTGTTTTTATTCACTCATTTTAGGTGAGCTTATGGTTGTGGAAGGCCAAGCGGCAGAGCCATTCAGCACAGACAGTGTCCAAAGACTGATTGGCCAGATAATGCTGTGGAATGGCCAAATAGATAAAATGCGTGACCAAATTCACAGCATGCAACTTCACCTGGACTCCATGCAACAGGAAATGAAGAACATGATTGATGTTTTAGGCAGAATATAATATCTTTTTTCCTAAAAACAACAATCATGTTCTTCATTTCCTTGTGAAGTTTGTTTCTTCTAGAAATGTGTTTTTAATTTTTTTTTGGATCCCCAAATTTTGTTTATGATGCACACGGTGTGTCATCATGTGCTATCTTCCATCATGGGTTATCAATGTACTTGTTTTGTGTTTGCAACCCCTTCATCCTCAAAATTATTTAGTGGTGATAGGAACAAAAAGGGATTGCACACACAAAACACGTACATTGCTCACCCATGATGGGAGATAGCACATGTTGACTTGACCCTTTTGTAATGCTCAATTTTGAGCATATTCAAAATTAACAATTTACAAGGGTGACATTACATGCACCGTTCTTTAAATGTTGAACTTTGTAAGTTCTTTAATGTTTTGGTATGTTTTTCAAAACACTGTTGTGAATTTAAATATTTTAATCAAGGTCTATTTTTTAAAAAATATGCCTTTAATAACGTTAAAATGAAATAAATATTTTTACACCAAAAAAATTCTATTAAAAAAAAAAAAAAAATTATTCAAAAATGCACCTTTCAATGTGCACACAGTAAAAGGTTTTTACTAATACAATGTGTGTGGCTGATTATTTCTGAAAAATATATATATATTTTTTTGGGGTGGTTACAGTGACAAAGGGCCTGATTAACTAAAGGTAAATGCACTTGCCACTACTACAAGTGCACTAGGAGACAGACCAAACTAAATGCAAACAAGAATAAAAACAAGATATTTTTGTTCAATTATTTTTATTGTATTTTTTTGAAAAATTAAAGCTCTTGCTGAATAGCAATGGCCCCCCGACCATTAAAATAATTCACATATCACTCACGCACTTGACGTGCGGTTCGGGGGGCCATGCCAATACGGCCAATTTCTAGGCCTGTCATTATTTGAACTTGTTCCAGTCCGGCCTCAGGCCCAACAGAAGAAATATATGTCGCAGAATGTCTACGTAAAAAGTTATGTAGGATGCAGCAAGCAAGTATGACGTAATTTAGTTTATAGTCCGCCAGATTTATTGCTGAAAGGAACAAACGGAACCGGCTGGCCAGAATCCCAAAGACATTCTCCACAACTCTTCTTGCTCTGGCCAGCCGGTAATTAAATACCCTCCTCTCAGGGGTGAGTGTCCTTTGGGGGAACGGCCTCATCAAGTGCGCACCGAGAGCAAACTCTTCATCAGCGATAAAAACTGAGGGGAGTCCATCAACATTCTGGTCATCAGGTGGCAATCCCAGGCCACCAGTCTGGAGACCCTGGCACAGCTCGGTCTGTGCAAAGACTCCTCCATCAGACATCCGGCCGTTCTTCCCCACATCCACAAACAGAAAGTCCAAATGTGCCGAGACCACTGCCATCAAAACTACACTATGGAACCCCTTATAGTTGTAGAAATAAGACCCCGAATGCGGTGGTGGCACAATGCGGACATGCTTTCCGTCAATCGCCCCCGACACAGTTGGGAAAGTCCCAACGGTCAGCGAACTGGGAGGCCACAGTCTGCCATTCCTGTGTACTGGAAGGAAACTGTGGAGTGAAAAAACAAACAAACATTAAGATAAGGACTTTTAAACATAACTTGTATATCAGATTACAAAAAACATTAGTGAACAACAGCAGTCAAACATTATTAATATGTGTGTGTGTAATTTAAATTGTAAAAAACATAAGGCCCACTTATAAGATTAATCACCCCCTCTGATGGCCCATTGATCCATTTGAATGTGGGGGGAGGTGTTCTAATTAGGGTCAAAAACACACCTGACTGTTTTCAACATTTGTGGGGTGGGGGAGGGGTTCTAATTAGGGTCAAAAACACACCTGACTGTTTTAAACATTTGTGGGGTGGGGAGGGGTTCTAATTAGGTTAACAAACACACCTGTTTTAAACATTTGTGGTGTGGGGGAGGGGTTCTAATTAGGGTCAAAAACACACCTGACTGTTTTCAACATTTGTGGGGTTGGGGAGGGGTTCTAATTAGGGTCAAAAACACACCTGACTGTTTTCAACATTTGTGGGGTGGGGAGGGGTTCTAATTAGGTTAACAAACACACCTGACTGTTTTAAACATTTGTGGGGTTGGGGAGGGTCAAACAAGACAATGGAGCAGACAATATACATTGTTCAAGGGACTATAGGCTAGAGATATAAATGGACCCAGGATTGCATGGTGGGGAGGTTATTGAAGGTAAATATGCATGTAGGGCAATAAATGATTAATGTCTAAAAACAGGCATGCATGAAGATAAAGGGGACATTCACAGCATATTGAAAGCATGGCAATTAGGTAAGGAGGACATTTATACAATACATTATCAAACATTTAATACATATCATGTAATGTTAAAGTAGAAAACTTACCTTCATATAGTCCTTCTGCAGGACCTGAATGATGGCAGAACAAGTCTCTGGGATTATTATCCCCAGAGCCTGGGGGGAGATGCCTGTTGAGAACTTCAAGTCCTGAAGACTTCTCCCAGTCGCCAAGTAACGTAACATGGCAACCAGCCTCTGCTCTGCACTGATGGCTTGCCTCATGCAGGTATCCTGCCTGCTGATATAGGAGGTCAGCATAGCCAGCAGACGCTCAAAAACGGGGTCCGTCATCCTGAGAAAATTCCTGAAATCCTCAGGATTATTCTCACGGATCTCATGGAGCAAAGGCATGTGCGAGAATTGGTCACGCTGGCGCAACCAATTCTTCATCCGTGAACTCCTCCTCGCCCTGTTCATGGACTGGACTCGGGTCAAAGTATTAACCCCAACACCAAGTCCCCACGCAGCACGAACTCGAGAATGAGTACGTCCACGCGACATGGCTTCAAAACGGTTGGCTGGTCAAACAAACAAACTTACAACAAACGCACTGAAGAACAGCAAGGCCTATGAAGAATGACCTGAAAACCGAACGAGCGGACCAGAACGGCCTGCAAGGCAGGTTACGAACTGACCAACACGCACTGAAAAGCAGATACAAACCTCACAAGCACAAACTGAACCGCAGAAACTGATCGAAATAAGCTGAAGTGTGAAAAGCGCAAATCGTCTCTAACCAAACTTCTACTAACACGAGATAAACACGAGATTAGCAGAAGGAGCCCAAAGGGTGCCGCAGTGGGGCTTGAACTTCCTTTTTATAGTCCAGTCGTACGTGCTATACGTCACCGCGTTCCAAACCAGTGGACTTTTGCAGTGATCGTGTGTGGCCAAGTCTGTCCCTTTTTAAGTCCGGCGCAAGGAGCCGACAAAGTCCGGCGAAAAGTCCGCCGAGCAAAGTCTGCCGTAAAGTCCGCTCGTGTGTATGCGGCATAAGAACGTCATTTCCTGCTTCTTTTTGGTTACACAAGACAGCATGGAGACAGAAGGCAGCAGCCATGAAGTACACATGCTTTTATAAGCTTTATAACTATTTATTCTATTTCATGTATTTTTTACCTACACTGAACTGAATTATTATACTTTTTACATTGTATTTATGATGCCAACTGTGTGACAATAAACTCACACTTTGCTTTAAGTCAGTCTGACTATCAATGCTATTCATCCAGAAACGCCCTTGTGATACAAGAATATTAGACATCGATACTATTCTTCACTATTACAAATAATTTGTACAGGGTCAATGACTCTTTCCTGGCTAACCTATGTCACCAACACTATGAAATGTTTAGAAAATGCTTAACAGTATATCAAATCAAATACACCAAAGAAGTCCATATAAAGTGCAGTGCTAGGAAATCAAATTAATATTATGAACAGGTAAGATAGTCCCTAGTAGGGATGAGCCGAACACCCCCCCGGTTCGGTTTGCAGCAGAACATGCAAACAAGCAAAAAATTTGTGCGAACACCATTAAAGTCTTTGGGACATGAACATGAAAAATCAAGTGTTCATTTTAAAGGCTTATATGCAAGTTATTGCCATAAAAAGTGTATGGGGACCTGGGTACTGCCCAAGGGGACATGTATCAATGCAAAAAAAAGAATGACATTTCTAAAGGAAAAAATGTCATTTAAAATTGCTTGTGGCTGTAATGTATTGCCGGAATCCCGGAATCATACATTAAAAAAAATTTTAAAACGGCGTGGGTTCCCCCCAGTCCATTACCAGGCCCTTCAGGTCTGGTATCGACATTAAGGGGAACTCCATGTCAAAATTTTAAAAAATGGTGTGGGGTCCTCCTCAAATTCCACACCAAGCCCTCCAGGTCTGGTATGGATTTTAAGGGGAACCCTGCGCCAAAATAAAAAAAAATGGCGTGGGGGTCCCCCCAAAATCCATACAGACCCTTACCAAGCACGCAACTTGGCAGGCCGCAGGAAAAGGGGGGGCCCCCTCCTGAACCATACCAAGCCACATGCCCTAAACATGGGGAGGGAGCCCTGGGGCCCACCCCAAAGCACCTTGTCACCATGTTGATGGGGACAAGGGTCTTATTCCCACAACCCTTGCCCTTATCCTGGCCCCCCCTATGTGAATGGGTATGGGGTACATTGTACCCCTACTCATTCACCCAAAAAAAGTGTAAAAAAAAAAAAGTAAAAATGACAAGAGACGGTTTTGGACAATTCCTTTATTAACAAATAAAAAAAATTGTCCCGTGATGTCCAAGAGCAGGGCCCTTCTGATGTCATGTGACGTCAGAGGGGGGCACGGTCACCCATTTACGTCACTGGATTGCCCCGCCCTTGACTATATAAGAGCTGTCAAAGCAAAAAGACGGCAGTCGGCAAGACACCTCCCATGGAGGAGGAGTTTTTTTATTATTTTTGGGGGGGACTGTCCGTGCCGTGATTGAAGATGGATGGACATCGCAGAACACTTTTTTTTTTTTTTAAATAAAGGAATTGTCCAAAACTGTCTATTGTCATTTTTACTTTTTTGACACTTTTTTGGTGAATGAGTAGGGATACAATGCACCCATTCACATGGGGGGGGGGCGGGCAAGATCTGGGGGCCCCCTTGTTGGGGTTTCCAGATTCCGATAAGCCCCTCATCCGCAGACCCTCACAACCAGCGGGCAAGGGTTGTGGGAATGAGGCCCTTGTCCCCATCGACGTCACCCCAAAAGCACCCTCCCCATGTTGAGGGCATGTGGCCTGATATAGTTCAGGAGGGGGGGCGCTCCCTCATTCCCCCTTTTACTGTGGCCTGCCAAGTCGCTTGCTCAGATAAGGGTTTGGTATGGATTTTGGTGGGACCCCCACGCCATTTTATTTTTTCATTTTGGCGCAGGGTTCCCCTTAATCACTTCAATACACTACATTATATATATATATATATATATATATATATATATATATATATATATATATACACTACACTGCCTGAATATAGATTCTACACTGAATTTTTTACCTACACTAAATGCAGAGTATATAATAAGCTGTATATATAGATCTCTCTCTCTCTAATCTACGCTAAATGCAATGCAGAGTATATATATACACACACACTAAACTGTATATATACAGTATCTCACAAAAGTGAGTACACCCCCTCACTTTTCATGTGACAACACTGAAGAAATGACACTTTGCTACAATGTAAACTAGTGAGTGTACAGCTTGTATAACAGTCTAAATTTGCTGTCCCCTCAAAATAACTCAACACATTGGGCCCAATTAGCCATTTTCCCTCCCTGGTGTCATGTGACTCGTTAGTGTTACAAGGTCTCAGGTGTGAATAGGGAGCAGGTGTTAAATTTGGTGTTATCGCTCTCACTCTCTCATACTGGTTACTGAAGGTTCAACATGGCACCTCATGGCAAATAACTCTCTGAGGATCTGAAAAAAAGAATTGTTGCTCTACATAAAGATGGCCTAGGCTATAAGAAGATTGCCAAGACCCTGAAACTGAACTGCAGTACGGTGACCAAGACCATACAGCAGTTTACCAGGACAGGTTCCACTAAAAACAGGCCTCGCTATGCTCGAACAAAGAGGTTGAGTGCACATGCTCAGCATCATATCCAGAGGTTGTCTTTGGGAAATAGGCATATAAGTGCTGCCAGCATTGCTACAGAGGTTGAAGAGGTGAGGGGTCAGTGCTCAGACCATACACCACACACTGCATCAAACTGGTCTGCATGGCTGTCGTCCCAAAAGGAAGTCTCTTCTAAAGATGATGTACAAAAAAGCCCGCAAACAGTTTGCTGAAGACAAGCAGACTAAGGACATGGATTACTGGAACCATGTCCTGTTGTCTGATGAGATCAAGATAAACTTATTTGGTTCAGATGGTGTCAAGCGTCTGTGGCGGCAACCAGGTGAGGAGTACAAAGGCAAGTGTGTCTTGCCTACAGTCAAGCATGGTGGTGGGAATGTCATGGTCTCGGGCTGCATGAGTGCTGCAGGAACTGGAGAGCTACAGTTCATTGAGGGAGCAATGAATGCCAACATGTTCTGTGACATACTGAAGCAGAGCATGCGTTGGGGGCGTGACCGGATGGAGGAGAGTGTGTGTGAGTGAGAGCGCAGAGTGCTTCTCCCCTGCTCTCTATTCCCATCTGAATTAAACTGCACTACTTGGTACTACTTGGTGGACTAGCCATACCTGCCATACCTGACGTTTTTGGAGACTGTAGGGGGGCTTGTCTGGGGGTGCCTGTCTTTTCATTGGTACCCTGTGGAGAGCTTCTTGCCGTGGTGGACCGCGTACGGCCTTGGAGCCGCTCTCTCTGTCTTCCCTGGGCTGGATGACGCAGCTGGATCTGACGTGATGCCGGGGCTGTGTAGTGTGTAAAGCCATCTGTGATCCCACCCGTGATCTTGTGGGAAAGAGCAGGACTTGCTAGTCAGACAGTGTACTGTTCAGCTGACACAGCGTGAGAGCCGAGAAGGGAGCAAGCACTGTGGGGAGAGCGGGGAGACCTGCCAGGCGACTCAATCCCCCCCCTCTCTTTGCAATAACAGACTAATAATGGTCTGCAGCAGACTGTAACAGATCCTGTCTAATTCACCACTTAACCCCAGCATGTCCAGCAAACGTGTACCTGATGAGCAGCCAACCCAGGATGGGACCCAGAAGACACGCTCCACAAAGGAGAAGGCGAATCAAGCATCCACGGCAACTGCAAAACTGGAACGCTTCGCCCATACAACCTCGCTGTCGCCCGTCAAAGGGGGTCAACAACAGGCAGTGGCGCAATCCAAAACCCAGGCAGGGACTACATCAGATAGAAAGAGCCAGGGGCATGGCCAGATTACCTCAAATCCTACCACCCCATCCAGCAACAAAACTGAGTACTAAAGGGACAGGGGGAGGTAAAACCGGGACTGTAACAACAAAGTCCACAGGAGTCGGGGCAGCCTTTACGGTCGGTCCTATTTTGGAGAATGAGGAGCCTACATTGCGGCATGTACTCTGTGCCGTTAATGCCTGTAAAAACTCAATCACCAGTCTTGATAGCCGCTAAAAAGCATTAAGGAGAAATTACTCTCTATGAGCCAGGTGCTGTGCAGGACCGTGGAAAGGACTACTGCCTTAGAAGAGAGACTAAGTACAGTCGAGGATAATGTATATTTACTAAAGCGAGAAATTAAGGGGTTACAGGAACAAATGGCTACACAGGCAGCTAAACTTGATGAAGTGGAAAATAGAAGCCGTAGAAATAACGTGAGACTGGTAGGCTTACCGGAGAAGAGTGAGGATCCCAATCCCATAATTTTTCTTGAGGGGTGGTTTAGGGAAATATTTGGGGACTCCACTTTTACACTACTATTTGCGATCGAAAGAGCTCACCGTGTCCCCGCTAGGACCCGACAGACGGGGGAGTACTAGGCCACTACTTTTGAATCCTGTCAATTATAACGACAAGGTGATCCTACTACAGAGATCTAGAGAGATGGGGGACATTATGCATAATGGGGTTAGAGTCTCATTTTATCTGGACTTTTCACCAGATCTCCAGATTAATATAAGCGAACTTTGCAGAAGTACAAGATTGTGTATGCTCTGCTGTACCAAGCCCGTTTGCGGGTGACAGCTTTGGGTGGAACTCTATTTTTCAACTAACCGTCTGAAGTGGAGAAATGGTTGGAGGAGAATAAGGGGGACTTGTTGGAACTATTGAGCATGGAACTGTTTTGACTGTGTGTGTGTGTGTGTGGGGGGGGGGATTGGTTGAGGGACATTGTGCCTTTTTGGGCTCAGAGGCCCTTCCCCCCCCCTTTCTTCTGCCCCTCTCCCCCCCTTCCCCCTCCCCCCTTTTTTTTATTATTATGACTAGAATTGTAATATCACTGAAATCCCTGTTGGTAATAAAAGATAACCTTGCCACCACTCAAATTACCACCACTGCGCCACAGGACAGAAGACCTAACTAGAAGCTGCCACTTTAAGAAAAATCAAATATAAGCTGTATTTTAACCCCTTATCAAAAAAAATGTGACAATAGGCAAAAATAGTGGCGCTAAATGTGTACCGAAAAAGATGTTTGTTCACCCCAAGGTGACATATAGCTAAAAATCACTGAATAAACATGTGAATATATAAATATTGGTTCCACCCTGTGACAAGTGAAATAATTAAAATAAAGTAAAAATAATGATATAAAATATTTTCAAAAAATAATAATTAACCCTAAAGAAATGCACTCACCGAATATCAATGCCTACACTCTTGTGTCAGGCTAAGACGCTTTTAAACTACATGGACAGGGTTTCAAACGAGTACCCAAAATCCAACTGTTTGTATCAGATAGTTCTCCACATGTAAATAATAATAAAGGTGCACCAATAGTGTAATAACGTAAAAAAAAAGTTTATTAAAATGCACTTCAAATCTTCAACCTTTACACTCACATTGTAGAATTTTAAAACCAGCAAAAGTGGAGTTAGAGTACGTCTTGCGTCACCTTCGATCAGGGCCCTAACTCTTTTGTTTACAAGGCGCTTGCTTCACCGTTTTTATGCTTGTCTATATCTACTTGATTGTGAGTATAATACCTACTTTTATTTAATAAACAAATGGTTTTAAACAATATCACACTATCGGACCCCTCTCTCTTCTATATGATATATGAACATCCTGGTGGAATACTGGTATAATACACAGATTACCCAGCTGACCTGAGATAGCTACACAGTGGCTTGTACTGTGATCGCGCTATACCCCGGGGGGTGGGGTGGGGTAAGGGTATCTGGTGAGTGTAAATCTATTACCTCCACGGATAATATCACCGGCACTAAAGTCACTGGAAAAAGATATGAGAAATTGTCAGGACCAAGCACTGGACACTGTCTGAAGCACTAATCACTTTATGCAAATTTTTTATAATGGACTAATTTACTGTCATCAATTGTTTTACTGTCATCAATTGTTTTTTAATCCTATTTTTATTTCATCCCCATTTTTATTCATTATATCACTTGGCATATATATTTTTGTTTCTGTTTGCATGGTAATAATTTTATCACAGAGGGTCTAACACATTTTTGATTTCTCATATTTTATTTGTATTTTATTTTTTTGTTTTTTATTTTTTTCTAATATTTTATCATATTTTATACACCCTATGTTTTTACCACAGAGGATCAAATATGTTTTTATCACAGAGGGTCAAACACATTTTGTGTTCGGAATCTAGTTTATTTTTAAAATCACATAAGGTACCACATTTTCAGATACTTTTTTGATCATTCAATTTATATTTATCACCACCACCTTATTTAATTGTTCACACACTCGCAGTAATCATCACACTCCAAGAGGGTGTAACACATTCCATCACAGTACCAAAGTGTAGTGTGTATTTTTTCTAGGGGAGGCCATTATTTCATCTATCCAGGTTCTAGTATATCTATACCTGTTTTTGCAGAGTCCCCCCCATAGATTTTTTGGTTGAAGCTCAGGACCCTAAGTTTATATATGTTTTTTATGATTTTTTTTATGGTTTTCACTAGAGGAATAGCGCCATATCTACACCACTGTACTCTTAGGAATCTTAGTATAACCTCATGGAATGTTCGGGGCCTGGGGGATCCAATTAAGAAAGCTACGGTCCTATCGACACTGGAGGAAAGTGGGCCTGGACTGCTTTGTTTGCAGGAAACGCATTTAACTAATGACTGCATTACAAATCTCCAACCGGAAATTCCAGGTTCAATACCATTCGGTCCACTCCTCCTATTCGAGGGGAGTGAGTATTCTAGTTGGGAAAGGTGTGGTGTTTTCCTGCAGAAAGAGTTGTATCGACAAACAGGGCCGGTATATTTTTTTTGCTTTGCTCTATTGAAAACAAACTTTTTGTGTTGGCAAATATTTATATTCCCCATCCTTTTAAGCTGGAGGTTCTACACAAGTTTATTGCAGTTTGTACTGGATAAAGCAGGAACCCCGATAATAGTGGTGGGCGATTTTAATGAAGTTCTGGATAAGAATCTAGATAGATTTCTATCGGAAAATAGACTCAGCGCCGCAGGTGAGGGTCGGCTATCTCGATTCTTGGTGGAAATGGGTTTGAGCGACATATGGCGAACGCGATATCCACAAGAAAGGCAGTATTTTTCCTTTTCAAGCTCTTACCTCACTCTCTCCAGAATTGACATGGCCCTGGGCAACAGGGAGGTAATGCCATTAGTAAGGAATATAGAGTATGGTCCAAGAGGAGTCTCGGACCACTTCCCGCTGGTGCTAACAATAAATACAGGGGGCAAAGCTCATCATAGAGAATGGAAAATCAGCCCTTGCTGGCTGGAATTGATTGGCAACCTTGAAGAAGTGGTGCCTAGATTAAATGAATTTGTACAAATCAATACAGGCACGGCGCTGCCTAGGGTGGTTTGGGACTCCTTAAAGACTTATCTCAGAGGCCTCTTAATCCAACAAGTGGCAAGAACAAAGGGGAAATTGAGAGAGTGGGAGGGGGAAATTAGGAATGAGGCGATCCAGGCAGAGAAGCAATATGATGAAGATCCAAACCCTGACAGACAGAGGGAATGGTTGGATAAGCAACAAGTCTATAAAATGGCAATTCTTAGGAGGATGGAGAATAGACAAATATTCCAGCAGCAGTGCCATTTTGGTGAGGGGGAGAGGGTGGGTCGTACTCTCTCCCTCTTGATTAAATCTAATACTTCCCCCTCTACAGTCTCGGTGATCAGGACATCAAGTGGAGAGATCATTACCGACGCGTTAGAGATAATGCATGCATTTGGTGATTATTACAAGTCCCTGTATAAATCTAATAGGGGAGTGGGGAGTGCAATACCAGATGATTTCCTCCAGTGAATATCTATCCCGACCTTGTCAGAGAAGGATAGAATAGATCTAGAAGCACCAGTGACTCTAGAGGAGTTAAAACGGGCAGTGGCAGGAATGCCTAACCACAAATCGCCGGGCCCGGATGGGCTTCCGGTAGAAATATATAAATGCTATGGTGAGGTATTACTCCCTGAACTGCTTAAAACACTGGGATGAGCGTTAGATAATGTTAGACTCCCTACCTCAATGACAGAAGCCACTATCATTTTAATACATAAGGAGGGGAAGCAGGACGTCTCCTCTTATTGTCCAATTTCATTATTATGTACTGATGTAAAAATCTTGGCTAAAGGCGGCGCATGCGCGGCAGCGTCCAATATGGCCGCTTAGACCAGGAGCTCCGTGCCACTCCAGCCTAAGGACCCACACCGCCGCTGTCTGAGCCCTCGTTCTGGTCCGGCAATAACACCAGCCGACCGGGGACAATCCCTGCTACCGCCCGATGTCCACAGGCGCTGCCGGGAGAAATTTAGCCTGCGAATTGGAGTCAGCATCGGCGCGGCCCGGCCACTCCAAAATGGCGGCTGCATCCTCACGAGGCACAGTTAGTGCTGAGGAATCCATTGCAGACCAAGATCATGCCGATCTCCCTGCCTCTCATCCACTGAAAGACACCACACTCTCCACAGCATGTGGCCCCCTTACCCCCATCCACTGAATCCCTGTTAGGGAGAACACTGGGAGGATTAGCCCACACCCCACTGCAGCAGCTGCCGCACAGCCCGGACCCATGGGAACAGGAAACATGGGATTCCTCTCTCACCCCCACATACTTCCCCTCCATGATGGCTGCATTCTCTAAAATGCTGACCAGAGGCCTGTCACATAATGCAGCCCAGATCACAGCCTCTATACATGCTGATCTGCAGCAAATAGTCTCAAGAATAGAGGCGATTGAACAAAAATCTGACCAAGCAGTCCTGAGAATCAACCAGAATACTGCTAGACTCCAGGAACTCCAGGACCAACTGGAAGTAGCGACTTCTAAAATTGATGACCTTGAGAACAGGTCGAGACGCTACAATTTCAGAATAAGAGGAGTACCAGAATCCGTTAAGGAAGTTCCCCCGGCGGTTCAGGAATTGATCAAAAGTCTAATACCTGACATCCCGCGCACCGCCTGGAGCTTGACAGAGCCCACAGAGCTCTTCAACCTCCACGTCTTGATGGCCTACCAAGGGACATTATAGTGAAACCGCACTTTTATGCGGTCAAGGAAGAAGTGACGAAGCTATCCCGCTTGGCAGAGAAACTGGAGATGATGGGTCACCAGATCCAAATTTTCGCGGATCTCTCCCCATACACGGTACAAAAGTGACGAGCGCTGAAACCATTGCTTCAAGTTCTCAATTACAGATGAGCTTTCCCGCTCCACCTGAACTTCACGTACCGCAACAAACCATATAACTTCTCATCCTTTCCTGAAGGTGAACGACTCCTACTACATCTAGGACTGATTACCCAGGAACATTGAGTAAACCTTGGGAATGGCCCCAAGTTCCTCAAGGGAAGATTGCTCCAGATGACTGACTATTCCTTCAACCCCTCGGTTACTCGTGTTTCCTGGTTCTCTCACACGCAAGTTTTTTGTTCTTTACCAATGATTTTCTTCCTGTGTGTTTTTTTTTTTCCCCTTTTTTCTACTCGGCAATCTTACGCCCCTGTCCCTGGCTCTACACTGATGTTGTAACTTGTCTACGGATCTCAAGACTATGCAGAGCCTAACGGATTGGGGTGTTTCCCTTGAGAGGTCCCCCAACTGGGACATTTTTGTGTTTTTTTTTTTTTCTTTTTGGATCCCCAGATGATTGGCTATACGGACACCTGTGGGTGTCTTGTCCTCTCCCATGACCGGTAACGGGCGCCACCACAACATCTACTATCCATAACCACTACGCTAAGGGGTGGCGTGTGTTGCTGGGTGGAGGGGTGGGAGACAGACCAGTCATACCTGAATACGCTCTAATTGTATGTCAACAGGGCTCAGACTTTAAGCTTCTTACACTGTTATAATTAACTCTTATGGTGGGGTGACTGGAGTGGTTACAGTGCACCTCAGTCTGATGCCGATAGGTGAACTTCACCTTCTTCCCCTGTCGGTGTCAGATTTCCTCATCCTTTCTGGGACCTATTGGGTTTCCTTTGGGAAAAGGACTGGGTAGGGATGGTTCCCGCCCCAGCCCTAGTGGGACTGGGTTTTTATCGTATAATGTATTCTCTAATACATCTTCTCTCTCTTTTTCTTTTTCCATTTCTTGCTACGCTCTATCCTCCCCCCTCTTCCTTCCCCACCCACCCTATCCTTCATCAGTTACAGGGTCTTGCTGGACTTCCTACCTCGAGATCGGATCGAAGTGGTGCTCGGGGGAGAACTCTCATATGCCAGGGAAAGCGTCTATGACTGGTAAGTTTACCTTACACATAGCACCATGCTCCCAACTACACCATGACTGACACCCAACCAACGAACCCGACACTCCAGATCTTTTCCCACAACGTGCAGGGACTCAACCCCCCGGTAAAAAGACGTAAAATAATCATGGCTTTGTTGACATATGGAGGGAAATGAACCGTCGAACCAGGGACTACACGCACTATTCCATCCCACACCAAACGCTTTTCAGGATAGACCACATCTTTTTTTTTTAATCAGGTAAAGTTTATTGAAAAACCACATAGCAATACAGCCAGACACGGTAACTTTTCAGCCAATACATTCCAGTACAATAGACATATCAGATAAAAGGCAGTATATATCATATGAGTTTACATGTTTGAACAGTAGGCTGTATGAGTACAAATCAGATTAATGTGACAATAATGTTTAAATTTCCAATTCCATTTACTAGCAATCTGGACTGTGTGTCTCGTATCATAAGGAGTATTATATTCTAGCACATATAACGATAACCATATTTATATGGAGTTTAACAACAGTAAACCAAAGTTAGATGGAAAACAATACAATTTATTATTACTACTTCCTATGCTTTTATAGTTATTCACCATGGAACCTCTATGAACAATAAATTTGCAAATGTTTATTGACTTATTCATCTTAGCAATTTCCCCCTTAACTGAACAATTACATCTGCAATAGTCTATCTTTCACCAATTGGGCTGGGCCTAACCCCGGAATATCCAGCCAGGGTTGCCACATTGAGTAAAATTTCTTATGGGCATTTCTATATTGGTAGGTGATTTTTTCCCGTATCAACATATTTACTAGAGCTATCCATCTTTCATCGTCGGCACCCTTGGGGTTATCCAGAGCCTCGCGTGCTAAGTATAGCAGACGCAGCACTGCCGTGTGTCCATTCGGAGAAAGTGATGGTACCTCCAAGGCCCCGAGCAGACAAATAACTGGGTCAGTCAGAATTAAAATACTTGAGAGATAATGGATAAGACATACTGCCAGTATCGGAAGAGTTTTGGACATTTCCACATCATGTGTAGTAAATCACCTTCCTGTCTGCTACATAGTGGGGAATCTCAGAGCCCCCATTTATATAATTTAGTAGGTGTTCTATATACTCTGTGTAGTAAGAATAGATGTGACGATCTATGTGATGTTGAGACAGATACCATTGGGGCTGAAGCTAGACACATCTCCCATGTTTCTCCGTCAATAGGGCCTAGGTCTCTTTCCCACCCTTTCCTACTGGGTAACTTAGAGGCATCATGTGTTGACTGTAGTAATCTAGCGTATATTCTCGAGATCATACCTTTCCTGTCTCCTGTCGGCAGAACATCTGCCATCAGGCGGTGTGTCACTGATGTAAGAGAAGATATCCTAGTTTCACTTTGTATGGCATGCCTGAGTTGTAGGTATTGATAAAACTGTGTTCTAGGTATGGCAAATTCGTCCTGTAAATCCTTGAAGGATTTAAATATAGTACCACTGAACAATTGAGGGATATATCGCACACCCCTCATATCCCAATGATGAAAATCTTTAAGTTTATTCAGTTCTTTGTAGTATTTGTTTTTCCATATTGGTGTGAATAAACAAGGGCCGCTGATTTTCAGAGCAGATCTGACGTACCCCCACAGAGTGTTCAGTAGCACTATTGTAGGTAAAGTTTGCGCAATATGTGTGAGCCCTGCCTCCAAGTGAGATAGAGCTGAGAATAAAGAGCCCTCAGGTACCAATAAGGACCTAATGGGATCATCAACATCATTGTTTCCCCAAATGCCCAGGTGTTGGATCTGGGCTGCTATAAAATAAAATCTAGCATGAGGAACTGCTAGGCCACCTTGATCTTTGGCTAACTGTAATGTATGTAAGCTGATCCGAGCAGGTTTGTTACCCCAAATCAAGTCCCTGAATTGAGCATTGATTTGAGTAAACCACTTATGGGGGATCCATATGGGTGTGTTATGAAATACATATAAAAGTTGTGGGGCCCATAACATCTTTATTAGATTTGCCCTCCCCGTAGCCGATAATGGTAATTTCACCCAAGTGGAACATTTCATGCGGAATTTTTGTAACAGGGGAGCAAGGTTCAGAGTAAGATATTGGTTAGGGTCTGGTGTCACCTGTATCCCGAGATATCGGAACTCACCCACTGTAAGTATGTCCCTTGCGCAGTCCTGCAAGGGTCGTAATAGGGGATCTAGAGGCATGATTACTGATTTGTTCCAGTTAATGCTGAAACCCGATAGCTCTCCAAAGTCAGCGATTAGGTGCATCACATTTTTCAGAGAACCATCTGTATCCCCAAGATAAATCAGAGTGTCATCGGCATATAAGGAAATGACGTCTTGTTTGGGACCCCTACAGAAACCTGTGATATTTTGTGAGGCTCTGACGTGTATAGCCAGTGGTTCAAGGGCCAGGGCAAACAGCAGGGGTGATAAAGGACACCCCTGCCGTGTGCCCCGAAAAAGTCTAAACAATTCTGATATATTTCCGTTAATACATATTCTCGCCGATGGGGCATTATATAACAACTGAACCCACTTCAAAAAAGAGGGGCCTACCCCAAATCTTGTTAAAACTTCCCATAAATATGGCCATTCCACGCTATCAAACGCTTTAGCTGCGTCTAAAGATAGGATGGCTCTATTACCTGGGTTGTCTGTGGGCAGCTGCAGGTTGAGGAATAATCTACGTAGATTTTTGGCTGTGGACCTGGAAGGTATGAAGCCTGATTGATCTCTATGTATTACTGTTTGTATGCATTTGGCCAATCTGCTGGCCAGAACTCTGGCCAACAGCTTAACATCAAATATAAGCAATGAAATTGTCCGGGGACAGGGCATTTTTACCTGGTTTCAAGAGCACTATTGTAATTGCCTCATTCATGGAGGGAGGGAGATTCCCAGTTATAAAGGCCTCGTTATAAACTCGCAGCAATATAGGTATAAGTTGTGTGGTGTAATGTTTATAGACTTCGGATGGTAAGCCATCCGCCCCTGGCGCTTTCCCATTTTGTGTATGAGCCAGTGCCTCCAAAAGCTCCTCCTCTGTTAATGGGGCATTTAGTGAGGTCATGTCTGGTACTGAAAGTCGGGGTATGGGATATTTGTCTAAAAATGAGTGGATGTCTTCGGAAGAGGGGTTGACTTTAGATGAATATACATCCTGGAAAAAGTCCCTGAAGATGTCTATAATGGCTTGCGTATGGTAGCAGGGTGTGCCTTGTGCATCTGCTACTGCCACAATATGTGAGGATTGTTGTTGTGATTTGGCCAAGAGCGCTAACATGTGACCCGTATTTTCCCCTTCTTCAAAGTGTTTTTGTTGCAAAAAGAACCTTTTGTTCTCTGCAATTTGCAGTGATACCTGATTAAGCATCGCTTGTGAGGCTAGCCACACCCTTTTAGTATTATCATTGGGGTCATTTATGTAAAGCGATTCTGATTTTTGGGCTTCTGTCATTACTAGATTTTCCCATTCCTTAGTTTTTGTTTTAATATGAGATATCTCTCATATAAATTGTAAATTGTCCTCGCAGATATGCCTTAGTGGCTTCCCATACCATCGCCATGTCTGTCGAACCAATATTTTGTCTGAAAAAGCTGATTAGCAGTTCCGGGATCTGGTCAGGATCCGGCAGAAGCGATAATCAGAAAGGGTTTAGTTTCCATAGGCTCTTACCCCTGACTGCTCCCAATCGTAGGTCTATCGTAAATGGGGAGTGATCTGACGTCTGTCTAACATGGTATTGCGAAGAGTCAACCATAGGCAACATACATTCATTACCCAGACCTAAATCTATATGTGACAGGCCTCCTATTGAGGCTGATTGACAGGAATAAACCTTAACATCAGGGTTATGTATTCTCCAAACATCTGTAAGGCCCATCTCCAAAAGAAGACGGGCAAATGGTGTGGATTTCTGCTTTCTTTGCACATTATCCCCAGGTCTGTTACTCAATTTATCTTTTTCCAAATCAATATAGTTATTGAAATCCCCTATAGCCAAAATTGGTATACCCGGATAGCGGGTTGTATAATCTGCTAATATTGTCAGGAGAGTGGCTGAGAATGGAGGTGGAATATATAACCCTGCTATTATACATCTAGTCCCAGAAAGGGAGCATAGTAAAAATATATAGCGCCCCTCAGGGTCTATTTTAACTTCCTGGAAGGAAAACTGTGTGCCTCTTCTGATCAAGAGACTCACTCCCCTCGCATACACAGAGTATGTGGCATGGTACTGATGACAAAATTGCCTTTGTGCGAATGACAGAGTAGACAACGGGGGGAAGTGAGTCATCTGCAGGCATATCACATCAGCATCTAACCGCTTGATCGCCCGTAGCATGTCTAAGCGTTTAACAGGGTTGTTAAGGCCCCTAACATTCCAGGACAGTATTCTAGTTATTTTAGACATTGTAATGAAGTACAATAAAAGAAGTAATGTACCCTGAGATTGCAGTATCAACAGAAAGTACTATCGCCTGATACCCCATATACCAAGGCATCCACCCGAATCGTTTCCTTGATACACATTTCGATATCTACGAGAGGGGGATCAGTTCCTGAGGAGCCGTCATTGTATTAGAGTAGATGATGTCCACAATTATCAAGTAAAATGATGAAGAGGCCATGGTGAAAAAGCCAAAGTAAGTGTCAAAAAAGAAAGAAAAAGGAAAAAACAAAACCAAAACGTAACTGTCCAACAAGGCCTTGTGAACTGGTTGAAACACGTGTAGAGGTCTGTGCCAGACCATCTTGAGGGGCAACAGTGGAAGTGCACTTCAGTGTCTTGAAACTTCTCAACAGCTTGAACTATAGCCGCAAGTAAAAGTAGAACTTTGAAAACAGGTGATCGGATATCTCCGCCTTGACATGATGTCAGAGGAAAGATTGAGAGCGTGGTGGTCTTCTACAGTTGAGCCTTATCGCTTGGCCTTCACGGCGGAGCAGGGTGCCTATTATGAGCTTCACGGATTGATTGCTCCTCCCCGTCAAGCCATTGTGCAGCTGCAGAGGGACTATCAAAGAAGTGTACTGATCCCAGTACCTCGACTCTCAGGCGGGCCGGGTAGAGCATTGCATATTTGAGGTCGAGATCTGAGACGACGTTTGACATCCGTAAATTTAGCTCGTTGCTTTTGGAGATCAGCAGAGAAATCCAAGAGTGATATTTTAGCATTATCAACTTTCAAGGCAGCTGGTTTCAACCTGGCGTTGTGTAAAATCACATCCCGGTCCTTGTAGTTGAGGAGTTTAAATAGGAAGGGCCTTGGAGGTGCACCCGGTTGTGGAGGTCTGGCCGGGACCCTATGTGCTCATTCCACAGAAAACATTGGGGAAAACACATCTCTACCAAAGGCAGTAATCAGCCACTGTTCAATTAATTCCACTGTGTTCTTCCCTTCCATGTGTTCAGGCATACCTATGGCTCTCACATTGTTTCTTCTCATCCTATTCTCTAAATCTTCTAGGCGGGATGTATGTTGGGAGAGCAAATGGTTGTTGTATGTGAGATCTCTTTGCATGGGTGCCATATCGTCTATGGAGCTCACCTGTCCCTCCAAAGCCAAGGTTCTTTCCCTTAATTTCTGTGTATCTTGACGTAGGAAAGTGATCTCTGTTTTAACCCCTTTAATCTCTGTGGTAAGCACTGCTATAGAGATATTGCATGTGTTCACAGCTGCAAAAATATCACGCAGAGTAGGTTCTCCCTTCGCATTAGGGCTTAGCAGGGATATCCCCTGGAGTACTCACATTGTCCCATGAAAATGCTGCACCGCTGCTTTCCTCTAAGGGCACTGTATTGTCCGTCTCCGAGACCCCCCTGACGAATCCCCTGGATTACTGAAAGAGGCTGCAGGGTCCGTTGAGAGAGGCATGGAGAACAGCTTTTCAGCTGCCTCCCTGTGTAATTATTTCGCCGTACGCTGTGTTCCGGCGCCATTTTGGCCCATGAGGTCTCAGGACCGGACCGAGTTTTGCCGTTTTGTGGAGGCCATCTGGTTCGCAACATCTAGAGATCGATACCCACAGGCTCAGGGAGTGTTCCGATCACCGGTAAGTAGTTTATGGAGCAGATTAAAGCTCTTTCCCAGGATAGATAGAAACTGGTGGTGACAAGAGCTTAATGAAATGAGACAACCAACCCGCATCCCTTTATACATATACAATGGACGATTTTTCCTCTTAAGTGGGATTTTAAAGGGTGGAAGTCTCAAAAAAAGTATAACAAAAAGTATAAAAAATTATCAGAATTTTATTGTATCAAAATTTAAAAGAAAAACGTGCTAGAATAGAAACAATGGATAAAAGCAACAATGGATGCCAGAATTAACAAATGATGAAAAATACAACCAGGATATACATGACAGGTCGACAGAGCTACACAAAACCCCACAAAGGCTATATCAGCAAGGAGCCAATTGACAGTGCAGGCCCAACGCGTTTCGAGGCTTTATATAAGGATTACGACCTCTTCTTCAGGGGCTAGAGGTAAGGTGTATATCTGTCTGCGAAACATTGTTACAAAAAAAGAGACAAAAAGACACACAATGAAAAACATATTAATGTCAGAAAATCATGCATATATACAACTATTTACATAATCAGATTGTGATGTAATTACAAAAAATGTATCCTAACCATGCTATTGCAGGGTCAATACTGTATGGCATCCACCCCAGACAAGGGGGAAGGGGAGAACGGTAAGCCACCGGGGCCCAGATCCGAATATCAGCGACGCCGCCACACAACCAGGACCGCCAGCAGATCAGGACCAGACACAGAGGGTGTCACGTCCCTCAGCTGTATTTTAAATTCTCTTTATCAAAATCTCTTTGTCAGCTAAAAACCAAGAAGACAAGGGGAGGATTTATAAGTGTGGGATACACAGGTCCCAGGACAGGATTTTACTATTTTGCTGTATGAGAAGTTCCCCCTAATGGGTTCAAGACGGGGGACTCTAGTAAGTGTAAAGTTGTACCTACCTATTGACGCAGGCTAGGATTATCTAAGCCTTGACTCCTCGGGCGGGTAAACAGCAACTGACAGCACCCCCAGTATGTAGGATATACTAAGAATCAGCATCAGGAAAAAAAAAAAAAAAAAGGGGGGGTTACTCAAATAAATATTTTTCCTGTAAACACACATCCACAGGAGTCTTGTGAACATACCTATTGGTGCATAATGAAGGGTTGATCCCTGTGCTGATTCACACAACAGTGTTGTCTATAGTGGCTGATAGATTTTAGATACCTCGCTCCGGGGGAAAAATGGCAGAAGAGCGCCTATATTCAGCGGCTAGAGTGATATAAACAGGGAAAGTATGTGTCTCAATGGTAAATGAATAAAGGCTCTTAAATGTATCAAAGAGCATAGGTTGTAAAAATATCTTACAACTCCATAAGCCCTATTGGTGCTCAGTGTGTATATGCACACTGCAGCTCCATAATTAGTTTCAAGTAAGCCTTAATTATGGATATAACGAAAAGAGTTAAGTTCTTTACCTTGTGCATATCATAGCAGCTGCACTTTCAGTTCTGTGTCCTCCCAGGGTATGAGCTGACAGTCTTAGTGTGGTTTTAAATAGTGTTCCTAATTAGGAGCATATGTGAGACAGCTGACTCCACAGGGAGCAGCGTCATTGCTGACAGGAGGAGCCGCCCCCCGAGTCCCCGGCGCGCAGACCAGCCCCCCCACCCCACGCACGAGTCCAATCCAAGAGCGGATTGTATCACACCCTGGAAGGAAAGCATGACCCGTGCTGGGAGGGGACTGACGTCCGCGTCAGGCACCCGCAGCGCACAGATCGCCATGACAACGGGATAAGCAAATCCCGGTCATGAGCGATCGTCTATACGGAGGCCGAGCATTGCCAGCTAAAAGTGGCAGCTTCGGCCCCCGTGCGCCGAGTGTCAGATCCGAATGCCGACAGGCGAGACCGCACACACAGCGGCGCCCCCAGACCAGCATCCCCGACGGCACACACGCCCCCCCAGGCCCCAGGGCAGAGTGGAATAACACAACATTGACCCATGAATAGCCACACATGAAGGACACTAACAGCAAGATGTCAATGCAGACATAACTAGTGGTTGAGAGCATGTATTGCAAAAGGTTATACTTTTTTTGAGACTTCCACCCTTTAAAATCCCACTTAAGAGGAAAAATCGTCCATTGTATATTTCCCAGGATAGATGGACGGAGTTTCGGCGGAGAGCTCTGTAGGTGCGTCCGGCTACATGTGCTGCCTGGCCACGCCCCCCACACAATACATCTTTATCTGACCACTCCATGATGACCCTTACCCTCAGAGGTGGAGTCAGAGAGAGGGGGCCCTTTAGATTGCGCCTCAATGAAGCTCTGTTGAGCAATCCGGCACATTGCACAATACTGGACACAACATTATCGGAGTACTTTCTAGACAACGACACTGATTAGATCTCGCCAGGCACTTTGTGGAAGGCATGTAAAGCGGTGATGAGAGGTAGACTCATCCAGCTTTCATCCCAACTTAGACGGGAAAGAAGGGCAGAAATACAACAATTGACGGAAGACTTTCGCTCGCTCAGTAAATGCCATAAAAGCCACCCCACCCCAGACAGTCTGGCTAAGCTCGACTCGGCTCGAGTCAAATTAAATCTCTCCCTCACTACCTCAGCCGAGAAACATCTAAGATGGACAGCGGCTCGTTTTTACTACCAAAAAGACAGGATAGGCTCTAAACTGGCAGCTAAACTGAGTCCAAAGACGCGCGTCCTTGCCTACCCCAAGATCCGCACCAAGACGGGAAATTTAACCCAAAATCCAGTGGGAATCATGGACGTCTTCCATGACTTCTGCTCACACCTATATAAAGCCCTACCTCATACACAACCCAAGACAAGAGAAGCATTTCTCCAAGATCTCAACTTACCCCAACTAAATCGTACCCACCAAGAACTACTAGACAAACCTTTCTCCTCAGACAAAATAGTGGACGTTATAAAATCTTTGAAATTAGCCTCAGCTCCAGGACCTGATGGCTTCTCGGTCCGTTACTATAAAAAATTTGGCTCACGCCTGGCTCCCTACATGGCTCATTTCTTTAACTCTCTCCAGGATGGAGCCCCCCTACCCAGTGACTCAAATACAGCTTTTATATCAGTTATACCCAAACCAGGGAAAGACACGAGCGAGGTCGGCAATTATTGCCCCATCTCGTTGATAAATAACAATCTTAAGATTATGACAAAAATCTTAGCAACAAGACTGTCCAGCTTCATAGCCGGATACATCCATGGGGATCAGGTGGGCTTCATCCCGGGGAGACAGGGACCAGACCAAATCCATAGGGCAGTTGACCTGGTCTCCCTCCTACAATCCCAATGGGACGGGGGGCCACATAAGGAAGGCTTCCTGTTATCGTTAGATCTACAAAAGGCCTTTGACTCTGTGTCCTGGCCCTACTTCTTTGATATTTTGGAACGCTGGGGGTTTGGTGCCAAATTCCTTAGACTAATACACACCCTTTACTCTAACCCGACGGCCCAAGTGCGTTTAATGGGGCATTACTCTGCGGCCTTTAAAATTAACAGAGGAAAGAGGCAGGGATGCCCTCTATCTCCCTTGATCTTCGCGATAGCGATAGAATCACTGGCCATAGCCATCAGAACAAATACGGATAAAAAAGGAGTTAAATGCGGCCAAGAGGAACAGACGTGTGCCCTCTTTGCTGATGACATGATATTGTTCCTAACGTCACCGTTAATATCTACCCCCAATGTGTTCAGACTAATTAGGGAGTTTGAGAATATTTCAGGTCTCCAAGTAAATGTAACCAAATCAATAGCCCTAAACATATCTGTCCAACCACAATTAATAGACTAACTCAAACAACACTTTTCCTTCGCTTGGGCAGGAGACGCAATTCCCTATCTAGGAATCAAACTGACCAAAAGTATTGGCAGTCTCTACACTGCCAACTATCCCCATATGTTCCGCTCTCTTGAAGCGGACCTAAAAAGGTGGTCGAAGGGAGGACTATCCTGGCTCGGGAGGCTAAATGCCGTGAAGATGACATTACTAACCTGTCTATTATACCTCTTTCGCTCCCTTCCCATTCCTATTAAAAAAAACACTCTGATGAACCTTCAAAGATTGTCAGCTTTGTTTGGGGGGATCGGGGTCACCGGTTTGCGAAAGAAATGTTATTCCGACTTAAAACCCAAGGTGGATTGGGACTCCCAAACCTATGGCTTTAATATCAAGCAGCCCAACTAGCCCAGTTTTCCATCATATATTCTAGGGGCCACAAACCTGACTGGGTCTCCATAGAATGGCAGGCAGTCCCCCACCACACGCTCGACTATTTAATCTGGAGACCGGCAAAACACCGACCAGTTATCCTAGCAGCAACGCTATCTCACTCCCTGGCACTAAGTGATAAGATACATGCACACGTACAACTGATATCTCCCCTGAGACCCCTTGCTCATATCTTTCACAACCCCAGGTATGAATATATACACGTTTCGCTGGTGGCTGAACAAGGGACTTTTCAGAATAGGACATTTCTTAACATCAAACAGCCCCATAACATTAGGGCATTGTCGAAGCAAATTGGACATGCCAACCTCTGAACAGTTCAGACTTTCACAGATCAGGCACTTCCTCCACATGCTGTGGACTGACAAGTTGAGCCCTCCCAAGGCAACTATGTATGAACAATGGTGCTCCAGCATTGGAGCTCAAAAGGGCGGCATCTCCATTATATACGCTTCTCTGGCGGATAGGGTGGACTCCCCGGCATACGCTCGATCCTGGGAAGCAGATCTCGACATCCAGCTGGACCCTGACCAGTGGTTTCAAGCCTTCCGCAGATCATCTAAAGGTATCTTAAACATATCGCTGATTGAAGCTAACATTAAAGTACTCACAAAATGGTACTATGTCCCAGCTAGACTTTCCAAGATGTACCCAGATGCCTCCCCCCTCTGCTTTAGAGGATGCGGGCATGTAGGCACAATGCTCCATATATGGTGGACTTGTCCCCGTATAAGAAGCTACTGGAACAAATTCCTCCATGTATTACGACAAGTTACAAAAACCCAAGTTCCTCAAGACCCCACGTACATTCTCTTGAACTGCAGGGTACACAACGCCCCTAAGAGCACACAACAACTTTTCTTCATGTGTTTGGGAGCCAAGATTACCTTAGCTAAAGCCTGGAAAAAAACAACAGTATCACTATCAGCTGCCAAATGAAAAATATCCTGGATTATGACACAGGAACAGACAGTTGCAAAGCTGCTGGACACGGTCCAAGGCTTTGAAAGGGTCTGGGAACCATGGGCCTCTCATATCAGGATCCCACTTTACAAAAGTACCCCTACCATTTCACAAAAAAACTGTCAAAAATGTTAAAAATGACAAGAGACAGTTTTGGACAATTCCTTTATTTAAATGCATCTTCTATCTTCTATCTTCCTTCGGATTCTTCCTCCATCTTCTTCTTCTTCTTCTGGTTCTTCTGGTTCGTCCTCCAGTGTTCTCATCTGGCATCTTCCTCCGCGGCGTCTTCTTCCCTTCTTCTCCTCAGGCCGATCAGCATACATGATAGTATGATGGGAGGCTCCCGCAGTGTGATGTTTCTCCTCTTCTGACGGTTCTTAAATAATGGGGGGCGGGGCCACCCGGTGACCCCACCCCCTCTGACGCATGGGACTTGACAGGGACTTCCCTGTGGCATTCCCCGTGACGTCAGAGGGGGCCGGGTCACCCGTTACATAACCCCGCCCCCTTCTGACATCACGGGGAATGCCACAGGGAAGTCCCCGTCAAGTTCCCGTGCTTCAGAGGGGGGCATGGTCACCAGGTGGCCCCGCCCCCGTTATTTAAAAACCATCAGAAGAGGAGAAGCGTCACACAGCGGGAGCCTCCCATCATGCCATCATGTATGCGGAGCGGCCCGAGGAGAAGAAGGGAAGAAGACGCCGCAGAGGAAGATGCCGGACGAGAACACCGGAGGAAGAACCAGAAGAACCAGAAGAAGAAGAAGAAGATGGAGGAAAAAACCGAAGGAAGATAGAAGATAGAAGAAAGAAGATAAAAGAAAGAAGAAGCATTTAAATAAAGGAATTGTCAAAAACTGTCTCTTGTCATTTTTAACTTTTTTGACAGTTTTTTTGTGAAATGGTAGGGGTACTTTTGTACCCCCTTACCATTTCACACAACGAGGAGGGCCGGGATCTGGTGGTCCCCTTGTTAAAGGGGGCTTCCAGATTCCGATAAACCCCCCGCTTAGATATCTTAGATAGAAGAGTCTCTCACCTCTTCCTAATCCACAGAGTCTACTATACCCCAAAAAAATGTTTAAACAAATGACGAGTGCCCCAGGTGTAAGGCGACAGGAGATCTTATCCACATGATGGATAAGGATCCACATGATGGATAAGGAAGTGTCCAAAGCTATTTAGATACGGGGTGGAGATAGTTGATAGGATAAATAAAGTCTTTAGGGCTACATTGGAACCTGAGGCTAAGACATGTCTTTTAGGGAGCTTGGAGGAAGATAAGGCTCTGCCCAGTACTATTGTAGCGGTGCTGAGATGCTTTTTACAAGCAAGGAAATTAATTGAACAGAAATGGCAGGCACAGTCCCCCCCAACTGTTAAGACTTGGATTGAGACTATCAATTCAATGGTTTGGCGTGAGAGAGTGGTATATATTAGGCAAAATAACCTTAGTAAGTTTCTGAGACTGTGGAGTCCTTGGTTCGGGGGGATGGGATGTCCCTTAGATTTCTCCCCTGCTCTCCACCATACCTCCGCCCCTCCTTCCTTTTCATTTTTCATGGTCTCTGTCCTACTTCTTCTTTTTGCCCACAGCGTGGGTTGATTCTCTCTCTTTGCCTACTTTTGATAGTAAATAGCCAATTTGTTATATATATAATCAATGATGGGATGATGGGTGGGAGAAGAAATATAAAATAACAGTTTTTTTGTGTTATGCGGTTCTACGTGTTAATTCATGATGCTGTATGTTTTTAATTTTGCAATACAAAAACCAATAAAAAGGAAATAATAAAAAAAAATTTAAAAAAGTGACAGCGTAAAAAAAATAAAAAAATAAAATTCCCCCATGCTTGCTCACAAAGGCAAACGTATACGTCGGTCCTGCATGCATGCAAACAGGGATCGTCCCACACATGAGGCATCACTGCAAATATCAGATCATGGGTAATAATTTTATCCCCAGACTTCATGTGTAAATCTTAAGTGGTAACCTGTAAAAATTTTTAAAGTGTTACCTATGGATAGTACAATTTACGTCATTTGTCGCCATTGCACGGGCATGCGCAACTTTAAAGTGTGACATTTGGTATCTATTTACTTGGAGTAACGTCATCTTTTATATTTTACCAAAAAATTGGGTTATGTATTTCGTTCTTTTTGCATTAACATTCAAAAAAGTGTATTAAAGTGTAGTAAAGTGTAGTAAAGTGTATTAAATTGTGTTTGACAAAACACTACGCAAAACTGTGTGAGATAAAAAATTGCAACACCCACCAATTTATTCACTAGGGCCTCTGCTTTAAAAAAAAATTATGTTTGGAGGTTCTAATAAATTGTCTAGTAAAAAATATTGATTGCTGCTGGTAAACAAAAAGTGCCAGAAAAGGCCCGGTCTGCAAGTGGTTAAACAAGTTGCTAGCAGGCTTCAGCACTAGCGATGGGCTCGGGCGTGTTCGGGCTGGGCCTGCCGGAGGGCCAGCACTGCACACCGCCAATCGTGGGCAGCGTGAGTATGTACAGCTGCCGGTCAGGAAATGCCTCGCTGCCTGTGGTTGGTCTTGTGCAGGGGCGGCTTCCTGGTGGGCTTGGTCTGGACAAGCCCCAAGCCCATAGCTATTCAGCACTACTTGAAACTTGCCAAATGCCTTCTAGTAGCTTGTTTAAAGCAGGGTTCCGCTAATCCCTTTAAACATTAAAGGTCAGTGGCTACACATACTGTAGCTGCTGACTTTTAACATTAGGATACTTACCTGTCCTGGAGTCCAGCGATGTCGGCACCGCAGCTGATGTTTTCCATCGGCTGGTTGGGTGCTGCCGCCACCATTGCTTGTAAGGGAACCTGGCAGTGTAGCCTTTCGGCTTCACAGCCAGGTACCCACTGCGCATGCACTCTTTCACTGGCCCAGCAGAAGGGGAGGGAGGAGGAGGGGGACCAAGCTGCTGATGTAATTTGCCGCAGCCCGGTCTCCCAAAAGTGAGGACAGGGTACCTGTAAAAAATAGGTCCCCCCCCCTTGGAAATGTGCCAAATGTGGCACCGGAGGGGGGAGGAATCAGATAAGCAGAAGTTTCACTTTTGGGTCAAAATCCACTTTAAAGTAAGAGCAAGAACCTCAATATTGATCTGTGTTTAATATTGAAAATGCTTTCTCTATGTGCTATTCTTATACAAATCTAAGCTTGTTTGTAAAATGCCTTTTTCAGTCAGTATACCTTTAATTTTTTTGATAAGTGGGCATAAAACTGCTTGACTTGTCTTACATTTTGAAATTATAAAAGTTTTGTGGATTTAGGATGCTACTTTTCGCCATTTGAGAAAAAAAAAAAAAGAAGCAGAGCATGATCCCCTCCCTTAGGAGGGCAGTATTCCAACATAACAACCCCAAACACACCTCCAAGACGACCGGGTAAAGGTGATGGACTGGCCAAGCATGTCTCCAGACCTAAACCCTATTGAGCATCTGTGGGGCATCCTCAAACGGAAAGTGGAGGAGCGCAAGGTCTCTAACATCCACCAGCTTTGTGATGTGGTCATGGAGGAGTGGAAGACTCCAGTGGCAACCTGTAAAGCACTGGTGAACTCCATGCCCAAGAGGGTTAAGGCAGTGCTGGAAAATAATGCTGGCCACTAGGGATGAGCCGAACACCCTCCTGTTCGGTTCGCAGCAGAAAATTCGGCAGAACACACGAACACCGTTAAAGTCTATGGGACACGAACATGACTAACCAAATGTGCTCATTTTAAAGGCTTATATGCAAGTTATTGTCATAAAAAGTGTTTGGGGACCTGGGTCCTGCCCCAGGGGACATGTATGAATGCAAAAAAATTTTTTTTAAATGGCCATTTATTTCGGGAGCAGTGATTTTTTTTTAATGGTTAAAGTGAAACAAAAAAAAAAGAAATATTCCTTTAAATATTGTGCCTGGGGGGTGTCTATAGTATGCCTGTAAAGTGGCACATTTTCCCCCTGTTTAGAACAGTACCACAGCAAAATGACATTTCTAAAGGAAAAATTGTCATTTAAAACTGATTGCGGCTGTAATGAATGGTCAGGTCTTGGCAATGTAGATAAAACTAATTGAAGAAAAGAGCATAGGATCCCCCCCCCCGCAGTCCATTACCAGGCCCTTTGGGTCTGGTATGAATATTAAGGGGAACCCTGAACCAAAATTTAAAAAAAAACATTGCGTGGGGGTCCCCCTAAAATCCATACCAGGCCCTTCGAGTTTGATATGGAAATTAAGAGGAAACCTGCGCCAAATTAAAAAAAAAATGGTGTAGGGATCCCCCCCAAATTCCATACCAGACCCATCAGGTCTGGTATGGATTTTAACCACTTCATTACCGGCCCATAGTCATATGAGGTCCGCAGATGGGATTTCCCATCCTGGGCGGGCATCATATGACGTCCTCGGCTTACCGCCACTACTGCGGGCCCCCGGGGGCCTGCAGTGCGGTCATCGGGAATCTGGCATTCCTGGATGGGGGTAATGAGCGGTTGGTGGAGCGTGGGGAGCAGCGTGACCGGCTGTATCCAATCACAGCCGGTCACTATGCAGAGCGGCATTGGGAAGCGCCGTGCACGGTGCTCGTGCCCGGGGGGGGTGTGGAGCTGAGGCTTTTCCCTTGAGTACAGCCCAGCTCCGATTAGGGTAAAGAGCCAATGAAATTGGCTCTTTACTATGTGACCAGCTGTGTCAATCACAGCCGGTCACTAAATGTAAACAAACATCTGTGTGTAATTGCTGTTGCTGGGTTCTCCTCTTCACACAACGATCATTACTGTACCCTACCATATATGTACTACTGTGCCCAGATTGCCCCCATAAATAAAGAGGACCTGTCATCTAGTACCTGTCCATCAGGAGTACCTGTCATCAGGAGTACCCGCCACCAGAGTACCCTCCACCTCACCAGAGTACTTGTCACCAGAGTACCCGCCACCTCACCAGAGTACCTGTCACCCCACCAGAGTACCCGCCACCAGAGCACCCACCACCTCATCAGAGTACCTGCCAGAGTACCCGCCACCAGAGTACCCGCCACCTCACCAGAGTACCTGCCACCTCATCAGAGTACCTGCCACCAGAGTACCTGCCACCTCATCAGAGTACCTGCCACCAGAGTACCTGCCACCAGAGTACCCACCACCAGAGTACCCACCACCTCATCAGAACACCCACCACCAGAGTACCCGCCATACACCCACTATGTCCAGAAAGGTATACACTCAGAATAGGCATATCAAATTCTGAGTATGACCGATGAGAGCAACGGGGAGCTCTCACCGCCCAGTTCTGATTCCGATTCTGATTCGGAATATGAGCCCCCGAAGGCAGCACATCAGGATCCGAATCTGAGGAGGAAGCAGTCCGTCCAAAAAGAAGATGGTCTGAACACCAGGCAGCTACCAGCAGTGCCAACGGCGCTAGACCCCAGGAGGAGAGGCCCAGTACAAGCGCTGCTAGACCCCAGGAGGAAAGGCCCAGTACAAGTGCAAGCCAAAGAATTAGGGCCCAAACCCAGCTTCCAGATGCCTTGGCAAACCCATTGTGGCTGCCTTCTAGCACAGGGTCAGCCCCTTTCACAACACAGCCAGGTGTGCAGGTCAACACTGCAGGTTTTTCCCAAATTGATTTTTTTTTTTTTTTTTTTTTAAAAGAACATGTTTATTGTGAACAAGAAAGGTCAACATACATTGATAGTTATATGTCATACAGACGTAGGAAAGGATATTGTACATTGAACGTAAGTAAGTACATTGTCACCTGAGGAGTATGGCAGTGCATGTATACCTATAAGGCTTTAAGTAACGGCAATTGGCATTTTCCACAAGTTATCACCATCAAAGATAGGAGTTATAACATTTGATATAGGCTTCAGTGTATCACATTGCGGCATTATGTTGGACAATTACCATGTCCCATATATCGGGTATACAGATTAACATCGTAAGTTAGCTTACACATGTATTAGCATTGTTTAACCATTTATCCCATATTTTATGATACTTGTTTGGACATCCCCTGTGTTTGTACATAATCTTTTTATATGGTATTGACGCATTCACTTCTCTAAGCCAGGACTGTATGGTGGAGGGGTCTGTACTCAACCAATGTTTAGCAACTAATTTTCTGGCACAAAATAATGATTCGCTGAGAAATATGACTAGGGATCTATCTGTGGTGGCATCTGGAAGTAGTCCAAGGAGACATAATTTGGGGTCAAGTTGGACCAGTGATCCCATGTGATCATGCAGGAATTTTATAATCTGTGTCCAGTAACTTTGTATCACCGGGCATAACCATAATAGATGGAAGAACGAGCACGGGTTACTAGAGCATCTTGGGCAGTTCGGATTTTGATGTGGGGAGAATTTGGCAATTCTAGAAGGCGTGAGATAGGATTTGTGTATTATATACAGCTCAGGCGTTCTGAAGTTTTAGGTGACGTTTTTTTAACATTCTCAAGTATATCCTCCCAGTCAGAGATGTCTATTGGCCCTACATCCTCTTCCCATCTAATCCTTGCTGTGTCAATAATCCTTGCTACCGACTTGTTTCGCAGCACAGTGTATAGGGTGGAAATAAGTTTGTCTGGGTTTGTTCCTGTAATTACATCTACCAAAGACAGTGTTTGTGGGTTGGGGAGACCATTCGCAAACTGAGCCTGGAGCGTGTGTTTTAGTTGCATGTATCTAAATTGCATGTGGGGGGGGGAGATCAAATTCCTCACATAGTGTTTGGAAGTGTCTCACACCGAATATAGTAATGACCTGGAATAGGAATACTATCCCTTTAGCGGCCCAACTGGTAGCCCCAGATAGGGATGTCAGCTCATTCAATTGAGGGTTGTGCCATAGGGGTGTGTGCGAGTGAAAGAAGTCGGCTCCAATAAGTTTGGTCGCCCTCTCCCATACGCTTCTATGTTGGGACAGTAGCAAGTTTCGGTCTTCTCTCTTATGCCTCCTGTTCCCACCTCTAAATAGGACTTGTAATGGGGAATATAAATTACTATTAGTTTGTTTACATACTAAGAATTGGTATCTTTCTCCATCTGTCTTGTGAATGTAATAAAAGTGTGAGAGCTGAGCTGCTATATAGTATGTGTACAAATCCGGTAGGGCTGCACCTCCGGAGGAGGTCGGGTTCTTGAGCGTGTTCCAGGCCAATTTGTGTCTATGAGGGCCCCAAATAAAAGAATTAATAATTTTATCAATTGTTTTAAAGATTTTAAGGGGAATGAGTATTGGGGAGTTCCAGAGCACATAAAGGAACTTTGGCAATAGTATCATCTTAAACAAGTTGACTCTACCCATCATTCCCAGTGGGAGTCTTGCCCAGGTTTGTGTACGGGATTTTAAATAAGAGAAAAGCGGTTCTTTATTGTTAGCGATAAATTCCAGTGGGTGCCTAGTAATCTCTATGCCTAAGTATTTGATAGAGGCAACTCTCTGCAGGGGGAGAGAAGCTGCTCTGTGTGTTGGAGATGTCACGTCAAGGGGGAGGATCTGGGATTTGGACCAATTCATACTGAGACCTGAGTGTTTACCAAATTCCTCGATGGTCGATAGGACTGCTTGTAGCGATGGGCCAGTATCCTCTAGATAGAGAAGCATGTCATCTGCGTACAAACTTAACGTCTCTGTCACAGGTCCCACCCGTAACCCATGAATGTGTGGGTTCTGCCTAAGGGAAATGGCAAGGGGTTCCACCGCTAGGGCATACAATAAAGGGGAGGGTGGGCATCCCTGGCGAGTTCCCCTTCCCAGGGGAAAGGGATCAGATGTCCATCCGTTCACTACCACACTAGCCATTGGTGAGTAATATAGTAATTGTACCCATTTTATAAAGTTAGGTCCGAATCCGTAGCCCCTGAGACATTCCCAAAGATATCCCCATTCTACCGAATCGAACGCCTTTGCGGTGTCAAGTGCTACTATCGCTCTATCTCCCGTGTTCTCATGGTCTGCTTCGATGTTCATGTGGAGGCGTCTGAGATTCATTGCTGTGTTTTTTCCAGGCATGAATCCCGTCTGATCGGGATGAATGAGGGAAAGAATACTAGTATTGAGGCGCATAGCTAGTATTTTGGCTAGTATTTTAATGTCAGCCTGGAGGAGCGAGATTGGGCGGTATGATTCTGGTAGTTGGGGGTTTTTACCTGGTTTGGGGATTACTATAATTACTGCCTGGCGAAGAGTTTTAGGAAGGGATTCTGTTTCAAACATGTGATTGTATAAATTCAGGAGCTCAGGGGCTAGTATCTCAGAATATGCTGCATAAAAGCCTAATGGTATGCCATCCCCACCCGGTGCCTTGGATGGTGCTAACGATGCTATGGCTAAGGCAATCTCATCCACCGTGAGAGGGGCCTCTAGGTCTTGCAGTTGGGTCTCAGATAGTTGTGGAAAGGGGACATCCCGGAGAAACGTACTAGTCTCCTGGGCAGTGACTCCCACCTTGGAGGAATATAGATCTAAATAATATTTCCGAAATACTTCTGCAACTGCAGGGGGGTCTGAGAGTATGTCATTATGAGGACCTAGTAGGGTTACTACCACTGGGGGGTTAATGTCTTGGTGAGCCAAGTATGCTAACAATTTACCGGCTCGCTCCCCTTGTTCAAATATGCGTTGTTTTAGAAAGAAGAGTTTCTTTTTAGCATTTTCATATTGCAAGTGGTCTAGGAGACGGGTATGTAGTCTGATTGCTGTTGCTCTGTTCTGAGTGGGGTCTTTATGAAATTCTCGTGCTAATAAATCTGCTTTGTCTAAGGCTTGATTAATAATTAGGGTGGAAGAGGCTTTTATTCTATTTATGCGCGAGGAGAGGACTGTACGAACATGTAATTTATAGGCTTCCCAAACATGTCCCATTGGGGCAGTGTCCTTGTTGACATTAAAATAGAATTGCCATTCTTTGTGTATGTCTTCTTGGTCTTTCAACATGGAGAGCCAGAAGGGGTGTAGACGCCAGGTGTGAGGTCCTGCGTTTTGGGCCAATTGGAGGGTTGCCCAACAAGGGGCATGGTCAGACAGGGATCTAGTGTTGTACCCTGAGCCTGTTAGCCGGGGAATTAGTGTGTCAGAGATTAGAATAAGGTCTATTCGGGACATGGAGGAGTGGGTTGCAGAGAAGCATGAGTATGTCTGGTCATGGGGGTGTTTGTATCTCCATGCGTCAGTCAATGAAAATTCTTTTAGCGTGCGTCCTAGTCTAGTGGTATCAGGGAGGTGGGCATTCTGGCTTGATTGTATTCTATCCATCTAGGGTTCAAGACCATATTGAAATCCCCCAACCAAATTGCTGGTATATTGGGGTGCTGTGTCATATAAAGTAAGCCTTCTGTAATTAGATTGGATTTGTATGGCGGGGGTATGTAAAATGCCATGATCAAATATTGCGAGCCGCATAGTGTGCAGTGTATGAAGATAAAGCTACCTTGGGGGTCTGTGCGCACCGAGATAATTGCGAAAGGGGTAGTTTTAGCAATGAGAACCGAGACCCCCCGAGAGTATGGAGAGTGGGTGGCATGGAATGCCCATCCTATCCAGGGCCGCTTCAACGCAAGCTGGAGTTGTCCTGTAACATGTGCCTCAACTAATACAGTTATATCTGCACGGTATGTTTTGAGGCAGGTAAAAATTGCTGTGCGTTTTAGTTTGTCTCGGATACCTCGGATATTCCAAGTGAGGAATTTTAAGTTAACCATGTTTGTGGCATAGCAAATTTTATAGAGAGGGTATGAAAAAGGTGTTTTCTTGGGACACATGCCAACCCCCTCCACACTAGTGCAAATATACCTCCGCCTCTTCCTCTCCCAAAATAGCATGTACATACGTTCATTTCATTGCATTGCAAATTATTATACATGTTCTTTACCTTATCGTTAACTGTAACATTTTCCCTTCCCACCCTCCCTGCCCTCAGCCTCCCAAACTTGACTGGGGCATATATCCCAAAACTTGTGCTGTAGTGCACCTTGAACATGTCGACAATGGCGGTAGCCTATTGGACAGCGCCAGTGTCGGAACAACAGTCTCCCAAGGGGGGGCGAACAATTACTGGGTAACAGTCCAGCGATAGAGCAACCGCAGTAAGGGTTAACAATTAGAACAAGAAAATCTCCTGAATCTGAATCCGTACTCCGCTGCAGCTTCTAGCAGATAGGGATGGGCAGAGTCTATAGCAGATATCGCTTATATATTGTGGTTATAGACCGATGACATTTCCCCGTGTTCCGGTTTGGAGCAGTTAGTAGCATGGTAAGGGTCAAGGAAAAATAAAAAGCCAGGAGGGGGGGGGGGTTTGGGGAGAACTGGTCAATTGACACAGGAGGAGCGCCTGCTCAGATCAGAAATGGATGACATGAGGGCAGTTTTAGGAGGATTTATGGACTTCGTGGGGTGGGTCACTTAGAGTTCACATAGTCTTGAAGGCACTTTGGTACCTTCAAGAGATTGCCGAGAAGGAAGTAGGATCGTTTGCAACCAAGTTCAGAATCATGCCTTGTAGCTATCAGCATCCCTCCAATGGCATATAACTTGGAATCACTGTAGGCACATCTATAGACGTATGTTATGGCAGTCATGAAGGATGGTGCATAAGGGGAGTTGTAAAATGGCACTCACGTATTGTTGCTGGTCGAAGCATGGTTTAGGCAGGTCGGTTCTTCTGTGCGTCTTGTTGGTCCAGCCAGGCTGAAGCCAGATTTGGATCCTCAAAAAATATACCCGATCTTCACCGACAATACGAAGGCGGGCTGGGAACAGCATTGCATACTTAATGTGGTGTGCTTTCAGGCGGCGTTTGACTTCAGTAAATCGTGCTCTTTGTCGCTGGACCTCTGCCGAGAAGTCTGGAAACGCTGAGATGAATCCGGATTGAAATGGAATGTTTCCTTTTAGTCTGGCCAGGCGCAGGACCACGTCACGGTCCCTGAAGTTTAATAATTTTGCAATAAAAGTTCGTGGGGGCGCCCCCTCAGGCGGGCGTTGAGCCGGCATGCGGTGTGCACGCTCCACTACAAATGTTGCCGAAAAGGCCTCTCTGCCATATGTAGCAATCAAGAGTTGCTCAAGAAAGGTGGCTGGGTCTGTGCCCTCTGAGCCCTCCGGTAGTCCAATAAACCGGAAACCTACGGGTCCGGTTCTCCAAGTCGTCTTGCTTTTGTGCTAATTGTTGCAGCTGGCGCTGCAGGTCCTCTTGCGAATGCTGCATAGGGTATAATGTGTCCTCTGTCCGCCCAAGCCTAGTCTCAGCTTCAGTGACCCGTTCCCTGAGTTTGGTCATGTCATCCCTTATAAGTGAAATGTCCACTTTTACCTCCTCTATTTTGGATGTTAGAGTGGATTGGCATAGGGATATTGCTTTTAGTACCTTAGCAGTGCCTTCCGGTTCTTGATCTGCAGGGGGGGCCGCGTGTGTTGCTGGCGCGGTGCCATCTTGTCCCTCAGAGTCCCGCTCCGTCCTCCGATACCGCTCCAGCGATGAAGAGGCAGCGGTATTCCGTTTCGGCGGAGACATAATGCGCCCGGGTTAGTGTGCCAGATCCGACAGGGTTTAGTGATCAATTGCAGCGTTTCTGAGGCAAAGGATGTGAGTAGAAGGATCTACTGCGAGCGGAGCTTCAGTCACGCACGTCTGCTCACATCGCTGTCCAGGCCACGCCCCCCCCAATTGATTTTTTACATTTATTTTTCCCTGACAAATTAGTTCAAGGCATCGTGGACCAAACCAATATTTTTGCCCAACAATTCATTACAAACAACCCCAGCTCAAGCCATGCCCGCCCTTTTGAATGGAGACCCCTAACAGTGGAGGAGCTTAAATTGTTTTTAGGCCTAACGCTCAACATGGGCCTTACAAAAAAAATGAAGTGCATAAATATTGGTCGACCAACCCTATCCACCACATGCCAATGTTATCATCGGTCATGACCAGGTCCTGATATGAAATTATAATGCGGTTCCTGCATTTCAGTGATAACTCACAGTGCCCCCCCCCCCCCCAGAAATCACCCAAACTTTGATAAACTATATACAATTCGCCACCTAATTGATTTTTTCTGCAAGAGGTTTGCCGAACTTTATATCCCTGTCAAAAACATCTCTGTGGACGAATCCCTGGTCCATTTCACAGGCCGGCTGGGAATCAAGCAATATATCCCCAGTAAGGGGGCGAGTTACGGGTTGAAGCTCAACAAGCTCTGTGAAAGCTCCACCAGATATGTACACTCATTCCTTGTGTACGAAGGCAAAGACTCCCAGCTCCAGCCCCCTGACTGTCCATCATACATGGGAATAAGTGGAAAAATTGTTTGGGAGTTGGCATTCCCACTCCTCCAAAAGGGGTATCATTCTTACATGGACAACTGCTACACCAGTTTGCCCCTTCTCCTCCACCTATACCTGAAAAATACTCTGGCCTGCAGTACAGCAAGGAAAAATAGAAAGGGCTTCCCACAAAGTCTCGTCACCACAGCGATACAAAGGGAAAAATCAGCAAGCTTGAGGAACGAGGAAGTGTTGGCTGTGAAGTGGAAGGATAGGAAAGATGTGTACATTATGTCCACCATCCATGATGACACCTCGGTGGAACTTCGCAGTAGATGCGGTCCTGTTCGAAAGCCTTCCTGTATCATTGAGTACAATAAATTCATGGGGGGGTGGATTTAAATGATCAAATGTTGCAGCCCTATTTATAAATGCGAAAAATCCCTCTTCTGGTACAAAAAAGTCGCAATTTACTTTTTTCATTTGGCCCTTTTTAATTCTTTCATCATCTACCAAAAATCGACGGAAACACCCAACACCTTCATAAAGTTTATTGAAGACATTGTCATTGCCCTGATCTATCAGCAAGTATCCCCCCCAGAAAGCATTCACTCCGATTGTGTCAGCAGACTACATGAGCGCCATTTAACTGACCATATTCCACCATCAGAATCCGTAAGACAACGCTAAAAAAAAAATGTCGGTGTGCACCAAAAGAGGAGTTAGGAAAGACACCAGTTTCCATTGTCCCCAATGTCCCTCCCAACCTGGTCTTTGCATCGGAGAATGCTTCAGACACTATCACACTCTTGTAAACTATTAGCCCATAGTTCTAATAGACTGCCATTTCCCCATTTTCAATTTCTGTCCTGAATATTTCCCTGGTGCCTCAACCAGCCATATCATTGTCTTCCATGTGAACTGACCCTGGCCTGTTTCTCGACTATGCCTCTGCTTGCCGTCTGGATTGTTTATCCGCCATGTTTCTGCCTTTCACGTGAACTGACCCTGGACTGTATCGACTATGCCTCTCCCTACCGTCTATTTCTGCCTTTTACCTGCACTGACCTCGGCCTGTTGACCATGTTTTTGGCTGCTCCTTGGACTGATCTTTCACCCTGCTACACAGGGGTCTCACATATAGGAGGGGCTCCAGAATAATTTTCTGAGTTGAGAAAACCAGTTTTTGTTTTTCTGTGTTCCCAGAACAGGTTGCCCGAAGGCTTCAAAGTGATTTGGGTGGGAGAAGCCTCTACCCCTGTCCCCATTCTTTCCTGAACGATGCCCTAAGCTTGATGGTCCTGCCTGCTCCCTGAACAAATACTCTGGTTGTGCTGACCATATCTCTGCCTGCTGCATGTACTAACTATGGGCAGTATTCCTGCCTGCTGCATGGACAATGCTTTTGCTGCTGGTGACCACATCCCTGCCTGCTATCTGGACCAATGCTTTAGCTGTACTGACTATTCCTGCCTGCTGCCTGTTTTGCTGTCACTGTCCACGTTCCTGTCTGCTGCCTGGACTGATGCTCTCCTCTGTGGACCACTGCACTACTAAAACTGCAGGTAATCTTTTCTTTACCCTTTGCTCGGCAGAATGTATTTTGGTTTGTAATTGGTATGTACAGTACATGCTATGTGTTAGAAATATGAAGGGCCTTCAACAATGTGATATTTATGTGTGTAATTTATGCTCCTAGAACACCTGACAGTGCTACTTGGATGTTGGGCCTCTGTATGCGGCCAGGCTATGTAAAAGTCTCACAAATGTGGTATCGCCATACTCAGGAGGAGAAGCAGAATGTATTCTGGGGTGTCATTGCAAGTATTAATGTGCTGTGTGAGAGAAATAATTTATTATGACAATTTTGTGTAAAAAAAAAAAAAAAAAAATAATAATTTTCCCAAGAATTGTGGGAAAAAATTACAACTTCAAGAAACTCAACATGCCTCTTACTAAATACCTTGGAATGTCTGTTTTCCAAAAAGGGGTAATTTGGGGGTATTTGTACTTTCCTGGCTTGTTAGGGTCTCAAGAAATGTACATCAAGTACATCAGGTGCGATCAGGTATGATCAGTTTTCAATGATTTGCATTATAGCTTGTAGAATCTATAACTTTCATAGAGACCAAATAATATACACTAATGTGGGTTATTTTTACTAAAGATATGTAGAAGTATACAAATTTATGAAGAAAAATTACTTATTTGCAAAAGTTTACAATAGAAACTAAAAAAGTGTTTTTTTTTTTCAAAAATTTCTCTTTTTTCGCTTATATTTCAAAAAATAAAAAACCCAGCGGTGATTAAATACCACCAAAAGAAAGCTCTGTTTGTGAGAAAAAAATGTTGTTTGAGTACAGTGTAGCATGTCTGAGTAATTGTTATTCAAAGTGAGAGCGCTGAAAGCTAAAAATTGGTCTGGGAAGGAAGGGTGTATAAAAGCCCTGTATTGAAGTGGTTAAGGGGAACCCTGCGCCAAAATTACAAAAATTTTTTTTTAAAAAATGGCGTAGGGGTCCCCCCAAAATCCATACCAGACCCTTATCCGAGCACGCAACCTGGCAGGCCACAGGAAAAGAGGGGGGGTGAGAGAGCGGCCCCCCTCCTGAACCGTACCAGGCCACATGCCCTCAACATAGGGAGGGTGCTTTGGGGTAGCCCCCCAAAGCACCTTGTCCCCATGTTGATGGGGACAAGTGCCTCATCCCCACAACCCTTGCCTGGTGATTGTGAGGGTCTGCGGGTGGGGGGCTTATTGGAATCTGAAATTCCCCTTTAACAAGGGGACCCTCAGATCCCACCCTCCCCCCCTGTGTGAAATGGTGACGGGGTACAAATGTAAATGTAAAGTGTCAAAATGTTAAAAAAGCCAAGACGCAGCTTGGGACAAGTCCTTTATTAAAAAAAAAAAAAAAAAAATCTCCCACGATGTCCATTCATCTTCTTCTATCGCGCCACTAGGGATGAGCCGAACACCCCCCGGTTCGGTTCGCACCAGAACCTGCGAACGGACCGAAAGTTCGCACGAACGTTAGAACCCCATTGACGTCTATGGGACTCGAACGTTCGAAATCAAAAGTGCTCATTTTAAAGGCTAATTTGCATGGTATTGTCCTAAAAAGGGTTTGGGGACCCGGGTCCTACCCCAGGGGACATGTATCAATGCAAAAAAAACTTTTAAAAACGGCCGTTTTTTCGGGAGCAGTGATTTTAATGATGCTTAAAGTAAAAAAAAAAAAAGTGAAATATTCCTTTAAATATCGTACCTGAGGGGTGTCTATAGTATGCCTGTAAAGTGACGCGTGTTTCCCGTGTTTAGAACAGTCCCTGCACCAAATGTCATTTTTAAAGGAAAAAATCTCATTTAAAACTGCTTGCGGGTTTAATGTAATGTCGGGTCCTGGCAATATGGATGAAAATCAGTGAGACAAACGGCATGGGTACCCCCCAGTCCATTACCAGGCCCTTTGGGTCTTGTATGGATATTAAGGGGAACCCCGCACCCAAATTAAAATAAGGAAAGGTGTGGGGCCACCAGGCCCTATATACTCTGAACAGCAGTATACAGGCTGTAGGTTTGTTGTTAAGTAGAATCTCTTTGTAATTTTGAACGGGTACATTTTTAACGTGTTTAGCTCCAGCCAAAAAATCTTTTTTAAGCTTTTTGGAAAACATAGGGAAGGGTTATCACCCCTGTGACATTTGTTTTGCTGTCTTTCCTCCTCTTCAGAAGATTTCACCTCACTTTTTGTCCCAATGGATTGGAAAGCATCAGTGGAAAGGAGAAATGTTTTTCCCATATTAACTCTTACAGGAGAGAATTTCCCTTCCTAGGGGTAGATTTATTCTCACTTCCTGTTGTCTCCTTCCGTTTGCAAGTAGGAGTTGTTTGTAAGTTAGTTGTTTGAAAGTAGGGTCCTGCCCTATATACTCAGCAGAAATGTGGGCCTTAGGTGTTGCTGTGGCCACAACACTGTAAGCCCTCACAGGGCTCTGCTGTGAAATATTAGATCAAGAATTGTAATTACATGCCCCTGTTGAACAGGAGCTGAAAAATTAGGCCTTAGGCACTGGTGCTGGTGCCACAACAATGCAACCCCTCACAGACACTCTAGTTGGAATGCAGGAACGAGCCCTGCTGCAAAGTATTGCATCAAAAATTGTAATTACACGCCCCTGTTAAACAAGGGCTGAAAAATTGGGCCTTAGGCACTGGTGCTGGTGCCACAACACTGCAACCCCTCACAGACACTCTAGTTGGAATGCAGGAACGAGCCCTGCTGCAAAGTATTACATCAAAAATCGTAATTACACGCCCCTGTTAAACAGGGGCTGAAAAATTGTGCCTTAGGCACTGGTGGTGGCACCCAGAACCAAAAATGTTCTTACAAGCTATCAGCGTGATGATTGAGGAGGAAGAGGATAATTACTCAGGGATAGTCACTCAGCATCAGCATAGGCAGTCTTTGAAGGGATCTGAGATTTCAAAAAAAATTATTCGGTTACATCAGCATCAGGTGCTTGGTAGCTGGTGGTGATCCAAGACTCATTCATTTTTATGAAGGTCAGTCGATCGACCGAGTCAGTGGACAGACGCACCCTGTGATCGGTTACCACGCCTCCAGCAGCACTGAATGTGCGTTCCGAAAGAACGCTGGATGCAGGACAGGCCAGTAGCTCAATTGCATACTGTGCAAGCTCTGGCCAGTGATCCATCCTCAAGACCCAGTAACCCAGAGGATTTTCGGTGGGAAAGGTGTCCAAGTCTGATCTTGCCCCTAGGTATTCGTGCACCATGTAAAACAGACGCTGGCGATGGTTGCTGGAACCGATCATACCTTGGGGCTGCGGACCAAAAAATTGTCTGAACGCATCGGTCAGACGGCCACCTTCTCCACCGCTCCTTCTTTGACTGACCGAAGCCTCAGCAACACGTTGTCCAGAAACAGGAGTTTGTAACCTCCCAGTCTCTGGGAACGCGTTGCACAGACCTTTCTGCAAGGCCTCCCGAAGATGTTTCATCCTCTGCTCCCTCTGCGATGGCAAGATAAGGTCCGCAACCTTACCCTTGTAACGTGGATCAAGGAGGGTTGCCAGCCAGTATTGGTCCTTCTCCTTGATACCACGAATACGAGGATCCTTACGCAGGCTTTGCAGGATCAGGGAGGCCATGCAGCGTAGGTTTGCTGAGGCATTCGGTCCAGAGTCCTCTGGGTCACTAAGGACGACATGGTCCGCAGCCACCTCCTCCCAGCCACGTACAAGTCCATGTGTTTCTTGGGACTGATCCCTTAAAGACTGCTGCTGATGCTGAGTGCCAGGCTCCACCTCCATACTGACACAATCTTCCTCCTCCTCCTCCTCCTCTTCCTCCTCGTCCTCTTCCTGTGTGATCGGCGGGCACGCAGGAACACTGTCTGGATAAAGGGGGCCTTGAGAGCTAAGGAAGTCCTCCTCTTCCTGCCTCTGTTCTGCCTCAAGTGCCCTGTCCATTATTCCACGCAGCGTGTGCTCCAACAGGTGGACAAGGGGGACAGTGTCACTGATGCATGCACTGTCACTGCTCACCATCCTCGTGGCCTCCTCAAATGGTGACAGGACAGTGCATGCATCCCTGATCATGGCCCACTGGCGTGGGGAAAAAAAACAAAGCTCCCCTGACCCTGTCCTGGTGCCATAGTCGCACAGGTACTCATTGATGGCCCTCTGCTGCGTGTGCAGCCGCTGCAGCATGGCCAACGTTGAGTTCCACCTGGTGGGCATGTCACAGATTAGGCGGTTCTTGGGCAGGTTAAACTCCTTTTGGAGGTCCGTCAGCCGAGCACTGGCATTATATGACCGGCGGAAATGCACACAGACTTTCCTGGCCTGCCTCAGGACATCCTGTAAGCCCGGGTACCTGCCCAAGAACCGCTGCACCACCAAGTTAAGGACGTGAGCCAAACAGGGCACATGGGTCATTTGTCCCTGTCGGAGGGCAGAGAGGAGGTTGGTGCCATTGTCGCAAACCACCATTCCTGCCTTAAGTTGGCGTGGCTTCAACCACCTCTGAACCTGCCCCTGCAGAGCTGACAGAACCTCTGCCCCAGTGTGGCTCCTGTCCCCCAAGCACACCAGCTCAAGCACCGCATGGCATCTTTTGGCCTGCGTACTTGCGTAGCCCCTTGAACGACTACGGAGCACCGCTGGTTCCGAGGAAGAGGCCATGGAGGAAGAAGAAGAGGAGGGGGTGGAGGAGAGAGGTGTGTCACAATCATTAGCATTTTGGAGGCGTGGTGGCGGAACAACCTCCAACACTACTGCACCTTGTCCTGCATCCTTCCCAGCTGCCAGCAGAGTCACCCAATGCGCCGTGAAACTTAGGTAACGTCCCTGTCCATGCCTGCTGGACCATGAGTCAGCGGTAATATGCACCTTACCGCTGACCGCCCTGTCCAGCGAGGCATGGACATTGCCTTCCACATGCTGGTAGAGAGCCGGAATCGCCTTCCGTGAGAAAAAGTGGCGTTTGGGTACCTGCCACTGAGGAACCGCACATTCCACAAACTCACGGAAGGGGGCAGAGTCTACCAACTGAAAAGGCAGCAGTTGAAGTGCTAGCAATTTTGCCAAGCTAGCATTCAACCGTTGGGCATGTGGATGGCTGGGAGCAAACTTCTTTCGGCGGTGCAGCAGCTGGGGCAGGGAAATTTGCCTGGTACAATCTGACGTCGGTGTACCAAAATCAGATTGCCCACAAGTACGTGGCTGTGACACACCTAATTCTACACCTTCATTCCTCTCAGTGCAGGTCTCAGAGAGGACTGAAGGTCTAGTGGGGTTGGAAATCTCAGCTGATGAGGAGCAAGCAGAGGTCCTCTTTGTTCTTTGGTGTGGGTCTTTTAGATACGCTTGCCAACGAACTGCATGGCAGGTCAACATATGTCTGGTCAAGCATGTGATACCCAAGCGGGAGATGTTTTGGCCACGCGAGATACGCTTGAGACATATGTTGCAAATAGCAGCGGTGCGATCTGATGCACTCGTCTCAAAAAAGGCCCACACCAAAGAACTTTTTGAATAACGCGCAGAGACTGCAGCGCCCTGCACATGTGGAGCTTTGGGGTGTGATGCAGTCAATGTGCTGCCCTTAGGCTGGCCCCTGGAGGGCATCCTGCCTCGTTGGTGATGTGCCGCCTCCTCCTCCTCCTCCTCTCTCCTATCAGGCACCCACGTTGAGTCAGTGACCTCATCATCCCCTCCCTCCTCATCACTGGAGCAAACCTGGCAGTATGCTGCAGCAGGGGGAGCATGACTGCCAGATTGCTGTCCTTCTTGGGCACCCCCTCTGTCCGTGCTCGTGTTACTGCCTTCATCGAGCTCAGTATCATCATCAGAGCCTTCCAAACGCTGGGCATCCTCCTGGAGCATGTACCCAACACTGTGGTCAAACAGTTCGAGGGACTCCTCAGGAGGACATGGTGGGGCTAGGGAAGGAGTCACTGATGACATTGAGCCGAGGGAAGAGGCCGCTGCTTTGCCAGACAAAGTACCCTGGGCATGGGTGAGAGAGGATGAGGAGGATGAGGACGGCTTGGTCATCCACTCGACCAAGTCTTCTGCATGTTGCGGCTCAACATGGCCAGCTGCCGAAAAAAAGGCCAAGCGTGTCCCATGGCCACGTGCTGATGAGGATGCACCATCTCCACGACCAGCACTAGACACAGAGCCTGTTTGCCCTCTCTTATTGGCTTGTGACTGTCTGCCTCTCCTTCTTGGCCTTCCAGACATACTAATGGCCTGTAGCTGCACTAAGCTGGGATATATATATATATATATATATATGTACTGATACTGCAGCTAGCAAAATCAACTGCCTGCCTGTAGTATGAGAACACCACCAACCTTCTACAGGTAGCTTTAGCTGAACACTGTGAGGTGGACGCACCCCACTAACTTGTAGGTTTAGCAGAACACTGTGAGCAGGACGCACTGCACTAACTGTAAATAGTCTAGCTGCCTGACTGTGGTACTAATAGGATCAAAAGAACACCAGCAATTTTCTTCAGGTAGCTGTATTTACTGTAACAAGACAAGCCTGCCTGTCAGTAAGAAGATAACAGAAACGGATCTAGCTGAACACTGTGAGCAGGACGCACCCCACTAGCTTGTAGGTTTAGCTGAACACTGTGAGGTGGACGCACCCCACTAACTTGTAGGTTTAGCTGAACACTGTGAGCAGGACGCACCCCACTAACTTGTAGGTTTAGCAGAACACTGTGAGCAGGACGCACTGCACTAACTGTAAATAGTCTAGCTGCCTGACTGTGGTACTAATAGGATCAAAAGAACACCAGCAATTTTCTTCAGGTAGCTGTATTTACTGTAACAAGACAAGCCTGCCTGTCAGTAAGAAGATAACAGAAACGGATCTAGCTGAACACTGTGAGCAGGACGCACCCCACTAGCTTGTAGGTTTAGCTGAACACTGTGAGGTGGACGCACCCCACTAACTTGTAGGTTTAGCTGAACACTGTGAGCAGGACGCACCCCACTTACTTGTAGGTTTAGCAGAACACTGTGGGCAGGACGCACTGCACTAACTGTAAATAGTCTAGCTGCCTGACTGTGGTACTAATAGGATCAAAAGAACACCAGCAATTGTCTTTAAAATACTGTAACAAGACAAGCCTGCCTGTCAGTAAGAAGATAACAGGAACGGATCTAGCTGAACACTGTGAGCAGGACGCACCCCACTAGCTTGTAGGTTTAGCTGAACACTGTGAGGTGGACGCACCCCACTAACTTGTAGGTTTAGCTGAACACTGTGAGCAGGACGCACCCCACTAACTTGTAGGTTTAGCAGAACACTGTGAGCAGGACGCACTGCACTAACTGTAAATAGTCTAGCTGCCTGACTGTGGTACTAATAGGATCAAAAGAACACCAGCAATTTTCTTCAGGTAGCTGTATTTACTGTAACAAGACAAGCCTGCCTGTCAGTAAGAAGATAACAGGAACGGATCTAGCTGAACACTGTGAGCAGGACGCACCCCACTAGCTTGTAGGTTTAGCTGAACACTGTGAGGTGGACGCACCCCACTAACTTGTAGGTTTAGCTGAACACTGTGAGCAGGATGCACCCCACTAACTTGTAGGTTTAGCAGAACACTGTGAGCAGGACGCACTGCACTAACTGTAAATAGTCTAGCTGCCTGACTGTGGTACTAATAGGATCAAAAGAACACCAGCAATTTTCTTCAGGTAGCTGTATTTACTGTAACAAGACAAGCCTGCCTGTCAGTAAGAAGATAACAGAAACGAATCTAGCTGAACACTGTGAGCAGGACGCACCCCACTAGCTTGTAGGTTTAGCTGAACACTGTGAGGTGGACGCACCCCACTAACTTGTAGGTTTAGCTGAACACTGTGAGCAGGACGCACCCCACTAACTTGTAGGTTTAGCAGAACACTGTGAGCAGGACGCACTGCACTAACTGTAAATAGTCTAGCTGCCTGACTGTGGTACTAATAGGATCAAAAGAACACCAGCAATTTTCTTCAGGTAGCTGTATTTACTGTAACAAGACAAGCCTGCCTGTCAGTAAGAAGATAACAGAAACGGATCTAGCTGAACACTGTGAGCAGGACGCACCCCACTAGCTTGTAGGTTTAGCTGAACACTGTGAGGTGGACGCACCCCACTAACTTGTAGGTTTAGCTGAACACTGTGAGCAGGACGCACCCCACTTACTTGTAGGTTTAGCAGAACACTGTGGGCAGGACGCACTGCACTAACTGTAAATAGTCTAGCTGCCTGACTGTGGTACTAATAGGATCAAAAGAACACCAGTAATTTTCTTTAAAATACTGTAACAAGACAAGCCTGCCTGTCAGTAAGAAGATAACAGATAGCTGAACACTGTGAGCAGGACGCACTGCACTAAATGTAAATAGTCTAGCTGCCTGACTGTGGTACTAATAGGATCAAAAGAACACCAGTAATTTTCTTCAAAATGCTGTAACAAGACAAGCCTGCCTGTCAGTAGGAATATAACAGGAACGGATCTAGCTGAACACTGTGAGCAGGACGCACTGCACTAAATGTAAATAGTCTAGAAGATAACAGGAATGGATCTAGCTAAACTGAATACAGTGTATATATATATATATATGCAACACCTGGGATGCATATATATACACAATACACTTTAAGTGCAGCTAACTGACTGACTGTCCTGCCTAATCTAGCTAACTCAAATGAAATGACACTGTGTCTCTCTCTCTCTCTAAGCACACCGGAACACACTGCACAGGGCCGCCGTGCAGGCGGCCTTATATAGTGTGGGGCGTGTACTAAATCCCCTGAGCCATAATTGGCCAAAGCCTCCTTGGCTTTGGCCAATTATGGCTCTCTGTTAAGGCGGCGCTGTGATTGGCCAAGCATGCGGGTCATAGTGCATGCTTGGCCAATCATCAGCAAGCAATGCACTGCGATGCCGCAGTGAATTATGGGCCATGACGCGCCACACGAATTTGGCGCGAACGGCCCATATCGTTCGCAATTCGACGAACGATCGAACAGCCGATGTTCGAGTCGAACATGGGTTCGACTCGAACACGAAGCTCATCCCTACGCGCCACAATGGACCGAAAAAGAAAAAAACATCTGCAACCGATCCGCCTCCACCGCCCCCCCTGACGCCACAGGGAAGCCATGCGGAAGTCCCAGTGGCGTCAGAGGGGGCGAGGTCACCCAGTTGCATCACCGGGTGGCCCCACCCCCAGTTATATGAGAACTGTCACAAGAGAAGAAGCGTCACACAGCAGGAGCCTCCCATGGAGGCGGGTCGGTTGCAGATTTTTTTTCTTTTTTGGTTCGTTGCGGCATGATAGAAGAAGATGAATGGACATCATGGGACATTTTTATTTTTTAATAAAGGACTTGTCCTAAGCTGTGTCTTGTCTTATTTAAAATTTTGACACTTTTTTGTGAAATGGTAAGGGTACATTTGTACCCTGTTACCGTTTCACACGGGGGGGAGGCTGAGATCTGGGGGTTCTCTTATTAAAGTGGGCTTCCAGATTCTGATAAGCCCCCCGCAGACCCCCACAAAAATCGGGCAAGGGTTGTGGGGATGAGGCCCTTGTCCCCATCAACATGGTGACAAGGTGCTTTGGGGGGCTACCCCAAAGCACCCTCCCCATGTTGAGGGCATGTGGCCTGGTATGGTTCAGGAGGGGGGCTGCTCTCTCATCCCCCCTCTTTTCCTGCGGCCTGCCAGGTTGCGTGCTCGGATAAGGGTCTGGTATGGATTTTGGGGGGACCCCTACGCCATTTTTAAAAAATTTTGGCATAGGGTTCCCCTTAAAATCCATATCAGACCTGAAGAGTCTGGTATGGATTTTGGGGGGACCCCCTACGCCGTTTTTTTAAACTTTGGTGCAGGGTTCCCCTTAATTTCCATATCAGACCCAAAGGGCCTGGTATGGATTTTAGGGGGACCCCACTGATTTTTTTTTTTTAATTTTGGTTTGGGGTTCCCCTTAATATTCATACCAGACCTAAAGGGCCTGGTAATGGACTGGGGGGGGATCCCATGCTCTTTTTTTTTAATGAGTTTTATCTATATTGCTGAGACCCGACAATTCATTACAGCCGCGGTCAGTTTTAAATGACAATTTTTCCTTTAGAAATGTCATTTTGCTGTGGTACTGTTCTAAACAGGGGAAAAATGCGCCACTTTACATGCATACTATAGACACCCCCCAGGCACAATATTTAAAGGAATATTTAATTTTTATTGTTTCACTTTAAGCATTAAAAAAAAAAATCACTGCTCCCGAAATGCAAAAATTTTTGCATTGATACATGTCCCCTGGGGCAGGACCCAGGTCCCCAAACACTTTTTATGACAATAACTTGCATATAAGCCTTTAAAATAAGCACTTTTGATTTTTCATGTTAGTGTCCCATAGACTTCAACGGTGTTCCGGCAGCTTTCGAATTTGCCGTGAACACCGCATATTGTTCGCTGTTCGGCGAACAGGCGAACACCCGATGTTCGAGTCGAACTTGCATTTGACTCGAACATCGGGCTCATCCCTAGTGGCCACACAAAATATTGACACTTTGGGCCCAATTTGGACATTTTCACTTAGGGGTGTACTCATTTTTGTTGCCAGCGGTTTAGACATTAATGGCTGTGTGTTGAGTTATTTTGAGGGGACAGCAAATTTACACTATTATACAAGTTGTACACTCACTACTTGACATTGTAGCAAAGTGTAATTTCTTCAGTGTTGTCACATGAAAAGATATAATAAAATATTTACAAAAATGTGAGGGGTGTACTCACTTTTGTGAGATACTGTATATATGTCAAATACACTGCCTGCACACCACTAACTAAGCTGCCTAATCTCTCTTCATTCATTACACTATATACGGCCGCCATGTAAGCAGCAGCCTTATATAGTGTGGGGCATGGACTTAGCCCCCTGGGGCATGATTGGCCAAAGGCACCCTGCCTTTGGCCAATTATGGCTCCCTCAGCAGAGCGAGCTGTGATTGGCCAATGCATGCAGGTCAGGTGCATGCTTTGGCCAATTATAAGACGCCAATGCACTGTGATCTCCTATAAATCATATCCTACGATTTCTAAAATTAGTACCCCAGAGTTCCAAAGCCACCAAAACCGGAAAGATTTCTAATAAAACAATATTAGCTGCCAAACCTTTTTCCTTCCAAGCACTAGGCCATATATCAGCAGACCAATGGCCATTCCAAAAAGCTCCATAATCACATGACCCTGCAGCATCTGGATGCAAGTTAAGTGCTGATGCAGCACAAAATGGGGTCTGCCATAAAGAACACTCATTAAATGTTATTAAAAATAATGCCAAACCATCAAATCTTTTCTATTCTCACTCCTAATCCTCACAAAATGATGGGGCGAGAAAACCCCAGAAATAGCTTGATACAGTCATTTTGAAAAAAATGCGACCCATCGACACAACCCTTGACGCAAAGATCAATAATCCAAGCAAGGATTGCAGTATCTTTAAGCGTACCTTACTTTTAGAAAGAATCAGGTGTAACAATATCTGAATTTTACCGATTTTTTGGGTTTAGCAATCAGAATTGCATGGAAACAGTAGCAATTTGTACCAAAGAATTCCAAACATGTAATTGGGTATACTGATTCTTCAGGAGTCAATGGTATACCGAAATCCTTATATACATTCCGGAACGCCATAAATAAATATAAGCAGTCGTCCGAATTAGCCATTCCTATAAAGAGTAAATCATCCAGATAATGTAATAATGTATTTGATCCAGTTCAGCAGCTAACTACCCACTACATTTCAAAGTAGTGGCAAGAGAGTGAACATCCCACGGATTAATTTTATCATTCAAAGAAAGACCAATGGAGTAAGATAGATAGTGTATTAATCTAAATGTAATTGGCTCCTTTGTTGGAAGAATGCCCAGCGGCAAAACCCAAAAATTATTAAAAGGAGGAGCATGAAAGGGACCCGCAATCCCTCCTCCTTGTGCTTCTTTTAATATTTTTTCCAGAACTATTTTAGTATGTAAATAAATGGAAGGAAGATTGTCAAATACATGACAACCAATGCCCGAGAAAGAAGGCAGTTTGAAACCATGTAAAACCATCATGCAAGATGATTGCTTTCTGATGCTCTGGATACCGCTGAAGCTATGGCAACATTCCTGCGCAGTAATTACACTCATGTTTGTACTTACATGATTTGGGCCATTTGCATTGCCCATCGTCAGAATTAAAACACACTCCATGTCGATATATACCAGTATTAGAAGTTGTTTGAGAAACATGTTTTTGTGGCAACAATAGGTGGAGCCATAATCCCACATCTTTTGTAACCCATTTCATAGACTTATGTATGGACTATTTTTGACGAAATGACTCATCCTAATAGAAATATGAAAGGCCAAGAAAATTCTTGTAGGCTTCAAGGATTATTTCAACATGTTGAAATAAGTCACAGCATAAAGGACTTTTTTCACCTAAAACACTAGCATAAATGCAAAATGCTTGCAACCAGTTGTTAAAAGAACATGGTGCAGACTTGCATTTGTCTTCATAATTTTTTTCTCCCACTTTCTTATCAATTCTATTATCTTTAAGGAAGTAAAGTCAGAATGTCAATATAATCTCCCTTCTAAATATTTTCTTTAAATGTTCCATTCAAATGAAAGCCTAAAGGCTATAGATCGCATGCTAAAACTTCTTTAAAACAAGATTCCGTAACTAGTGATTAATTCACAACAGTAGGAGCATCATTAACTACAGTTGCTGTGGAAACGGAAGTTATTGTCATGGGGAATCTCAGTTCAGATAGAGGATCAAGCCACATGGACACAATGCCTGAATCTAACTGCGGCTAATAAACTGTATTAAAAGAAGATGTAAATTTAAACATACAATTTGAAAATGAACAAAGAAACTCTTTGAATTATGACACATTTTTTAACTCACCAGCCGCAGATTCAACAACTGGAATGGAAGGGTTAACCGCCCCTGCCATTATTGGTGGTGATGCGTCCATTTCATCATTCCTGTTTCCAGTACTTGTAACCATAGCAACTGATTCTGCTGGCATAAATGGCCTGCCAAAGCTATTGGTTGCAGATCTGATGATGTTCCAGCTCTAGAAGGGTTAATAGTGAAAGCAGGATAATTCATTTCAATTAAATGACTGTTCTGTAAAAAGTCATTACCTCTATTTTGTTCATGCCACTTTTTTTCTTTCCCCCCAGCCACATGACCCGTCAGGGATTTGAACCTACGTGGTCGCTTATGAGGATCCACCATATCTTCCGCAGCTGAAGGCTGGACGTCAGCCGACACAGAAAGCGGGCCCAAAGCTAATTCCTCCATCGGCAGGTCTTGCGGCGGAGGAACCTGCATAGAACATGACCCAGAACCCCGTGCAGCAGAGGAAGAGAGGTGCAGTGAAGCCGGCCCGATCCAGGCTGATGATTATCCACCTCCTAGCATCTCCGAGGATATCATATGTGAGGCGGGCAATTGAGGCAGCTGTCCCTACACAGCTGCTGTCACCAGCAGGGATAGGCACTGCCACATTCATTGCTCTCCAGCCACAGCTGCAGCCCACTCCATGATCATACGCAGTAAGGACTCCATCACAGGCAATGTAGATGTGTTGCTTTCTGTATCTTCTCGTCGTCTTCCCCCCTAAAGATGCATCCTCTCTTTTTATAGGTAGCAGCACAGCCCAGGGGACCGTTTTGGGGCAACTTTCAACTCATCTCACCAATCACTGGTAAGTATTTTTTAAATGCATTATTTTATCATTATTATTTTTTTAATAATAACTGATGATTTCTAGAACTGTCTTTGTCTGCCATGATCCCATAGGTGGTGGGGTGGGGACATTTTATGACCCACCCTTCACCTTTAGGAAGGGAGAGTGAGAGGTTTGTGTGGCCATGGTCAGCTGTGGGAGGAGTAGAGAAGTGATGTACAGGAAGTGGGCAGAGCTTTATGTGACAGAGAAGACATATGCCGCATACACACGATCATAAATTCGGCCAGCAAAAGACCGATGAGAGCTTTTGATCGGAAAATGCGACCGTGTGTATGCTCCATCGGACTTTTACTGGCCGAATTTCCGTCAGCAAAAGATTGAGAGCATGTTCTCAATTTTCTCAAAGGAAAAAGTTTCTAACGGAAATTCGGTTTGTGTGTATGCAATTCCGACGCGCAAAAAACCACGCATGCTCAGAATCAAGTACGAGATAGAGCCGCTCAGTCTGGTAAAACGACCATTCGTAATGGAGATGGCACATTCGTCACACTGCAAATTTTTTAATCTTTCAATGCAGCGCATTCTCTTCTTCTTTATAATGCTAGAAGAATTAAGTTTTGCTGCTCATATTCACACAAACTTCTCACAAACTTATTTCTTTATTATTTCTCGTGATCTCCTGAATAATCTTTTTGGTTTTTAAAGCCAGATCTCCATAATAATGTTTATAATTCATTTTTATAGTCATTTTTTATTTTTATTTTTTTTTAATCAAGATCTCCTGTTGTTTTTTTTTTAATTATTTTACAGTGATCTCCATTTTTTTTGTATGTCACGTTTCCACAACACCATTATTATCTTGTCTTTGTAAATCTCAAGGAGGTTGGTTGGTGTCCCTTGTTAATTTGACATTGTATTTTTTGAATGTACCTACCTACTCTAAAAAAAAAACGTCCTTTTTGAAGGAAAACACATAGGCAAGTATTTCTGAAAAAAAATATTAATTTATTCTGGGTCATAACAAAAAGAGGAAGGCAACACTGGAGAAACTGGTGAAATTTGAAAAGCCTTTGTACCCCAGGGCAGACATCAATAATTTTACAGTCAAAATTGGTGGTCTGAGGAGTCCTTATAATAGTGAGCACAATCCCGTCCAGGACTACAAGAGATCAGGAACAGCAGCAGATGACATATCTGGCCCCAGGCTATGGTCACACAACAGCCTGCATCTTTTGTCAGACCAGACTGAACCCAGGCCATCACTCTCTGGTCTTCCTTAGACGCTTCCTTCCAGGCTGTGGCTGTGGTGTTAGAGGTGTGGCAGGAGGTGGAGGAGGAGGAGGACCATGGTTCAACTCACAAATGTGGCTTTTACTTTTGAGTTGGCCCCTCAAGCCCTTGTTTAGGGCTTGTAACATCACTTCCTCACATAAGAGGCATTGGCCCTCCTCCATTTCCAGCATTTTGCATGCTGTAATATATGCAAAGTCCTCTTGAAGACTGTGGGGGGTTCTGAGGGCCACAGTAGCCTTCAGAAATAGACCAATTGCTGCCTCCTTGACGTTACTCCTCTTCCTGCCACTTTTTGGTGGAAGGCGGAGGGGAGGGACCTGCAATTCTGGCAGGCTACTGGGCCCGGCCACCTCCTGGCTGCCACTTGCCACAGCCTGGCTGGTTCATCAATCACGCGCAATTTTCAACTCATGACTGTTGCAAATTTAATGTTAATAAATGGAAAAGACTATCATTCTGACCCCAGCATTTTTCATTCTTGCCCCAATCATTTGTGGCCACTACTGTCTATTGATATGTAAACCACTTTGTGAAATCAGAAATTAGTGATCAAAATTAGCATATATTTTACATCATTAATTTAACAACCAGAAATATTTTGAAGAATGCTATACCTGGCTCAAGCTGGGCTCCTCCACATGTTGCTGCCTGGAAGGCCCAGGTTGGATGTCAGAAGCCTCAGCTGGGGGGGAAGGAAGTGTGGAAGGAAGACTGGAGAGTGCTGACCTGGGTTCAGTGTGGCCTGCCAGAAGATGCAGTCTGTCATAGTACCATAGCCTGGGTACATAAATGTCATCTGCTGCAGCTCCTGATCTCAGGGAATCCTGGACCTTTTTGAGCTCCCTAAGATAAGTGCTCCTCATGCCACCAATTAGGGCCTTCAAATAGGGGATGTCTGCCGTGGGGATCACCAGCTTCACAAATTCCACCAATTGATCCAGCGCTGCCTTCCTCTTTGTTTGATTGTTATAATAGGGGTGGTTTACCTGCCACAGACAGGGCAGCTCCCTGTGCATATCAATGAATATGGGCATAATATATTCGTCATTGAATAGATCCATTTTCTCTGCAAGACACAACACAAGACAAACCCTAATGTCAGGCTAAACTCTCCTAATCTTGACCCAATATAGGCCTCAATCTTTAAGCAGTATAGGCCACTGATGCACCAACTTAAAAATGTACCTTCGTTATAACGATCGGCGCTTCCGCTACACCTTCCTCCACTCACAGATCGTACGTACGATGCACGCGTGTTACGTTTTATATACACTGCGTATGCGTGAAACTCCGTCCCTGTCGCCTGCCCCTGACGTTCTTTCTAGAATATTCCCTGCCCTGTCTCTTTCGTTGCAGTGGGAGATGACATGGCAGAGAAACAGCGGGTGCTTAATAGCGGTAACGAGGAGGAAAGCCCGGAGCAAGAAACGTCCTGATCCAGGAGGAGGTGATTTAAGGCCTCAAATATGTCCTTTGAAGAGATGGTGGAGATGGTCAACGTATTGAAGAGGGGCGACTATGATGGGAAGTATGGACCGTACCTAAACCCAAATGTGAGAAAGGCCAAGATCATGACTAAAGTTGTGAAGAGTCTGCGCTGGAATTTTGGGGAGCAATTGAGGAAACGCTGGTCAGACCTCAAATTAAGGGAGCAGGATCAGTACAGAAGGATCAAGAAAGTGCTTCTAAAAAGTAAGTAGTTGTCGTGTGTTCCTATTCTTATTATTACTTGCATGCTATGCCATGTGCTTTTCTTTACTGTTGGACAGTGTAAAATGGCTACTTTCATGTTCGTGGGCACAGTAATCGGTCGTAGTAAACATCGTTCGTTTGCCAACTAAATACAATGTTTTTCCAGATACAGGGTATCTGGTCAAGATAATTTGTATTCAAAGAAGTTTAGGACATTGTTGTCTAGATATGTTTCGAATTGCAAACTTTATTCAGTGTAATGTAAGGAGAGGACACTCAGCAGCTGTTTACACATCTGAACTCTGGAGCACTAGTGTGGGACCAGTGCTGTATTTAGGCCTAGGCCAACAAGGCCCAGGCCTAGGGCGGCACTTTGCGGGGGCGGCGAAAAAGCCGCCCCCCCACCCACCTCCCGGATCCCACGGCCTTCTCCCACAGAAATGCAGGCTCCGGCGGCCGGCTTACTGTGGTGTGATGGCGTGCCTGGCGGGGGGAGCGACTCGCACCCCCATAAGCGGCTGGTGTCTGGCTGCATGTAATTTGGACGGGCAGAGGCGGACCCTAAAGCTCCGCCTCTACCCTCCTCCGTTCGGCTTTCACTGCATCGCTCGTCTCCCCGGCCAGGGGCGGGGTCTGTCTGATGACAGGACGAGGAGGAGGAGAAGAGAGAGAGAAGCACGAGGGGAACCCCCTAAACTATAGCCAGGACAGCAGGTAAAATCTGTGCTTGATATGGAAATGAATTTACAGATCATGATATTGCAATAAAGTGATCTATGCTACAAACTCATTAAACAGTCCACCTTCAGTGAAAGTTCATGTACTGCAAACTTTGCAGTACATGAACTTTCACTAAGACCCCTTTCACACTGGAGCGTTGGCGCCTTCGGCGCTTTACCATCATTTTTGCAGGGGTTTTTGGCTGCTAGCGGGGTGGTTTTAACCCCGGCTAGCGGTAGAAAAAGGGTTAAAATGACCGGCAAAGCGCCGCTTTGATGGGCACCGGTGAGGCTGCTTTGATGGGCACCGGTGAGGCTGCTTTGATGGGCACTGGTGAGGCTGCATTGATGGGCACTGGTGAGGCTGCATTGATGGGCACCGGTGAGGCTGCATTGATGGGTACTGATGAGGCTGCATTGATGGGCACCAGTGAGGCTACATTGATGGGTACTGATGAAGCTGCATTGATGGGTACTGATGAGGCTACACTTGGTACCAACTTTTAATGTAGGGAGAGGAAGAGGTGGAGCTCTAAGATGAAAAAGTGGAGCCTAAATGGGAAGGTGTGTGGTTTACGGATGACAGGGCGGGACTTAAACTCAAAGGGGTGTGGTCTTGACAAAAAGGGCCCAGCGGGTGTGGAGAGGTGACTCTTTGTACATCTTGCTGCATGTATGCGTTCCTTGATCATCCGATCGAGGGCGAATACTGCTGTGCAAAATGTAAGCACATTGTTTCCCTGGACCCCAGGTTCTGAATCTGGGGAAGCAACTGTCAGCACTGAGAAGTCCCTCCATACTAAAGGAGAGCCAGGAACATACACGGCAGGTGCCGGCAGGGGCCAGCACAGAGGCGGGTGGAGACAAAGAGGTGCAGGCACTAGCAAAGAGTAGATGGGTGACAGTCAGGAGAGGTAGAGGGGGAAGTGCCAGGGAGGCCGATCCAGGACTGGAGCATCCCAATAAGTACGCTCCATTGAGTGACATTGGTGAAACCAGTCAGGGACCAGCACTGCTGGAGCTGAGGGACTCTCCTAGCTGCCGGGGGAAGAACTCCTGCAGTGAGAGTGGGGGGGCAGCAAAGGGAAAGGAAAGACAGATTCTGGTGGTAGGGGACTGAATTCTTAGAAGGACAGAGAGGGCAATCTGTAACCAAGACCTGAAGCGCCGAACAGTATGTTGTCTACCGGGCGCTCGGGTTCGGCACATCAAGGATCTTGTGGACAGATTACTGGGAGGGGCTGGGGAAGACCAGGCTGTCATGGTGCACGTTGGCACCAATGACAAAGTCAGAGGCAGATGGAGTGTCCTAAAGAACGATTTTAGGGACTTAGGAGCTAAATTGAGGAAAAGGACCTCCAAGGTAGTATTCTCAGGAATACTACCGGTACATCGAGCCACACCAGAAAGGCAGAGGGAGATTAGGGAAGTAAACAAGTGGCTGAAGAGCTGGTGTAGTAAGGAGGGGTTTGGGTTCCTGGAGAACTGGGCCGACTTCTTAGTCGGTAACCGGTACTATAGAAGGGACGGACTGCACCTAAATGAGGAGGGTGCAGATCTGCTGGGAATGAAGATGGCCAAAAAGTTAGAGGGGTTTTTAAACTAGGTGATGGGGGGGAAGGTCCAGAGACAGAGATAGCCAGCAAGGAAGATATTCCAGAGGGTAGTATTGGGTGCATTAGTGGTAGGTTAACCAAAGCACAAAAACACAAGGTGAGTATAGTAGCAAGTCCTAGTTGCAATCTCGAAACACCCAATACGAGGACAATATGCGACCGGTCTAAACTATGTGGCATGTTCACCAATGCCAGGAGCTTGGCGGACAAGATGGGTGAACTAGAGATACTGTTGTACAAGGAGGATTTGGATTTTGTGGGAACTTCAGAGACCTGGTTCAACAGCTCTCATGATTGGCTGGCAAACATTCAAGGGTATACCCTATACCGCAAGGATAGAGAGGGTAAAAAAGGGGGAGGGGTATGCCTATATATCAAGAATAATGTACAAGCGAATGTGAGAGATGACATCACTGAGGGAGCTAGAGAGGAGGTGGAATCCTTATGGGCAGAGCTCCAAAGGGATGAAGCTAAGGGGAAAATAATACTAGGAGTATGCTATAGGCCCCCTAACCTGAGGGAGGAAGTGGAGACGGATCTCCTATCACAAATTGGATTAGCAGCAAAGATGGGAAGTTTTATCATAATGGGGGATTTTAATTATCCAGACATAGACTGGGCGGAGGGAACCGCGCATTCATTTAAGGCTCGCCAGTTCCTTAATGTCTTGCAGGACAATTTTATGGGTCAGATGGTAGACGCACCAACTAGAAATAAAACATTACTGAATCTACTGATTACCAACAATACAGACCTGATCACGGATGTGGAAATACGGGGCAATTTAGGTAACAGCGATCACAGGTCAATTAGTTTCAGTATAAATCACACAAATAGGAAACATAAAGGGAACACAAAGACACTGAATTTCAAAAGAGCCAACTTCCCTAAACTACAAACCTTGCTAAAAGGCATAAATTGGGATAAAATATTAGGAACAAAGAATACAGAGGAGAGATGGGTTTGCTTTAAGAGCATATTAAATAAGGGCATTAGCCAATGTATCCCATTGGGTAATAAATTTAAAAGAGCGAACAAAAATCCTGGATGGCTTAACTCCAATGTAAAAATGCATATAAAAGCAAAGGAGAAGGCCTTCAAAAAATACAGGGTTGAGGGATCATCCTCAGCATTCAGACTTTATAAAGAATGCAACAAGAAATGTAAGGGTGCAATTAGGACGGCTAAGATAGAACATGAAAGACACATAGCGGAGGAGAGCAAAAAAAATCCCAAGAAATTCTTTAAGTATGTAAACAGTAAAAAAGGGAGGACAGACCATATTGGCCCCATAAAGAATGAGGAAGGACATCTGGTTACAAAGGATGGGGAGATGGCAAAGGTATTGAATTTATTCTTCTCCTCAGTCTTCACGAGTGAATCGGGGGGCTTCAGTAATCAAAACTGCAGTGTTTACCCTCATGACACAACACAGGAAGCACCTGCATGGTTAACAGAGGACAGAATTAAAATTAGACTTGAGAAACTTAACATTAATAAATCACCGGGACCAGATGGCTTGCATCTGAGGGTACTTAGGGAACTCAGTCAAGTGATTGCCAGACCGTTGTTCCTAATTTTTTCAGACAGTCTACTGACTGGAATGGTACCAGCTGATTGGAGAAAAGCCAATGTAGCACCAATATTTAAAAAGGGCCCAAATACATCCTTGGGAATTACAGACCAGTTAGCCTAACATCAATAGTATGTAAACTCTTGAAGGGGATGATAAGGGACTATATACAAGATTTTAGTAATAAGAACGGTATCATTAGCAGTAATCAGCATGGATTCATGAAGAATCGTTCTTGCCAAACCAATCTATTAACCTTCTATGAGGAGGTGAGTTGCCATCTAGATAGAGGAAGGCCCGTAGACGTGGTGTATCTGGATTTTGCAAAAGCATTTGACACAGTTCCCCATAAACGGTTACTGTACAAAATAAGGTCCGTTGGCATGGACCACAGGGTGAGTACATGGATTGAAAACTGGCTACAAGGGCGAGTTCAGAGGGTGGTGATAAATGGGGAGTACTCTGAATGGTCAGGGGTGGGTAGTGGGATTCCCCAGGGTTCTGTGCTGGGACCAATCCTATTTAATTTGTTTATAGACGACCTGGAGGATGGGATAAACAGTTCAATCTCTGTATTTGCAGACGATACTAAGCCAAGCAGGGCAATAACTTCTCCGCAGGATGTGGAAACCTTGCAAAAAGACCTGAACAAATTAATGGGGTGGGCGACTACATGGCAAATGAGATTCAATGTAGAAAAAATTGTAAAATAATGCATTTGGGTGGAAAAAATATGAATGCAATCTATACACTGGGGGGAGAACCTCTGGGGGAATCTAGGATGGAAAAGGACCTGGGGGTCCTAGTAGATGATAGGCTCAGCAATGGCATGCAATGCCAAGCTGCTGCTAACAAAGCAAACAGAATATTGGCATGCATTAAAAGGGGGATCAACGCCAGAGATAAAACGATAATTCTCCCACTCTACAAGGCTCTGGTCCGGCCGCACCTGGAGTATGCTGTCCAGTTCTGGGCACCAGTCCTCAGGAAGGATGTACTGGAAATGGAGCGAGTACAAAGAAGGGCAACAAAGCTAATAAAGGGTCTGGAGGATCTTAGTTATGAGGTTGCGAGCACTGAACTTATTCTCTCTGGAGAAGAGACGCTTAAGAGGGGATATGATTTCAATTTACAAATACTGTACTGGTGACCCCACAATAGGGATAAAACTTTTTCGTAGAAGAGAGTTTAATAAGACTCGTGGCCACTCATTACAATTAGTAGAAAAGAGGTTTAACCTTAAACTACGTAGAGAGTTCTTTACTGTAAGAGCGGCAAGGATGTGGAATTCCCTTCCCCAGGCGGTGGTCTCAGCGAGGAGCATTGATAGGTTCAAGAAACTATTAGATAATCACCTGAATGACCGCAACATACAGGGATATACAATGTAATACTGACACATAATCACACACATAGGTTGGACTTGATGGACTTGTGTCTTTTTTCAACCTCACCTACTATGTAACTATGTAAAGGGTGGGTCATATTTAAATTAGGGGTGCATGGGTTTAGTCAGGCCTAGGGCAGCACAAAACCTAAATACACCACTGTGTGGGACACAAGAACAAACTTTTTAGGGTGTCCCACACAGGTGCTCCAGTGGATACTTGGGGTGTCTACATGTGTGAAAATTGTCCAAAAAAGGGAAGTATTCCAGCTTTGGTAAGGATAAAAATCATGTCTTCAGCTTTGAACTCTGCCAAAACAGACAACTGTATCCCACTTCCAAGCAATGTTTCATATTCATATTTCTGGACTCAAATATCTGTGTGCTAAGTATACCTTTTGTTTCATTCTCATAGGGGAGCAAAGACTCAGAAAATATGAGGACACCCGGGACCCCCCCCCCCCACCTCTTGAAGAAGGGGAACAAAGGCTACAACCTGAGGATGTGGAGGAAGGAGAGGTGGTGGAGATTGTCACCACAACAGGTGAGTGTCAGACACCAAAGATTCAGGTAATAGATGTATGCCTGCATATTTATAATACATGGTGTGTATTTTTATTTTAGGTGATGTTCATGTTGTGGTACCAAAATCCAGTGATTTTACCAGTGACAGAGCCCAACGGATGATCCAGGAAATCATGTTTTGTAGTCAGGATTTGGACATTATCAAAGAAAAAACCAAGGAGATTGAACAAAGACTGAAGAACATGATTGATGTACTAGGGAGAATTTAAATCCTAAAAAGATTCCTGGAATTTTTATTTTTTTTTTTTACAAAAAAATTATCTAAAGTTTTAATACAGTTTAAAAGCGAAATTTGGAAGATGCACACAGTGTGTCAACAAGTGCTATCTGCCATCAGGGGATTTCAATGTACGCGTTTTGTGGGTGCAACCCCTTCCTCCCAACTGTAGTAGGTGAGAGGAAGTGTTTCCATCCCCAAAACATGTCCACTGATCCCCCATGATGGGAGATAGCACATGTTGACATTAGGTATGGGATCAGAAAGTAAATCCCCATTTTGACTCACAATTTGTGTGCATCTTCTAAATTTGTCTTTTACAGGGGTGACTTCACCCCATCTGATGAAGGCAATATCAAGACCTTTTTCACACTATAAAATGTCTGATATTGCCTTCTTTTTTGCAATGTTGAACTTTGTAAGTTCCAGAGTTGTGTATGTTATGTTTTGAAACATGCCTGTTTCTGTATTTTTTCAGAAATTTCAAGGTAAAAAACTTTGAAAAAAAATGTGTTTTTTTTATACTGCCAAATGTTTTATAAAATGCACCTGTGAATGTGCATGGAGTAAATGGTTTCATACTCAACAATGTGTGGCTTCTTCTTTCAATGATCAATACCATTTTTTGTGTTAAGTTGGTGTTTACAGTGACAATGGGTGTTATTTAATAATGGAAAAACCACTTGGCACTACAAGTGCACTAGGAGAACCTAGGAGACAGCTAAAAGAAACCCAAGCAGTAAATGAAAATCAAGATTTGATCTGATAAAAGAGAACATTTATTCAAAATGTGCTGGCATAGAAATGGCCTCCCTTCCCTATTCTACATATTTTTCTCGCACTTCACGGGCGCTTTGGGGGGGCAAGCCAGGACGGCCAGCTTTCAGGGTCGTCAGTGGAGTTTCTGAAAGTCCGGCCTCAGGCCCAACTGAGGCAACATAATTAGGATTATTACACCAAGCCCCCGCACAGCATGAATTCTACGACGAGTACGTACCCGCAACATGGCTTCAAAACAGTCGGCTGGTCAGAACGAACTAAACAGAATGCACTGAAGAACAGCAAGGCCCGTGAAGAGCGAGTTGAAAATCAGTAACAAGCGGACAAGAACGCACTGAAAAACAGATACGAACTGACTTCATGCACTGAAAAGCAGATACAAACCCACAAGCACAAACTGAACAGCAGTAAAACGATCTAAAAAAGCAGGAGTCTGAAAAGCACGAATCGTCTCTCACCAAACTTCTACTAACACGCGATAAACACGAAATTAGCAGAAGGAGCCCAAAGGGTGGCGTGCTGGCTATTGAACTTACCTTTTCTAGTCCCATCATATGTGTTGAACGTAACCGTGTTCTGGACGGTCAGACTTTGGTGTGACCGTGTGTACGCAAGACAAGCTTGACCAGAATTCCGTCGGAAAAACCATCATAGCTTTTTCCAACGAGAATTCTGATCGTGTGTGCATGACAATAGAAGAGAAAACTGCTGAATAGAATATACAGATCTGTCTGCAGATGGATAATTGTCCACGGAGCAGGTCTAAGGTGCATGTTAGATGTCATGAACGTATATGCTGAGTGTATAGGAGTTTGTGGTGGAATGTGTTGCATTTATCAAAGTTGTTTTTAGAGCCTGACACATTTGCTTTAACCAAGCCATCTGGATGACAGCCCTAACACAAAACAGAAAAAAACCCATATACAGTAAAACCTTAAGTAGAAAATTAGAGAGGGAGGCCAGAAACCAGGGCAATATCCATTAGGGGTACTTCCACCTTTCTGCAGCTCTCCCTAATATATGGTAATGATTAAAAAAAAATTATATATAAATCCTGTATAATAATAATAATAAAATGCACTCACATGTCAGAGTGTACAACCTGCTCACCTGTGGCCCAGTATATTTTCCCAAAGTCCACTTCAGAAGGTCCCTTCAGCTGTGGCCAGTGATAAGCTGTCTATGGCTGGATGGTCTTTCTAAAAAAGAACTTTGGGGGACTACTTCAGGCCATAGATGAGCGGCATATACACTTTCCCTTGTGAGTGAATGTTACCTTTTGTTTTTCCTTCATTAAATGATTACTACAATTCGGGTGTGCTCTCTGTCCTTTTGATGTTGTTTTTAGTGACAATGCCAACACCTCAGCAATTACTGAACCAACAAAGGAAAACCCAGTCTAGATTTAAAGTGTATGACAAATCAAAAACATTTTTTCTAGTTTTGCAGTGGAAAAGGATCAGAAGATTATATTTTACTGCTATCCAATGATGGGGTATTCAGAAAGTGGTCTGTGATGTCCTAGCTGCATTGTGACTTTTCTTGAAGCTTGCTAATGCTGAATGTTGTCCAAGTTATTCAGTAACAGGACTGACAGCTCATGACAACCAGTAGTGACCACATTGCTGGGTGAGCTTAGCCCACAGCACACTCCTCCTTCTCTTAGATGGCCAGTGGACCTGATGTTACTTCCATTAAACAAATAGCCATAATATAGCCTACTCCTACTACAGTAATAAATGCTGTTTGTAGTTTATTCACTTCAGCCCCAGTGACGTACCTTTATGTCGCTGGACTTGCAGTGGTTATACCAGGATTATCCCAGTATTGTTTTTTTTTAGAGCTGACAGTCGAATTTCTTCTAAAAGCAATCCTACTGGCTGTATAGGATCTTTGAAAAAGTCACGTGACCAGTGACGTAACACATAGGAGGAGCCAGTGACATCACTTCCGGTCATGGCCAAGACTGGAAGTAGGGATTTTATCGATACTGCTTGTTTTTGACCTAGATGTAAGGTATTATGTTTTAATAAAACAATTTCTTCTGTGAATTACTACACTATGGAGTTCTTATTTGTCTGGTATGGCCTGTGCATGTGGAGGGCGAGCGTGCACGTAGCACACGGCGCAGGCACAGACTCAATGGCTATAAAGTTTGTGACTCTGTGAAGAGTCCGGTGGCTGACCGAGGGACACAGAGCATGCTGGGGCATGTAAGAACTGTATAGGTGTGGATACAGGCATTTAAAGGCATGCCTACTGGGCATTTGACTGAGCAGTGATAGCAGCATTTTTTTGCTGGACTACAGCTCAACAGTGGATGCATATTGTGAGTACCTCTACATTTTGTGCTTAGGACTACAGTCAGGTCCATAAATATTGGGACATCAACACAATTCTAATCTTGTTGGCTCTATACACCACCACAATGGATTTGAAATGAAAACAACAAGATGTGCTTTAACTGCAGACTTTCAGATTTAATTTGAGGATATTTACATTCAAATCAGGTGAACGGTGTAGGAATTACAACAGTTTGTATATGTTCCTCCCACTTTTTAAGGGACCAAAAGTAATGGGACAGATTAACAATCATCCATCAAACTTTCAAACTTTTAATACTTGGTTGCAAATCCTTTGCAGTCAATTACAGCCTGAAGTCTGGAATGCATAGACATCACCAGACGCTGGGTTTCATCCCTGGTGATGCTCTGCCAGGCCTCTACTACAACTGTCTTAAGTTCTTGCTTGTTCTTGGGGAATTTCCCCTTCAGTTTTGTCTTCAGCAAGTGAAATGCATGCTCAATCAGATTAAGGTCAAGTGATTGACTTGGCCATTGCATAACATTCCACTTCTTTCTCTTAAAAAAATTTTTGGTTGCTTTCACAGTATGCTTCGGGTCATTGTCCATCTGCACTGTGAAGTGCCGTCCAATGAGTTCTGAAGCATTTTGCTGAATATGAGCAGATAATATCGCCCGAAACACTTCAGAATTCATCCTGCTGCTTTTGTCAGCAGTCACATCATCAATGAATACAAGAGAACTAGTTCCATTGGCAGCCATACATGCCCATTCCATGACACTACCACCAACATGCTTCACTGATGAGGTGGTATGCTTTGGATCATGAGCAGTTCCTTTCCTTCTCCATACTCTTCTGAAGGCTTTTTTAGATGTTGTTTGGCAAACTCTAATCTGGCCTTCCTGTTTTTGAGGCTCACCAATGCTTTACATCTTTTGGTGAACCCTCTGTATTCACTCTGGTGAAGTCTTCTCTTGATGACTTTGACACACACACACCTACCTCCTGGAGAGTGTTCTTGATCTGACCAACTGTTGTGAAGGGTGTTTTCTTCACCAGGGAAAGAATTCGTCGGTCATCCACCACAGTTGTTTTCCGTGGTCTTCCGGGTCTTTTAGTGTTGCTGAGCTCACCGGCGCATTCTTTCTTTTAGAGGATGTTCCTAACAGTTGATTTGGCACACCTAATGTTTTTGCTATCTCGCTGATGGGTTTGTTTTGTTTTTTCAGCCTAATGATGGCTTCCTTCACTGATAGTGACAGCTCTTTGGATCTCATATTGAGGATTGACAGCAACAGATTCCAAATGCAAATAGCACACTTGAAATAAACTCTGGACCTTTTATCAGCTCCTTGTAAATGGGATAATGAGGGAATAACACACACCTGGCCATGGAACAGCTGAGCAGCCAATTGTCCCATTACTTTTGGTCCCTTAAAAAGTGGGAGGCACATATACAAACTGTTGTAATTCCTACACCGTTCACCTGATTTGGATGTAAATACCCTCAAATTAAAGCTGAAAGTCTGCAGTTAAAGCACATCTTGTTAGTTTAATTTCAAATCCATTGTGGTGGTGTATAGAGCCAAAAAGATTAAAATTGTGTCGATGGTCCAATGTTTATGGACCTGACTGTATGTCTTCCCGAAAGAAAGGTGGGGGGAATACAGCAGGGAGGAGTGCAAGGGTGCCGCTGCCAGGATCTGAGGATCTTAGTCATGCTTCCACAGTACTATCCTCCCCTGAAAGGCAAGAGGCAACTGGCCAGTCTGAGCCATTGAGGCTGTCAGGCATAGTGGCTACATCCAACATTTCAGCCTCTGCATATGTCACCAAGGATGATTTGGCTTCAGCATTAGCTGGTTTGGAAGGAAAAATAGCCAACATGATCGCTTCCGTCTCTCAGTCCAGGAAAAAACGTGAAAGGTCCCCTTCTTCCCCTCCTGACCTTCCAGTATTGGAACAGGAATAAGCAGATGACATTGAGGGGTCATTGGGTGACCAGGAAGAAGCGCAGGCAGATGACTCCTCTTCTGAGGATTCAATCTCAGAAGAGCCCTTCTCAGCCTCACAATCCCAAAAACTGCTAGTCCAATCCCTTATGGAATTGGTCCATTCTGCATACAAGTTGCCCCCAGCGGAGGCCCCCTTTTCTTCTTTGAGTTCTTTGAGGCCTCCACAGGGCCCACATGCTTTCCCTTTACACTCACTGCTGGAGCAACTAATATATGCAGACTGGGATCACCCAGATAGGTATTTTGTTCCTCCTGGAAGATTTTTTCTTCTTTATCCAATGGAGGAAAAGTTCACTAAGAAGTGGAGTTTGCCAGCACTGGATGCTGCTATTTCTTCTGCGAAAAGGACTCTAACTTGTCCAGTAGACAATGTCCAGATTTTCAAAGATCCAGCCAACAAGAAGCTGGAATCTTTACTTAAAGTCTCCTTTTCTATAGCTGGTTCCACAGCGCAGCCTGCAGTAGCAGCGATAGGCAGGGCTGTGTCTTGGCCTAGGCCGAAAAGGCCTAGGCCTAGGGCGGCACTTTGCGGGGGGGCGGCGGCCTTTTTGCCATCCCCCTCCCCCCGATCCGTCCTCCCCACGTTCCGCTCAAATACAGCCTCCCAAATCCGGCTCCCTCTCAGCTACAGCCTCCGGCGGCTTGCCTTGCTATGTGTCATCCTGGGCACGCACTCACTCATACTTGGCTGGGGGGGGGAACGACTGCCGCCCACATAAAACAGACCATGACTCAGTGTCAGTATCATTGGCCAATGGCCATACGGTGGTGCACACACATAGCACTGGTGGAGGCGGAGACGGAGCCTGAAGCTCCAGCTACCCACCTCCACGGACATCACTGCATGCTCTCCAGCTCGGGGCGGAGAGTCTGGACGGGTCTCTCTGACCAGAGGTGGAGGAACGAGAGAGAGGAGGACAACGGCTGCGGGAACAGGTACACAAATTGATGAGAGCGAGTGAATAGATATTTATTGAAACAGCAAGTCAGGAGTCAGGACCAATTTAAAAACTTTTTTACCCAGGCAGCTTTAGTAATGCAGCCACTGTGCCAACAAACGCAGCCACTGTTCCCATTAAACACTGTGCCAACAAACACTGCCACTGTGCCCATCAATTGCCACCACTGTGCCAACAAAAGCAGCCACTGTGCCCATAAATTGCCGCCACTGTGCCATCAAATGCAGCCACTGTGCCAACAAATGCTGCCACTGTGCCCATCAATTGCCGCCACTGTGCCAACAAACGCTGCCACTGTGCCCATCAATTGCCACCACTGTGCCAAATGCAGCCACTGTGCCCATCAAATGCCGCCACTGTGCCCATCAATTGCTGCCACTGTGCCATCAAACGCAGCCACTGTGCCAACAAACGCAACCACTGTGCCCATCAATTGCTGCCACTGTGCCATCAAATGCAGCCACTGTGCCAACAAATGCTGCCACTGTGCCCATCAATTGCCACCACTGTGCCATCAAACACAGCCACTGTGCCCATCAAATGCAGTTACTGTGCCCATCAATTGCAGCCACTGTACCATAAAATGCAGCCACTGTGCCCATCAATTGCCGCCACTGTACCATCAAACGCAGGCACTGTGCCCATCAATTGCCACCACTGTTCCCATCAAACGCAGCCACTGTGCCTACAAACGCTGCGACTGTGCCCATCAATTGCCGCCACTGTGCCATCAAACGTAGCCACTGTGCCAACAAACGCAGCCACTGTGCCCATCAAACGCAGCTACTGTGCCCATCAATTACAGCCACTGTGCCATCAAACGCAGCCACTGTGCCCATCAAACGCAGCCACTGTGCCCATCAATTGCCACCACTGTGCCATCAAATGCAGCTACTGTGCCCATCAATTGCAGCCACTGTGCCATCAAATGCAGCCACTGTGCCCATCAATTGCAGCCACTGTGCCCATCAATTGCAGCCACTGTGCGATCAAATGCAGCCACTGTGCCCATCAAATGCAGCCACTGTGCCCATCAATTGCAGCCACTGTACCATCAAACGCAGCCACTGTACCATCAAACGCAGCCACTGTGCCTATCAATTGTCACCACTGTTCCCATCAAACGCAGCCACTGTGCCTACAAACGCAGCCACTGTGCCCATCAGTGGCGGCCACTGTGCCCATCAGCTAAAAGAGAAAGGGGTGTGGTTTACAGATGACAGGGTGTGTCTTAAATAGGAAGGGGTGTGGCCTTGACAGGAATGGGTGGGTCATATTTAAATTAGGGGGTGCATGAGTTTAGTCAGTCCTAGGGCAGCACAAAACCTAAATACACCACTGGCGATAGGGGTTTGTCAATCCTTAAAAGACCACCTCAAACAGGTCATTAAAGGTGTCCCTGCTCAAGGGGAAATGGCCCGCGAGTTAGCAGAGCTGCCAAGGGCCTTATGTTTTGCGATTGATGCCCTTAAAGATTCTATTCATCAGGTGTCACGCTTTGCCCTCTTATCTGTGCATATACGCAGAATTCTCTGGTTGAAGCATTGGTCAGCTGAATTGCCGTGCAAAAAGCTATTGCCAAGTTTTCCTTTTCATGGGGACTGGTTGTTTGTAGATGATTTGGATAAGCATATCCAAAAAATTTCAGGTGGTAAGTGTGCCCTTTTACCGGTTAAAAGAAGGAGTAGGCGTCCTTCATTTAAATGTTCTTCTTCCCTGGCCCCAGGTGCTGCAACCTCCAGGCAGTTTTGATGGCCTTCGCTGTCAGAGTCAAGAAAAAAAGATTCCAAGAGCTGCAGGATCAAATGTTTGAGGTCACCACATCCCAAAATTATAGGAAAAACACGTGTTTTTCGGAGTCAAGAGGTAAGCCTCAAGGCCAAGCACAAGGCCAGAAGAAGCCCCGGGGGCAGAAGAGTGCAAAACAGAGTTCTAAGGCCTCCCTATGAAGGGGCGCCCCCACTCGGTCGAGTGGGGGGAAGGCTTCTGCAGTTTTCAGGAGCCTGGCGGGAAGAGATCCAAGACAGATGGGTCATCTCCACAGTATCTCTAGGCTACAAGCTAGAATTTCGGGAGTTTACACCATTTCATTTTCTAAGATCGAATGTTCCCAGAGACCCATTAAAAAGAAGGTCTTTATTCAAGGCACTGGACTGGTTGACGTCACAGGGTGTAATTATAGAAATTCCAACAGAGGAGCAGGGCATGGGTTTTTATTTGAATCTCTTCACGGTGCCAAAACCGAATGAAGATGTCAGACCAATTCTAGATCTCAAAGATCGAAATCAATTTCAAACCATCTGCTCCTTTCACATGGAGTCAATCCGGTCAGTCGTGTCCACTCTGAGGGGAGGAGAATTTCTAGCATCAATAGACATCAAAGATGTCAAAGAGAGAACAGCACCATTTTCAATTCGTTGCCTTCGGGTTACCCACCACCCCCTGAGTGTTCACAAAAGTTCTGGCCCCGCTATAAGCAAGATTAAGGGTCCAGGGTATATCAGTAATGGAATACCTAGACAACCTGCTGCTTATAGATAAGTCGGTTGCACGGCTAAACCGGAGTGTTTCTAGCACGGTCAAGTATTTGCAACACCTGGGCTGGATTCTCAACCTAGAGAAGTCAGCCTTACGACCAGTAAGAAGGCTAGAATACTTGGGTCTGGTCATAGACACATTCCAAGAAAAGGTCTTTTCTTTATCATACATCATGGAACACAGAGCCTTAAGTATTTACTTAATGGGTTATGGGCCATCTTCATGTGTTGACACAGGTATACCCAATACAGGAAGTTGACTCCCCTATATAACCCCTCCTCCTTCCAGGAATACCTCAGTTTCGCCAGTGTCTAAGGTGTTGGTCACAAGTGAAGATGTGCTCTGAGGAGCTCCAGGAGGGATTGGGATCCATGCTGGATTTAAAAAACCTCCACAACCGGCAGCATCCATGCCACTGTGGCCACAGGATGGTACTCGGGCCTTGCATAGAAGAATGAGGTTTTGCCTGTAACGCTTCTCTTTGAGGGCTGGACCCTAGGAACTAGGACTCATTTTGGTCTTGCTACATTACCTAAAGTTGTCCTGAGGGGTGCTATACAGGTCCAAAGGAGTGGAACCCCTATTAAAAGGGACCCGGTCTTTGAAGGTTTAACTACGCTGCCCGCCGTGATGGGTGAAGTTTGGATCTGTCTGTTTTCAGCGGTATCCTGCAGTGAGGAAAAGGTAAGAGAAAAGCTTAGGAACTGCAAATTCCACCTATGACTTCTCTTTCAATATGTAATATTGTAATGCCTTAAAGCTCCTCTAGAGGGAGTAACAATGCATATACCCTGTCAATCTATGCTACAACAGCGTGTGTCCTAGCAGCTGGAGGGGGTTCTCCTCTTCCCCCAATTGGGGAAACTGAGTGGCTGGGGGTACATGTACTATTGTACATTACATTTGTAACAGTTTTGTGAAATGGTATGATACAGTGTGACAAGCACTAAAGGCTGACAAACTGCTAAACTACACCCCTGACCACTCACCCCCCCCCCCCCTCGAGGGGTGCGGGGTGGCTTCTTAGCTAAAAAACATTTACTTGCCATACAAGGTGTAAAAAGCAGCCCTTCTCAAGGAGACAGTATCGCCGCATGGTGGCTGCAGCCTCCTCTCCTCCTTCTGGTCTGTGTCTCAGACCCGAAGCCATCCGCGCACACACACACGTGATGCTGAGGTTTTTACAATTGAAAGAAGGAGGAGGGAGGGTCAGGGAAGAGGCGTGGCTTAAGCGGTCGTGTGCGGACTCAGCGTCCTTGGAAAGCACACGGTGTACAGACAATCAGCTTTTACACCTGAGGGGCTTAAAAGCTGATGCTCTGAGAACTAAAGGTGTCTACCAGAGCAGCTGAAGCAAGGCTGCCACAGGACACCGGAGCGCTGGAGCACGTGAGGGGTGTACACAGGCATTTTCAGTACAGGAAAAGACATTATTGTTTAGCATCAGATTAATCAATGCTGCCATTGTTTTTCCTACTATTTCTCAGCAAATAGAACAGTTCTTAGAGTGCCTCTGCTATTGTGCTTAGCACTATGGCTTTCAGGGTTACTACTAAGGCACCAAAGGTTACACCCCCAGGCGCTGTGAACTCCGGCCATGCTTCCAGACTGTCATCCTCTCCGGAGATATCAGATATGGCAAGCCAGGGTGAGTCTTTGGAACTGATTGGTGGTGCAACTGCTTCTCACACTTAAGCCCCTGTATATGTGACTGAAGATGCATTTTCCTCTGCCCTGCAGGGCTTAGAAGGAAGATTAGCGGCTTTAATCGCATTCTCCATCCAAGGGGAGAGGAAGCATGCTAGATCCCTCTCCCCCACTCCAAACCCTTTACCAAGGGATCAGTGGGGACAGGATGAGGTATTACCTTCAGACTATCGAGAGGAAAAACAAGCCGATTATTCCTCTGTGGAGGAAACAGTTGAATCAACTTCACAATCTGAGGTGCAAATCCTTACGGAAATGGTACGCTCCACTTTCAGGCTACCCTTAACAGAGTTAGCTGAAAGTCCGGTTTCCTCCTTGAGTTCTTTGAAACCTTTACAACCCTTGCATGCATTTCCGGTTCATGCATTACTAGAAAAGCTTATTTATGCTGAATGGGATCATCCGGATAAGCATTTTCTCCATGCAAAGAGATTCTCAGTTCTCTATCCCATGGAGGATAAAAAAATGGAAGGTTCCAGCAGTTGATGCTGCGATTTCCAGTGTGAATAAAAGTCTAACTTGTGCAGTAGACAATGCACAAATGCTTAAGTATCCAACAGATAAGAAGTTGGAATTCCTGTTAAAATCCTTTTTTTCCCTTAGCAGGGACTGTTACTCAGCCTGCAGTCGCAGCAATAGGCATCTGTCAGTCCTTAAAGGACCAATTCACAGAGGCTCTTAAAGAGCTCCCAGCACGACAGGCCCGTGAGTTGGCCGAACTACCAAAAGCATTATGTTTTGCCATATATGCTATAAAGGATGCTATTCACCAGGCGTCTCGCCTTGCGCTTGTGCTAGTACACAAGTGTAGGACCCTTTGGTTAAAAGATTGGACAGCCGAAGCACCTTGCAAAAAGCTTCTGACTAGTTTCCCTTTTCATGGGGAGTGACTATTTGGCGATTATTTGGATAAATACATCCAGATGATTTATGGTGGAAAGAGTACTCTTTTGCCAGTCAAAACAAAGTATAAACATCCTTCATTTAAACAGACTTTTTCTCCTGCGCCAGGGACATCCGCCTCTAGGCAGTGGCGACGGCCTCTGCCGTCAGACTCTAGAGGAAAACCTCAGGGTCAGACCCAGGCACAAAAGAAGACCTGGGGCCGCAAATCTGCAAAGCAGAATACTAAAGCCTGATCATGAAGAGGTGTCCCCCCTCACCAAAGTGGGGGGAAGACTTCTGAAATACTCAGAAGTCTAACAAAGGGAAATTCAAGACAGATGGGTAATCTCCACGGTGTCTCTAGGATACAAACTAGAATTTCGGGAGTTTCCACTGTCTCGTTTTCTGAGATCAAACATTCCCAAAGACCCAGGGAAAAGGCAATTCCTGTTTCAAGCATTAGACCGATTATTGGCTAAGGGGTGATCATACAGATCCCCACAGAAGGGCAAGGTTTGGGGTTTTATTCAAACTGTTTACAGTACCAAAACCAAATGGGGGATGTCATTTCCGGCAAAGATCAGCTCCATACAAGAGCTGGTACGGATGGTCAGGTCAAAAAGAGATCCCTCAATTCGCCTTTGCATGAGGTTGTTATTCGAAGCAATTCCCTATGCCCAGTTCCATTCGAGACTGTTACAAAACAGTATCCTGTCTGCTTGGAACAAAACGACCCAAGCTTTGGACTTGCCAATGCGGCTGTCCCCAAGAGTGTCCCAAAGCCTCAGCTGGTGGTTACTAACCCAGAATCTGCTGAAAGGGAAATCCTTCAGACCAATTATCTGGAAAGTAGTAACGACAGATGCCAGCCTTTCAGGCTGGGGAGCAGTACTAGAGAAGACGACTGTCCAGGGACAGTGGTCAAGGACAAAAAAGGCCTTGCCCATCAACATCCTAGAGATTCGGGCAGTTTGTTTGGCTCTGAAAACCTGGACTTGCAGGTTAAAGAACTGTACTGTCAGGATCCAATCTGACAATGCCATGGCTGTGGCCTATATCAATCACCAAGGGGGCACCAAGAGTCTCCCAGCTCAGAGTGAGGTGAACCATATTCTAACTTGGGCAAAAAAGAATGTCCCATGCCTATCGGCAGTTTTCATTCCGGGAGTAGAGAATTGGCAGGCAGACTACTTAAGTCATCAGCAGTTATTCCCGGGGGAAATGGTCTCTTCACCCCAATGTTTTTTGGGATGTTTGCCAAAGATGGGGGACTCCGGACGTAGATCTTCTAGTGTCCAGATTCAACATGAAGTTAGTCAACTTTGTGTCCAGGACAAGGGATCCATTCGCATACAGAACAGATGCGCTGGTAACCCTGTGGGATCAGTTCTCACTGATCTATGCATTCCCCCCTATTCAGTTGCTGCCACGACTTCTTTGCAGGATCAAGCTGGAAAGGAAGCCGGTAATTCTGGTAGCACCAGCATGGCCCAGAAGGTCATGGTACGCAGAAATCGTAAAGATGGCAGTGGAGGGTCCAGGGCCCCTCCCACTAAGGCCAGGCCTGCTCTCACAGGGGCCGATATTCCATCCTACTTTACGAATGCTAAATTTAACGGCCTGGCTATTGAAACCCACATTCTGAGGAAACGTGGGCTTTTCAGGTCAGTTGTCTGAACTTTAATCAATGCAAGGAATCCAGCTTCCAGAACTATATATTATAGGGTTGGGAAGGCTTATGTTTCGTGGTGTGAAGCCAAGGGTTGGCACCCTCGGAGATATATCATAGGTAGAATTCTCACCTTTCTACAATTAAGCGTAGAGATGAAGTTGGCCCTGAGTACTATTAAGGGCCAAGTCTCAGCCTTATTGATTTTATTTCAAAGACCACTTGCTATGAATTCTTTGGTCCGGTGTTTTATGCAAGGGGTGATGTGGATTAATCCGCCAGTTAAATCACCCTTGAGCCCTTGGGACTTGAACTTAGTTTTGTCAGTGTTACAAAAACAGCCATTTGAACCGATACAGCATATTCCCTTAGTCCTTTTGACAAGGAAGCTGGTATTTTTGGTTGCTATATCCTCAGCAAGGAGGGTTTCGGAATTGGCTGCTATTTGATTATTCATGAGAACAGAGTGGTGTTACGCCCTCATCCAGGCTTTTTGCCAAAAGTAGTTTCAGGTTTTCACCTGAACCAAGATATTGTCCTGTCATCGTTTTTTCAAAAAACATGTTCCATGGAGGAAAAGTCACTACATTGTCTTGATGTGGTGAGAGTAGTGAAAATCTATTTAAAGGCAACTGCTCAGATTCGTAAGACCGATGTCGAAATCCACTGTCGCTAAGTGGATTCGACAAGTGATAATTCAAGCTTATGATTTAAAGGGTACAATTCCCCCGTTTCAAGTTAAGGCGCACTCTACCAGAGCAGTTAGTGCCTCTTGGGCAGTGTGTCACCAGGCCTCCATGGCTCAGATCTGCAAGGCCGCAACTTGGTCTTCAGTGCATACATTCACAAAAGTTCTCAAGTTTGGGTGTGCCCTACGGGTTGTGTCTCCCTCCCATCAAGTAGCATTGCTATGGGATGTCCCATTAAGTAATTACTTAAGGCTCTGTATCCCATGATGTACGATAAAGAAAATAGGATTTTTATAACAGCTTACCTGTAAAATCCTTTTCTTGGAGTACATCATGGGACACAGAGGTCCCGCCCCTCTTTTTATGGGGTTTAAGTATATTGCTTGGCTACAAAAACTGCGGTAGTCCTGGAAGGAGGAGGGGTTATATAGGGGAGTCAACCTCCTGTATTGGGTAAACCAGTGTCAACACCTGAAGGTGGCCCATAATCCATTAAGTAATTACTTAAGGCTCTGTGTCCCATGATGTACTTCGTTCGAAGCTATTCCCTATGCCCAATTTCATTTGAGACTGTTGCAAAACAGTATACTGTCTGCTTTGAACAAGAGGATCCAAGCCTTGGACTACCCAATGTATCTGTCCCCAAAGGTGCGCCAGAGTCTCAATTGGTGATTGATAGCCAGAAATTTGCAGAAGGATAAATCCTTCATGCCGGTAGCCTGGAAGGTAGTAACAACGGATGCCAGCCTATTGAGCTGGGAAGCGGTTCTGGTGGAGGCCACTGTCCATGGGAAGTGGTCAGAGACTGAAAAAGCCTTGCTCATCAAACATTCTAGAGATTTGGGCAGCATGTCTGGCTCTAATATCCTGGACTTTCAGGTTGCAGGGTTGTCCTGCCAGGATACAATCCGACAATGCCACAGCAATGGCTTACATCAACCACCAAGGGGGTACCAGGAGTCAGGCGGCCCAGAAGGAGGTTGACCATATTCTGACATGGGCAGAGAAGCATGTGCCTTTTCTGTCAGCAGTCTTCATTCCGGGAGTGGAGAATTGGCAGGCAGACTTCTTGAGCCGCCAACAATTGTCCCCAGGGGAATGGTCCCTACATCCCGAGGTTTTTTCAGCCATATGCCAAAAGTGGGGTACCCTGGACATAGATCTGTTGGTGTCCAGGTTCAACAAGAAGTTGGACAGCTTTGTGTCAAGGACAAGGGATCCGCTCACATTCGGGACAGATGCGCTTGTGACCCCTTAGGTTCAGTTTTCACTGATTTATGAGTTCCCCCCGGTTCAGCTGCTACTGCGGCTTCTACGCAGGATCAAGGATGAAAGGAAGCTGGTGATACTGGTAGCCCCGGCGTGGCCCAGAAGATCCTGGTAGGCAGAGATCAAAAGGCTGGCAGTATGGAAACCATCCCTTCCAGATTTGCTTTCGCAGGGATCGGTGTTCCATCCTGCCTTACAATAGCTAAGTTTAACGGTTTGGCTATTGAAGCCCAAATTTTAAAGGATCTGGGGCTTTTGGGCTTAGTGGTGACTACCCTGATTAATGCAAGGAAGCTGGCTTCTAGGGCCATTTATTATAGGATCTGGAGGTCCTATATTTCCTGGTGTAAAGCCAAAAGATGGCATCCTCGAAAGTATGTCGTAGGAAAAATTCTTGCCTTGAGTACCATCAAGGGTCAGATCTCGGCCTTTTCAGTATTTTTTCAAAGACCGCTTGCTTCACATTCTTTGATCCGGGCCTTTATACAAGGGGTAACTAGTATAACTCCGCCAGTTAGGCCGCCCTTGTGCCCATGGGATTTGAATCTAGTTTTATCGGTCTTGCAAAGACAACCCTTTGAACCTGTGCACCATATTCCCTTGATCTTTTTGACAAGGAAGTTGTTTTTTTTGGGTTGCAGTCACCTCGGCAAGGAGAGTGTCAGAATTGGCAGCTTTTCCTGTAAAGAGCCATACTTAATTATTCATAAAGACAAGGTGGTGTTGCGTCCTCACCCAACCTTTCTGCCTAAGGTAGTGTCTAGTTTTCACTTGAACCAAGATGTCTCCCTGCCTTCTTTTTTCCCAGAAACTTGCTCTGTGGAAGAAAAATTGTTGCAGTCTCTCGATGTGGTGAGAGCTGTCAGGATCTATCTGAAGGTGACATCTCAGATGCAGAAGACTGATGCTTTGTTTGTGCTGCCAGAGGAGCACAGAAAAGGGCAGGCAGTGTCAAAATCAACTATTTCACAATGGATTCGTCAGGTTATAATTCAGGCTTTGTCACCTTTGACGAAACGACGTAGGGAGGAGCGGCGTGCTGACGTCACCATTACAACGTGTAGTCCCGGAAGCTACGGACGATTATCTGAAGATTATCTGAAGCCGGCTTGAATGTTTTATAGACGCTACTTTTTCGCTTATTCTGTAAGTGCAATATTTTTTATGAATAATAAAAACGTATACAGTTTTACACTATGGTAGCTTTTCCTTTTCAATTGGGTTAACTGCTGACCGTGAGGCATTCAGGGAAGACCTAAGAGGAGGAGAGGTGCCATTTGGTGGATAAACACAGAGACCGTGGCTGGGTTATAAGCCTAAAGCAGATGTGATCTCCTTAAAAAAAGAGCAGCTGGTAAGCTGCAGTTATTTTCCAGGTGGAAGAACTTTTCTATCTCAAATCACTTTTCTCTACGGTGTTTTCCTGTTTGAAGTCACAATTATCTGTGAAGGAGTGATATTCCTATAATGTGAACACTCAGCGAACAGCAGCAATATCTGTTTAGAGAATCTGTGTTAAAAACAATGTTTCCAATGACTTTTTTTTTACCTTATTATGTGGATAATTTCTAACACATCCTGGTTTAATTACTGTGATGCAAGTCTTTTATCTATAGGTCCCAGAACTTTCCTATAGATCGGGAGTAATTATGTCCCTTATTAGATAGGGACATCCCACTACTCGCGGTTAATTATCATCATTTACATGGTCTTCTATTGCACAGTTTTTTTTCTTCGACATATAATTTAGGCTTATGGATTAAAAAGAAGGGTTCCAGGGGAGTGAGTGCTTCATGGGCAGTGCGTCACCAGGCCTCTATGGCTCAGATTTGCAAGGCTGCAACTTGGTCGTCAGTACATACATTTACTTAATTTTACCAGATGGATGTAAGGCGGCAGGAGGATGCCACTTTTGGGCACAGTGTACTGCAGGCAGCAGTATAAGTCCTCAAGTCTGATGGCAGCCTGCTTTGATATGTGTCTCCCTCCCCTCAGGGGCATTGCCTTGGGACATCCCACATAGTAATTATTATGGCTGCTCTGTGTCTCGTGATGTACGATAAAGAAAATTGTTTTTTTAATACAGTTTACCTGTAAAATCCTTTTGGAGTACATCACGAGACACAGAGGTCCCTCTCCTCTTGCTGGGATATACATTGCCTTGCTACAAAACTGAGGTACTTCCTGTATGGGAGGGGTTATATAGAGGGGGACTTCCTGTCTTTCGGGTCTGCCAGTGTCCAAATATATATATAACCCACATAGTAATTACTATAGCTGCTCTGTGTCACGTGATGTACTCCAAGAAAAGGATTTATTTTTTTTTAATCAGAAAAGATTTTATTGTGTCATAAAAAACAGATGTACATTTTATACAAATACATAGTAACAAATTTTTTAGGATATACATTAGCAACAGTACTTTATGCAGTTGATGGTCTAAAGCATGGAACTTAGTCATGACAATTCTACCAATATACTTAGAGCGATTACGTTCCTTCTATGCTTTTGGTTCCATATATTACTTCTAGTAGGTTAGTAACAATGTACGCGACACACTGAAAGTTCTAAGCCAAAAGAGGAACTGTTAGTGAACTATCTTCCTTCCAACGGGAAGGTGAAACTGACTGATGCTTTCACTCACAACCGGACCCCGTTAGGTCGCAACGGACCATATTGCTAATTAACCCCCAGGATAGAAAATTATAGGAGTTGACTCAGGACTTTGTATTATTGTGACATGGTATAAATAGATGGTCACTACCTTTATAGAGCCAGAAGTTTACATTTGGAGTAGTCTATCAAGGACTACCTGAGTGGGTGCCAAACCTGGAGTGTCCATCCAGGGCTGCCAGATTTTATAAAACTTATTAAAGAGGAGTTCCACCCAGGGGGTCCATTAAAAAAAAAAAAATTAAAAGTCAGCAGCTACAAATACTGCAGCTGCTGACTTTTAATTGGACACTTACCTGTCCCTGGGTCCAGCGATGCGGGGGATCGAAGCCCCGCTCGTCCCCCCCCTCCGCTCGTAGGCGCCGGCATTTCAACTGTGGGCGCCAGGCTGTGGCTTCACAGCCTGGCACCCACTGCGCATTCGCAAGCGGCGCCGCGATTGGCCGCTCAATCACCTGGGACCTGTAATGGGTCCCAGATGATTGACAGGAGGGAGGGAGCAGAGCCGTGCCCTTCCTCTGCCGAGGGGGAAGTGATGTCACCAGCCCAGGCAAAGGAAGAGGCAGACTACGAGGGACCACCTAGCAACAGGCATTTAGAGGTAAGTAAAAAAAAAAAAAATATCCAAATTTTTTTGGGTTTTTTTTTAGAATTTTTCAGGTATTTTTGTTTTTTTGGGTGGAACCCCACTTTAATCGCATTTCTATGTTGATACGTCAGTTTTTCTTTAATTAGAGTATTATTGACCTGTTCGATCCACTGTTTCGTTGTTGGGCTATGTGGTGATAACCATAGGCAAGCTATCTGCTTACGTGCAATATATAGTAATCTTGAAACTGCTATATTAGCCGGGGGGACGAACAATACCTCGTTCACCGCACCCAACAAGCATGTAACCGGGTGTAGTGGAACAATGGATCGATATATTTGTGATATGGTATTAGTTACTTTACTCCAATATCTGAATAATTTCGCAAAGCGCCACATCAAATGTATAAGGTCCCCGTTAGCCCCCCCCACATCTGGGGCACAGAGGGGTGTCCCTCCTGCCCCATCTGTGAAGCAGCACCGATGTACGGTAAATTCTGTGCAAGATGAAGAGTTGGGAGAGTCTGTATGATGGGGACACCGAGACGATCAGCAAAGACTGCAAACACTGTTCCCAGTCTTCACCCCCAATCTCTCCTAGGTCCTGTTCCCACCGATGTCTACACAGTAGTTTTGCTGCATCCTGTGATCTAGATGAGAGCGTGTTATAGATATGTGAAATCATGCCCTTTTTATTCTGTGTATTTAGAATGTAAGTTATGTTCCATATGTACCAAACTGGACACTCGTGCCTGTGATTGCACGGCATGCCAGAGTTGGAGGTATCTATAAAAGTTGTGTCTTGGCAGTCCAAATTCTTCCTGCAGTTCAGTAAAGGATTTAAAGATGGTCTGTAAGTAGAGTTGTAGTATATACTTAATGCCCCTAACCTCCCAAGACTGAAACCCCTCCAGTTTCTGCAATTCCGAGTAACATGGATTACGCCAAAGCGGGGTGTACCCCATGACTCCCATCATACCTAGGCTATGTTTAATGTGGCCCCATAATTTGGTCAGTAAGTTGATAGTAAGTAATGATCTGGGGTGTTGGGGAAGGTCCGCCTCAAGATGTGAAGCTGCGGGAAGGTCCAATGTAGCATGAAATAGTATGTTACGGATAGGGTCTGTCACATCAACCTCACCCCAGCCACCCAGGTGCTGCAACTGTGAGGCCAGGAAATAGAGTTGCATGTTAGGGACTGCCAACCCCCCCTGGTCTTTACTGTACTGCAATGTGGATAGCTTGATTCTAGCAATCTTTTTCTTCCAAAGGAGACTTCGAAATATAGTGTCAATACGTGTAAACCACTTACGTGGGATCCATTGCGGGGAATTATGTAGTATGTAAAGTAGATGAGGCGCCCATACCATTTTTATGAGATTGGCTCTACCGGTGACAGAAATGGGTAGCTTACACCAAGCATCACACTTGGTTTGTAACTTGGTGAACATAGGGAGTAAATTTAGGGTTAGATATTTGGAAGCATCTGGAGTAACCTGCACTCCTAAATACTTGAATGAGGTAACCACTTGGAAGGACCCAGCACACTCCGGCAGTGGAGCTGTAAGTTCGTCCAAGGGTAGGAGGGCCGATTTGCTCCAGTTAATGGAGAAGCCAGAGAAGGTACCAAATTGTGTAATTATAGACATCACGTTTGATAGTTAGGTGGAGGTATCTCCCAAATATAGGCTCGTATCATCCGCATATAATGATATTTTGTCAACTGCAGAGCCCCTCACGAAGCCACCTATCAACGGCGACGATCTTACCATCTCCGCCAGCTGTTCCAAGGCCAAGGCAAACAGCAGGGGTGACAGAGGGCACCCCTGCTTCGTGCCTCTAAAAAGCCTGAAGGGTTCAGAGAGATCACCATTAACACGCAGCCTGGCTGTGGGATTCGTATATAATAGTTGGACCCATTTAATGAAAGTCTCTCCCAGACCAAACCTATCCAGGACCTCCCATAAGTATGGCCACTCGACGCTGTCAAATGCTTTGGCAGCGTCGAGGGATAGGACTGCCCTATTGCTCGGATTGTTTACTGGTATCTGCATATTGAGGAATAAGCGTTGTATGTTCAGAGCCGTAGATGTGGAGGGTATAAACCCCGATTGGTCACGGTGAATGAGATTTTGAATGACAGATGCTAAACGAGTGGCCAGAACTCTGGCCAGCAGCTTCACGTCCGTTGTTAATAGAGAGGTGGGCCTATAGGAGTCTGGAAGCAGGGGGTCCTTGCCTGGCTTAAGTATCAGAATTATAGTGGCTTCAGTCATGGATGGAGGTAATTGACCTAGTTCCAAGGCTTCTGTTAAGGTCTGTTTAAGTTGTGGAATCAGTGTGTCAGCATATTTTTTGTATACTTCTGTCGGCAGTCCGTCTGCTCCCGGGGACTTGCCCGGGGGCGAAAGGGACAATGCCTCTAAAAGTTCATCAGTTGCGAGGGGGGCATTAAACATGTCTCTGTCAGACTGCTCAAGACGCGGTAAACTGCACCCCTTGAGAAAATCTCGGGTTGCAGTGGGGACGGAGGAAACCTTGGAGGAATAGAGCTCTTTATAGAATGTTTGAAATGTTGTGATAACCTCCGAATGGGTACTCACTACCCGTCCGGTGGTGTCCTGTACTGTCGCTATAAATGAGGGGTCTCTACCTGCCTTAGCCATCATGGCCAACATGTGTCCGGTGTTTTCCCCTTCCTCATAGTATTTCTGTTACAAAAAAAAGCATTTGTTTTCTGCCTTTGATATTGTCATAGTATTAGCCAACTTTTGTGCCTCCAACCATCTCTTTTCAGTATGGTCAGTCGGGTTTGCTATGAACATCGACTCCGCCTCCCCTGATTCCTGCAGGATAGAAAGCTCCCATGCCTTGGTCTTAATTGAGGAGATTGTTTTTATAAACTGGCCTCTGAGAAAAGCTTTAAGCGTGTCCCAGCAAATACCTGAGGGCGCTGTATTTTTATTGATGGCAATAAAGTCTGCAAGAGCGGTTATTACTGGGTCCGGTGTGGGGAACAAGGATAGCCAGAATGGACTTATTTTCCAGTGATTCCGTTTACTAGGGCCTGCCGTATTTACCTTAACCCAGTATGGTGAGTGGTCAGAGACCATCCTCGGTTCATACTGGGTATCAGCTATAAATGGTAACATCTCCACATTACAAAGACCAAGGTCAATCCTGGAGAGGCCTCTGTGCGATGCCGAATGGCAAGAATATACTTTAGTTTGGGGATTTCTTAAGCGCCAAACATCATGCAGCCCCATCGCCATTAGTAGATGGGCAAATGGTGTCGGGCCGCCTGTCTTAAATCTATCAGGGTGGGTCATTGAAAATTTGTCCAACTGGGAGTTTAGATAATCATTAAAGTCTCCCACAACAAAAGCTGGAACATTAGGATGACGAGCCATGAAACTTGCAAAAATATTTAGAGCTTCTGCAGAGAATGGAGGGGGTATGTACACATTTGCCAATATACACTCCAAGCCCTCCACATTACATCTAAGAAAAATATATCTCCCCTTATCTATTACTGAATGCGCACATGTAAAGGGGGTCCCCTGGGGGATCAAAATACTTACACCCCTAACGAATGAAGAATATGCAGAGTGAAATTGCCGGCTGAACAAACGAGCCAAAAATTGCATAGATTGATCCGTGTGCATATGCGTTTCTTGTAAACAAAGTATTGAGGACCATAGGCGTTTAGCCACATGTGACACAGCCAGCCTTTTTACTCCGCTACTCAGTCCACGCACATTCCAACTAAGCACTACATGGGATCTAGCAATGTCTTATCATAAAAGCATATATTTGACTACCAAATGGAATTCTGAAAAGTGCATAAACATCCCTTACACAACTTATATGTATGCTACGCCATTGGAGGTGTAAATGGTAAAAAGGCAAAAAAGTTCTCCCTTCAGTGCATTGCAGTTCAAACCCCATTGTGGGATCGTCATTAGGCAAAAGGGATATCCCCCTGGGGTTCTGCAAAGTGTTCCGGTCCGTGAGAAGAGGCATCAAACAGGCCAAAAAACCTTGTAAAGAATAAACTTCGTCTTCCTAAAACTGAGAAGGTGTCCTGGGTGTGGGGAGATGTGGCTCTTAACCCAAAATTGATGCTGTTCGTGAGCCTAAATGGCGCACCAGGCAAGATGGGGATCGCGATTGCATCATTTATCATCATTTAGGTCATCCGCCCTGCAAGGAACGTGCTATCAGTAGGAAAGGATATACAATGTCAAATTTTGTGTTCCGCATACCTTAAGTGTACGTGTCTCATTCAGCCATTCTGCGATTTGCTGCCTCCTCCCTGATGGAGCGTTCCTCTGTCTAGCCATTGGGACACCAATTGTGGTCTTTCAAAGAAATGGACCTGGTCTATGGCCACCACGCGGAGACGGGAGGGATACAGCATAGAGTACTGTATGTTGAGGGCCCTCAAACGTTTCTTGACGTCGTTAAATTGCGCTCTCTGCTTTTGCACTTCTGCGGAGAAGTCCGGAAATAGTGAGATTTTAGAATTAGCCATTTTTAGGGCGTCTCCTAGATTCCTGGCTTTGGAGAGTATAACGTCTCTGTCCTTGTAGTTAAGGAGCTTGAACAGGAACGTGCAGGGCGGGTTGCCCGGTGGTAATGGTCTCATGGGTATCCTATGGGCTCTTTCAACGCAGAACATGGGGGAGCAGGCTTCCTTCCCATAAGTCTGGAGAAGCCACTGTTCAATAAATTTTACCGGGTTTTTTCCTTCGGTCTTTTCAGTGGACCTCCCGTTGTATAGGGGCCCAGTCATCCTCCAGTGTGCCCAGTCTGTCTTCCAGAGCTGTGGTACGATCTCTCAGCTTTTGCATGTCTTGTCTAACAAAAGAAAGTTCCGCCTTAACCCCCTTAGTTTCTGAAGTCAGAGCTGCTATAGAGGTATTACAGGAGAGTATTACTGCAGCCATAATGTCTCTAAGAGTGGGCTCTGGGCTGTTCTGGTCAGGGGCATGAGCTGACGGTGTACCTGGCATACAGACTGGGGTACTCACGCTGTCCCATGGAAGACAAGGCGTAGCAGGGTCCTCCAGCGGTATAATGTCGTCCGCTTCATTACAGTTGTCGACCAGGTCAAGATGGATGGATGCATGCTGAGGGGAGTCCCTGGGAGCCATCTTAGCAATGAGCTTCATAGCTGCAGCTTTGTACGTCTCCTTTGTAGCACGAGGTGGCCCGCCGCCATCTTGGTCAGCTTTATCCGGAACGGAGCGGGACGCCAATCCCCACCATGACATAATGTCTGATGGAGCTGAAGGTGTCTCCGTGTAGCCGATGACAGTGGCTATCTGTGGTATTCGGTGCTGCGGAACGAGCGGTAATTCGTACCTTATGCAGGATTATTGCTCGGATGTATGGCGGAGCAGCGCATCCCTGCTGCCTGTTACATCAGCCGCTAAGCCACGTCCCAACCAAGAAAAGGATTTTACAGGTAAGCGGTATTAAAAATCCTATTTTTTAATGAATATCTGCTTTTGATTTGAGTACTTTATCACTGTTTCATAAACTGTATTATCGCATATATTGTATTTGTTTTTTTAATAAGGGGTAGTCATTCTTACACGTTTGTCTGTTTTTGCTGCTTAGCTTCTTGAATCAGTGCACTTTATCACTGTTTCACATATTATCGCATACCACTGTTTTTTTTGTTTTTTTTTCAATTAGGGATTGCCATTCATGCATATTTGTCTATTTTTTATGCATATCTTCTTGTATTAGTGCATTTTATCACTGTTTCACTTAATATCCAATATTATCGCATATTACTGCATTTTAAAAAAAAAATTTTATATATTAGGGATGCATATTTGTTATTTTTGCTGCATAGCTTCTTGAACTAGCGCACTTTATCATTGCTTCACATTATCGCACATTATCGCTTATTACTGCATTTTTGCCTTTTTTTTGCTGCATAGCTCCTTGAATTAGCACATCATTTTTATTATCAGTATTTGAGGTCACTTGCTAATGGTTGCAGCTTTTTCATGTGTATTTTTAGGGTGATATACTATTCTTTGGTATTTTTTTTTTGTATATCAGTTTTGGTTGGTTGTGAGGTCCATAGCAGTGCACAAGTACTTTCTATTTAAACAAAACAAAAAAAATTGAGTTTGAAAAATTGCTGCGCAAATACTGTGCGACATAAAAAATTGCAACAACCCACCATTTCATTCTCTAGGGCCTCTGCTTTAAAAAAATATATATAATGTTGGGGGTTCTAAGTAATTTTCTAGCAAAAAATACAGTGGCTTTTTAAATGTTGCTGTCCGCTTTACAGAACTCGGATCAGTGCAGCATACCTGGATGGACAGCTGTGGCCTATGCTAGGCTGGGTGGTATTCCCATTCTCCAGTGAACTAGTGGGCTGCACTTTATTGTGCATGTTATTGTGCATGTGCAACTTTTTCTTGTAGGTCCCAATAATGAAGTTCTCTTATTGGAAGCCTAGAGGGAGAAGGCTTCTCAATTGAGACATATAAAGACATTACACGGGGGGCGTGGCTTGATGGTGGAGCGAGCGGCCACATAGTCACACCGCTCCGGCTCTTAACTACCATCCTGAAGGCATCCTGCGTCCTATCTCCTCACCGAGGGTCTCAATTTATTCCTCACGGCGGTGGGCACAAGGCAAGCTGGCTACCATGGTGAAATATGGGCCGGCTTGGCCCCCATACACGTCGGACAGACTGGCGGGATTCCGGAGGCAAGATGGCGCTGGGACACAGACATCTCAGGCAGCCACGCTGCAGGCACATCTATCTGACGACCGGAGCTCTGCTAGTGGGGTGAGTGCTTCTACTCCTGCTATTTTCCGCACTAAAACTGTCTCCCAGCTATCACAAGACCCCCAGGCAGTTCAGGACCTCCAGCAATCAGCTGACAATGACGAGCTGAATCCCTCTGCTGAACCTACCCTGGCCACCATTATGCTAGCTATACAAGATTGTAAGGCCTCACTCACTACTCAAATAGCCTCTATACGGATGGACTTCTCACTCCTGAAACAGGATGTCCAGAACCTCCGTGACAGGGCTGGGGATATGGAGGAACGTATCAGTACTGTAGAGGACACTGTGCATCCCCTAGCTGTTAAAGTGAGGGATAATACTGGGGAACTAGCAGCCCTTCGCGCCAAAGTTGACGATTTGGAGAATCGTTCAAGAAGGAACAATTTACGTTTTGTTGGGTTCCCTGAACGTGCAGAAGGCTCACACCCTGAAAAATTTTTATACTCCTGGCTTAGGGATATCTTTGGCACTGATGCACCCTTGTTTTCATATGTGATTGAGAGGGCACACCGTACACCTCCACGTCCTCCCCCGGAGGGAGCACCTCCACGTTCAATCATAGCTCTCATCCTTAACTTCCCGGATAAAGTAGCCATCTTACGAACAGCAAGAGAGAAAGGTCCACTTAAGTATAACGGCAACAATATCTCTATCTATCCCGACTTCTCCGCTGAAGTGCAGCGCCAGCGCATATCATTCTCAGCAGTGAAGAATCACCTACGTGAGGAGGGATTGAAATATGCAATGCTCTTTCCTGCTAAGCTTCGCATCATATTCGACGGTAAAGCTCACTTTTACACCAGTCCTAAAGAAGCCATGGCATGGCTGAATGACCGCTACAGACCCGCAGACAGACGCAGAGGTCACTGACAACTCCACCTGTTTAATGTCCCCCCCTGCTGAACTCCCTATGGACGAAGCTCTGAAGTCCCCCATTCACTAACTGCTAACCTCATAATGCGGGGGCTACCCACCTATACCAGAGGTCCTACAAAAACCTGCAATCCTGCAACAACCTTTAACATCCCTAAAGGACTGATCTTATCTTCGTTTCCCCATAAGATGTGCAGAAACGACATCCTGGATCAGGACATAACTTTATTTTTTCTACTGTCAGTTGAGAGCCACGCCGACCTCCATGTTACCTCCCCACCGGATAGTGGTGTGACCACGGAATAGTTGGACCCTCAATAACATTTCCTCCCCTTTTTTTTTACGGGGTAGGAAGGGTCTATTTGGGTTTTGGGATCCAAGGCTCGCTAAGTTGGGGATGGCCGAGCGGGGTGGGGGCTATGGGTTTTTCAAGCACGGTTCATTTTTTGTGCTTTTTTTTCTTTTTTTTTCCCTTTTTTTCCTTTTTACAATTTCTATAGTTGTTGCTCGGAGCAGTTTATTGGTTTACTCTGGTCTGTCTATTAACAATACAGATTCGAGTAAACATAGATATCTGAAATATGGTATAGATATAGTTGAATGCATGTGGCCTGGCGCGGCCTGTGAGCTACTAGATAAGAATGTATTTACATATCTTTGTGATCATGATATTCTGTCTGTCTTACAGTGACAGGGTCCTTAAAAATAGTGTCATGGAACACTAGAAGTTTGAATGCCCCTCAAAAACGGTCCCTTGTTTTTTCAGTCCTAAAGAAATGCCGTCCTCATGTTGTGTGTCTCCAGGAGACCCACCTAACTGATACTAAGGTGAGGGCCCTTAAGCGTCCATGGCTGGCTCAGGGTTATCACGCTACACATACAAATTATTCTAGGGGGGTTTCTATCTTATTGGCTAAATCCCTTCCAGCAGAAACTTTACAAGTCAAGAGGGATCCAAATGGGAGATTTGTCATACTTACTCTGCAAATATCCTCAGTAACGTTTACTCTTGTAAACCTTTACATTCCTCCCCCTTTTTCAGTGGAGGTGTTATCGAAATTGTCACTTTACTTGTTGAATAGACCCCCCAGACCTCTACTCTACATTGGTGACTTTAATGCTATATTGGATCCAGCCATGGACCGCTTGGGGGCGGGGGCAGACCCTTTCCCTCCCTTCTGAACTGGATGCAGGTTTATGACCTTACTGAATTATGGCGATGGAAACACCCAGATGACAGTCAGTTTTCTTGTCATTCAGACTCATTCCGCACTATGTCTCAGATTGATATGGCCTTCGCCCCAGCGGACACCCTTCCCTTTGTCGCTGCGGTTTCATACCTACCTAGAGGTGTTTCAGACCATGCTCCCCTTTCTGTGGACCTCACCATCCTCCCGGGCTCTTGCCCTTCCATTTGGAGGTTAAATTCTTATTGGCTGGAGGATGAGGTGGTACAGGGAACATGTAGGCAAGGTATCAGGGAATATTGGAGGGACAATGTGGGGACAGTGGACCCTTCTATAGAGTGGGAGGCCTTCAAGACCACATTGAGGGGCACCTTTATGTCTGTCACTGGGGCTTTGAGGGAAAATAACCAACAGCACACTGCGGAGCTTGAAGCCGCTATGGTACAAGCCGAATATGTATATGCCTCTGACCCGACCTCTGACACAAGAGAAGCATGGCTATTTTTTTTTTTTATATCTTTATTTATCGTTTTTCATAACAATTCATTTCCCACAGAGGACATAACCATACTACCAATCCCCCAAGGTGTACAAAGAAAAACATACTGTCCCCCCAAGCCCATCCCCCCCCTCTACTCCCCAACCACCCCTTCCCTCCCGACCCTGCAGGACATTGCTCGGAAGGAGCGTCTCATATCATAGTCGCTCCATACACGATGATAAACCCTCCCTTGTTATGCCGTATTTATATAATCTCCTTTAGATAGGTCCAAGATCTTTTGAATTTAATCCAGCCTGTCCACTTCCCTATGTGTTCTGTCTCCTCGTCGGGTTCCATTCCCTGCCCGTCTAGACACTCAATATTAAATATTTCATTAAGGCCAAAGAGCCAATCTCGCGTATTAGGGCTTGATGGGTTCAACCAGTTTAAAGCAATCTGTCTCTTGGCTACATCTAGTATTATGGGGACCAGGGAGGATTTGTAACTCTTAACTGGTTCCGGAGTCCCATGGAATAGGCAGACCCATGGGTCTTCCGCAATTTCCCTCCCCATAATATCCTTTGTCAGTGATAGGATTTTTTTCCAAAAGGCTTTAATGATGGGACACTCCCACCAAATGTGGGCCATTGTGCCCACCGTTGAACACCCCCGCCAGCAGGTGTTGACCTTTGTCCCATCCATTTTACTTACTCTGTCTGGGGTGGCATACCATCTTGCTAGAACTTTATAATGGATTTCCGTTCTCCTGTTGTCTAGTGCCGAGTAGTGGGCCAAACTCAAAATTTTGTCTATCGTGTTCCTATTACACTGTGACCCCAGTTCCAGCTCCCACCTTTTAATGTAGGGAGGCACTACCAGCTCCTGTACCACTCCCAATATTCTATATATTTGGGCTATATCACCTCCTGATTGCTCCTTCATACAGAGTTGCTCCAACGGTCTGAGCTCTTCCATACTTCTGAGTGGCTTCGGTAATTTATCAATAAAGTGGGAGAGCTGGAGGTACCTCCATCTGTCCATCACCCAAAGTTCTGGTTCTCTGCTCAATTCCGTGAAAGTGCGAATTTTCCCCTTGCTAATGAAATTTTTTAGTTGAATAGAATCCTCTTTTAACCAGTTCCCTCCCACCTCCCTCCTCCCCGGTTCAAAAAATAAATTGTTTTTCATGTAAATCAACGGTGAATTATGTGACCATTTGTGCTGTGTATGTGTCATATCCCAATATTTGAAAGTGTTAAGTGTTAACAAGGATGTGTTAGTACCGAGTGCTCTGAATTTAGCAGGGTTCCATAGCGAATGTGCCAGATTGTTACTCAGAGAGTACTCGATATCCACCCATCGCTTGTCCACCCCTTTTTTACCCCAGTCAGTGACCCATGAGAGCACTACAGCTATGTAGTACCTATTGAAATCTGGTAAAGCTATTCCCCCTTTTTTTTCCCTCTACTCAGTGTTGCAAAGGAGATACGCGGTTTCTTGCCACCCCAAACAGGTTCACTTATTAATTTTCTCAAAGCCTTAAAGAAATACCTTGGTAATGAGATAGGCAGCAGCTGGAATTTATATAAAATTTTCGGAGTTATCATCATTTTAACCGCATTTGCTCGCCCGAACCATGAAAGGGGCCTGGACCGCAGCCTTCTTGCCTCTTGCCTAATGTCATCTAACAAAGGGATATAGTTTTTTTGGAATATCTCTTTGAAGGTATTGGCTAGTTTAATTCCCAGATACCCGATCTCCTTTTTCCATGGGAAGGGAAATACTGCAGCTAAATGGTCTTTCTCCTGCTTACCCAAACTGATATTTAAAATCTCGGACTTCCTGGGGTTAATTTTAAAGTTTGAAACTTCTCCATATATTCTGAGGGTACGGAGCACATTAGGTAGGGTTATTCTAGGATTTGAGATAAAAGATAAAATATCGTCGGCAAATGCCGCCAACTTGTGTTCCACTGTTCCCACCTTCACCCCGTTACAGTCGGGACTATTCCGAATGGAGGCCAGAAGAGGTTCGAGGGACAGGACGAACAGGAGGGGGGGAGAGCCGGCAGCCCTGCCTAGTTCCGTTTACCATCCCAAAAGGTTTTGAGATGGCCCCATTTACTCTTACAACTGCAGTTGGGCTACTATAGAGAACCCTGATCCAGGAGATGAACCTAGATCCAAACCCCATGGCTTCCAACGTGTTCATCAAGAACCCCCAGTCTACCCTGTCAAATGCCTTTTCGGCATCTATCGACAGGAATAGAGCTGGGGGTCCCTCTCGTCTACAAAACTCCGACAACAGCACCGCCCGCACCCCGTTATCCCTGCACTGTCTACCAGGAACAAAGCTGGCCTGGTCCGGATGTACCAGGCCGACCATACACCCCTTCAGTCTATTGGCCAGCACCTTGGCATATAGTTTAACATCTGCGTTCAACAGGGATATGGGCCGGTAACTTGAGCACAATCTGGCGTCCTTCCCTTCTTTCAGTATCAGGGTAATTGTAGCGGCCTCGCCTTCCATCCCACACCTAGTGCCAAGTTCATTCCAATATTGGCACAGCCTAGGGACCAGTAAGTGTTTCATTTTCTCTAAGTAAATGATAGAGAAACCGTCCGGGCCTGGGCTCTTGCCCTTCGGGGAGTCTCTCAGGGCTGCTAGGATTTCCTCTTCCTCGATTGGTTTATCCAAAAGATCCCTGTCCTCTATGGACAGCCCCGTTAGTCCTGCCACTTTTAGGAATTCCGTACCCCTGGCAGACCGGGAACTGTCTGCCCCCCCCTGTTGCCCAATGGAATAAAGGTCAGCGTAGAATTTTCTAAACTCCTCTGCCATACCTCGACTAGTTGCTATCGCTTCGCCCCCTTTGTTGTGTATTTTATCGATAAAAACCTCTTTTTTTCCTTATTAATCTGGCCAAGTGTATACTTGGCTTGTTTGCCCATAGATAGTTATCCCTAGTTATTAAATTAATAGCTCTCTTGGCCTCCTGCTCCATCATGTCCCTCAGCTCCTCCCTCTTGGCGACCATTAAGCGATAACAGTCCTGATCCTGCCCCTTAGCCTTTTTGTGTGCTTGTTCTATCAGCTTTCCCCTTTCTTCCTTCCTTTTTTTTTCTGGTCTGCTCCAATGGATAGGAGTGTCCCTCGGATGAAGGCTTTATGTGCCTCCCATAGAATAGAGGGTGATACCTCACCCGTGTCGTTTGTTTTAAAGAAGAAGTCCACCTCGTCCTGGATCTGCTCCACTACTTCAGGGTCCCTCAACAAATCCCTGTTCAGCTTCCACGAAAAAGGACATCCCCCCGCTTCCGGAATCTTCAGCCTCATCGTGACTGGGGAGTGGTCCGAAAGGGACGTTATTTCTATTCTGGTTTCTGCAACCCACTCCAATAGACTATGGTCCACGAAGATGTAGTCCAATCTGGAGTAGGTCCCGTGCACAGGGGAGAAGAAGGTGAAATCCCTCTCTTTAGCGTGTTGCAATCTCCACACATCCATTAACTGGCTGCGTAGTAATTTCCGCCTAATTGCCCCTAGAGACACCTTCCTTATCCCCTGGGCACGGGACGTACTATCCAGAGCGGGGTCCATGCAAAAATTTAAATCCCCTGCCAGGACCATCTCCACTTCCCCAAATTCCAACAGCTTTTCCAATGCTTGTCCCAAAAAAATCGTTGGGCTCCTATTTGGACAGTAAACGTTAGCCAGCGTGAACTTCCTTGCTTCGATAGTTCCTTTTAGAAAAATATAATGACCTTCAGGGTCTGTCAATCTTTCCCTCAGTGAAAAGTTCAAAGCCCTGGACAGCCCAATGGCGACTCCCCTTGACCCCCTGTCAGGGGAGTCCCCATAGAACCATTGAGGAATCCTCGGAGAGAACAGCCTGATTCTGGTGTCAAGAGTCAAATGGGTCTCCTGTAAGAAAACTATGTCTAACTATATCCTAGGTGAGTATAACCCTTTTACATTGTATGATATGAATTTGAACTCAGGCATATCTAAAAGAATGGACCTTCTCCTCTGTGCTCAGCTCCTCTCGAACACATCCTGCAAAAGCCCCCTCCCTACCCTTGTCCCTTCTCCCCTTCGTCTGCCCCACCCTCCCCATACCCCCCCTCCCTTCCTCCTCACCCAACCCTGGTTACCACCCCCCCACACCCCTTTCTCCCCCCTCCCACCCCCCACTTCACCCCCATCCCCCCTCCACCCCCCTGGCAAACCCTTCGCCTCGAGCCCGCTCATATGGAAATTCTCCCATTCCACACTACCGAGCTCCTCCCCCAGGGTGGAGCTCCAGCACCGGCGTCCGGCGCCTGTCCCTCCCGAGGGAGGGAGAGGCGCAGGAGACAGAGGCTCGGAGCGCCCCCGACCGGAGATACACCCCACCGCCACCCCACCCGATCCTTATATTATTTAAAGGGGACCGACCAGCGATCCATCCTTCCCAGTCCCTGCGCTTTGTTCAATTTCAGCTTGAGTCCAAAAAACATTAATCCTCGTGTCTCTGAGGATAGCCGACCTCTGAGGGGGAGAGGGAAGGGGCGGAAAGGGAAGAGAGAGAGAGAGAAAGAAAAAAAAAAAAATTCTACTCCCCTCTCTTCCCCAGCACCCCTCCCCCCACCCCCTGGCCACCCCTCCTTCAGTACTTATAACAAATCAGGGATGGGGATGCCCAGATTGTTACAGAAGTCCTGCGTCTCTTCCAGGTATCGCATTCTGTATGATCTTCCATCTTTGGTAACTATCAGGGATGTTGGAAACCCCCAACTATATTTGAGGTTTGCCCTCCTGAGTTGATCGAGGATTGGTCTCATCTGTCTTCTCCGCTCCAGGGTACCAGCTGATAAATCAGTGAATATCTGCAGATTTTTATTTTCAAAGCTTATTGGGGGAGCCCCTTTTAAGTTCTTCCAAATTTTTTCTTTATCCTCATATTGATGAAATTTGACAATGACGTCTCTCGGGGTGTCTTGCTTTATATGGGGGGCTTCCTTATTCTATGGACCCTGTCGATCCTTAAGACTTCCTCTTCTTGCCTGCCCAGCAGAGGGTTGAATATCTTCCTCATCTTCTCTCCCAGATCCTCGTTTTGTTGTTCCGGAATAGATCTGATGCGTAGGTTTTGCCGCCGGTTCTGGTTCTCCTGTTCTTCCAGTCTAAACGTCAATAGACGGTTTTCATTTTGAATCTTCCTGACTTGTTCTTTTAAGTCTGAGATTTCTTTGGCTTGAATACCTGAGGCCTCTTCGGCTTCCTCTACCCGGCGGAGAAGATGTCCCATGTCAGAGCGGACGCTTGAAATCTCCGCTTTTATCACATTTTCTAGTTTTGTTTTCAGTTTAGTAAACATTTCGCTCATGTCTGATTTACTAGGAACTAGAGCCATAATTCTTTGCTCATCGACAGCACTCTATGCAGACGCACCCTCCAGCTCCGGCTCTTCATGGGTTCTGTCCCCCCTTTTGTTTCTGTTGGTCTTTTTTCTTATCCTTTGTACCTGGGTGTTTCACCTCCATTCCTGGGCTCTTTGCG